>NC_140592.1:20739107-21339107 GCF_964204655.1 Triturus cristatus | reverse complement strand
GCCTCCAGGTGGGCTTTAGACTCCAGGGATCTCTGCTGCGCCTCCAGGTGGGCTTTAGACACCAGGGATCTCTGCTGCGCCTCCAGGTGGGCTTTAGATGCCAGGGATCTCTGCTGCGTCTTCAGGTGGGCTTTAGATGACAGTGATCTCTGCTGCACCTCCAGGTGGGCTTTAGGTGCCAGGGATCTCGACTGCACCTCCAGATGGACTTTAGACGCCAGGGATCTCTGCTGCACCTCCAGGTGGGCTTTAGACGCCAGGGATCTCTGCTACACCTCCAGGTGGGATTTAGGTGCCAGGGATCTCTGCTGCGCCTCCAGGTTGGCTTTATACGCCAGGGATCTCTGCTGCGCCTCCAGGTGGGCTTTAGGTGCCAGGGATCTCTGCTGCGCCTCCAGGTGGGCTTTAGACGCCAGGGAACTCTGCTGCGCCTCTAGGTGGGCTTTAGACACCAGGGATCTATGCTGCACCTCCAGGTGGGTTTTAGGTGACAGGGATCTCTGCTGGGCCTCCAGGTGGGCTTTAGACGCCAGGGATCTCTGCTGCACCTTCAGGTGGGCTTTAGACGCCAGGGATCTCATCTACGCCTCCAGGTGGGCTTTAGGTGCCAGGGATCTCTGCTGGGCCGCCAGTGGGCTTTAGACACCAGGGATCTCTGCTGCGCCTCCAGGTGGGCTTTAGACGCCAGGGATCTCTGCTGCGCCTCCAGGTGGGCTTTAGACTCCAGGGATCTCTGCTGCGCCTCCAGGTGGGCTTTAGACGCCAGGGATCTCTGCTGCGCCTCCAGGTGGGCTTTAGACACCAAGGATCTCTGCTGGGCTTCCAGGTGGGCTTTAGACGCCAGGGATCTCTGCTGCGCCTCCAGGTGGGCTTTAGGTGCCAGGGATCTCTGCTGCGCCTCCGGGTGGGCTTTAGACACAAGGGATCTCTGCTGCGCCTCCAGGTGGGCTTTAGACGCCAGGGATCTCTGCTGGGCCTCCAGGTGGGCTGTAGACGCCAGGGATCTCTGCTGCACCTCCAGGTGGGCTTTAGGTGCCAGGGATCTCTGCTGGGCCTCCAAGTGGGCTTTAGGTGCCATGGATCTCTGCTGCGCCTCCAGATGGGCTTTAGACTCCAGGGATCTCTGCTGCACCTCCAGGTGGGATTTAGACACCAGGGATCTCTGCAGCAACCTCCAGGTGGGCTTTATGTGCCAGGGATCTCTGCTGCGCCTCCAGGTGGGCTTTAGATGCCAGGGATCTTTGCTGAGCCTCCAGGTGGGCTTTAGACACCAGGGAGCTCTGCTGAGCCTCCAGGTGGGCTTTAGGTGCGAGGGATCTCCGCTGGGCCTCCAAGTGGGCTTTAGATGCCAGGGATCTCTGCTGCGCCTCCAGGTGGGCTTTAGACGCCAAGGATCTCTGCTGGGCCTCCAGGTGGGCTTTAGGTGACAGGGATCTCTGCTGGGCCGCCAGGTGGGATTTAGACGCCAGGGATCTCTGCTGCACCTCTAGGTGGGCTTTAGACACCAGGGATCTCTGCTGCGCCTCCAGGTGGGCTTTAGACACCAGGAATCTCTGCTGCGCCTCCAGGTGGGCTTTAGACACCAGGGATCTCTGCTGCGCCTCCAGGTGGGCTTTAGACGCCAGGGATCTCTGCTGCGCCTCTGCTCCTCCAGGTGGGCTTTAGACACCAGGGATCTCTGCTGCGCCTCCAGGTGGGCTTTAGACGCCAGGGATCTCTGCTGCGCCTCCAGGTGGGCTTTAGACACCAGGGATCTCTGCTGCGCCTCCAGGTGGGCTTTAGACGCCAGGGATCTCTGCTGCACCTCCAGGTGGGCTTTAGACGCCAGGGATCTCTGCTGCGCCTCCAGGTGGTCTTTAGATGCCAGGGATCTCTGCTGCGCCTCCAGGTAGGCTTTAAATGCCAGGGATCTCTGCTGTGCCTCCAGGTGGGCTTTAGATGCCAGGGACCTCTGCTGCGCCTCCAGGTGGGCTTTAGACTCCAGGGATCTCTGCTGGGCCTCCAGGTGGGCTTTAGACGCCAGGGATCTCATCTACGCCTCCAGGTGGGCTTTAGGTGCCAGGGATCTCTGCTGGGCCGCCAGTGGGCTTTAGACGCCAGGGATCTCTGCTGCGCCTCCAGGTGGGCTTTAGATGCCAGGGATCTCTGCTGCGCCTCCAGGTGGGCTTTAGACTCCAGGGATCTCTGCTGCGCCTCCAGGTGGGCTTTAGACACCAGGGATCTCTGCTGCGCCTCCAGGTGGGCTTTAGATGCCAGGGATCTCTGCTGCGTCTTCAGGTGGGCTTTAGACGACAGTGATCTCTGCTGCACCTCCAGGTGGGCTTTAGGTGCCAGGGATCTCGACTGCACCTCCAGATGGACTTTAGACGCCAGGGATCTCTGCTGCACCTCCAGGTGGGCTTTAGACGCCAGGGATCTCTGCTACACCTCCAGGTGGGATTTAGGTGCCAGGGATCTCTGCTGCGCCTCCAGGTTGGCTTTATACGCCAGGGATCTCTGCTGCGCCTCCAGGTGGGCTTTAGGTGCCAGGGATCTCTGCTGCGCCTCCAGGTGGGCTTTAGACGCCAGGGAACTCTGCTGCGCCTCTAGGTGGGCTTTAGACACCAGGGATCTATGCTGCACCTCCAGGTGGGTTTTAGGTGACAGGGATCTCTGCTGGGCCTCCAGGTGGGCTTTAGACGCCAGGGATCTCTGCTGCACCTTCAGGTGGGCTTTAGACGCCAGGGATCTCATCTACGCCTCCAGGTGGGCTTTAGGTGCCAGGGATCTCTGCTGGGCCGCCAGTGGGCTTTAGACGCCAGGGATCTCTGCTGCGCCTCCAGGTGGGCTTTAGACGCCAGGGATCTCTGCTGCGCCTCCAGGTGGGCTTTAGACTCCAGGGATCTCTGCTGCGCCTCCAGGTGGGCTTTAGACGCCAGGGATCTCTGCTGCGCCTCCAGGTGGGCTTTAGACACCAAGGATCTCTGCTGGGCTTCCAGGTGGGCTTTAGACGCCAGGGATCTCTGCTGCGCCTCCAGGTGGGCTTTAGGTGCCAGGGATCTCTGCTGCGGCTCCAGGTGGGCTTTAGACGCCAGGGATCTCTGCTGCGCCTCCAGGTGGGCTTTAGACGCCAGGGATCTCTGCTGGGCCTCCAGGTGGGCTGTAGACGCCAGGGATCTCTGCTGTGCCTCCAGGTGGGCTTTAGACACCAAGGATCTCTGCTGGGCTTCCAGGTGGGCTTTAGACGCCAGGGATCTCTGCTGCGCCTCCAGGTGGGCTTTAGGTGCCAGGGATCTCTGCTGCGCCTCCGGGTGGGCTTTAGACACAAGGGATCTCTGCTGCGCCTCCAGGTGGGCTTTAGACGCCAGGGATCTCTGCTGGGCCTCCAGGTGGGCTGTAGACGCCAGGGATCTCTGCTGCACCTCCAGGTGGGCTTTAGGTGCCAGGGATCTCTGCTGGGCCTCCAAGTGGGCTTTAGGTGCCATGGATCTCTGCTGCGCCTCCAGATGGGCTTTAGACTCCAGGGATCTCTGCTGCACCTCCAGGTGGGATTTAGACACCAGGGATCTCTGCAGCAACCTCCAGGTGGGCTTTATGTGCCAGGGATCTCTGCTGCGCCTCCAGGTGGGCTTTAGATGCCAGGGATCTTTGCTGAGCCTCCAGGTGGGCTTTAGACACCAGGGAGCTCTGCTGAGCCTCCAGGTGGGCTTTAGGTGCGAGGGATCTCCGCTGGGCCTCCAAGTGGGCTTTAGATGCCAGGGATCTCTGCTGCGCCTCCAGGTGGGCTTTAGACGCCAAGGATCTCTGCTGGGCCTCCAGGTGGGCTTTAGACCCCAGGGATCTCTGCTGCATCTCCAGGTGGGCTTTAGACGCCAGGGATCTCTGCTGCACCTCCAGGTGGGCTTTAGACGCCAGGGATCTCTGCAGCACCTCCAGGTGGGCTTTAGGTGCCAGGGATCTCGACTGCACCTCCAGATGGACTTTAGATGCCAGGGATCTCTGCTGCACCTCCAGGTGGGCTTTAGGTGACAGGGATCTCTGCTGGGCCGCCAGGTGGGCTTTAGACGCCAGGGATCTCTGCTGCACCTCTAGGTGGGCTTTAGACACCAGGGATCTCTGCTGCGCCTCCAGGTGGGCTTTAGACACCAGGAATCTCTGCTGCGCCTCCAGGTGGGCTTTAGACACCAGGGATCTCTGCTGCGCCTCCAGGTGGGCTTTAGACGCCAGGGATCTCTGCTGCGCCTCTGCGCCTCCAGGTGGGCTTTAGACACCAGGGATCTCTGCTGCGCCTCCAGGTGGGCTTTAGACGCCAGGGATCTCTGCTGCGCCTCTAGGTGGGCTTTAGACACCAGGGATCTCTGCTGCGCCTCCAGGTGGGCTTTAGACGCCAGGGATCTCTGCTGCACCTCCAGGTGGGCTTTAGACGCCAGGGATCTCTGCTGTGCCTCCAGGTGGTCTTTAGACGCCAGGGATCTCTGCTGCGCCTCCAGGTAGGCTTTAAACGCCAGGGATCTCTGCTGTGCCTCCAGGTGGGCTTTAGATGCCAGGGACCTCTGCTGCACCTCCAGGTGGGCTTTAGAATCCAGGGATCTCTGCTGGGCCTCCAGGTGGGCTTTAGACGCCAGGGATCTCATCTACGCCTCCAGGTGGGCTTTAGGTGCCAGGGATCTCTGCTGCACCTCCAGGTGGGCTTTAGACTCCAGGGATCTCTGCTGGGCCTCCAGGTGGGCTTTAGACGCCAGGGATCTCATCTACGCCTCCAGTTGGGCTTTAGGTGCCAGGGATCTCTGCTGGGCCGCCAGTGGGCTTTAGACGCCAGGGATCTCTGCTGCGCCTCCAGGTGGGCTTTAGACACCAGGGATCTCTGCTGCGCGTCCAGGTGGGCTTTAGACTCCAGGGATCTCTGCTGCGCCTCCAGGTGGGCTTTAGATGCCAGGGATCTCTGCTGCGCCTCCAGGTGGGATTTAGACGCCAGGGATCTCTGCTGCACCTCCAGGTGGGATTTAGACACCAGGGATCTCTGCTGCGCCTCCAGGTGGGCTTTAGATGCCAGGGATCTCTGCTGCATCTTCAGGTGGGCTTTAGACGACAGGGATCTCTGCTGCACCTCCAGGTGGGCTTTAGGTGCCAGGGATCTCGACTGCACCTCCAGATGGACTTTAGACGCCAGGGATCTCTGCTGCACCTCCAGGTGGGCTTTAGACGCCAGGGATCTCTGCTACACCTCCAGGTGGGATTTAGGTGCCAGGGATCTCTGCTGCGCCTCCAGGTGGGCTTTATACGCCAGGGATCTCTGCTGCGCCTCCAGGTGGGCTTTAGGTGCCAGGGATCTCTGCTGCGCCTCCAGGTGGGCTTTAGACGCCAGGGATCTCTGCTGCGCCTCTAGGTGGGCTTTAGACGCCAGGGATCTATGCTGCACCTCCAGGTGGGTTTTAGGTGACAGGGATCTCTGCTGGGCCTCCAGGTGGGCTTTAGACGCCAGGGATCTCTGCTGCACCTTCAGGTGGGCTTTAGACATCAGGGATCCCTGCTGCGCCTCCAGGTGGGCTGTAGATGCCAGGAATCTCTGCTGCGCCTCCAGGTGGGCTTTAGACACCAGGGATCTCTGCTGCGCCTCCAGGTGGGCTTTAGACACCAGGGATCTCTGCTGCGCCTTCAGGTGGGCTTTAGACGCCAGGGATCTCTGCTGCGCCTTCAGGTGGGCTTTAAACACCAGGGATCTCTGCTGCGCCTCCAGGTGGGCTTTAGATGCCAGGGATCTCTGCTGCGCCTCCAGGTGGGCTTTAGACGCCAGGGATCTCTGCTGCGCCTCCAGGTGGGCTTTAAACGCCAGGGATCTCTGCTGCGCCTCCAGGTAGGCTTTAAACGCCAGGGATCTCTGCTGTGCCTCCAGGTGGGCTTTAGATGCCAGGGACCTCTGCTTCGCCTCCAGGTGGGCTTTAGAATCCAGGGATCTCTGCTGGGCCTCCAGGTGGGCTTTAGACGCCAGGGATCTCATCTATGCCTCCAGGTGGGCTTTAGGTGCCAGGGATCTCTGCTGCACCTCCAGGTGGGCTTTAGACTCCAGGGATCTCTGCTGGGCCTCCAGGTGGGCTTTAGGTGACAGGGATCTCTGCTGGGCCGCCAGGTGGGCTTTAGACGCCAGGGATCTCTGCTGCACCTCTAGGTGGGCTTTAGACACCAGGGATCTCTGCTGCGCCTCCAGGTGGGCTTTAGACACCAGGAATCTCTGCTGCGCCTCCAGGTGGGCTTTAGACACCAGGGATCTCTGCTGCGCCTCCAGGTGGGCTTTAGACGCCAGGGATCTCTGCTGCGCCTCTGCTCCTCCAGGTGGGCTTTAGACACCAGGGATCTCTGCTGCGCCTCCAGGTGGGCTTTAGACGCCAGGGATCTCTGCTGCGCCTCCAGGTGGGCTTTAGACACCAGGGATCTCTGCTGCGCCTCCAGGTGGGCTTTAGACGCCAGGGATCTCTGCTGCACCTCCAGGTGGGCTTTAGACGCCAGGGATCTCTGCTGCGCCTCCAGGTGGTCTTTAGATGCCAGGGATCTCTGCTGCGCCTCCAGGTAGGCTTTAAATGCCAGGGATCTCTGCTGTGCCTCCAGGTGGGCTTTAGATGCCAGGGACCTCTGCTGCGCCTCCAGGTGGGCTTTAGACTCCAGGGATCTCTGCTGGGCCTCCAGGTGGGCTTTAGACGCCAGGGATCTCATCTACGCCTCCAGGTGGGCTTTAGGTGCCAGGGATCTCTGCTGGGCCGCCAGTGGGCTTTAGACGCCAGGGATCTCTGCTGCGCCTCCAGGTGGGCTTTAGATGCCAGGGATCTCTGCTGCGCCTCCAGGTGGGCTTTAGACTCCAGGGATCTCTGCTGCGCCTCCAGGTGGGCTTTAGACACCAGGGATCTCTGCTGCGCCTCCAGGTGGGCTTTAGATGCCAGGGATCTCTGCTGCGTCTTCAGGTGGGCTTTAGACGACAGTGATCTCTGCTGCACCTCCAGGTGGGCTTTAGGTGCCAGGGATCTCGACTGCACCTCCAGATGGACTTTAGACGCCAGGGATCTCTGCTGCACCTCCAGGTGGGCTTTAGACGCCAGGGATCTCTGCTACACCTCCAGGTGGGATTTAGGTGCCAGGGATCTCTGCTGCGCCTCCAGGTTGGCTTTATACGCCAGGGATCTCTGCTGCGCCTCCAGGTGGGCTTTAGGTGCCAGGGATCTCTGCTGCGCCTCCAGGTGGGCTTTAGACGCCAGGGAACTCTGCTGCGCCTCTAGGTGGGCTTTAGACACCAGGGATCTATGCTGCACCTCCAGGTGGGTTTTAGGTGACAGGGATCTCTGCTGGGCCTCCAGGTGGGCTTTAGACGCCAGGGATCTCTGCTGCACCTTCAGGTGGGCTTTAGACGCCAGGGATCTCATCTACGCCTCCAGGTGGGCTTTAGGTGCCAGGGATCTCTGCTGGGCCGCCAGTGGGCTTTAGACGCCAGGGATCTCTGCTGCGCCTCCAGGTGGGCTTTAGACGCCAGGGATCTCTGCTGCGCCTCCAGGTGGGCTTTAGACTCCAGGGATCTCTGCTGCGCCTCCAGGTGGGCTTTAGACGCCAGGGATCTCTGCTGCGCCTCCAGGTGGGCTTTAGACACCAAGGATCTCTGCTGGGCTTCCAGGTGGGCTTTAGACGCCAGGGATCTCTGCTGCGCCTCCAGGTGGGCTTTAGGTGCCAGGGATCTCTGCTGCGGCTCCAGGTGGGCTTTAGACGCCAGGGATCTCTGCTGCGCCTCCAGGTGGGCTTTAGACGCCAGGGATCTCTGCTGGGCCTCCAGGTGGGCTGTAGACGCCAGGGATCTCTGCTGTGCCTCCAGGTGGGCTTTAGACACCAAGGATCTCTGCTGGGCTTCCAGGTGGGCTTTAGACGCCAGGGATCTCTGCTGCGCCTCCAGGTGGGCTTTAGGTGCCAGGGATCTCTGCTGCGCCTCCGGGTGGGCTTTAGACACAAGGGATCTCTGCTGCGCCTCCAGGTGGGCTTTAGACGCCAGGGATCTCTGCTGGGCCTCCAGGTGGGCTGTAGACGCCAGGGATCTCTGCTGCACCTCCAGGTGGGCTTTAGGTGCCAGGGATCTCTGCTGGGCCTCCAAGTGGGCTTTAGGTGCCATGGATCTCTGCTGCGCCTCCAGATGGGCTTTAGACTCCAGGGATCTCTGCTGCACCTCCAGGTGGGATTTAGACACCAGGGATCTCTGCAGCAACCTCCAGGTGGGCTTTATGTGCCAGGGATCTCTGCTGCGCCTCCAGGTGGGCTTTAGATGCCAGGGATCTTTGCTGAGCCTCCAGGTGGGCTTTAGACACCAGGGAGCTCTGCTGAGCCTCCAGGTGGGCTTTAGGTGCGAGGGATCTCCGCTGGGCCTCCAAGTGGGCTTTAGATGCCAGGGATCTCTGCTGCGCCTCCAGGTGGGCTTTAGACGCCAAGGATCTCTGCTGGGCCTCCAGGTGGGCTTTAGACCCCAGGGATCTCTGCTGCATCTCCAGGTGGGCTTTAGACGCCAGGGATCTCTGCTGCACCTCCAGGTGGGCTTTAGACGCCAGGGATCTCTGCAGCACCTCCAGGTGGGCTTTAGGTGCCAGGGATCTCGACTGCACCTCCAGATGGACTTTAGATGCCAGGGATCTCTGCTGCACCTCCAGGTGGGCTTTAGGTGACAGGGATCTCTGCTGGGCCGCCAGGTGGGCTTTAGACGCCAGGGATCTCTGCTGCACCTCTAGGTGGGCTTTAGACACCAGGGATCTCTGCTGCGCCTCCAGGTGGGCTTTAGACACCAGGAATCTCTGCTGCGCCTCCAGGTGGGCTTTAGACACCAGGGATCTCTGCTGCGCCTCCAGGTGGGCTTTAGACGCCAGGGATCTCTGCTGCGCCTCTGCGCCTCCAGGTGGGCTTTAGACACCAGGGATCTCTGCTGCGCCTCCAGGTGGGCTTTAGACGCCAGGGATCTCTGCTGCGCCTCTAGGTGGGCTTTAGACACCAGGGATCTCTGCTGCGCCTCCAGGTGGGCTTTAGACGCCAGGGATCTCTGCTGCACCTCCAGGTGGGCTTTAGACGCCAGGGATCTCTGCTGCGCCTCCAGGTGGTCTTTAGACGCCAGGGATCTCTGCTGCGCCTCCAGGTAGGCTTTAAACGCCAGGGATCTCTGCTGTGCCTCCAGGTGGGCTTTAGATGCCAGGGACCTCTGCTGCACCTCCAGGTGGGCTTTAGAATCCAGGGATCTCTGCTGGGCCTCCAGGTGGGCTTTAGACGCCAGGGATCTCATCTACGCCTCCAGGTGGGCTTTAGGTGCCAGGGATCTCTGCTGCACCTCCAGGTGGGCTTTAGACTCCAGGGATCTCTGCTGGGCCTCCAGGTGGGCTTTAGACGCCAGGGATCTCATCTACGCCTCCAGTTGGGCTTTAGGTGCCAGGGATCTCTGCTGGGCCGCCAGTGGGCTTTAGACGCCAGGGATCTCTGCTGCGCCTCCAGGTGGGCTTTAGACACCAGGGATCTCTGCTGCGCCTCCAGGTGGGCTTTAGACTCCAGGGATCTCTGCTGCGCCTCCAGGTGGGCGTTAGATGCCAGGGATCTCTGCTGCGCCTCCAGGTGGGATTTAGACGCCAGGGATCTCTGCTGCACCTCCAGGTGGGATTTAGACGCCAGGGATCTCTGCTGCGCCTCCAGGTGGGCTTTAGGTGCCAGGGATCTCTGCTGCGCCTCCGGGTGGGCTTTAGACACAAGGGATCTCTGCTGCGCCTCCAGGTGGGCTTTAGACGCCAGGGATCTCTGCTGGGCCTCCAGGTGGGCTGTAGACGCCAGGGATCTCTGCTGCACCTCCAGGTGGGCTTTAGGTGCCAGGGATCTCTGCTGGGCCTCCAAGTGGGCTTTAGGTGCCATGGATCTCTGCTGCGCCTCCAGATGGGCTTTAGACTCTAGGGATCTCTGCTGCACCTCCAGGTGGGATTTAGACACCAGGGATCTCTGCAGCAACCTCCAGGTGGGCTTTATGTGCCAGGGATCTCTGCTGCGCCTCCAGGTGGGCTTTAGATGCCAGGGATCTTTGCTGAGCCTCCAGGTGGGCTTTAGACACCAGGGAGCTCTGCTGAGCCTCCAGGTGGGCTTTAGGTGCGAGGGATCTCCGCTGGGCCTCCAAGTGGGCTTTAGATGCCAGGGATCTCTGCTGCGCCTCCAGGTGGGCTTTAGACGCCAAGGATCTCTGCTGGGCCTCCAGGTGGGCTTTAGACCCCAGGGATCTCTGCTGCATCTCCAGGTGGGCTTTAGACGCCAGGGATCTCTGCTGCACCTCCAGGTGGGCTTTAGACGCCAGGGATCTCTGCAGCACCTCCAGGTGGGCTTTAGGTGCCAGGGATCTCGACTGCACCTCCAGATGGACTTTAGATGCCAGGGATCTCTGCTGCACCTCCAGGTGGGCTTTAGGTGACAGGGATCTCTGCTGGGCCGCCAGGTGGGCTTTAGACGCCAGGGATCTCTGCTGCACCTCTAGGTGGGCTTTAGACACCAGGGATCTCTGCTGCGCCTCCAGGTGGGCTTTAGACACCAGGAATCTCTGCTGCGCCTCCAGGTGGGCTTTAGACACCAGGGATCTCTGCTGCGCCTCCAGGTGGGCTTTAGACGCCAGGGATCTCTGCTGCGCCTCTGCGCCTCCAGGTGGGCTTTAGACACCAGGGATCTCTGCTGCGCCTCCAGGTGGGCTTTAGACGCCAGGGATCTCTGCTGCGCCTCTAGGTGGGCTTTAGACACCAGGGATCTCTGCTGCGCCTCCAGGTGGGCTTTAGACGCCAGGGATCTCTGCTGCACCTCCAGGTGGGCTTTAGACGCCAGGGATCTCTGCTGCGCCTCCAGGTGGTCTTTAGACGCCAGGGATCTCTGCTGCGCCTCCAGGTAGGCTTTAAACGCCAGGGATCTCTGCTGTGCCTCCAGGTGGGCTTTAGATGCCAGGGACCTCTGCTGCACCTCCAGGTGGGCTTTAGAATCCAGGGATCTCTGCTGGGCCTCCAGGTGGGCTTTAGACGCCAGGGATCTCATCTACGCCTCCAGGTGGGCTTTAGGTGCCAGGGATCTCTGCTGCACCTCCAGGTGGGCTTTAGACTCCAGGGATCTCTGCTGGGCCTCCAGGTGGGCTTTAGACGCCAGGGATCTCATCTACGCCTCCAGTTGGGCTTTAGGTGCCAGGGATCTCTGCTGGGCCGCCAGTGGGCTTTAGACGCCAGGGATCTCTGCTGCGCCTCCAGGTGGGCTTTAGACACCAGGGATCTCTGCTGCGCCTCCAGGTGGGCTTTAGACTCCAGGGATCTCTGCTGCGCCTCCAGGTGGGCGTTAGATGCCAGGGATCTCTGCTGCGCCTCCAGGTGGGATTTAGACGCCAGGGATCTCTGCTGCACCTCCAGGTGGGATTTAGACACCAGGGATCTCTGCTGCGCCTCCAGGTGGGCTTTAGATGCCAGGGATCTCTGCTGCATCTTCAGGTGGGCTTTAGACGACAGGGATCTCTGCTGCACCTCCAGGTGGGCTTTAGGTGCCAGGGATCTCGACTGCACCTCCAGATGGACTTTAGACGCCAGGGATCTCTGCTGCACCTCCAGGTGGGCTTTAGACGCCAGGGATCTCTGCTACACCTCCAGGTGGGATTTAGGTGCCAGGGATCTCTGCTGCGCCTCCAGGTGGGCTTTATACGCCAGGGATCTCTGCTGCGCCTCCAGGTGGGCTTTAGGTGCCAGGGATCTCTGCTGCGCCTCCAGGTGGGCTTTAGACGCCAGGGATCTCTGCTGCGCCTCTAGGTGGGCTTTAGACGCGAGGGATCTATGCTGCACCTCCAGGTGGGTTTTAGGTGACAGGGATCTCTGCTGGGCCTCCAGGTGGGCTTTAGACGCCAGGGATCTCTGCTGCACCTTCAGGTGGGCTTTAGACATCAGGGATCCCTGCTGCGCCTCCAGGTGGGCTGTAGATGCCAGGAATCTCTGCTGCGCCTCCAGGTGGGCTTTAGACACCAGGGATCTCTGCTGCGCCTCCAGGTGGGCTTTAGACGCCAGGGATCTCTGCTGCGCCTTCAGGTGGGCTTTAAACACCAGGGATCTCTGCTGCGCCTCCAGGTGGGCTTTAGATGCCAGGGATCTCTGCTGCGCCTCCAGGTGGGCTTTAGACGCCAGGGATCTCTGCTGCGCCTCCAGGTGGGCTTTAAACGCCAGGGATCTCTGCTGCGCCTCCAGGTAGGCTTTAAACGCCAGGGATCTCTGCTGTGCCTCCAGGTGGGCTTTAGATGCCAGGGACCTCTGCTTCGCCTCCAGGTGGGCTTTAGAATCCAGGGATCTCTGCTGGGCCTCCAGGTGGGCTTTAGACGCCAGGGATCTCATCTATGCCTCCAGGTGGGCTTTAGGTGCCAGGGATCTCTGCTGCACCTCCAGGTGGGCTTTAGACTCCAGGGATCTCTGCTGGGCCTCCAGGTGGGCTTTAGACGCCAGGGATCTCATCTACGCCTCCAGGTGGGCTTTAGGTGCCAGGGATCTCTGCTGGGCCGCCAGTGGGCTTTAGACGCCAGGGATCTCTGCTGCGCCTCCAGGTGGGCTTTAGACACCAGGGATCTCTGCTGCGCCTCCAGGTGGGCTTTAGATGCCAGGGATCTCTGCTGCGTCTTCAGGTGGGCTTTAGACGACAGTGATCTCTGCTGCACCTCCAGGTGGGCTTTAGGTGCCAGGGATCTCGACTGCACCTCCAGATGGACTTTAGATGCCAGGGATCTCTGCTGCACCTCCAGGTGGGCTTTAGACGCCAGGGATCTCTGCTACACCTCCAGGTGGGATTTAGGTGCCAGGGATCTCTGCTGCGCCTCCAGGTTGGCTTTATACGCCAGGGATCTCTGCTGCGCCTCCAGGTGGGCTTTAGGTGCCAGGGATCTCTGCTGCGCCTCCAGGTGGGCTTTAGACGCCAGGGAACTCTGCTGCGCCTCTAGGTGGGCTTTAGACACCAGGGATCTATGCTGCACCTCCAGGTGGGTTTTAGGTGACAGGGATCTCTGCTGGGCCTCCAGGTGGGCTTTAGACGCCAGGGATCTCTGCTGCACCTTCAGGTGGGCTTTAGACGCCAGGGATCTCATCTACGCCTCCAGGTGGGCTTTAGGTGCCAGGGATCTCTGCTGGGCCGCCAGTGGGCTTTAGACGCCAGGGATCTCTGCTGCGCCTCCAGGTGGGCTTTAGACGCCAGGGATCTCTGCTGCGCCTCCAGGTGGGCTTTAGACTCCAGGGATCTCTGCTGCGCCTCCAGGTGGGCTTTAGACGCCAGGGATCTCTGCTGCGCCTCCAGGTGGGCTTTAGACACCAAGGATCTCTGCTGGGCTTCCAGGTGGGCTTTAGACGCCAGGGATCTCTGCTGCGCCTCCAGGTGGGCTTTAGGTGCCAGGGATCTCTGCTGCGCCTCCGGGTGGGCTTTAGACACAAGGGATCTCTGCTGCGCCTCCAGGTGGGCTTTAGACGCCAGGGATCTCTGCTGGGCCTCCAGGTGGGCTGTAGACGCCAGGGATCTCTGCTGCACCTCCAGGTGGGCTTTAGGTGCCAGGGATCTCTGCTGGGCCTCCAAGTGGGCTTTAGGTGCCATGGATCTCTGCTGCGCCTCCAGATGGGCTTTAGACTCCAGGGATCTCTGCTGCACCTCCAGGTGGGATTTAGACACCAGGGATCTCTGCAGCAACCTCCAGGTGGGCTTTATGTGCCAGGGATCTCTGCTGCGCCTCCAGGTGGGCTTTAGATGCCAGGGATCTTTGCTGAGCCTCCAGGTGGGCTTTAGACACCAGGGAGCTCTGCTGAGCCTCCAGGTGGGCTTTAGGTGCGAGGGATCTCCGCTGGGCCTCCAAGTGGGCTTTAGATGCCAGGGATCTCTGCTGCGCCTCCAGGTGGGCTTTAGACGCCAAGGATCTCTGCTGGGCCTCCAGGTGGGCTTTAGGTGACAGGGATCTCTGCTGGGCCGCCAGGTGGGCTTTAGACGCCAGGGATCTCTGCTGCACCTCTAGGTGGGCTTTAGACACCAGGGATCTCTGCTGCGCCTCCAGGTGGGCTTTAGACACCAGGAATCTCTGCTGCGCCTCCAGGTGGGCTTTAGACACCAGGGATCTCTGCTGCGCCTCCAGGTGGGCTTTAGACGCCAGGGATCTCTGCTGCGCCTCTGCGCCTCCAGGTGGGCTTTAGACACCAGGGATCTCTGCTGCGCCTCCAGGTGGGCTTTAGACACCAGGGATCTCTGCTGCGCCTCCAGGTGGGCTTTAGACACCAGGGATCTCTGCTGCGCCTCCAGGTGGGCTTTAGACGCCAGGGATCTCTGCTGCACCTCCAGGTGGGCTTTAGACGCCAGGGATCTCTGCTGCGCCTCCAGGTGGTCTTTAGATGCCAGGGATCTCTGCTGCGCCTCCAGGTAGGCTTTAAATGCCAGGGATCTCTGCTGTGCCTCCAGGTGGGCTTTAGATGCCAGGGACCTCTGCTGCGCCTCCAGGTGGGCTTTAGACTCCAGGGATCTCTGCTGGGCCTCCAGGTGGGCTTTAGACGCCAGGGATCTCATCTACGCCTCCAGGTGGGCTTTAGGTGCCAGGGATCTCTGCTGGGCCGCCAGTGGGCTTTAGACGCCAGGGATCTCTGCTGCGCCTCCAGGTGGGCTTTAGATGCCAGGGATCTCTGCTGCGCCTCCAGGTGGGCTTTAGACTCCAGGGATCTCTGCTGCGCCTCCAGGTGGGCTTTAGACACCAGGGATCTCTGCTGCGCCTCCAGGTGGGCTTTAGATGCCAGGGATCTCTGCTGCGTCTTCAGGTGGGCTTTAGACGACAGTGATCTCTGCTGCACCTCCAGGTGGGCTTTAGGTGCCAGGGATCTCGACTGCACCTCCAGATGGACTTTAGACGCCAGGGATCTCTGCTGCACCTCCAGGTGGGCTTTAGACGCCAGGGATCTCTGCTACACCTCCAGGTGGGATTTAGGTGCCAGGGATCTCTGCTGCGCCTCCAGGTTGGCTTTATACGCCAGGGATCTCTGCTGCGCCTCCAGGTGGGCTTTAGGTGCCAGGGATCTCTGCTGCGCCTCCAGGTGGGCTTTAGACGCCAGGGAACTCTGCTGCGCCTCTAGGTGGGCTTTAGACACCAGGGATCTATGCTGCACCTCCAGGTGGGTTTTAGGTGACAGGGATCTCTGCTGGGCCTCCAGGTGGGCTTTAGACGCCAGGGATCTCTGCTGCACCTTCAGGTGGGCTTTAGACGCCAGGGATCTCATCTACGCCTCCAGGTGGGCTTTAGGTGCCAGGGATCTCTGCTGGGCCGCCAGTGGGCTTTAGACGCCAGGGATCTCTGCTGCGCCTCCAGGTGGGCTTTAGACGCCAGGGATCTCTGCTGCGCCTCCAGGTGGGCTTTAGACTCCAGGGATCTCTGCTGCGCCTCCAGGTGGGCTTTAGACGCCAGGGATCTCTGCTGCGCCTCCAGGTGGGCTTTAGACACCAAGGATCTCTGCTGGGCTTCCAGGTGGGCTTTAGACGCCAGGGATCTCTGCTGCGCCTCCAGGTGGGCTTTAGGTGCCAGGGATCTCTGCTGCGGCTCCAGGTGGGCTTTAGACGCCAGGGATCTCTGCTGCGCCTCCAGGTGGGCTTTAGACGCCAGGGATCTCTGCTGGGCCTCCAGGTGGGCTGTAGACGCCAGGGATCTCTGCTGTGCCTCCAGGTGGGCTTTAGACACCAAGGATCTCTGCTGGGCTTCCAGGTGGGCTTTAGACGCCAGGGATCTCTGCTGCGCCTCCAGGTGGGCTTTAGGTGCCAGGGATCTCTGCTGCGCCTCCGGGTGGGCTTTAGACACAAGGGATCTCTACTGCGCCTCCAGGTGGGCTTTAGACGCCAGGGATCTCTGCTGGGCCTCCAGGTGGGCTGTAGACGCCAGGGATCTCTGCTGCACCTCCAGGTGGGCTTTAGGTGCCAGGGATCTCTGCTGGGCCTCCAAGTGGGCTTTAGGTGCCATGGATCTCTGCTGCGCCTCCAGATGGGCTTTAGACTCCAGGGATCTCTGCTGCACCTCCAGGTGGGATTTAGACACCAGGGATCTCTGCAGCAACCTCCAGGTGGGCTTTATGTGCCAGGGATCTCTGCTGCGCCTCCAGGTGGGCTTTAGATGCCAGGGATCTTTGCTGAGCCTCCAGGTGGGCTTTAGACACCAGGGAGCTCTGCTGAGCCTCCAGGTGGGCTTTAGGTGCGAGGGATCTCCGCTGGGCCTCCAAGTGGGCTTTAGATGCCAGGGATCTCTGCTGCGCCTCCAGGTGGGCTTTAGACGCCAAGGATCTCTGCTGGGCCTCCAGGTGGGCTTTAGACCCCAGGGATCTCTGCTGCATCTCCAGGTGGGCTTTAGACGCCAGGGATCTCTGCTGCACCTCCAGGTGGGCTTTAGACGCCAGGGATCTCTGCAGCACCTCCAGGTGGGCTTTAGGTGCCAGGGATCTCGACTGCACCTCCAGATGGACTTTAGATGCCAGGGATCTCTGCTGCACCTCCAGGTGGGCTTTAGGTGACAGGGATCTCTGCTGGGCCGCCAGGTGGGCTTTAGACGCCAGGGATCTCTGCTGCACCTCTAGGTGGGCTTTAGACACCAGGGATCTCTGCTGCGCCTCCAGGTGGGCTTTAGACACCAGGAATCTCTGCTGCTCCTCCAGGTGGGCTTTAGACACCAGGGATCTCTGCTGCGCCTCCAGGTGGGCTTTAGACGCCAGGGATCTCTGCTGCGCCTCTGCGCCTCCAGGTGGGCTTTAGACACCAGGGATCTCTGCTGCGCCTCCAGGTGGGCTTTAGACGCCAGGGATCTCTGCTGCGCCTCTAGGTGGGCTTTAGACACCAGGGATCTCTGCTGCGCCTCCAGGTGGGCTTTAGACGCCAGGGATCTCTGCTGCACCTCCAGGTGGGCTTTAGACGCCAGGGATCTCTGCTGCGCCTCCAGGTGGTCTTTAGACGCCAGGGATCTCTGCTGCGCCTCCAGGTAGGCTTTAAACGCCAGGGATCTCTGCTGTGCCTCCAGGTGGGCTTTAGATGCCAGGGACCTCTGCTGCACCTCCAGGTGGGCTTTAGAATCCAGGGATCTCTGCTGGGCCTCCAGGTGGGCTTTAGACGCCAGGGATCTCATCTACGCCTCCAGGTGGGCTTTAGGTGCCAGGGATCTCTGCTGCACCTCCAGGTGGGCTTTAGACTCCAGGGATCTCATCTACGCCTCCAGTTGGGCTTTAGGTGCCAGGGATCTCTGCTGGGCCGCCAGTGGGCTTTAGACGCCAGGGATCTCTGCTGCGCCTCCAGGTGGGCTTTAGACACCAGGGATCTCTGCTGCGCCTCCAGGTGGGCTTTAAACTCCAGGGATCTCTGCTGCGCCTCCAGGTGGGCTTTAGATGCCAGGGATCTCTGCTGCGCCTCCAGGTGGGATTTAGACGCCAGGGATCTCTGCTGCACCTCCAGGTGGGATTTAGACACCAGGGATCTCTGCTGCGCCTCCAGGTGGGCTTTAGATGCCAGGGATCTCTGCTGCATCTTCAGGTGGGCTTTAGACGACAGGGATCTCTGCTGCACCTCCAGGTGGGCTTTAGGTGCCAGGGATCTCGACTGCACCTCCAGATGGACTTTAGACGCCAGGGATCTCTGCTGCACCTCCAGGTGGGCTTTAGACGCCAGGGATCTCTGCTACACCTCCAGGTGGGATTTAGGTGCCAGGGATCTCTGCTGCGCCTCCAGGTGGGCTTTATACGCCAGGGATCTCTGCTGCGCCTCCAGGTGGGCTTTAGGTGCCAGGGATCTCTGCTGCGCCTCCAGGTGGGCTTTAGACGCCAGGGATCTCTGCTGCGCCTCTAGGTGGGCTTTAGACGCCAGGGATCTATGCTGCACCTCCAGGTGGGTTTTAGGTGACAGGGATCTCTGCTGGGCCTCCAGGTGGGCTTTAGACGCCAGGGATCTCTGCTGCACCTTCAGGTGGGCTTTAGACATCAGGGATCCCTGCTGCGCCTCCAGGTGGGCTGTAGATGCCAGGAATCTCTGCTGCGCCTCCAGGTGGGCTTTAGACACCAGGGATCTCTGCTGCGCCTCCAGGTGGGCTTTAGACACCAGGGATCTCTGCTGCGCCTTCAGGTGGGCTTTAGACGCCAGGGATCTCTGCTGCGCCTTCAGGTGGGCTTTAAACACCAGGGATCTCTGCTGCGCCTCCAGGTGGGCTTTAGATGCCAGGGATCTCTGCTGCGCCTCCAGGTGGGCTTTAGACGCCAGGGATCTCTGCTGCGCCTCCAGGTGGGCTTTAAACGCCAGGGATCTCTGCTGCGCCTCCAGGTAGGCTTTAAACGCCAGGGATCTCTGCTGTGCCTCCAGGTGGGCTTTAGATGCCAGGGACCTCTGCTTCGCCTCCAGGTGGGCTTTAGAATCCAGGGATCTCTGCTGGGCCTCCAGGTGGGCTTTAGACGCCAGGGATCTCATCTATGCCTCCAGGTGGGCTTTAGGTGCCAGGGATCTCTGCTGCACCTCCAGGTGGGCTTTAGACTCCAGGGATCTCTGCTGGGCCTCCAGGTGGGCTTTAGACGCCAGGGATCTCATCTACGCCTCCAGGTGGGCTTTAGGTGCCAGGGATCTCTGCTGGGCCGCCAGTGGGCTTTAGACGCCAGGGATCTCTGCTGCGCCTCCAGGTGGGCTTTAGACACCAGGGATCTCTGCTGCGCCTCCAGGTGGGCTTTAGACTCCAGGGATCTCTGCTGCGCCTCCAGGTGGGCTTTAGATGCCAGGGATCTCTGCTGCGCCTCCAGGTGGGATTTAGACGCCAGGGATCTCTGCTGCACCTCCAGGTGGGCTTTAGACACCAGGGATCTCTGCTGCGCCTCCAGGTGGGCTTTAGATGCCAGGGATCTCTGCTGCATCTTCAGGTGGGCTTTAGACGACAGGGATCTCTGCTGCACCTCCAGGTGGGCTTTAGGTGCCAGGGATCTCGACTGCACCTCCAGATGGACTTTAGACGCCAGGGATCTCTGCTGCACCTCCAGGTGGGCTTTAGACGCCAGGGATCTCTGCTACACCTCCAGGTGGGATTTAGGTGCCAGGGATCTCTGCTGCGCCTCCAGGTGGGCTTTATACGCCAGGGATCTCTGCTGCGCCTCCAGGTGGGCTTTAGGTGCCAGGGATCTCTGCTGCGCCTCCAGGTGGGCTTTAGACGCCAGGGATCTCTGCTGCGCCTCTAGGTGGGCTTTAGACGCCAGGGATCTATGCTGCACCTCCAGGTGGGTTTTAGGTGACAGGGATCTCTGCTGGGCCTCCAGGTGGGCTTTAGACGCCAGGGATCTCTGCTGCACCTTCAGGTGGGCTTTAGACACCAGGGATCTCTGCTGCGCCTCCAGGTGGGCTGTAGATGCCAGGAATCACTGCTGCGCCTCCAGGTGGGCTTTAGACACCAGGGATCTCTGCTGCGCCTCCAGGTGGGCTTTAGACACCAGGGATCTCTGCTGCGCCTTCAGGTGGGCTTTAGACGCCAGGGATCTCTGCTGCGCCTTCAGGTGGGCTTTAAACACCAGGGATCTCTGCTGCGCCTCCAGGTGGGCTTTAGATGCCAGGGATCTCTGCTGCGCCTCCAGGTGGGCTTTAGACGCCAGGGATCTCTGCTGCGCCTCCAGGTGGGCTTTAAACGCCAGGGATCTCTGCTGCGCCTCCAGGTAGGCTGTAGACGCCAGGGATCTCTGCTGCACCTCCAGGTGGGCTTTAGGTGCCAGGGATCTCTGCTGGGCCTCCAATTGGGCTTTAGACGCCAGGGATCTCTGCTGCGCCTCTGCGCCTCCAGGTGGGCTTTAGACACCAGGGATCTCTGCTGCGCCTCCAGGTGGGCTTTAGACGCAAGGGATCTCTGCTGCGCCTCCAGGTGGGCTTTAGACACCAGGGATCTCTGCTGCGCCTCCAGGTGGGCTTTAGACGCCAGGGATCTCTGCTGCACCTCCAGGTGGGCTTTAGATGCCAGGGATCTCTGCTGCGCCTTCAGGTGGGCTTTAGACGCCAGGGATCTCTGCTGCGCCTTCAGGTGGGCTTTAAACACCAGGGATCTCTGCTGCGCCTCCAGGTGGGCTTTAGATGCCAGGGATCTCTGCTGCACCTCCAGGTGGGCTTTAGACGCCAGGGATCTCTGCTGCGCCTCCAGGTGGGCTTTAAACGCCAGGGATCTCTGCTGCGCCTCCAGGTAGGCTGTAGACGCCAGGGATCTCTGCTGCACCTCCAGGTGGGCTTTAGGTGCCAGGGATCTCTGCTGGGCCTCCAAGTGGGCTTTAGGTGCCAGGGATCTCTGCTGCGCCTCCAGGTAGGCTTTAGACTCCAGGGATCTCTGCTGCACCTCTAGGTGGGCTTTAGACACCAGGGATCTCTGCTGCGCCTCCAGGTGGGCTTTAGACACCAGGAATCTCTGCTGCGCCTCCAGGTGGGCTTTAGACACCAGGGATCTCTGCTGCGCCTCCAGGTGGGCTTTAGACGCCAGGGATCTCTGCTGCGCCTCTGCGCCTCCAGGTGGGCTTTAGACACCAGGGATCTCTGCTGCGCCTCCAGGTGGGCTTTAGACGCCAGGGATCTCTGCTGCGCCTCCAGGTGGGCTTTAGACACCAGGGATCTCTGCTGCGCCTCCAGGTGGGCTTTAGACGCCAGGGATCTCTGCTGCACCTCCAGGTGGGCTTTAGACGCCAGGGATCTCCGCTGCGCCTCCAGGTGGTCTTTAGACGCCAGGGATCTCTGCTGCGCCTCCAGGTAGGCTTTAAACGCCAGGGATCTCTGCTGTGCCTCCAGGTGGGCTTTAGATGCCAGGGACCTCTGCTGCACCTCCAGGTGGGCTTTAGAATCCAGGGATCTCTGCTGGGCCTCCAGGTGGGCTTTAGACACCAGGGATCTCATCTACGCCTCCAGGTGGGCTTTAGGTGCCAGGGATCTCTGCTGCACCTCCAGGTGGGCTTTAGACTCCAGGGATCTCTGCTGGGCCTCCAGGTGGGCTTTAGACGCCAGGGATCTCATCTATGCCTCCAGGTGGGCTTTAGGTGCCAGGGATCTCTGCTGGGCCGCCAGTGGGCTTTAGACGCCAGGGATCTCTGCTGCGCCTCCAGGTGGGCTTTAGACACCAGGGATCTCTGCTGCGCCTCCAGGTGGGCTTTAGACTCCAGGGATCTCTGCTGCACCTCCAGGTGGGCTTTAGATGCCAGGGATCTCTGCTGCGCCTCCAGGTGGGATTTAGACGCCAGGGATCTCTGCTGCACCTCCAGGTGGGCTTTAGACATCAGGGATCTCTGCTGCGCCTCCAGGTGGGCTTTAGATACCAGGGATCTCTGCTGCATCTTCAGGTGGGCTTTAGACGACAGGGATCTCTGCTGCACCTCCAGGTGGGCTTTAGGTGCCAGGGATCTCGACTGCACCTCCAGATGGACTTTAGACGCCAGGGATCTCTGCTGCGCCTCCAGGTGGGCTTTAGGTGCCAGGGATCTCTGCTGCGCCTCCAGGTGGGCTTTAGACGCCAGGGATCTCTGCTGCGCCTCTAGGTGGGCTTTAGACGCCAGGGATCTATGCTGCACCTCCAGGTGGGTTTTAGGTGACAGGGATCTCTGCTGGGCCTCCAGGTGGGCTTTAGACGCCAGGGATCTCTGCTGCACCTTCAGGTGGGCTTTAGACACCAGGGATCTCTGCTGCGCCTCCAGGTGGGCTGTAGATGCCAGGAATCTCTGCTGCGCCTCCAGGTGGGCTTTAGACACCAGGGATCTCTGCTGCGCCTCCAGGTGGGCTTTAGACACCAGGGATCTCTGCTGCGCCTTCAGGTGGGCTTTAGACGCCAGGGATCTCTGCTGCGCCTTCAGGTGGGCTTTAAACACCAGGGATCTCTGCTGCGCCTCCAGGTGGGCTTTAGATGCCAGGGATCTCTGCTGCGCCTCCAGGTGGGCTTTAGACGCCAGGGATCTCTGCTGCGCCTTCAGGTAGGCTTTAAACGCCAGGGATCTCTGCTGTGCCGCCAGGTGGGCTTTAGATGCCAGGGACCTCTGCTGCGCCTCCAGGTGGGCTTTAGAATCCAGGGATCTCTGCTGGGCCTCCAGGTGGGCTTTAGACGCCAGGGATCTCATCTACGCCTCCAGGTGGGCTTTAGGTGCCAGGGATCTCTGCTGCACCTCCAGGTGGGCTTTAGACTCCAGGGATCTCTGCTGGGCCTCCAGGTGGGCTTTAGACGCCAGGGATCTCATCTACGCCTCCAGGTGGGCTTTAGGTGCCAGGGATCTCTGCTGGGCCGCCAGTGGGCTTTAGACGCCAGGGATCTCTGCTGCGCCTCCAGGTGGGCTTTAGACACCAGGGATCTCTGCTGTGCCTCCAGGTGGGCTTTAGACTCCAGGGATCTCTGCTGCGCCTCCAGGTGGGCTTTAGATGCCAGGGATCTCTGCTGCGCCTCCAGGTGGGATTTAGATGCCAGGGATCTCTGCTGCACCTCCAGGTGGGCTTTAGACACCAGGGATCTCTGCTGCGCCTCCAGGTGGGCTTTAGATGCCAGGGATCTCTGCTGCATCTTCAGGTGGGCTTTAGACGACAGGGATCTCTGCTGCACCTCCAGGTGGGCTTTAGGTGCCAGGGATCTCGACTGCACCTCCAGATGGACTTTAGACGCCAGGGATCTCTGCTGCACCTCCAGGTGGGCTTTAGACGCCAGGGATCTCTGCTACACCTCCAGGTGGGATTTAGGTGCCAGGGATCCCTGCTGCGCCTCCAGGTGGGCTGTAGATGCCAGGAATCTCTGCTGCGCCTCCAGGTGGGCTTTAGACACCAGGGATCTCTGCTGCGCCTCCAGGTGGGCTTTAGACACCAGGGATCTCTGCTGCGCCTTCAGGTGGGATTTAGACACCAGGGATCTCTGCTGCGCCTCCAGGTGGGCTGTAGATGCCAGGAATCTCTGCTGCGCCTCCAGGTGGGCTTTAGACACCAGGGATCTCTGCTGCGCCTCCAGGTGGGCTTTAGACACCAGGGATCTCTGCTGCGCCTTCAGGTGGGCTTTAGACGCCAGGGATCTCTGCTGCGCCTTCAGGTGGGCTTTAAACACCAGGGATCTCTGCTGCGCCTCCAGGTGGGCTTTAGATGCCAGGGATCTCTGCTGCGCCTCCAGGTGGGCTTTAGACGCCAGGGATCTCTGCTGCGCCTCCAGGTGGGCTTTAGACAACAGGGATCTCTGCTGGGCCTCCAGGTGGGCTTTAGGTGCCAGGGATCTCTGCTTGGCCTCCAGGTGGGCTTTAGGTGCCAGGGATTTCTGCTGCGCCTCCAGGTGGGCTTTAGACGCCAGGGATCTCTGCTGCACCCCCAGGTGGGCTTTAGGTGCCAGGGATCTCTGCTTGGCCTCCAGGTGGGCTTTAGGTGCCAGGGATTTCTGCTGCGCCTCCAGGTGGGCTTTAGACGCCAGAGATCTCTGCTGCACCTCCAGGTGGGCTTTAGACACCAGGGATCTCTGCAGCAACCTCCAGGTGGGCTTTATGTGCCAGGGATCTCTGCTGTGCCTCCAGGTGGGCTTTAGACGCCAGGGATCTCTGCTGCGCCTCCAGGTGGGCTTTAGACACCAGGGATCTCTGCTGCACCTCCAGGTGGGCTTTAGACGCCAGGGATCTCTGCTGCACCTCCAGGTGGGCTTTAGATGCCAGGGATCTCTGCAGCACCTCCAGGTGGGCTTTAGGTGCCAGGGATCTCGACTGCACCTCCAGATGGACTTTAGATGCCAGGGATCTCTGCTGCACCTCCAGGTGGGCTTTAGGTGACAGGGATCTCTGCTGGGCCTCCAGGTGAGCTTTAGACGCCAGGGATCTCTGCTGCACCTCTAGGTGGGCTTTAGACACCAGGGATCTCTGCTGCGCCTCCAGGTGGGCTTTAGACACCAGGAATCTCTGCTGCGCCTCCAGGTGGGCTTTAGACGCCAGGGATCTCTGCTGCGCCTCCAGGTGGGCTTTAGACGCCAAGGATCTCTGCTGGGCCTCCAGGTGGGCTTTAGACCCCAGGGATCTCTGCTGCACCTCCAGGTGGGCTTTACACGCCAGGGATCTCTGCTGCACCTCCAGGTGGGCTTTAGACGCCAGGGATCTCTGCAGCACCTCCAGGTGGGCTTTAGGTGCCAGGGATCTCGACTGCACCTCCAGATGGACTTTAGATGCCAGGGATCTCTGCTGCACCTCCAGGTGGGCTTTAGGTGACAGGGATCTCTGCTGGGCCTCCAGGTGGGCTTTAGACGCAAGGGATCTCTGCTGCACCTCTAGGTGGGCTTTAGACACCAGGGATCTCTGCTGCGCCTCCAGGTGGGCTTTAGACACCAGGAATCTCTGCTGCGCCTCCAGGTGGGCTGTAGACACCAGGGATCTCTGCTGTGCCTCCAGGTGGGCTTTAGACGCCAGGGATCTCTGCTGCGCCTCTGCGCCTCCAGGTGGGCTTTAGACACCAGGGATCTCTGCTGCACCTCCAGGTGGGCTTTAGACGCCAGGGATCTCTGCTGCGCCTCCAGGTGGGCTTTAGACACCAGGGATCTCTGCTGTGCCTCCAGGTGGGCTTTAGATGCCAGGGATCTCTGCTGCGCCTCCAGGTGGGCTTTAGACACCAGGGATCTCTGCTGCGCCTCCAGGTGGGCTTTAGACGCCAGGGATCTCTGCTGCGCCTCCAGGTGGGCTTTAGACGCCAGGGATCTCTGCTGTGCCTCCAGGTGGGCTTTAGAATCCAGGGATCTCTGCTGGGCCTCCAGGTGGGCTTTAGACGCCAGGGATCTCATCTACGCCTCCAGGTGGGCTTTAGGTGCCAGGGATCTCTGCTGGGCCGCCAGTGGGCTTTAGACGCCAGGGATCTCTGCTGCGCCTCCAGGTGGGCTTTAGACACCAGGGATCTCTGCTGCGCCTCCAGGTGGGCTTTAGACTCCAGGGATCTCTGCTGTGCCTCCAGGTGGGCTTTAGACGCCAGGGATCTCTGCTGCGCCTCATGGTGGGCTTTAGACACCAAGGATCTCTGCTGGGCTTCCAGGTGGGCTTTAGACGCCAGGGATCTCTGCTGCGCCTCCAGGTGGGCTTTAGGTGCCAGGGATCTCTGCTGCGCCTCCAGGTGGGCTTTAGACGCCAGGGATCTCTGCTGCGCCTCCAGGTGGGCTTTAGACGCCAGGGATCTCTGCTGGGCCTCCAGGTGGGCTGTAGACGCCAGGGATCTCTGCTGCGCCTCCAGGTGGGCTTTAGACACCAAGGATCTCTGCTGGGCTTCCAGGTGGGCTTTAGACGCCAGGGATCTCTGCTGCGCCTCCAGGTGGGCTTTAGGTGCCAGGGATCTCTACTGCGCGGTGTTTAGCCAAAATATCGAGTTTTAAATTTCGACCTACAATAATATCGTGTTTTTAATATCGTAGGTACAGAATATCGAAGTCAAGAATATCGATGGACAGAATATCGATCCCAAGGTAAGTAATATCGAAGTTAATAATATCGAAGTACTTAATATCGATGTAAGTAATATCGTAAGTAAAAATTTCGATGTCAATAATATCGATATTTATTTAGTGTAATGTCATTTAATATGTATTTTATTTGTATGTTAAAGATTATTGTAATGTATTTTAATACATTTAAAAATAAATGTTTAGAGATTTATAATTATTTTACATTTAATTTAGCGTTTTAGTATCAGAGCGGGTTGTGGGTTTATAGGGGAATAGGGTGGGAAGTAATTTAATTATAATTAATGAATTAATATGTATTGTTTAATTGGTATTTATGATTAATTAATTGGTAATTAATTAATAATTGGTAATTAATTGATTAATTAATTGTTAATTAATTATTAATTGTAAAATTATTTTATTAATTGGTTAATTATATACATTATAATTACTTTATTATTAATATTTATTTATTGTTATTGTTAATAATTAATTGTTAATTAGTAATTAATTGGTGATTTAAGTTTATTAAGTGATTAATTGATAATTAAATTAATTATGTGAATTTTTATGTGTAGTGGGTTGTGGGTTTATAGGGGAATAGGGTGGGAAGTAATGTAATTATAATTAATGAATTAATATGTATTGTTTAATTGGTATTTATGATTAATTAATTGGTAATCAATTAATAATTGGTAATTAATTTGATTAATAGATTAAATAAATTTTAAAAAATTATTAATTGTAAAAATAATTTATTATTTGGTTAATTATATAAATTATAATTAGTTTATTAATAATATTTATTTATTGTTATAGTTAATTAATTAATTGTTAATTAGTAATTAATTGGTGATTTAATTTTATTAAGTGATTAAGTGATAATTAAAATTAATTATGTGAATTTTTATGTGTAGCGGGTTGTGGGTTTATAGGGGAATAGGGTTGGATGTAATTAAAATAAAATAAATAATGATATATTTTATTTATTTGTAATTATTATTAATTAATTGTTATTAGTTAGTTAAATATAGTAAATATAAATAATTGATTATTGTATTTTATTTGTTGTTACTGCTAATTAATGTATTGTTAATTAATAATTAATAGGTGAATATTTGTAATTTCGTAGTTAATATGTATTAATTAGTGAATTAATAACTATATTAATTATAAAGAATGTATTATTAATTGTAAATAAGAGATAAATTGATATTTAAATCTATTGTGTATTTTGTATGTGTAGTGTGTTGTGTGTTAAAGGGGGAATAGTGTGGGATGTAATTTAAATTTATTTATTTAAATATTTATTTTACATAATTGGTATTTAATAATAATTAATTTTTTAAAACATTGTTAACATGCAATTTTTTTATAACAAATTATTGAATTGGTTATAATGTTCATAGAATCACTATGCTATCTAGTGCTTTCCCAACTGTTTTACTATCTGGAG
The DNA here is from genome assembly GCF_964204655.1 of Triturus cristatus. Taxonomy (NCBI): domain Eukaryota; kingdom Metazoa; phylum Chordata; class Amphibia; order Caudata; family Salamandridae; genus Triturus; species Triturus cristatus. The sequence goes on along the minus strand of NC_140592.1, from coordinate 21,312,249 downwards.
TGGGAATAGTAATTTTTACCCCTACGCTATCCAGCGCTTTCCCTACTGTTGCACTCTTTGGAGTTGGAATAGTAATTTTTACCCCTACGCTATCCAGCGCTTTCCCTACTGTTGCACTCTCTGGAGTTGGAATAGTAATTTTTACCCCTACGCTATCCAACACTTTCCCTACTATTGCACTCTCTGGAGTTGGAATAGTAATTTTTACCCTTACGCTATCCAACACTTTCCCTACTATTGCATTCTCTGGAGTGGGAATAGTACATTTTACCCTTACGCTATCCAACACTTTCCCTACTATTGCACTCTCTGGAGTTGGAATAGTAATTTTTACCCCTACGCTATCCAACGTTTTCCCTACTGTTGCACTCTTTGGAGTTGGAATAGTTATTTTTACCACTACGCTATCCAACGTTTTCTATACTGTTGCACTCTCTGGAGTGGGAATAGTCAATTTTACCCTTACGCTATCCAACACTTTCCCTACTATTGCACTCTCTGGAGTGGGAATAGTAGATTTTACCCTTACGCTATCCAACACTTTCCCTACTATTGCACTCTCTGGAGTTGGAATAGTAATTTTTACCCCTACGCTATCCAACGTTTTCCCTACTGTTGCACTCTTTGGAGTTGGAATAGTTATTTGTACCCCTACGCTATCCAACGTTTTCCCTACTGTTGCTCTGTCTGGAGTGGGAATAGTAATTTTTACCCTTACGCTATCCAACACTTTCCCTACTATTGCACTCTCTGGAGTGGGAATAGTAATTTTTACCATTACGCTATCCAACACTTTCCCTACTATTGCACTCTCTGGAGTTGGAATAGTAATTTTTACCCCTACTCTATCCAACGCTTTCCCTACTGTTGCACTCTTTGGAGTTGGAATAGTAATTTTTACCCCTACGCTATCCAATGTTTTCCCTACTGTTGCACTCTCGGGAGTTGGAATAGTTATTTTTACCCCTACGCTATCCAACATTTTCCTTACTGTTGTTTTTGTTGAAGTTGGACTAGTAGTTTTATTGTGTCTGATATTAAATATGTTTTGTAATATTTTAGCTATTGTAATATATAATTAATAATAAAAATTATTCAAATTAAAATTATTGATTATTATTTGCTATATGTAATTATTTAATATTTATTAATGTTATTGTTTTATGTGTATAGATGTATTGGTAATTTAAATAAATATTTAATAATTTATATGTTACAGAAATTATTATTAAAAGTAATTATTAAGTAAGTGTATATATTATATATTATATATATATGTTTCATTAAAGTTTCATTTAATTATATATATTTATTATACATTTTACATATTATACAATATATTTAATTATGTTTCTTTGATTTATAAGTATTATTTGGTTTATTTTACATATATTTTTAAACTAAAAAAAAAACGATATTTTTGAATTACGATATTTTTGACATCGATATTAAATTATCGATATTTTTGTACTTACCATGTTGTAGATAGGATGTCGATATTCTTGACCACGATATTTTTGTTGCGATATTTTTGTAGGTCGAATTTTTGTCTTTCGAAATTATGTCATACAATCCTACTGCGCCTCCAGGTGGGCTTTAGACACCAGGGATCTCTGCTGCGCCTCCAGGTGGGCTTTAGACGCCAGGGATCTCTGCTGGGCCTCCAGGTGGGCTGTAGACGCCAGGGATCTCTGCTGCACCTCCAGGTGGGCTTTAGGTGCCAGGGATCTCTGCTGGGCCTCCAAGTGGGCTTTAGGTGCCAGGAATCTCTGCTGCGCCTCCAGGTAGGCTTTAGACTCCAGGGATCTCTGCTGCACCTCCAGGTGGGATTTAGACGCCATGGATCTCTGCTGCGCCTCCAGGAGGGCTTTAGACACCAGGGATCTCTGCAGCAACCTCCAGGTGGGCTTTATGTGCCAGGGATCTCTGCTGAGCCTCCAGGTGGGCTTTAGATGCCAGGGATCTTTGCTGAGCCTCCAGGTGGGCTTTAGACACCAGGGATCTCTGCTGAGCCTCCAGGTGGGCTTTAGGTGCGAGGGATCTCCGCTGGGCCTTCAAGTGGGCTTTAGATGCCAGGGATCTCTGCTGCGCCTCCAGGTGGGCTTTAGACGCCAAGGATCTCTGCTGCACCTCCAGGTGGGCTTTAGACGCCAGGGATCTCTGCTGCACCTCCAGGTGGGCTTTAGGTGCCAGGGATCTCGACTGCACCTCCAGATGGACTTTAGATGCCAGGGATCTCTGCTGCACCTCCAAGTGGGCTTTAGGTGACAGGGATCTCTGCTGGGCCGCCAGGTGAGCTTTAGACTCCAGGGATCTCTGCTGTGCCTCCAGGTGGGCTTTAGATGCCAGGGACCTCTGCTGCGCCTCCAGGTGGGCTTTAGACTCCAGGGATCTCTGCTGGGCCTCCAGGTGGGCTTTAGACGCCAGGGATCTCATCTACGCCTCCAGGTGGGCTTTAGGTGCCAGGGATCTCTGCTGGGCCGCCAGTGGGCTTTAGACGCCAGGGATCTCTGCTGCGCCTCCAGGTGGGCTTTAGACGCCAGGGATCTCTGCTGCGCCTCCAGGTGGGCTTTAGACTCCAGGGATCTCTGCTGCGCCTCCAGGTGGGCTTTAGATGCCAGGGATCTCTGCTGCACCTCCAGGTGGGATTTAGACGCCAGGGATCTCTGCTGCACCTTCAGGTGGGCTTTAGACACCAGGGATCTCTGCTGCGCCTCCAGGTGGGCTTTAGATGCCAGGGATCTCTGCTGCGTCTTCAGGTGGGCTTTAGACGACAGGGATCTCTGCTGCACCTCCAGGTGGGCTTTAGGTGCCAGGGATCTCGACTGCACCTCCAGATGGACTTTAGACGCCAGGGATCTCTGCTGCACCTCCAGGTGGGCTTTAGACGCCAGGGATCTCTGCTACACCTCCAGGTGGGATTTAGGTGCCAGGGATCTCTGCTGCGCCTCCAGGTTGGCTTTATACGCCAGGGATCTGTGCTGCGCCTCCAGGTGGGCTTTAGGTGCCAGGGATCTCTGCTGCGCCTCCAGGTGGGCTTTAGACTCCAGGGAACTCTGCTGCGCCTCTAGGTGGGCTTTAGACGCCAGGGATCTATGCTGCACCTCCAGGTGGGTTTTAGGTGACAGGGATCTCTGCTGGGCCTCCAGGTGGGCTTTAGACGCCAGGGATCTCTGCTGCACCTTCAGGTGGGCTTTAGACGCCAGGTATCTCATCTACGCCTCCAGGTGGGCTTTAGGTGCCAGGGATCTCTGCTGGGCCGCCAGTGGGCTTTAGACGCCAGGGATCTCTGCTGCGCCTCCAGGTGGGCTTTAGACGCCAGGGATCTCTGCTGCGCCTCCAGGTGGGCTTTAGACTCCAGGGATCTCTGCTGCGCCTCCAGGTGGGCTTTAGACGCCAGGGATCTCTGCTGCGCCTCCAGGTGGGCTTTAGACACCAAGGATCTCTGCTGGGCTTCCAGGTGGGCTTTAGACGCCAGGGATCTCTGCTGCGCCTCCAGGTGGGCTTTAGGTGCCAGGGATTTCTGCTGCGCCTCCAGGTGGGCTTTAGACGCCAGGGATCTCTGCTGCACCCCCAGGTGGGCTTTAGGTGCCAGGGATCTCTGCTTGGCCTCCAGGTGGGCTTTAGGTGCCAGGGATTTCTGCTGCGCCTCCAGGTGGGCTTTAGACGCCAGAGATCTCTGCTGCACCTCCAGGTGGGCTTTAGACACCAGGGATCTCTGCAGCAACCTCCAGGTGGGCTTTATGTGCCAGGGATCTCTGCTGTGCCTCCAGGTGGGCTTTAGACGCCAGGGATCTCTGCTGCGCCTCCAGGTGGGCTTTAGACACCAGGGATCTCTGCTGCACCTCCAGGTGGGCTTTAGACGCCAGGGATCTCTGCTGCACCTCCATGTGGGCTTTAGACGCCAGGGATCTCTGCAGCACCTCCAGGTGGGCTTTAGGTGCCAGGGATCTCGACTGCACCTCCAGTTGGACTTTAGATGCCAGGGATCTCTGCTGCACCTCCAGGTGGGCTTTAGGTGACAGGGATCTCTGCTGGGCCTCCAAGTGGGCTTTAGACGCCAGGGATCTCTGCTGCACCTCTAGGTGGGCTTTAGACACCAGGGATCTCTGCTGCGCCTCCAGGTGGGCTTTAGACACCAGGAATCTCTGCTGCGCCTCCAGGTGGGCTTTAGACGCCAGGGATCTCTGCTGCGCCTCCAGGTGGGCTGTAGACACCAGGGATCTCTGCTGCGCCTCCAGGTGGGCTTTAGACGCCAGGGATCTCTGCTGCGCCTCTGCGCCTCCAGGTGGGCTTTAGACACCAGGGATCTCTGCTGCACCTCCAGGTGGGCTTTAGACGCCAGGGATCTCTGCTGCGCCTCCAGGTGGGCTTTAGACGCCAGGGATCTCTGCTGTGCCTCCAGGTGGGCTTTAGAATCCAGGGATCTCTGCTGGGCCTCCAGGTGGGCTTTAGACACCAGGGATCTCATCTACGCCTCTGTTGGACTTGGCCCTTCTGGCAGGTTCACCCCTGGACTTTTTGGCTTTTTATTGGTGACTTGGTATGGTGATTGTTTGGTCTCTGCGCACTTTCCCTGTGTCCCAGGGTAAAGTGCGTGCGTGCGCTGAGTGCATGTGGTGAGATAGGCCTGCCCTCCCATAGGAATGCATGGGGAATGTATGTGTCCCTAGTATTTCCTGATGCGTGGGGTGTGCAGGCCCGAGTTTGGTATGTGCGGACTCGTGGGAGTGAATGCTGCGCGATGATGTGTGCGGCGTGCATGTACCTAGTGTGGAAGTGCCACTTCTAGAAGTGGGCACTTCTGTGTGCAGTGTGTCTGTCGCGTGATTGGCTGGTCGTATCATGTGACGGGCTAGGGATTCCCCAGTGTCAGGATGAGTCACCCAGTGGTGAATGGGGAGATCAGCAGCTAGATGGGTGGGAGGAGTCCACCTGGGTCCTGAATAGGACAGGGTTTTCCAAACACAATGCTGGCCCCGCCCCCTGTGGTGCGACTGACGACCCTAGCCCTTCCAGTGAATAGAGTGAGGGGCTGAGCACATCAAGGGTGCTCCCCAACCAGCTGCGACTGGTTTTCCCCCTCACCCTGAACCCAGAACAAAGGGTTTGCCTGTATAAAAATGGGGCTGTGTCCCCACAGAAACTGTTCTCTGCCAGGATCTTACCTGAGGGGGGCTGCTGCTGCTGCTGGACCAGAGGACCGCCACTTGGACTACCTCCCTGCCTGGAGGCCCAGTGAGCTGGCTCTGGGTCCAGCCTTGCCCCCCTGCTCTTGAAGGACCATTTGTTGCTGGACTGTGTTTTATCCTCCTAAGCGCTGGGAGCACTTTATTTGTATCCCTGAGCGCCTGAAAGCGCTTTTTCTGGACTTATAGCGCTAGGAGCGCTCTATTGGGACCCCCAGCATCAAGAAAGCGCTGTCCCGGAAAAGCGCCTGCCTGGAAGCCCGTAGCGCGGCGCTACGACAATCCAGGAGGGAACCCCGACGTAGGGGTTCCCCCGTTTTGCTTGATCCTTGCGGGTGCCTACCCCGCTTATTTTATTATTATTTCCAGTGCGGGAGCCCACACCGCATACTGTGCCCGCCGCGGGTGCCCACCCCGCATGGTGTGCCCGGAGAACGGTGTGCCCCGTGGTACGGCGCCGGAACTCTCAGGGCCGCCGCGCTGCCCGCGGCGACCCGGAAGCAGCCTGTGAAGCCCTGGATGTGGGCGGGTCCTCATCGCGGACCGGAAGCTGAGGGAGGCGGAGAGGTGCGTGTTACGGCCGGAGCTCCCGGCATGTGAGGGAGCCCCGCAACCCCCCCCCCAGTGGCCAGCCCAGGAGAGAAGACATTCCGGGGCTCTCGTGAGCGGAAAGAGAGCCCCGCAGCCCAGCGAGGTCGGAGCGCTGTGTGCCCCACTCGCGTCGTCGGCCGAGCAGGAAGACGACCCGCCAGAAAGAGTCCGGTGAGTGGGGGCTGCTACCAGCCTGGTGAAAGGGGCTGTGTGGGCAGAGTTAGTCCAAGAGCCGTGAAGGCTCCAGCGGCGATGGAGATAGTTGTTTAGAGCCTGCGAGGCTCAGGGGCATTTGGTGCAAGAGCCGTGAGGCTCCAGTACAGAGCCCCGTAGGGCTCCAACGTCGGGGGCATTTCTTTTGCAACCAGAGCGGCCCCGGAAGACAGCGGGCCGCTCCCACGCATACGGGGGCATTTCTTCCGTGTTGTGAGTGGCCCCAGATGGCAGCGGGCCACTCCCACCTTGCCCCCATTATTTCTCGAGCCTAGAAGGCTCTAGGGGGCATTTCCGGTTGTTTTACGCCCACGAGGCTCCAACGAAGGGGTGGAGTATTGGTTGAAAGCCCACGTGGTTCCTACATCGCTTTTGGGGCATTAGACATGCCCTGAGCCTGGTGAGGCTCCAGCGTTGGCCCCATCATCTGTCCAGAGTGCCACATTGGCTCTAGAAGGCGCAGTGGTGCCCACGCTCCCTTTCTCCAGCTGCCCAGCACTTAGTGGGCAGCTGCAACGTTTAGGTTGTGGCCCTCTGAGTTTTGGACTGTGCCTCCTGCGCAGTCTTGCCCCTGACTTTGCTGGACACAGGGCGTCCTAGCCCCCTACTAGGCCAGTTGGCCCAGGGACTGCCACAGATAGTGGCTAATGTGAGTTTTTGCGCCATTGTACCTTTCCTGCACCTCTGAATGTGGTTATGCGTCATGTGCTTTGCTTTACACCTCTGAATGTTCTGCATCATGTGTTTATGTGCTTAGACCCCTACAGGTATTGTGATACTTAGGTGGTTGTTTTCTCCCTAGTACAGGTGGTGCTAGTGAGGTCCTGATTCCCTGCGCAATATTTTCCTAAGGTGGTTAGGGTTGCGTAGGTGGTACTTACCTGATACCAGTAGTGACTGGTTGTGTGCTAGGTGTAATTTAGTGCTACAGTGATTGTATGTGCTATGTTCTAAAATATTATTCCTACGTTCTAATTGCTATTCCTACAAAGTGCTAATTCCTGACAGTGGTCCATGTGGCCCTGTCCCCTGTATATATAATCCCTTGTAAATTCTGCCCGTGCCTGTTGGCACATTGTAGAGTGTGTGTTTTTATCTAATGTGTTGTGTATAATACAAAGGCTATTTTTATAGAATACCTTGTGTGGAGTTTCCTTTGTGGTGGGCCTTGGGTGTTGTTGCTGGGTGCGCGCGCAAACGCTTTACACATCGCCTCAGGGATAAGCCTGTCTGCTCGTGCCAAGCTACCAAGGGGGTGAGCAGGGGTTCCATGGGTTCACCGTGGCGTAGAACCGGAGGGTGTCCATGCAGTTGCGGGCCCGCGTCCGTGTTCTATCGCCCCAAGCAGGGAAGTCCATCACGGTGGTGATTGGTCTGCCCTGCGTTTTGGCTGGAAGGGGGTTGTGTTGGACTTGGCCCTTCTGGCAGGTTCACCCCTGGACTTTTTGGCTTTTTATTGGTGACTTGGTATGGTGATTGTTTGGTCTCTGCGCACTTTCCCTGTGTCCCAGGGTAAAGTGCGTGCGTGCGCTGAGTGCATGTGGTGAGATAGGCCTGCCCTCCCATAGGAATGCATGGGGAATGTATGTGTCCCTAGTATTTCCTGATGCGTGGGGTGTGCAGGCCCGAGTTTGGTATGTGCGGACTCGTGGGAGTGAATGCTGCGCGATGATGTGTGCGGCGTGCATGTACCTAGTGTGGAAGTGCCACTTCTAGAAGTGGGCACTTCTGTGTGCAGTGTGTCTGTCGCGTGATTGGCTGGTCGTATCATGTGACGGGCTAGGGATTCCCCAGTGTCAGGATGAGTCACCCAGTGGTGAATGGGGAGATCAGCAGCTAGATGGGTGGGAGGAGTCCACCTGGGTCCTGAATAGGACAGGGTTTTCCAAACACAATGCTGGCCCCGCCCCCTGTGGTGCGACTGACGACCCTAGCCCTTCCAGTGAATAGAGTGAGGGGCTGAGCACATCAAGGGTGCTCCCCAACCAGCTGCGACTGGTTTTCCCCCTCACCCTGAACCCAGAACAAAGGGTTTGCCTGTATAAAAATGGGGCTGTGTCCCCACAGAAACTGTTCTCTGCCAGGATCTTACCTGAGGGGGGCTGCTGCTGCTGCTGGACCAGAGGACCGCCACTTGGACTACCTCCCTGCCTGGAGGCCCAGTGAGCTGGCTCTGGGTCCAGCCTTGCCCCCCTGCTCTTGAAGGACCATTTGTTGCTGGACTGTGTTTTATCCTCCTAAGCGCTGGGAGCACTTTATTTGTATCCCTGAGCGCCTGAAAGCGCTTTTTCTGGACTTATAGCGCTAGGAGCGCTCTATTGGGACCCCCAGCATCAAGAAAGCGCTGTCCCGGAAAAGCGCCTGCCTGGAAGCCCGTAGCGCGGCGCTACGACAATCCAGGAGGGAACCCCGACGTAGGGGTTCCCCCGTTTTGCTTGATCCTTGCGGGTGCCTACCCCGCTTATTTTATTATTATTTCCAGTGCGGGAGCCCACACCGCATACTGTGCCCGCCGCGGGTGCCCACCCCGCATGGTGTGCCCGGAGAACGGTGTGCCCCGTGGTACGGCGCCGGAACTCTCAGGGCCGCCGCGCTGCCCGCGGCGACCCGGAAGCAGCCTGTGAAGCCCTGGATGTGGGCGGGTCCTCATCGCGGACCGGAAGCTGAGGGAGGCGGAGAGGTGCGTGTTACGGCCGGAGCTCCCGGCATGTGAGGGAGCCCCGCAACCCCCCCCCCCAGTGGCCAGCCCAGGAGAGAAGACATTCCGGGGCTCTCGTGAGCGGAAAGAGAGCCCCGCAGCCCAGCGAGGTCGGAGCGCTGTGTGCCCCACTCGCGTCGTCGGCCGAGCAGGAAGACGACCCGCCAGAAAGAGTCCGGTGAGTGGGGGCTGCTACCAGCCTGGTGAAAGGGGCTGTGTGGGCAGAGTTAGTCCAAGAGCCGTGAAGGCTCCAGCGGCGATGGAGATAGTTGTTTAGAGCCTGCGAGGCTCAGGGGCATTTGGTGCAAGAGCCGTGAGGCTCCAGTACAGAGCCCCGTAGGGCTCCAACGTCGGGGGCATTTCTTTTGCAACCAGAGCGGCCCCGGAAGACAGCGGGCCGCTCCCACGCATACGGGGGCATTTCTTCCGTGTTGTGAGTGGCCCCAGATGGCAGCGGGCCACTCCCACCTTGCCCCCATTATTTCTCGAGCCTAGAAGGCTCTAGGGGGCATTTCCGGTTGTTTTACGCCCACGAGGCTCCAACGAAGGGGTGGAGTATTGGTTGAAAGCCCACGTGGTTCCTACATCGCTTTTGGGGCATTAGACATGCCCTGAGCCTGGTGAGGCTCCAGCGTTGGCCCCATCATCTGTCCAGAGTGCCACATTGGCTCTAGAAGGCGCAGTGGTGCCCACGCTCCCTTTCTCCAGCTGCCCAGCACTTAGTGGGCAGCTGCAACGTTTAGGTTGTGGCCCTCTGAGTTTTGGACTGTGCCTCCTGCGCAGTCTTGCCCCTGACTTTGCTGGACACAGGGCGTCCTAGCCCCCTACTAGGCCAGTTGGCCCAGGGACTGCCACAGATAGTGGCTAATGTGAGTTTTTGCGCCATTGTACCTTTCCTGCACCTCTGAATGTGGTTATGCGTCATGTGCTTTGCTTTACACCTCTGAATGTTCTGCATCATGTGTTTATGTGCTTAGACCCCTACAGGTATTGTGATACTTAGGTGGTTGTTTTCTCCCTAGTACAGGTGGTGCTAGTGAGGTCCTGATTCCCTGCGCAATATTTTCCTAAGGTGGTTAGGGTTGCGTAGGTGGTACTTACCTGTTGGACTTGGCCCTTCTGGCAGGTTCACCCCTGGACTTTTTGGCTTTTTATTGGTGACTTGGTATGGTGATTGTTTGGTCTCTGCGCACTTTCCCTGTGTCACAGGGTAAAGTGCGTGCGTGCTCTGAGTGCATGTGGTGAGATAGGCCTGCCCTCCCATAGGAATGCATGGGGAATGTATGTGTCCCTAGTAGTTCCTGATGCGTGGGGTGTGCAGGCCCGAGTTTGGTATGTGCGGACTCGGGGGAGTGAATGCTGCGCGATGATGTGTGCGGCGTGCATGTACCTAGTGTGGAAGTGCCACTTCTAGAAGTGGGCACTTCTGTGTGCAGTGTGTCTGTCGCGTGATTGGCTGGTCGTGTCATGTGACGGGCTAGGGATTCCCCAGTGTCAGGATGAGTCACCCAGTGGTGAATGGGGAGATCAGCAGCTAGATGGGTGGGAGGAGTCCACCTGGGTCCTGAATAGGACAGGGTTTTCCAAACACAATGCTGGCCCCGCCCCCTGTGGTGCGACTGACGACCCTAGCCCTTCCAGTGAATAGAGTGAGGGGCTGAGCACATCAAGGGTGCTCCCCAACCAGCTGCGACTGGTTTTCCCCCTCACCCTGACCCCAGAACAAAGGGTTTGCATGTATAAAAATGGGGCTGTGTCCCCACAGAAACTGTTCTCTGCCAGGATCTTACCTGAGGGGGGCTGCTGCTGCCGCCGGACCAGAGGACCGCCACTTGGACTACCTCCCTGCCTGGAGGCCCAGTGAGCTGGCTCTGGGTCCAGCCTTGCCCCCCACCCCTGCCCTGCTGCATGCAGGGAAGAACTTTGCTGGACTTTGTGGTTCTTTCTATCCTAAAGCACCAGGCAGTGCTTTCCTTTCCCTCATAGCGCTGGGAGCGCTTTTCTTGGCTTCATAGCGCTGGGAGCGCTTTGTTTGGGTCCCCTAAGCGCCTGGAAGCGCTTTAATTGAGGCCGGCAGCGCAACGCTGCGATTATCAGCAAGGGAACCCCGACGTAGGGATTCCCTGCTATTGTGCTATATTCGAAGCGGGTGCCCACCCCGCATTGTGTGCTTGTTGGCGGGTGCCCACCCCGCTTATTGAAGTATTCCTACGGCGGGTGCCCACCCCGCCGTGTACTGCATATCGAGGGAGCCCACCCCTCTTATCCCCGGAGAAATCACGGCGGCGGCCCGGTTCTCAAACCGGAAGTCAGGCAACGGCTCGTGGGACGGGGGCGGAGCCTCGACCTGCAACGGAAGTCCAGGCGGGAGCCCACTCCGCACTGGACGGCTTCCTGGAGGAACGAGAGGAGGCTGCCGGGGAAGAGAGAGAGAGCCCCCGAGGAGCGGGAGCTCTCTAGTGCCGGCCGCCCTGACCCCGACGCGTCCAGTGAGCCTGGAGCCTCGGAGGCTCCACGAGAAGCGTCGCCGGAGTTCCGGTGAGTGAGGCTCCGAGGGGGGGGGTCCGGACCGCATTTCGCTCCCGCCCCAGCGGGGGCCTGTCTATGCTCGAGTCCCAGAGTGGGACTCCAACCTTCTGGGGGCAGTATTCTGGAGCAGGCCAGAGCGCGAGTGGCGCTCCAACTACGGGGGCATTTCTCCTGCAGTCAGAGCGGCCCCGGAAGGCAGCGGGCCGCTCCAACGAAGGGGCCCGCATTATTTTCTCGAGCACTTGTGTGCTCCAACGGACTGCATTGGTTTGCCCTGAGCCCCGAGAAGGCTCCAACGTTACGGGGCATTCTCGTCCTCAGAGCCCACGAGGCTCCACCCAGGCGCATTCTTCAGGAGCCTAGGAGGCTCCCCGGGGGCATTTCTATTGGCCATTTCGAGCCCCAGAGGCTCCAACGAAGGGGCATATTATTATTTAGAGCCTGCGAGGCTCAAGGGGCACAGTATTGATTCAGAGCCCTGGGAGGCTCCAACGTTGGCCCCAGCATTTCTCCAGTTGCCCAGCACTTAGTGGGCAACTGCTACGTTTAGGTTGTAGCCTCTGTGTTTTGGCTGGCGCAGCTTGCGCAGCCTTGCCCTAACATTTGGACACAGGGCGCCCTTGCCCCTTCACGGCCAGTTGGCCTGGGACTGCCACAGGTAGTGGCTTATGTGAGTTCTTGCGCAATTGTGTTTTTCTGCACCTCTGAATGTGTTTATGCGTCATGTGCTTTGCTTTACACCTCTGAATGTTATGCATCATGTGTTTATGTGCTTAGACCCCTACAGGTAGAGTGATACTTAGGTGGTTGTTTTCTCCTTAGTACAGGTGGTACTAGTAAGGTCCTAGTTCCCTGCGTGGTATTCCTAAAGGTGGTTAGGGTTGCGTAGGTGGTACGTTCTGATACCAGTAGTTACTGGTTGTGTGCTACATGTTCTATTTTTAGTGCTACAGTGATTGTGTGCTATGTTCTCAAATATTATTCCTATATTCTAAGTGTTATTTCTACAAAGTGCTAATTCCTGACAGTGGTCCATGTGGCCCTGTCCCCTGTATATATAATCCCTTGTAAATTCTGCCCGTGCCTGTTGGCACATTGTAAAGTGTGTGTTTTTATCTAATGTGTTGTGTATAATACAAAGGTTATTTTTATAGAATACCTTGTGTGGAGTTTCCTTTGTGGTGGGCCTTGGGTGTTGTTGCTGGGTGCGCGCGCAAACGCTTTACACATCGCCTCAGGGATAAGCCTGTCTGTTCGTGCCAAGCTACCAAGGGGGTGAGCAGGGGTTATCTTTGGCGTGTAACTTCCTTGCCCTGACTAGAGTGGTGGTTTCTGTCTGGCTTTGGCGCAAGCCCTAGCCAACCAGGAATTGCCATTTCTAACATTGGTGATCAGCGGTGGGATTTGGACTTGCGTTTGCGCTGTACCGCAGCAGCAACTGGCCGCACTACAAAACTCTGCATTTAGATAAATCACATGGTATAGGGATTATTGTTTTAAAATTGCTTTTAATTGTCATTTCTTTGGAAATGTGTTTTTGTGCACTGTGAGTTAGGTGTCCCTAGCTCGGGAGGGTAGATCATCCCCCTTAGTGCATTGTGTTTTCTGGATTCACCAGAGGGTGGGATCCAGTGGTGGCAGCGTAATAGTGTCCTGTACATTTGTCCCCCGCCCTGCGCCCAGAGTTGGTACCTGTGTCACGTGGTGGTCAGGTTGAGGAATCAGGGGTGGTAGAAACTGCCTTACCAGTCCGAGGGGAGGGTTGTGTGTGGATGAGTGGTGAGTGGCACTAGGCAAGTGAGTGTGAGTTCTCTGGGTCAGAGAGCTTGCTGAATCTTTTTGTGAATTGTGTGCTCCTGTGTGAAACTCAGACCCCTAGGTTCCCTGTATAATTGTTACCATAACGTCCGCCAGAATGGAGCCTGCTTGTGATCCCTATGAGCTAGCTTGGCGCCAGAGGCAGGAGTTAGAAAGGTACTGTACAGAGGAAGAGTCAGAAGAGGAGGTAGAGGATGACAATACCTGGACGCCAGTAGAGAGTGAGGACCCCATAGGTAGGGCGTCCCTTGCTGGGTCCAGCGTAGGAGGCAGCGCCTCATCCCTTTCCCTGTCCCCAGAGGAGTGGGAAGATAGGAGGAAAGAAAGGGAGCACCAGCTGGCGTTAGAGAAGCTCAGGTTAGAGCATGCTCAGGCTATGGCGCAGCTGGAGGCCAGGAAGCAACAGCGAGAGACTGAGTGGGTCTTGGCGCGGGAGAGGGTAGAGGAGGCTGAGAGGGCCTCCACCAGAGGCAAAGTAGCTCTGGAGGGTAGACTATCCCCTGCGCGCAGTTTTAATTTTCTGGGCTCCCCAGGGAGGGTTGAGTCCAGTGGTAGTAGCGATGTAGATTCCAGTGTAGGAAATCCCAGTCCCAGTGCCCCCAGTCTGGTACCTGTTCCCCAGGAGGAGGAGTTAAGGTTGAAATTCAGGGGCAGTAGGAAACTGTCTCACCAGACTTGGGAGGAGTTTGTGGATGGATGTGAGGATGCAATGTTTGATTGGATTTCCACAGCAAGTGATTTTGACATACTGTGTAATCTGGTTCTCAAAGAACACCTGCTCAGTTGTTGTGTGCCAGGGTTGCGCCAACACCTGTTGGGGTGTGGATTGTCTGAGCCCCTTGAGCTTGCGGAAGAAGCAGAGCGCTGGGAAAGGGCTAGAGGTTCTATAGAGTCATTAGGGAGTGACTCCAAAAGTAGTGGGTCAGGTATCTTCCAGCCCAGCGTGGTGGAAGAGGCTCAGTGTAGCCCAGCTAGGTCCCAGGATAGCGAGGAGGGTGTAGGGGCTCACTGCCTGGCTCAGTGGAGCAGGAGTGAGAGGGTGACCGAGGGTCCCCTAACGTACGAAACCCTGCCTCAGGACTTGGATGGTTCCATGAGGGAACACCAAGTTGGGGACCTAGGCTGTCCTGTTAGCCCATTTGAGGGAGATCTCCTGGTGAGTAGAGGACCTGGAGCACCTGTAACCAGGGCTCCTGTGGTTCTAGAGTCTGGCAGTACCGCTCCGGTAGGGAGGGTACAGGAGTCCAGTGTGAGGAGTGATTGGGGGATGAGTTTCCCAGTGGAAGAGCCTGTGGGTCAGGGACTACCCAGTTGGGCTAGGATCCCGTGTAGTGACCAGGGTGGCACCACTTCTGTTCTGGGGGATCTCCGCGCACTGTCAGGTGGACAGGGGACGGGAGATCAGCGCCAGACAGACAGTCGCTTGACGTATGTGTCCTTTGATAGCCTCAGGGGGATGGAGTGGAAATCCCCAGAAGTCCTGGAGTGCCAGGCAATTATTCCACCAAAGGTTCTAGGCCGGAGGTTGGGAGGCCAGGTTCAGGATCAGCCTGACCTGAAGGGTGGGACGTCTGTAATCAGCGTCCCGACCAGTTCTTCTTCCAGAGGTACCGCCCCAGTTGGTAGGGAGCAGGGTTCTGGAAGGGGGTGCAGAGGGTGGGAGAGCCCACCTCTGCCCCCGGTACAACCTGAGGGGTTAAACCCTGGGTTGGAATGGCGTTCTAGGTGTACCCCTCGCCAGAGGAGGAGGAACCCTAGGAGAAGAGGTAAGGGGAGGAGAGCCTTCCCTGAGACTCCTGGTCCGCCTGAGGGTGTAGACCCTAGGCTGGAGAACCAGTGGCAGTCTAGTCCTGTCTTTCAGAGAGGAAGAGTGGAGAATGGCCGCTATGTGCCAGGGGTTACTACCCCCCACTCTGTGGTTAGGCAAAGACCAGTGGCACCTGGGTGGCCTAGGGCCTGGTCTTGGCCGCGGACAGCTTGGGAGTACCAGTGGGGTAGCCCAGTTGGTCCAGACAGTGGTGTTAAAAAGAATTCCATGGGTTCACCGTGGCGTAGAACCGGAGGGTGTCCATGCAGTTGCGGGCCCGCGTCCGTGTTCTATCGCCCCAAGCAGGGAAGTCCATCACGGTGGTGATTGGTCTGCCCTGCGTTTTGGCTGGAAGGGGGTTGTGTTGGACTTGGCCCTTCTGGCAGGTTCACCCCTGGACTTTTTGGCTTTTTATTGGTGACTTGGTATGGTGATTGTTTGGTCTCTGCGCACTTTCCCTGTGTCACAGGGTAAAGTGCGTGCGTGCTCTGAGTGCATGTGGTGAGATAGGCCTGCCCTCCCATAGGAATGCATGGGGAATGTATGTGTCCCTAGTAGTTCCTGATGCGTGGGGTGTGCAGGCCCGAGTTTGGTATGTGCGGACTCGGGGGAGTGAATGCTGCGCGATGATGTGTGCGGCGTGCATGTACCTAGTGTGGAAGTGCCACTTCTAGAAGTGGGCACTTCTGTGTGCAGTGTGTCTGTCGCGTGATTGGCTGGTCGTGTCATGTGACGGGCTAGGGATTCCCCAGTGTCAGGATGAGTCACCCAGTGGTGAATGGGGAGATCAGCAGCTAGATGGGTGGGAGGAGTCCACCTGGGTCCTGAATAGGACAGGGTTTTCCAAACACATTGCTGGCCCCGCCCCCTGTGGTGCGACTGACGACCCTAGCCCTTCCAGTGAATAGAGTGAGGGGCTGAGCACATCAAGGGTGCTCCCCAACCAGCTGCGACTGGTTTTCCCCCTCACCCTGACCCCAGAACAAAGGGTTTGCATGTATAAAAATGGGGCTGTGTCCCCACAGAAACTGTTCTCTGCCAGGATCTTACCTGAGGGGGGCTGCTGCTGCCGCTGGACCAGAGGACCGCCACTTGGACTACCTCCCTGCCTGGAGGCCCAGTGAGCTGGCTCTGGGTCCAGCCTTGCCCCCCACCCCTGCCCTGCTGCATGCAGGGAAGAACTTTGCTGGACTTTGTGGTTCTTTCTATCCTAAAGCACCAGGCAGTGCTTTCCTTTCCCTCATAGCGCTGGGAGCGCTTTTCTTGGCTTCATAGCGCTGGGAGCGCTTTGTTTGGGTCCCCTAAGCGCCTGGAAGCGCTTTAATTGAGGCCGGCAGCGCAACGCTGCGATTATCAGCAAGGGAACCCCGACGTAGAGATTCCCTGCTATTGTGCTATATTCGAAGCGGGTGCCCACCCCGCATTGTGTGCTTGTTGGCGGGTGCCCACCCCGCTTATTGAAGTATTCCTACGGCGGGTGCCCACCCCGCCGTGTACTGCATATCGAGGGAGCCCACCCCTCTTATCCCCGGAGAAATCACCGCGGCGGCCCGGTTCTCAAACCGGAAGTCAGGCAACGGCTCGTGGGACGGGGGCGGAGCCTCGACCTGCAACGGAAGTCCAGGCGGGAGCCCACTCCGCACTGGACGGCTTCCTGGAGGAACGAGAGGAGGCTGCCGGGGAAGAGAGAGAGAGCCCCCGAGGAGCGGGAGCTCTCTAGTGCCGGCCGCCCTGACCCCGACGCGTCCAGTGAGCCTGGAGCCTCGGAGGCTCCACGAGAAGCGTCGCCGGAGTTCCGGTGAGTGAGGCTCCGAGGGGGGGGGTCCGGACCGCATTTCGCTCCCGCCCCAGCGGGGGCCTGTCTATGCTCGAGTCCCAGAGTGGGACTCCAACCTTCTGGGGGCAGTATTCTGGAGCAGGCCAGAGCGCGAGTGGCGCTCCAACTACGGGGGCATTTCTCCTGCAGTCAGAGCGGCCCCGGAAGGCAGCGGGCCGCTCCAACGAAGGGGCCCGCATTATTTTCTCGAGCACTTGTGTGCTCCAACGGACTGCATTGGTTTGCCCTGAGCCCCGAGAAGGCTCCAACGTTACGGGGCATTCTCGTCCTCAGAGCCCACGAGGCTCCACCCAGGCGCATTCTTCAGGAGCCTAGGAGGCTCCCCGGGGGCATTTCTATTGGCCATTTCGAGCCCCAGAGGCTCCAACGAAGGGGCATATTATTATTTAGAGCCTGCGAGGCTCAAGGGGCACAGTATTGATTCAGAGCCCTGGGAGGCTCCAACGTTGGCCCCAGCATTTCTCCAGTTGCCCAGCACTTAGTGGGCAACTGCTACGTTTAGGTTGTAGCCTCTGTGTTTTGGCTGGCGCAGCTTGCGCAGCCTTGCCCTAACATTTGGACACAGGGCGCCCTTGCCCCTTCACGGCCAGTTGGCCTGGGACTGCCACAGGTAGTGGCTTATGTGAGTTCTTGCGCAATTGTGTTTTTCTGCACCTCTGAATGTGTTTATGCGTCATGTGCTTTGCTTTACACCTCTGAATGTTATGCATCATGTGTTTATGTGCTTAGACCCCTACAGGTAGAGTGATACTTAGGTGGTTGTTTTCTCCTTAGTACAGGTGGTACTAGTAAGGTCCTAGTTCCCTGCGTGGTATTCCTAAAGGTGGTTAGGGTTGCGTAGGTGGTACGTTCTGATACCAGTAGTTACTGGTTGTGTGCTACATGTTCTATTTTTAGTGCTACAGTGATTGTGTGCTATGTTCTCAAATATTATT
This sequence comes from Triturus cristatus, assembly GCF_964204655.1. NCBI lineage: Eukaryota > Metazoa > Chordata > Amphibia > Caudata > Salamandridae > Triturus > Triturus cristatus. Next base: position 21,294,632 of record NC_140592.1, on the reverse strand, counting down.
CCTATATTCTAAGTGTTATTTCTACAAAGTGCTAATTCCTGACAGTGGTCCATGTGGCCCTGTCCCCTGTATATATAATCCCTTGTAAATTCTGCCCGTGCCTGTTGGCACATTGTAAAGTGTGTGTTTTTATCTAATGTGTTGTGTATAATACAAAGGTTATTTTTATAGAATACCTTGTGTGGAGTTTCCTTTGTGGTGGGCCTTGGGTGTTGTTGCTGGGTGCGCGCGCAAACGCTTTACACATCGCCTCAGGGATAAGCCTGTCTGCTCGTGCCAAGCTACCAAGGGGGTGAGCAGGGGTTATCTTTGGCGTGTAACTTCCTTGCCCTGACTAGAGTGGTGGTTTCTGTCTGGCTTTGGCGCAAGCCCTAGCCAACCAGGAATTGCCATTTCTAACATTACCTGATACCAGTAGTGACTGGTTGTGTGCTAGGTGTAATTTAGTGCTACAGTGATTGTATGTGCTATGTTCTAAAATATTATTCCTACGTTCTAATTGCTATTCCTACAAAGTGCTAATTCCTGACAGTGGTCCATGTGGCCCTGTCCCCTGTATATATAATCCCTTGTAAATTCTGCCCGTGCCTGTTGGCACATTGTAGAGTGTGTGTTTTTATCTAATGTGTTGTGTATAATACAAAGGCTATTTTTATAGAATACCTTGTGTGGAGTTTCCTTTGTGGTGGGCCTTGGGTGTTGTTGCTGGGTGCGCGCGCAAACGCTTTACACATCGCCTCAGGGATAAGCCTGTCTGCTCGTGCCAAGCTACCAAGGGGGTGAGCAGGGGTTATCTTTGGCGTGTAACTCCCCAGCCCTGACTAGAGTGGTGGTTTCTGCCTGGCTTTGGCGCAAGCCTCAGCCAACCAGAAATCCCATTTCTAACAGCCTCCAGGAGGGCTTTAGGTGCCAGGGATCTCTGCTGGGCCGCCAGTGGGCTTTAGACGCCAGGGATCTCTGCTGCGCCTCCAGGTGGGCTTTAGACACCAGGGATCTCTGCTGCGCCTCCAGGTGGGCTTTAGACTCCAGGGATCTCTGCTGCGCCTCCAGGTGGGCTTTAGATGCCAGGGATCTCTGCTGCGCCTCCAGGTGGGCTTTAGACACCAAGGATCTCTGCTGGGCTTCCAGGTGGGCTTTAGACGCCAGGGATCTCTGCTGCGCCTCCAGGTGGGCTTTAGGTGCCAGGGATCTCTGCTGCGCCTCCAGGTGGGCTTTAGACGCCAGGGATCTCTGCTGCGCCTCCAGGTGGGCTTTAGACGCCAGGGATCTCTGCTGGGCCTCCAGGTGGGCTGTAGACGCCAGGGATCTCTGCTGCGCCTCCAGGTGGGCTTTAGACACCAAGGATCTCTGCTGGGCTTCCAGGTGGGCTTTAGACGCCAGGGATCTCTGCTGCGCCTCCAGGTGGGCTTTAGGTGCCAGGGATCTCTACTGCGCCTCCAGGTGGGCTTTAGACACCAGGGATCTCTGCTGCGCCTCCAGGTGGGCTTTAGACGCCAGGGATCTCTGCTGGGCCTCCAGGTGGGCTGTAGACGCCAGGGATCTCTGCTGCACCTCCAGGTGGGCTTTAGGTGCCAGGGATCTCTGCTGGGCCTCCAAGTGGGCTTTAGGTGCCAGGGATCTCTGCTGCGCCTCCAGGTAGGCTTTAGACTCCAGGGATCTCTGCTGCACCTCCAGGTGGGATTTAGACGCCATGGATCTCTGCTGCGCCTCCAGGAGGGCTTTAGACACCAGGGATCTCTGCAGCAACCTCCAGGTGGGCTTTATGTGCCAGGGATCTCTGCTGAGCCTCCAGGTGGGCTTTAGATGCCAGGGATCTTTGCTGAGCCTCCAGGTGGGCTTTAGACACCAGGGATCTCTGCTGAGCCTCCAGGTGGGCTTTAGGTGCGAGGGATCTCCGCTGGGCCTTCAAGTGGGCTTTAGATGCCAGGGATCTCTGCTGCACCTCCAGGTGGGCTTTAGACGCCAAGGATCTCTGCTGGGCCTCCAGGTGGGCTTTAGACCCCAGGGATCTCTGCTGCACCTCCAGGTGGGCTTTAGACGCCAGGGATCTCTGCTGCACCTCCAGGTGGGCTTTAGACGCCAGGGATCTCTGCAGCACCTCCAGGTGGGCTTTAGGTGCCAGGGATCTCGACTGCACCTCCAGATGGACTTTAGATGCCAGGGATCTCTGCTGCACCTCCAGGTGGGCTTTAGGTGACAGGGATCTCTGCTGGGCCGCCAGGTGGGCTTTAGACGCCAGGGATCTCTGCTGCACCTCTAGGTGGGCTTTAGACACCAGGGATCTCTGCTGCGCCTCCAGGTGGGCTTTAGACACCAGGAATCTCTGCTGCGCCTCCAGGTGGGCTTTAGACACCAGGGATCTCTGCTGCGCCTCCAGGAGGGCTATAGACGCCAGGGATCTCTGCTGCGCCTCTGCGCCTCCAGGTGGGCTTTAGACACCAGGGATCTCTGCTGCGCCTCCAGGTGGGCTTTAGACGCCAGGGATCTCTGCTGCGCCTCCAGGTGGGCTTTAGACGCCAGGGATCTCTGCTGCACCTCCAGGTGGGCTTTAGACGCCAGGGATCTCTGCTGCGCCTCCAGGTGGTCTTTAGACGCCAGGGATCTCTGCTGCGCCTCCAGGTAGGCTTTAAACGCCAGGGATCTCTGCTGCGCCTCCAGGTGGTCTTTAGACACCAGGGATCTCTGCTGCGCCTCCAGGTAGGCTTTAAACGCCAGGGATCTCTGCTGTGCCTCCAGGTGGGCTTTAGATGCCAGGGACCTCTGCTGCGCCTCCAGGTGGGCTTTAGACTCCAGGGATCTCTGCTGGGCCTCCAGGTGGGCTTTAGACGCCAGGGATCTCATCTACGCCTCCAGGTAGGCTTTAGGTGCCAGGGATCTCTGCTGGGCCGCCAGTGGGCTTTAGACGCCAGGGATCTCTGCTGCACCTCCAGGTGGGCTTTAGACTCCAGGGATCTCTGCTGCGCCTCCAGGTGGGCTTTAGATGCCAGGGATCTCTGCTGCACCTCCAGGTGGGATTTAGAAGCCAGGGATCTCTGCTGCACCTCCAGGTGGGCTTTAGGTGCCAGGGATCTCTGCTGGGCCGCCAGTGGGCTTTAGACGCCAGGGATCTCTGCTGCGCCTCCAGGTGGGCTTTAGACTCCAGGGATCTCTGCTGCGCCTCCAGGTGGGCTTTAGATGCCAGGGATCTCTGCTGCACCTCCAGGTGGGATTTAGAAGCCAGGGATCTCTGCTGCACCTCCAGGTGGGCTTTAGACACCAGGGATCTCTGCTGCGCCTCCAGGTGGGCTTTAGATGCCAGGGATCTCTGCTGCGTCTTCAGGTGGGCTTTAGACGACAGGGATCTCTGCTGCACCTCCAGGTGGGCTTTAGGTGCCAGGGATCTCGACTGCACCTCCAGATGGACTTTAGACGCCAGGGATCTCTGCTGCACCTCCAGGTTGGCTTTAGACGCCAGGGATCTCTGCTACACCTTCAGGTGGGATTTAGGTGCCAGGGATCTCTGCTGCGCCTCCAGGTTGGCTTTATACGCCAGGGATCTCTGCTGCGCCTCCAGGTGGGCTTTAGGTGCCAGGGATCTCTGCTGCGCCTCCAGGTGGGCTTTAGACGCCAGGGAACTCTGCTGCGCCTCTAGGTGGGCTTTAGACGCCAGGGATCTATGCTGCACCTCCAGGTGGGTTTTAGGTGACAGGGATCTCTGCTGGGCCTCCAGGTGGGCTTTAGACGCCAGGGATCTCTGCTGCACCTTCAGGTGGGCTTTAGACGCCAGGGATCTCATCTACGCCTCCAGGTGGGCTTTAGGTGCCAGGGATCTCTGCTGGGCCGCCAGTGGGCTTTAGACGCCAGGGATCTCTGCTGCGCCTCCAGGTGGGCTTTAGACGCCAGGGATCTCTGCTGCGCCTCCAGGTGGGCTTTAGACTCCAGGGATCTCTGCTGCGCCTCCAGGTGGGCTTTAGACGCCAGGGATCTCTGCTGCGCCTCCAGGTGGGCTTTAGACACCAAGGATCTCTGCTGGGCTTCCAGGTGGGCTTTAGACGCCAGGGATCTCTGCTGCGCCTCCAGGTGGGCTTTAGGTGCCAGGGATCTCTGCTGCGGCTCCAGGTGGGCTTTAGACGCCAGGGATCTCTGCTGCGCCTCCAGGTGGGCTTTAGACGCCAGGGATCTCTGCTGGGCCTCCAGGTGGGCTGTAGACGCCAGGGATCTCTGCTGTGCCTCCAGGTGGGCTTTAGACACCAAGGATCTCTGCTGGGCTTCCAGGTGGGCTTTAGACGCCAGGGATCTCTGCTGCGCCTCCAGGTGGGCTTTAGGTGCCAGGGATCTCTGCTGCGCCTCCAGGTGGGCTTTAGACACCAGGGATCTCTGCTGCGCCTCCAGGTGGGCTTTAGACGCCAGGGATCTCTGCTGGGCCTCCAGGTGGGCTGTAGACGCCAGGGATCTCTGCTGCACCTCCAGGTGGGCTTTAGGTGCCAGGGATCTCTGCTGGGCCTCCAAGTGGGCTTTAGGTGTCAGGGATCTCTGCTGCGCCTCCAGATGGGCTTTAGACTCCAGGGATCTCTGCTGCACCTCCAGGTGGGATTTAGGCACCAGGGATCTCTGCAGCAACCTCCAGGTGGGCTTTATGTGCCAGGGATCTCTGCTGCGCCTCCAGGTGGGCTTTAGATGCCAGGGATCTTTGCTGAGCCTCCAGGTGGGCTTTAGACACCAGGGAGCTCTGCTGAGCCTCCAGGTGGGCTTTAGGTGCGAGGGATCTCCGCTGGGCCTCCAAGTGGGCTTTGCCAGGGATCTCTGCTGCGCCTCCAGGTGGGCTTTAGACGCCAAGGATCTCTGCTGGGCCTCCAGGTGGGCTTTAGACCCCAGGGATCTCTGCTGCATCTCCAGGTGGGCTTTAGACGCCAGGGATCTCTGCTGCACCTCCAGGTGGGCTTTAGACGCCAGGGATCTCTGCAGCACCTCCAGGTGGGCTTTAGGTGCCAGGGATCTCGACTGCACCTCCAGATGGACTTTAGATGCCAGGGATCTCTGCTGCACCTCCAGGTGGGCTTTAGGTGACAGGGATCTCTGCTGGGCCGCCAGGTGGGCTTTAGACGCCAGGGATCTCTGCTGCACCTCTAGGTGGGCTTTAGACACCAGGGATCTCTGCTGCGCCTCCAGGTGGGCTTTAGACACCAGGAATCTCTGCTGCGCCTCCAGGTGGGCTTTAGACACCAGGGATCTCTGCTGCGCCTCCAGGTGGGCTTTAGACGCCAGGGATCTCTGCTGCGCCTCTGCGCCTCCAGGTGGGCTTTAGACACCAGGGATCTAATCTATGCCTCCAGGTGGGCTTTAGGTGCCAGGGATCTCTGCTGCACCTCCAGGTGGGCTTTAGACACCAGGGATCTCTGCTGCGCCTCCAGGTGGGCTTTAGATGCCAGGGATCTCTGCTGCGTCTTCAGGTGGGCTTTAGACGACAGGGATCTCTGCTGGGCCTCCAGGTGGGCTTTAGACGCCAGGGATCTAATCTACGCCTCCAGGTGGGCTTTAGGTGCCAGGGATCTCTGCTGCACCTCCAGGTGGGCTTTAGACACCAGGGATCTCTGCTGCGCCTCCAGGTGGGCTTTAGATGCCAGGGATCTCTGCTGCGTCTTCAGGTGGGCTTTAGACGACAGGGATCTCTGCTGGGCCTCCAGGTGGGCTTTAGACGCCAGGGATCTCTGCTGCACCTTCAGGTGGGCTTTAGACACCAGGGATCTCTGCTGCGCCTCCAGGTGGGCTGTAGATCCCAGGAATCTCTGCTGCGCCTCCAGGTGGGCTGTAGACACCAGGGATCTCTGCTGTGCCTCCAGGTGGGCTTTAGACGCCAGGGATCTCTGCTGCGCCTTCAGGTGGGCTTTAGACGCCAGGGATCTCTGCTGCGCCTTCAGGTGGGCTTTAAACGCCAGGGATCTCTGCTGCGCCTCCAGGTGGGCTTTAGATGCCAGGGATCTCTGCTGCGTTTCCAGGTGGGCTTTAGACGCCAGGGATCTCTGCTGCGCCTCCAGGTAGGCTTTAAACGCCAGGGATCTCCGCTGGGCCTCCAGGTGGGCTTTAGATGCCAGGGATCTCTGCTGCGCCTCCAGGTGGGCTTTAGACGCCAAGGATCTCTGCTGGGCCTCCAGGTGGGCTTTAGACCCCAGGGATCTCTGCTGCACCTCCAGGTGGGCTTTAGACGCCAGGGATCTCTGCTGCACCTCCAGGTGGGCTTTAGACGCCAGGGATCTCTGCAGCACCTCCAGGTGGGCTTTAGGTGCCAGGGATCTCGACTGCACCTCCAGATGGACTTTAGATGCCAGGGATCTCTGCTGCACCTCCAGGTGGGATTTAGGTGACAGGGATCTCTGCTGGGCCGCCAGGTGGGCTTTAGACGCCAGGGATCTCTGCTGCACCTCTAGGTGGGCTTTAGACACCAGGGATCTCTGCTGCGCCTCCAGGTGGGCTTTAGACACCAGGAATCTCTGCTGCGCCTCCAGGTGGGCTTTAGACGCCAGGGATCTCTGCTGCGCCTCCAGGTGGGCTGTAGACACCAGGGATCTCTGCTGCGCCTCCAGGTGGGCTTTAGACGCCAGGGATCTCTGCTGCGCCTCTGCGCCTCCAGGTGGGCTTTAGACACCAGGGATCTCTGCTGCACCTCCAGGTGGGCTTTAGACGCCAGGGATCTCTGCTGCGCCTCCAGGTGGGCTTTAGACACCAGGGATCTCTGCTGTGCCTCCAGGTGGGCTTTAGACGCCAGGGATCTCTGCTGCGCCTCCAGGTGGGCTTTAGACACCAGGGATCTCTGCTGCGCCTCCAGGTGGGCTTTAGACGCCAGGGATCTCTGCTGCGCCTCCAGGTGGGCTTTAGACGCCAGGGATCTCTGCTGTGCCTCCAGGTGGGCTTTAGAATCCAGGGATCTCTGCTGGGCCTCCAGGTGGGCTTTAGACACCAGGGATCTCATCTACGCCTCCAGGAGGGCTTTAGGTGCCAGGGATCTCTGCTGGGCCGCCAGTGGGCTTTAGACGCCAGGGATCTCTGCTGCGCCTCCAGGTGGGCTTTAGACACCAGGGATCTCTGCTGCGCCTCCAGGTGGGCTTTAGACTCCAGGGATCTCTGCTGCGCCTCCAGGTGGGCTTTAGATGCCAGGGATCTCTGCTGCGCCTCCAGGTGGGCTTTAGACACCAAGGATCTCTGCTGGGCTTCCAGGTGGGCTTTAGACGCCAGGGATCTCTGCTGCGCCTCCAGGTGGGCTTTAGGTGCCAGGGATCTCTGCTGCGCCTCCAGGTGGGCTTTAGACGCCAGGGATCTCTGCTGCGCCTCCAGGTGGGCTTTAGACGCCAGGGATCTCTGCTGGGCCTCCAGGTGGGCTGTAGACGCCAGGGATCTCTGCTGCGCCTCCAGGTGGGCTTTAGACACCAAGGATCTCTGCTGGGCTTCCAGGTGGGCTTTAGACGCCAGGGATCTCTGCTGCGCCTCCAGGTGGGCTTTAGGTGCCAGGGATCTCTACTGCGCCTCCAGGTGGGCTTTAGACACCAGGGATCTCTGCTGCGCCTCCAGGTGGGCTTTAGACGCCAGGGATCTCTGCTGGGCCTCCAGGTGGGCTGTAGACGCCAGGGATCTCTGCTGCACCTCCAGGTGGGCTTTAGGTGCCAGGGATCTCTGCTGGGCCTCCAAGTGGGCTTTAGGTGCCAGGGATCTCTGCTGCGCCTCCAGGTAGGCTTTAGACTCCAGGGATCTCTGCTGCACCTCCAGGTGGGATTTAGACGCCATGGATCTCTGCTGCGCCTCCAGGAGGGCTTTAGACACCAGGGATCTCTGCAGCAACCTCCAGGTGGGCTTTATGTGCCAGGGATCTCTGCTGAGCCTCCAGGTGGGCTTTAGATGCCAGGGATCTTTGCTGAGCCTCCAGGTGGGCTTTAGACACCAGGGATCTCTGCTGAGCCTCCAGGTGGGCTTTAGGTGCGAGGGATCTCCGCTGGGCCTTCAAGTGGGCTTTAGATGCCAGGGATCTCTGCTGCACCTCCAGGTGGGCTTTAGACGCCAAGGATCTCTGCTGGGCCTCCAGGTGGGCTTTAGACCCCAGGGATCTCTGCTGCACCTCCAGGTGGGCTTTAGACGCCAGGGATCTCTGCTGCACCTCCAGGTGGGATTTAGAAGCCAGGAATCTCTGCTGCACCTCCAGGTGGGCTTTAGACACCAGGGATCTCTGCTGCGCCTCCAGGTGGGCTTTAGATGCCAGGGATCTCTGCTGCGTCTTCAGGTGGGCTTTAGACGACAGGGATCTCTGCTGCACCTCCAGGTGGGCTTTAGGTGCCAGGGATCTCGACTGCACCTCCAGATGGACTTTAGACGCCAGGGATCTCTGCTGCACCTCCAGGTGGGCTTTAGACGCCAGGGATCTCTGCTACACCTCCAGGTGGGATTTAGGTGCCAGGGATCTCTGCTGCGCCTCCAGGTTGGCTTTATACGCCAGGGATCTCTGCTGCGCCTCCAGGTGGGCTTTAGGTGCCAGGGATCTCTGCTGCGCCTCCAGGTGGGCTTTAGACGCCAGGGAACTCTGCTGCGCCTCTAGGTGGGCTTTAGACGCCAGGGATCTATGCTGCACCTCCAGGTGGGTTTTAGGTGACAGGGATCTCTGCTGGGCCTCCAGGTGGGCTTTAGACGCCAGGGATCTCTGCTGCACCTTCAGGTGGGCTTTAGACGCCAGGGATCTCATCTACGCCTCCAGGTGGGCTTTAGGTGCCAGGGATCTCTGCTGGGCCGCCAGTGGGCTTTAGACGCCAGGGATCTCTGCTGCGCCTCCAGGTGGGCTTTAGACGCCAGGGATCTCTGCTGCGCCTCCAGGTGGGCTTTAGACTCCAGGGATCTCTGCTGCGCCTCCAGGTGGGCTTTAGACGCCAGGGATCTCTGCTGCGCCTCCAGGTGGGCTTTAGACACCAAGGATCTCTGCTGGGCTTCCAGGTGGGCTTTAGACGCCAGGGATCTCTGCTGCGCCTCCAGGTGGGCTTTAGGTGCCAGGGATCTCTGCTGCGGCTCCAGGTGGGCTTTAGACGCCAGGGATCTCTGCTGCGCCTCCAGGTGGGCTTTAGACGCCAGGGATCTCTGCTGGGCCTCCAGGTGGGCTGTAGACGCCAGGGATCTCTGCTGTGCCTCCAGGTGGGCTTTAGACACCAAGGATCTCTGCTGGGCTTCCAGGTGGGCTTTAGACGCCAGGGATCTCTGCTGCGCCTCCAGGTGGGCTTTAGGTGCCAGGGATCTCTGCTGCGCCTCCAGGTGGGCTTTAGACACCAGGGATCTCTGCTGCGCCTCCAGGTGGGCTTTAGACGCCAGGGATCTCTGCTGGGCCTCCAGGTGGGCTGTAGACGCCAGGGATCTCTGCTGCACCTCCAGGTGGGCTTTAGGTGCCAGGGATCTCTGCTGGGCCTCCAAGTGGGCTTTAGGTGTCAGGGATCTCTGCTGCGCCTCCAGATGGGCTTTAGACTCCAGGGATCTCTGCTGCACCTCCAGGTGGGATTTAGACACCAGGGATCTCTGCAGCAACCTCCAGGTGGGCTTTATGTGCCAGGGATCTCTGCTGCGCCTCCAGGTGGGCTTTAGATGCCAGGGATCTTTGCTGAGCCTCCAGGTGGGCTTTAGACACCAGGGAGCTCTGCTGAGCCTCCAGGTGGGCTTTAGGTGCGAGGGATCTCCGCTGGGCCTCCAAGTGGGCTTTGCCAGGGATCTCTGCTGCGCCTCCAGGTGGGCTTTAGACGCCAAGGATCTCTGCTGGGCCTCCAGGTGGGCTTTAGACCCCAGGGATCTCTGCTGCATCTCCAGGTGGGCTTTAGACGCCAGGGATCTCTGCTGCACCTCCAGGTGGGCTTTAGACGCCAGGGATCTCTGCAGCACCTCCAGGTGGGCTTTAGGTGCCAGGGATCTCGACTGCACCTCCAGATGGACTTTAGATGCCAGGGATCTCTGCTGCACCTCCAGGTGGGCTTTAGGTGACAGGGATCTCTGCTGGGCCGCCAGGTGGGCTTTAGACGCCAGGGATCTCTGCTGCACCTCTAGGTGGGCTTTAGACACCAGGGATCTCTGCTGCGCCTCCAGGTGGGCTTTAGACACCAGGAATCTCTGCTGCGCCTCCAGGTGGGCTTTAGACACCAGGGATCTCTGCTGCGCCTCCAGGTGGGCTTTAGACGCCAGGGATCTCTGCTGCGCCTCTGCGCCTCCAGGTGGGCTTTAGACACCAGGGATCTAATCTACGCCTCCAGGTGGGCTTTAGGTGCCAGGGATCTCTGCTGCACCTCCAGGTGGGCTTTAGACACCAGGGATCTCTGCTGCGCCTCCAGGTGGGCTTTAGATGCCAGGGATCTCTGCTGCGTCTTCAGGTGGGCTTTAGACGACAGGGATCTCTGCTGGGCCTCCAGGTGGGCTTTAGACGCCAGGGATCTCTGCTGCACCTTCAGGTGGGCTTTAGACACCAGGGATCTCTGCTGCGCCTCCAGGTGGGCTGTAGATCCCAGGAATCTCTGCTGCGCCTCCAGGTGGGCTGTAGACACCAGGGATCTCTGCTGTGCCTCCAGGTGGGCTTTAGACGCCAGGGATCTCTGCTGCGCCTTCAGGTGGGCTTTAGACGCCAGGGATCTCTGCTGCGCCTTCAGGTGGGCTTTAAACGCCAGGGATCTCTGCTGCGCCTCCAGGTGGGCTTTAGATGCCAGGGATCTCTGCTGCGTTTCCAGGTGGGCTTTAGACGCCAGGGATCTCTGCTGCGCCTCCAGGTAGGCTTTAAACGCCAGGGATCTCCGCTGGGCCTCCAGGTGGGCTTTAGATGCCAGGGATCTCTGCTGCGCCTCCAGGTGGGCTTTAGACGCCAAGGATCTCTGCTGGGCCTCCAGGTGGGCTTTAGACCCCAGGGATCTCTGCTGCACCTCCAGGTGGGCTTTAGACGCCAGGGATCTCTGCTGCACCTCCAGGTGGGCTTTAGACGCCAGGGATCTCTGCAGCACCTCCAGGTGGGCTTTAGGTGCCAGGGATCTCGACTGCACCTCCAGATGGACTTTAGATGCCAGGGATCTCTGCTGCACCTCCAGGTGGGATTTAGGTGACAGGGATCTCTGCTGGGCCGCCAGGTGGGCTTTAGACGCCAGGGATCTCTGCTGCACCTCTAGGTGGGCTTTAGACACCAGGGATCTCTGCTGCGCCTCCAGGTGGGCTTTAGACACCAGGAATCTCTGCTGCGCCTCCAGGTGGGCTTTAGACACCAGGGATCTCTGCTGCGCCTCCAGGTGGGCTTTAGACGCCAGGGATCTCTGCCTCGCCTCTGCGCCTCCAGGTGGGCTTTAGACACCAGGGATCTCTGCTGCGCCTCCAGGTGGGCTTTAGACGCCAGGGATCTCTGCTGCACCTCCCGGTGGGCTTTAGACACCAGGGATCTCTGCTGCGCCTCCAGGTGGGCTTTAGACGCCAGGGATCTCTGCTGCACCTCCAGGTGGGCTTTAGACGCCAGGGATCTCTGCTGCGCCTCCAGGTGGGCTTTAGACGCCAGGGATCTCTGCTGCGCCTCCAGGTGGGCTTTAAACGCCAGGGATCTCTGCTGTGCCTCCAGGTGGGCTTTAGATGCCAGGGATCTCCGCTGCGCCTCCAGGTGGGCTTTAGACTCCAGGGATCTCTGCTGGGCCTCCAGGTGGGCTTTAGACGCCAGGGATCTCATCTACGCCTCCAGGTGGGCTTTAGGTGCCAGGGATCTCTGCTGGGCCGCCAGTGGGCTTTAGACGCCAGGGATCTCTGCTGCGCCTCCAGGTGGGCTTTAGACACCAGGGATCTCTGCTGCACCTCCAGGTGGGCTTTAGACTCCAGGGATCTCTGCTGCGCCTCCAGGTGGGCTTTAGATGCCAGGGATCTCTGCTGCGCCTCCAGGTGGGATTTAGACGCCAGGGATCTCTGCTGCACCTCCAGGTGGGCTTTAGACACCAGGGATCTCTGCTGCGCCTCCAGGTGGGCTTTAGATGCCAGGGATCTCTGCTGCATCTTCAGGTGGGCTTTAGACGACAGGGATCTCTGCTGCACCTCCAGGTGGGCTTTAGGTGCCAGGGATCTCGACTGCACCTCCAGATGGACTTTAGACGCCAGGGATCTCTGCTGCACCTCCAGGTGGGCTTTAGACGCCAGGGATCTCTGCTACACCTCCAGGTGGGATTTAGGTGCCAGGGATCTCTGCTGCGCCTCCAGGTGGGCTTTATACGCCAGGGATCTCTGCTGCGCCTCCAGGTGGGCTTTAGGTGCCAGGGATCTCTGCTGCGCCTCCAGGTGGGCTTTAGATGCCAGGGATCTCTGCTGCGCCTCTAGGTGGGCTTTAGACGCCAGGGATCTATGCTGCACCTCCAGGTGGGTTTTAGGTGACAGGGATCTCTGCTGGGCCTCCAGGTGGGCTTTAGACGCCAGGGATCTCTGCTGCGCCTCCAGGTGGGCTTTAGACGCCAGGGATCTCTGCTGCGCCTCCAGGTGGGCTTTAGACGCCAGGGATCTCTGCTGGGCCTCCAGGTGGGCTTTAGATGCCAGGGATCTCTGCTGTGCCTCCAGGTGGGCTTTAAATGCCAGGGATCTCTGCTGTGCCTCCAGGTGGGCTTTAGATGCCAGGGATCTCTGCTGCGCCTCCAGGTGGGCTTTAGACTCCAGGGATCTCTGCTGGGCCTCCAGGTGGGCTTTAGACGCCAGGGATCTCATCTACGCCTCCAGGTGGGCTTTAGGTGCCAGGGATCTCTGCTGGGCCGCCAGTGGGCTTTAGACACCAGGGATCTCTGCTGCGCCTCCAGGTGGGCTTTAGACGCCAGGTGTTAGAAATGGGATTTCTGGTTGGCTAGGGCTTGCGCCAAAGCCAGACAGAAACCACCACTCTAGTCAGGGCTGGGGAGTTACACGCCAAAGATAACCCCTGCTCACCCTCTTGGTAGCTTGGCACGAGCAGTCAGGCTTATCCCTGAGGCGATGTGTAAAGCGTTTGCGCGCGCACCCAGCAACAACACCCAAGGCCCACCACAAAGGAAACTCCACACAAGGTATTCTATAAAAATAGCCTTTGTGTTAGAAAAGGTAGATGGACCGGGAGGGTCGGCCGGGGTCAGGAGGAGAGGTCTCCGGGGAGAGCCGTCTCCAGCGATCGTACAGACAAGTAACTTCCCCCCCACAGACAGATATCACACACGGATAAGGTTCAGTGTTCTTTATAAGCACTTATTTAAGGTACGGTTAAATGGTACAAGGAGGTCTGGACTCAGGGGTCCCCTCGATTAGAGTCTCGCAAGGTAGGGAAGGGGGTAGCGGGACAGTCTATTTACCAATCAGGTAGTTCGGATGAGATGATGATGAGCTCACAATCCTCGAGCTTGGTGATTAGGTGGTATGGGCCGCGGCAGCGCCAGCAGGTCCCGGTGTGGATGGGCGATACAACGGGCCGCGGCAGCGCCAGCAGGTCCCCGGAAGATATACGGTCCGCGGCAGCGCCAGCAGGTCCTGGTGAGGATGGTCGTTACAACGGGCCGCGGCAGCGCCAGCAGGTCCCAGGAAGGTGAAGGTTGCAGAAGGCCGCGGCAGCGCCAGCAGGCAGGACGATGGTTCACAAGAGCGGGCTACGGCAGCGCCAGTAGACCGTCAGGGTTGAGTTCACTCGGTGTCTCTCGACTCCAGGATACAACTGCCTTCCTGCTCCGGAGCTGCCCCAGTTATAGGGCTGGTGCCCTTTGATGTCCGGACCCTCGCACTTGGAGGTCGGAGGGTCCGGGATGAAGGTGTCCAGACACCCAGCAGGGGGTGGAGCCAGTGCCTGGGGGAGCTGGGGGCGATCGGCACCTGGCGGGGGAGAGCCCTTGACACTTTGTTCTCCCATTGACCTGCCAAGTGGTCCGCTCACCTCCTGGGTGGATGGTGGTGCCGGGATGTCGGGGCCGGCCAGGCCCGGGGTTAGGGTCGAGGGGAGGCCATGCGGCCGCGTGGTGCAGGGCCCAAGATGGCGGCTTGACCCGGCCGGGAAAGCCGGTGGGGCTGGACCCCGTGATGAGTAGGGGTCCGAGGGCAGAGGGTCCGTCGGGAGACGGAGTACAGGTGCTTGTTGCGGGGATATGCCAGGTGGGCCGGGGTTCGGGCCCCGTCGAGCGGGGAGGGAGCAAGCCGTTTGTGAGGCCTGTCCAACATGCGTCCCCCCCAGCTGAAGGCGGGGAGAGTCACCCATCTCCTTGGGGACTCTCTTCGTCGAGGCGGAAAAAGCGGGACAGGCCATCTGCGTTGGCGTGATCTTGGCCTGGTCGGTGCTCCACGGTGAAGTCCATTCCCTGCAGGGAAATGGACCAGCGCAAGAGTTTTGGGTTCTCCCCCCGCATCTGCATCAGCCATTGCAGGGGTCGATGGTCGGTTTGTACCCGGAAGTGGGTACCGAAGAGATAGGGTCGGAGCTTTTTGAGGGCCCACACTACTGCAAATGCCTCCCTCTCGATGGTGCTCCAACGCTGTTCTCGGGCCAGGAGACGTCGGCTGATGAAGGCCACCGGCTGGTCATGACCTTCGGTGTTCAGCTGAGAGAGGACGGCCCCGATGCCGTGGTCGGAGGCGTCGGTCTGCACCACAAATTCCCGACTGTAATCGGGGGCCTGGAGCACCGGGGCGGTGCACAGGGCGGCCTTCAGCTCCTCGAAGGCCGCTTGACAATCAGGAGTCCAGTTGACCCGCTTCGGCTGGTTCTTGGATGTGAGACCCGTGAGGGGCCCCACGATGCTGCCGTAGTCCTTCACGAACCGCCGGTAGTAGCCGGTGAGCCCCAAGAAGGCTCGGACCTCGGTCTGGGTGACGGGGGGCTGCCAGGACTGGATGGCAGCAATCTTAAGTTGCAGTGGGGCCACCAGCCCGCTCCCCACTTGGTGCCCAAGGTAGGTCACAGACCCTTGGCCAATCTGGCACTTGCCGGCCTTAATGGTGAGGCCGGCCCGCTGGAGGGCTTGCAGGACCTCTTGGAGGTGGCGGAGGTGGTCGGACCAGTGGCGGCTGTATACAGCGATATCGTCCAGGTAGGCAGCGCTGAATTCTTCAAGCCCTGCCAAGACCTGGTTCACAAGGCGTTGGAACGTGGCGGGGGCATTCTTCATGCCAAAGGGCATGACCTTAAATTGATAGTGGCCATCGGGGGTAGAGAAGGCTGACCGTTCTTGAGCCCTGGGTGTGAGGCCGATCTGCCAGTAGCCCGCCGTTAGGTCGAAGATACTAAGGTAGCGGGCGGCCCCCAGCCGGTCGATCAGCTCGTCTGCTCGGGGGATGGGATGAGCGTCGGTCCGGGTGACAGCGTTCAAGCCCCGGTAGTCGACGCAGAATCTCAGTTCAGGGGCGGAGCCGGGGGCAGCGGCCTTGGGAACTAATACGACCGGACTGGCCCAGGGACTGTCCGAGGGCTCGATGACCCCGATCGTGAGCATCTTGGCCACTTCCTCCTGGATGCAGGCCCGTACCCGATCTGGTACGCGGTAGGCCCGGTGCCGGACAGGGGGACTGTCCCCGGTGTCTACGTCGTGCAAACACCAGGGGGTGACCCCGGGGGTGAGGGAGAACAGGGCAGCGAACTGCAGCAGGAGGTTCCGGCAGTCCTGGCGTTGCTCTGAAGTGAGGGCGTCCGAGAGCCGGACCCCGTCCACGGAGCCGTCCTTCTCCTGAGTCTTCAGGAGGTCCGGGAGGGGCTCGGAGTCTTCTTCTGTGCCACTGTCTGTAGCCATCAAGAGGCTTAGTTCGGAGCGCACAAAGTGCGGTTTGAGCCGGTTGGTGTGGAGGACCCGAAGGGGGTTCCGGGAGGACCCCATGTCGATGAGGTAAGTGACGGGGCTTTTGCGCTCGACCACTTTGAAGGGCCCCGTCCACTTATCTTGCAGGGCACATGGTTCGGTGGGGGACATCACCCATACTTGCTGCCCAGGCTCGAATTCAACGGAGGAGGCATTGTGATCATACCACCTCTTCATGTCCTCCTGGCTGGCCTCGAGGTTCGCCTTGGCCATCTCCCTGAAGCGCCGGGTCTGGTTTCGTAAGGCCAGGATGTATTTGAAGACGTCTGGAGGGGTCGTTAGGGGGGCCATCTCCCAACCTTCCTTGACTAGGCTGAGGGGCCCTCGCACAGGGTGTCCGTATAGGAGTTCAAAGGGGCTAAAACCGAGGGACTTCTGGGGCACTTCCCGGTAGGCGAAGAGGAGGCACGGGAGCAGTACATCCCACTGGCGACGGAGAGGTTCTTCCAATCCCCCAATCATCCCTTTGAGAGTGCGGTTAAAACGCTCCACTAGTCCGTTCCCTTGGGGGTGATAGGGGGTCGTGAATCTGTAGGTGACCCCGCATTGTTGCCAGAGGGACTTCATGTACTTTGATATGAAATTCGTGCCTCGGTCGCTGACGACTTCTCGGGGGAAGCCTACCCGGGAGAAGATCCCCATCAGGGCCCGGCCAACCACTGGAGCGGTCACTGTCCGTAGAGGCACCGCCTCGGGGTAGCGGGTGGCATGGTCCACTAGCACCAAGATGAACCTGTGTCCTTGTGCCGTGCGGGGGTCCAGAGGTCCCACAATGTCTATCCCCACCCTCTCGAACGGGGTGGTGACCACCGGGAAGGGTTGTAGAGGGGCCTTCAGCTTCCGGCCACTCTTCCCGCTGGCTTGGCATGTGGGGCACGATCGGCAGTGGTTCAGGACGTCATTCCTCATTTTCGGCCAAAAAAAGTGGGTCACCAGGCGACTGTATGTTTTGTCCTGGCCCAGGTGTCCAGCCAGGGGGACATCGTGGGCTAGGTTGAGCAGAAAGTCTCGGAAGCGGAGCGGTACCACCAGAACTCGACCGGCCCCCAGTTCGGCGATTCTTTGCTCGCTGTAGAGCAGGTCGTTATCCCAGTAGACCCAGTGGGTTCCTGTGGTGTCCCCGGCGGTTTGGGTGCTGGCTTGTTGGCGGAGTCCCTCGAGGGAGGGACAGGTCTTTTGTTCCTGGCGGAACTGTTCTTGGGTGGGCCCCTCTTCTTGCCGCCACTGAGCCAGATCCGGGAGGTCCTGGTGTTGCGCGTCTTCCTCGGTAGTCGGGTCTGGGAGGTCGGACTCGCCGTTGTCCTCTACGGGGGCAACCGGGGGCGGAGGTGCTGGCCATTCGGTTTCTTCTGATCGGGGGGCGGCACGGGCGGCCATGGATCGGGTGGTTATGCAGGCCCAGTCCGGGAGGCCCTGCATTCCCAAGTGCTCTCTTCTCTCGACGGTGGCCCACGGGGAACTCTCGAGGTCATTCCCCAGGAGGCAGTCCACGGGGGCATCGTCCCGGACCGTCACCTTCAGTAGGCCGGAGACCCCTCCCCATTCAAACGGGACGCAGGCCATCTTACACATGCTCTCAGAGTTATCTGCCGAGCGGACGGGGCAGAGAATGTTCGGCAGGATCTGCTCGGGCTTCACCAGGTGACAGCGGACGGCCGTCACGCTGGCGCCGGTGTCACGCAAGGCCTCGGCTCTCTGTCCATTAATGGTCACCCACTGACCATATTTTCTGGTGTTGGCGGGTAGGGGAGCCCGCGGAACCATGTCCCTTCCCCCTAAGCATGCCAGGACCATGGCGGCCGGTTCCCACCCTTGCTGGTCCGGCTCATACTCCTCGGGTCCCTCCGATGATTGCTCTTCCCCCAGGGCAGCGGCAGCTACCTGGCGGGGCTTGGGTGGTTGGTTTAGCGGGCAGTTCGGATCGTTGGCGTAGTGGCCTAGTCGCTGGCACCGGTGGCACGTGACGTGGGCTCGGTACCCAGGCCGCAATGGGGGGTTGCCCCGGCCGGCCGGAGGTGGGGTGCTGGCCACGGGGGTTGCTGGTAAGGCGTCTCTCCCTCGCCCCTGGCCCCCTCCTCCTCCCCGAGGACGGTGCTGGCCTTGGTTGCTTCTGTTCTGGTCGTGTGGTCCTTTCCGGCCCACTCGGGTGCTTTCCCACCGGTCAGCTTCGGCGGCGAGCTGCCGTGGGTCAGTCAGCTTACTGTCGAGTAGGTGCTGCCTGAGCTCGACGAAACAGTTGTTTGATAGGTGCTCCCATACCATAAGGTTGAAGAGTTGTTCGTAGGTGGTGACCTGATTTCCCTTGATCCAACCCTCGAAGGCCCGGCTGAAATAGTTCACGTATTCCACCCAAGTTGTACCTGGGATCCGGGTGCAATCTCTGAACCTCTGGCGGTACATCTCGGGCGTGAGGCCGTAGCGGGTGAGGAGGGCAGCCTTCATGTGGTCGTAGGACGACATTTGGTGATCGGGGAGCTGCAGCAGGGCATCGCGACCCTCGTTGATGAATCTCCCCCAAAGTCCGGCTCCCCAATCACTCCGGTCGATCCGGTGGGAGGTCATTGCGATCTCATAGGCTTTAAACCACTGTTGTATGTCGTCTTCTCGGACATACTCGCGGACCACATCCTTGGGGATGTGAACTTTTTTCTCAATAGGCCCCGGGGTGTGTGGTCGCTCAGGCACCCCCAGTTCCTTATTCTGTTTGCGCAGTTCTATTTCCGCCAGTCGGCGCTCGTGCTCGAGCGTTATTTTTTTCTCTTCCAGCTCTCTCTGTCTCTGCTTTTCTTCTCGTTCCTCTCGAAGCCGCATATGCTCGAGGTTGATTTTCTGTTCAGCCAACTTAAGTTCCCCATCCATCTTGAGTCGTGCCATCTCTAATTCGTGTAATCTGACTCTGTCTCTTTCTCGTATCTCCTCCTGTGAGAGGCCCGTTCCCCGCTCCTCGGGAGCCGTGGCGTTCCCCTCTGGTGTGATGCTGGTTTGGTCTGGTGTGACGCTGTTTTGGTCGGAGGGTCCTGTGACCCCAGTTTCTGTCCATGACTCAAGAGCGCGCTTTAGATCATCCTTGGTACTCAGGCCGGTGGTAGCAATGCCAAGTTCTATGCAAAATTGTCTCAGTTCGCGGTGGTTGTATTCTTCTAATTTCTCCATTTGGAACTTCTCGGTGGGGCTGCTATCTTTGGTCGACATCGTGCTTTGTCGTGGGGTGAGCTACTCTCTGTACGATTACGCGTTGATTCGGATCGCGCCGCTGGCCACCAATGTTAGAAAAGGTAGATGGACCGGGAGGGTCGGCCGGGGTCAGGAGGAGAGGTCTCCGGGGAGAGCCGTCTCCAGCGATCGTACAGACAAGTAACTTCCCCCCCACAGACAGATATCACACACGGATAAGGTTCAGTGTTCTTTATAAGCACTTATTTAAGGTACGGTTAAATGGTACAAGGAGGTCTGGACTCAGGGGTCCCCTCGATTAGAGTCTCGCAAGGTAGGGAAGGGGGTAGCGGGACAGTCTATTTACCAATCAGGTAGTTCGGATGAGATGATGATGAGCTCACAATCCTCGAGCTTGGTGATTAGGTGGTATGGGCCGCGGCAGCGCCAGCAGGTCCCGGTGTGGATGGGCGATACAACGGGCCGCGGCAGCGCCAGCAGGTCCCCGGAAGATATACGGTCCGCGGCAGCGCCAGCAGGTCCCGGTGAGGATGGTCGTTACAACGGGCCGCGGCAGCGCCAGCAGGTCCCAGGAAGGTGAAGGTTGCAGAAGGCCGCGGCAGCGCCAGCAGGCAGGACGATGGTTCACAAGAGCGGGCTACGGCAGCGCCAGTAGACCGTCAGGGTTGAGTTCACTCGGTGTCTCTCGACTCCAGGATACAACTGCCTTCCTGCTCCGGAGCTGCCCCAGTTATAGGGCTGGTGCCCTTTGATGTCCGGACCCTCGCACTTGGAGGTCGGAGGGTCCGGGATGAAGGTGTCCAGACACCCAGCAGGGGGTGGAGCCAGTGCCTGGGGGAGCTGGGGGCGATCGGCACCTGGCGGGGGAGAGCCCTTGACACTTTGTTCTCCCATTGACCTGCCAAGTGGTCCGCTCACCTCCTGGGTGGATGGTGGTGCCGGGATGTCGGGGCCGGCCAGGCCCGGGGTTAGGGTCGAGGGGAGGCCATGCGGCCGCGTGGTGCAGGGCCCAAGATGGCGGCTTGACCCGGCCGGGAAAGCCGGTGGGGCTGGACCCCGTGATGAGTAGGGGTCCGAGGGCAGAGGGTCCGTCGGGAGACGGAGTACAGGTGCTTGTTGCGGGGATATGCCAGGTGGGCCGGGGTTCGGGCCCCGTCGAGCGGGGAGGGAGCAAGCCGTTTGTGAGGCCTGTCCAACACTTTGTATTATACACAACACATTAGATAAAAACACACACTCTACAATGTGCCAACAGGCACGGGCAGAATTTACAAGGGATTATATATACAGGGGACAGGGCCACCTGGACCACTGTCAGGAATTAGCACTTTTTAGAACATAGGAATAATACTGTAGTACAAAATAACATATGTAGCACACAACCAGTAACTACTGGTATCAGGTAAGTACCACCTACGCAACCCTAACCCCCTTAGGAAAGTATTGCGCAGGGAATCAGGACCTCACTAGCACCACCTGTACTAGGGAGAAAACAACCACCTAAGTATCACAATACCTGTAGGGGTCTAAGCACATAAACACATGATGCATAACATTCAGAGGTGTAAAGCAAAGCACATGACGCATAAACACATTCAGAGGTGCAGGGAAGGAACAATGGCGCAAAAACTCACATTAGCCACTATCTGTGGCAGTCCCTGGGCCAACTGGCCTTGAAGGGGCCAGGACGCCCTGCGTCCAGAAAGTCAGGGCGCGCCGGCGCAGGCTGCGCAAACCAGCGCACACAAAGCACAACCTACACGTGGCAGTTGCCCACTAAGTGCTGGGCAACTGGAGAAATGCTGGGGCCAACGTTGGAGCCTCCCAGGGCTCTGAAACAAATGAAATGACCCCTAGAGCCTCGCAGGCTCTAAATAATAATGTGCCCCTTTGTTGGAGCCTCACGGGCTCTAGAAAAAGGTGGGGGCGACGTTGGAGCGGCCCGCTGCCTTCCGGGGCCGCTCTGCTGGCTAGGAAATGCCCCCGTAGCGTTGGAGCCTTCACGGCTCTGAACCAAATGGCCCCCGTTCGGTAGAGTCCTCCTCAGGGACTCGAGGAGAGAGATGCCCTCGCTGGGGCGGCCCGCTATCAGACGGGGCCGCCCGAGAACTGCGCTGTTCAGTGCCTTCACTGGCACTTAACGGAGGACCAATGAATGCCCCCCAGCGCTGACACAGGTAGGTGGGGGCCCCCTCTCTGGGGACCTTCTAACCGAGATCACCCCCGACGTTGGAGTCCCGCTCGGGGGACTCGTGAGCCTCGCGGGCTCTTACAGTACTTGGGGAGGCTAACCCGGCTCCCCCTTCAGCCCCCACTCACCAGGACTTCGATGGGCTGCTCCGACGGGCTGCTCCGGTCAGGCGATGGGGACAGCTGCAAGGGAACACACAGCGCTCCCACCTCCTCTGTGGCTGTGGGGCTCTCCTGGCACACGGGAGCCCCGCTTACTCGCAGACTTCCTGGTTCCCGTCTTCCGCCCAGTGCAGGAGCGCGGGGTAGGCTCCCGTCGCTTCCTGCTTTGAAGTCCCGCCCCCGGCCTGCCTGACTTCCTTCGAGCCCGGCCGCGGCAGTGACTTCTCTCGGCAATAAGAGGGGTAGGCTCCCTCGTTACAGTGGATGTACGGCGGGGTGGGCACCCGCCGTAAAATAAACAAATAAGCGGGGTGGGCACCCGCCAACGAGCACGGCAAGGTCCCTGGCAGGGTGGGCACCTGCCAGGGGATTTCAGGATTGGCACCGCACGGGGGAAATGCCGGGTGGGCACCGGCTTGCAGCAATAAAGCGCTCCTGGCGCTAGGACAAATAAAAGCGCTTCCAAGCGCTAAAGGAGAATAAAAGCGCTTCCAAGCGCTTAGGCCTAACAAGCACCACAAAGTCCAGCAAAGTTCTTCCCTGCATGCAGCAGGGCAGGGGTGGGGGCAAGGCTGGACCCAGAGCCAGCTCACTGGGCCTCCAGGCAGGGAGGTAGTCCAAGTGGCGGTCCTCTGGTCCAGCAGCAGCAGCAGCCCCCCTCAGGTAAGATCCTGGCAGAGAACAGTTTCTGTGGGGACACAGCCCCATTTTTATACAGCAAACCCCTTTGTTCTGGGTTCAGGGTGAGGGGGAAAACCAGTCGCAGCTGGTTGGGGAGCACCCTTGATGTGCTCAGCCCCTCACTCTATTCATTGGCAGGGCTAGGGTCGTCAGTCGCACCGCAGGGGGCGGGGCCAGCATTGTGTGTGGAAAACCCTGTCCTATTCAGGACCCAGGTGTACTCCTCCCACCCATCTAGCTGCTGATCTCCCCATTCACCACTGGGTGACTCATCCTGACTCTGGGGAATCCCTAGCCCGTCACATGACACGACCAGCCAATCACGCGACAGACACACTGCACACAGAAGTGCCCACTTCTAGAAGTGGCACTTCCACACTAGGTACATGCACGCCACACACATCATCGCGCAGCATTCACTCCCACGAGTCCGCACATACCAAACTCGGGCCTGCACACCCCACGCATCAGGAACTACTAGGGACACATACACTCCCCATGCATTCCTATGGGAGGGCAGGCCTATCTCACCACATGCACTCAGAGCACGCACGCACTTTACCCTGGGACACAGGGAAAGTGCGCAGAGACCAAACAATTACCACACCAAGTCATCAGTAAAAAGCAAAAAAAGTTCAGGGGTGAACCTGCCAGAAGGGCCAAGTCCAACACAACCCCCTTCCAGCCAAAACGCAGGGCAGACCAATCACCACCGTGATGGACTTCCCTGCTTGGGGCGATAGAACACGGACGCGGGCCCGCAACTGCAGGGACACCCTCCGGTTCTACGCCACGGTGAACCTATGGAATTCTTTCTAACACCACTGTCTGGACCAACTGGGCTACCCCACTGGTACTCCCAAGCTGTCCGCGGCCAAGACCAGGCCCTAGGCCACCCAGGTGCCACCGGTCCTTGCCTAACCACAGAGTGGGGGGTAGTAACCCCTGGCACATAGCGGCCATTCTCCACTCTTCCTCTCTGAAAGACAGGACTAGACTGCCACTGGTTCTCCAGCCTAGGGTCTACACCCTCAGGCGGACCAGGAGTCTCAGGGAAGGCTCTCCTCCCCCTACCTCTTCTCCTAGGGTTCCTCCTCCTCTGGCGAGGGGTACACCTAGAACGCAATTCCAACCCAGGGTTTAACCCCTCAGGTTGTACCGGGGGCAGAGGTGGGCTCTCCCACCCTCTGCACCCCCTTCCAGAGCCCTGCTCCCTACCAACTGGGGCGGTACCTCTGGAAGAAGAACTGGTCGGGACGCTGGTTACAGACGTCCCACCCTTCAGGTCAGGCTGATCCTGAACCTGGCCTCCCAACCTCCGGCCTAGAACCTTTGGTGGAATAATTGCCTGGCACTCCAGGACTTCTGGGGATTTCCACTCCATCCCCCTGAGGCTATCAAAGGACACATATGTCGAGCGACTGTCTGTCTGGCGCTGATCTCCCGTCCCCTGTCCACCTGACAGTGCGCGGAGATCCCCCAGAACAGAAGTGGTGCCACCCTGGTCACTACACGGGATCCTAGCCCAACTGGGTAGTCCCTGACCCACAGGCTCTTCCACTGGGAAACTCATCCCCCAATCACTCCTCACACTGGACTCCTGTACCCTCCCTACCGGAGCGGCACTGCCAGACTCTAGAACCACAGGAGCCCTGGTTACAGGTGCTCCAGGTCCTCTACTCACCAGGAGATCTTCCTCAAATGGGCTAACAGGACAGCCTAGGTCCCCAACTTGGTGTTCCCTCATGGAACCATCCAAGTCCTGAGGCAGGGTTTCGTACGTCCGGGGACCCTCGGTCACCCTCTCACTCCTGCTCCACTGAGCCAGGCAGTGAGCCCCTACACCCTCCTCGCTATCCTGGGACCTAGCTGGGCTACACTGAGCCTCTTCCACCACGCTGGGCTGGAAGATACCTGACCCACTACTTTTGGAGTCACTCCCTAATGACTCTAGAGAACCTCTAGCCCTTTCCCAGCGCTCTGCTTCCTCCGCAAGCTCAAGGGGCTCAGACAATCCACACCCCAACAGGTGTTGGCGCAGCCCTGGCACACAACAACTGAGCAGGTGTTCTTTGAGAACCAGATTACACAGTATGTCAAAATCACTTGCTGTGGAAATCCAATCAAACATTGCATCCTCACATCCATCCACAAACTCCTCCCAAGTCTGGTGAGACAGTTTCCTACTGCCCCTGAATTTCAACCTTAACTCCTCCTCCTGGGGAACAGGTACCAGACTGGGGGAACTGGGACTGGGATTTCCTACACTGGAATCTACATCGCTACTACCACTGGACTCAACCCTCCCTGGGGAGCCCAGAAAATTAAAACTGCGCGCAGGGGATAGTCTACCCTCCAGAGCTACTTTGCCTCTGGTGGAGGCCCTCTCAGCCTCCTCTACCCTCTCCCGCACCAAGACCCACTCAGTCTCTCGCTGTTGCTTCCTGGCCTCCAGCTGCGCCATAGCCTGAGCATGCTCTAACCTGAGCTTCTCTAACGCCAGCTGGTGCTCCCTTTCTTTCCTCCTATCTTCCCACTCCTCTGGGGACAGGGAAAGGGATGAGGCGCTGCTTCCTACGCTGGACCCAGCAAGGGACGCCCTACCTATGGGGTCCTCACTCTCTACTGGCGTCCAGGTATTGTCATCCTCTACCTCCTCTTCTGAATCTTCAGGGCTCCCCACAGACCCACCACCCTCCAGGTGTGAGGCCCGGGCCCTTTCCATACTGTGCTCAAGATCCCATGGACCCTTTTGCCATAGGACCAGGTGGTCCTGAAGTTCGTACAGGGTGTCGGACACTCCCTCTGTACAGTACCTTTCTAACTCCTGCCTCTGGCGCCAAGCTAGCTCGTAGGGATCACAAGCAGGCTCCATTCTGGCGGACGTTATGGTAAAAATTATACAGGGAACCTAGGGGTCTGAGTTTCACACAGGAGCACACAATTCACAAAAAGATTCAGCAAGCTCTCTAACCCAGAGAACTCACACTCACTCGCCTAGTGCCACTCACCACTCATCCACACACAACCCTCCCCTCAGACTGGTAAGGCAGTTTCTACCACCCCTGATTTCCCAACCTGACCACCACGTGACACAGGTACCAACTCTGGGCGCAGGGCGGGGGACAAATGTACAGGACACTATTACGCTGCCACCACTGGATCCCACCCTCTGGTGAATCCAGAAACACAATGCACTAAGGGGGATGATCTACCCTCCCGAGCTAGGGACACCTAACTCACAGTGCACAAAACCACATTTCCAAAGAAATGACAATTAAAAACAAACTTAGAACAATAATCCCTATACCATGTGATTTATCTAAATGCAGAGTTTGGTAGTGCGGCCAGTTGCCGCTGCGGTACAGCGCAAACGCAAGTCCAAATCCCACCGCTGATCACCAATGTTAGAAATGGGATTTCTGGTTGGCTAGGGCTTGCGCCAAAGCCAGACAGAAACCACCACTCTAGTCAGGGCTGGGGAGTTACAAGCCAAAGATAACCCCTGCTCACCCCCTTGGTAGCTTGGCACGAGCAGTCAGGCTTATCCCTGAGGCGATGTGTAAAGCGTTTGCGCGCGCACCCAGCAACAACACCCAAGGCCCACCACAAAGGAAACTCCACACAAGGTATTCTATAAAAATAGCCTTTGTATTATACACAACACATTAGATAAAAACACACACTCTACAATGTGCCAACAGGCACGGGCAGAATTTACAAGGGATTATATATACAGGGGACAGGGCCACCTGGACCACTGTCAGGAATTAGCACTTTTTAGAACATAGGAATAATACTGTAGTACAAAATAACATATGTAGCACACAACCAGTAACTACTGGTATCAGGTAAGTACCACCTACGCAACCCTAACCCCCTTAGGAAAGTATTGCGCAGGGAATCAGGACCTCACTAGCACCACCTGTACTAGGGAGAAAACAACCACCTAAGTATCACAATACCTGTAGGGGTCTAAGCACATAAACACATGATGCATAACATTCAGAGGTGTAAAGCAAAGCACATGACGCATAAACACATTCAGAGGTGCAGGGAAGGAACAATGGCGCAAAAACTCACATTAGCCACTATCTGTGGCAGTCCCTAGGCCAACTGGCCTTGAAGGGGCCAGGACGCCCTGCGTCCAGAAAGTCAGGGCGCGCCGGCGCAGGCTGCGCAAACCAGCGCACACAAAGCACAACCTACACGTGGCAGTTGCCCACTAAGTGCTGGGCAACTGGAGAAATGCTGGGGCCAACGTTGGAGCCTCCCAGGGCTCTGAAACAAATGAAATGACCCCATGAGCCTCGCAGGCTCTAAATAATAATGTGCCCCTTTGTTGGAGCCTCACGGGCTCTAGAAAAAGGTGGGGGCGACGTTGGAGCGGCCCGCTGCCTTCCGGGGCCGCTCTGCTGGCTCGGAAATGCCCCCGTAGCGTTGGAGCCTTCACGGCTCTGAACCAAATGGCCCCCGTTCGGTGGAGTCCTCCTCAGGGACTCGAGGAGAGAGATGCCCTCGCTGGGGCGGCCCGCTATCAGACGGGGCCGCCCGAGAACTGCGCTGTTCAGTGCCTTCACTGGCACTTAACGGAGGACCAATGAATGCCCCCCAGCGCTGACACAGGTAGGTGGGGGCCCCCTCTCTGGGGACCTTCTAACAGAGATCACCCCCGACGTTGGAGTCCCGCTCGGGGGACTCGTGAGCCTCGCGGGCTCTTACAGTACTTGGGGAGGCTAACCCGGCTCCCCCTTCAGCCCCCACTCACCAGGACTTCGATGGGCTGCTCCGACGGGCTGCTCCGGTCAGGCGATGGGGACAGCTGCAAGGGAACACGCAGCGCTCCCACCTCCTCTGTGGCTGTGGGGCTCTCCTGGCACACGGGAGCCCCGCTTACTCGCAGACTTCCTGGTTCCCGTCTTCCGCCCAGTGCAGGAGCGCGGGGTAGGCTCCCGTCGCTTCCTGCTTTGAAGTCCCGCCCCCGGCCTGCCTGACTTCCTTCGAGCCCGGCCGCGGCGGTGACTTCTCTCGGCAATAAGAGGGGTAGGCTCCCTCGTTACAGTGGATGTACGGCGGGGTGGGCACCCGCCGTAAAATAAACAAATAAGCGGGGTGGGCACCCGCCAACGAGCACGGCAAGGTCCCTGGCAGGGTGGGCACCTGCCAGGGGATTTCAGGATTGGCACCGCACGGGGGAAATGCCGGGTGGGCACCGGCTTGCAGCAATAAAGCGCTCCTGGCGCTAGGACAAATAAAAGCGCTTCCAAGCGCTAAAGGAGAATAAAAGCGCTTCCAAGCGCTTAGGCCTAACAAGCACCACAAAGTCCAGCAAAGTTCTTCCCTGCATGCAGCAGGGCAGGGGTGGGGGCAAGGCTGGACCCAGAGCCAGCTCACTGGGCCTCCAGGCAGGGAGGTAGTCCAAGTGGCGGTCCTCTGGTCCAGCAGCAGCAGCAGCCCCCCTCAGGTAAGATCCTGGCAGAGAACAGTTTCTGTGGGGACACAGCCCCATTTTTATACAGCAAACCCCTTTGTTCTGGGTTCAGGGTGAGGGGGAAAACCAGTCGCAGCTGGTTGGGGAGCACCCTTGATGTGCTCAGCCCCTCACTCTATTCATTGGCAGGGCTAGGGTCGTCAGTCGCACCGCAGGGGGCGGGGCCAGCATTGTGTGTGGAAAACCCTGTCCTATTCAGGACCCAGGTGTACTCCTCCCACCCATCTAGCTGCTGATCTCCCCATTCACCACTGGGTGACTCATCTTGACTCTGGGGAATCCCTAGCCCGTCACATGACACGACCAGCCAATCACGCGACAGACACACTGCACACAGAAGTGCCCACTTCTAGAAGTGGCACTTCCACACTAGGTACATGCACGCCGCACACATCATCGCGCAGCATTCACTCCCACGAGTCCGCACATACCAAACACGGGCCTGCACACCCCACGCATCAGGAACTACTAGGGACACATACACTCCCCATGCATTCCTATGGGAGGGCAGGCCTATCTCACCACATGCACTCAGAGCACGCACGCACTTTACCCTGGGACACAGGGAAAGTGCGCAGAGACCAAACAATTACCACACCAAGTCATCAGTAAAAAGCAAAAAAAGTTCAGGGGTGAACCTGCCAGAAGGGCCAAGTCCAACACCAGGGATCTCTGCTGCGCCTACAGGTGGGCTTTAGACTCCAGGGATCTCTGCTGCGCCTCCAGGTGGTCTTTAGATGCCAGGGATCTCTGCTGCGCCTCCAGGTGGGATTTAGACGCCAGGGATCTCTGCTGCACCTCCAGGTGGGCTTTAGACACCAGGGATCTCTGCTGCGCCTCCAGGTGGGCTTTAGATGCCAGGGATCTCTGCTGCGTCTTCAGGTGGGCTTTAGACGACAGGGATCTCTGCTGCACCTCCAGGTGGGCTTTAGGTGCCAGGGATCTCGACTGCACCTCCAGATGGACTTTAGACGCCAGGGATCTCTGCTGCACCTCCAGGTGGGCTTTAGACGCCAGGGATCTCTACTACACCTCCAGGTGGGCTTTAGGTGCCAGGGATCTCTGCTGCGCCTCCAGGTGGGCTTTAGACGCCAGGGATCTCTGCTGCGCCTCTAGGTGGGCTTTAGACGCCAGGGATCTATGCTGCACCTCCAGGTGGGTTTTAGGTGACAGGGATCTCTGCTGGGCCTCCAGGTGGGCTTTAGACGCCAGGGATCTCTGCTGCACCTTCAGGTGGGCTTTAGACACCAGGGATCTCTGCTGCGCCTCCAGGTGGGCTGTGGATGCCAGGAACCTCTGCTGCGCCTCCAGGTGGGCTTTAGACACCAGGGATCTCTGCTGCGCCTCCAGGTGGGCTTTAGACGCCAGGGATCTCTGCTGCGCCTTCAGGTGGGCTTTAAACGCCAGGGATCTCTGCTGCGCCTCCAGGTGGGCTTTAGATGCCAGGGATCTCTGCTGCGCCTCCAGGTGGGCTTTAGACGCCAGGGATCTCTGCTGCACCTCCAGGTGGGCTTTAGACGCCAGGGATCTCTGCTGGGCCTCCAGGTGGGCTGTAGACGCCAGGGATCTCTGCTGCACCCCCAGGTGGGCTTTAGGTGCCAGGGATCTCTGCTGGGCCTCCAGGGGGCTTTAGGTGCCAGGGATCTCTGCTGCGCCTCCAGGTGGGCTTTAGACGCCAGGGATCTCTGCTGTGCCTCCAGGTGAGCTTTAGACTCCAGGGATCTCTGCTGCACCTCCAGGTGGGCTTTAGACACCATGGATCTCTGCTGCGCCTCCAGGTGGGCTTTAGACACCAGGGATCTCTGCAGCAACCTCCAGGTGGGCTTTATGTGCCAGGGATCTCTGCTGCGCCTCCAGGTGGGCTTTAGACGCCAGGGATCTCTGCTGCGCCTCCAGGTGCGCTTTAGACACCAAGGATCTCTGCTGAGCCTCCAGGTGGGCTTTAGGTGCCAGGGATCTCCGCTGGGCCTCCAGGTGGGCTTTAGATGCCAGGGATCTCTGCTGCGCCTCCAGGTGGGCTTTAGATGCCAAGGATCTCTGCAGCACCTCCAGGTGGGCTTTAGGTGCCAGGGATCTCGACTGCACCTCCAGATGGACTTTAGATGCCAGGGATCTCTGCTGCACCTCCAGGTGGGCTTTAGGTGACAGGGATCTCTGCTGGGCCTCCAGGTGGGCTTTAGACGCCAGGGATCTCTGCTGCACCTCTAGGTGGGCTTTAGACACCAGTGATCTCTGCTGCGCCTCCAGGTGGGCTTTGGACACCAGGAATCTCTGCTGCGCCTCCAGGTGGGCTTTAGACACCAGGGATCTCTGCTGCGCCTCCAGGTGGGCTTTAGACGCCAGGGATCTCTGCTGCGCCTCTGCGCCTCCAGGTGGGCTTTAGACACCAGGGATCTCTGCTGCGCCTCCAGGTGGGCTTTAGACGCCAGGGATCTCTGCAGCACCTCCAGGTGGGCTTTAGATGCCAGGGATCTCTGCAGCACCTCCAGGTGGGCTTTAGGTGCCAGGGATCTCGACTGCACCTCCAGATGGACTTTAGATGCCAGGGATCTCTGCTGCACCTCCAGGTGGGCTTTAGGTGACAGGGATCTCTGCTGGGCCTCCAGGTGGGCTTTAGACGCCAGGGATCTCTGCTGCGCCTCCAGGTGGGCTTTAGACGCCAGGGATCTCTGCTGCGCCTCCAGGTGGGCTTTAGACACCAGGGATCTCTGCTGCGCCTCCAGGTGGGCTTTAGATGCCAGGGATCTCGGCTGCGCCTCCAGTTGGGCTTTAGACGCCAGGGATCTCTGCTGCGCCTCCAGGTGGGCTTTAGACGCCAGGGATCTCTGCTGTGCCTCCAGGTGGGCTTTAGATGCCAGGGATCTCTGCTGCGCCTCCAGGTGGGCTTTAGAATCCAGGGATCTCTGCTGGGCCTCCAGGTGGGCTTTAGACGCGAGGGATCTCATCTACGCCTCCAGGTGGGCTTTAGGTGCCAGGGATCTCTGCTGGGCCGCCAGTGGGCTTTAGACACCAGGGATCTCTGCTGCGCCTCCAGGTGGGCTTTAGACGCCAGGGATCTCTGCTGCGCCTCCAGGTGGGCTTTAGACACCAAGGATCTCTGCTGGGCTTCCAGGTGGGCTTTAGACGCCAGGGATCTCTGCTGCGCCTCCAGGTGGGCTTTAGGTGCCAGGGATCTCTGCTGGGCCGCCAGTGGGCTTTAGACTCCAAGGATCTCTGCTGTGCCGCCAGGTGGGCTTTAGACGACAGGGATCTCTGCTGCGCCTCCAGGTGGGCTTTAGACGCCAGGGATCTCTGCTGCGCCTCCAGGTGGGCTTTAGACGCCAGGGATCTATGCTGCACCTCCAGGTGGGCTTTAGGTGACCGGGATCTCTGCTGGGCCTCCAGGTGGGCTTTAGACGCCAAGTATCTCTGCTGCACCTCTAGGTGGGCTTTAGACACCAGGGATCTCTGCTGCGCCTCCAGGTGGGCTTTAGACGCCAGGAATCTCTGCTGCGCCTCCAGGTGGGCTTTAGACACCAGGGATCTATGCTGCGCCTCCAGGTGGGCTTTAGACGCCAGGGATCTCTGCTGCGTCTCTGCGCCTCCACGTGGGCTTAAAACGCCAGGGATCTCTGCTGCGCCTCCAGGTGGGCTTTAGACACCAGGGATCTCTGCTGCGCGTCCAGGTGGGCTTTAGATGCCAGGGATCTCTGCTGCACCTCCAGGTGGGCTTTAGACACCAGGGATCTCTGCTGCGCCTCCAGGTGGGCTTTAGATGCCAGGGATCTCTGCTGCGCCTCCAGGTGGGCTTTAGACGCCAGGGATCTCTGCTGCGCCTCCAGGTGGGCTTTAGACACCAGGGATCTCTGCTGCGCCTCCAGGTGGGCTTTAGACACCAGGGATCTCTGCTGGGCCTCCAGGTGGGCTTTAGATGCCAGGGATCTCATCTGCGCCTCCAGGTTGGCTTTAGGTGCCAGGTCTCTCTGCTGGGCCGCCAGTGGGCTTTAGACGCCAGGGATCTCTGCTGCGCCTCCAGGTGGGCTTTAGACTCCAGGGATCTCTGCTGTGCCTCCAGGTGGGCTTTAGATGCCAGGGATCTCTGCTGCGCCTCCAGGTGGGCTTTAGATGCCAGGGATCTCTGCTGCACCTCTAGGTGGGATTTAGACGCCAGGGATCTCTGCTGCAACTCCAGGTGGGCTTTAGACGCCAGGGATCTCATTTACGCCTCCAGGTGGGCTTTAGGTGCCAGGGATCTCTGCTGGGCCGCCAGTGGGCTTTAGACACCAGGGATCTCTGCCGCGCCTCCAGGTGGGCTTTAGATGCCAGGGATCTCTGCTGCGCCTCCAGGTGGGCTTTAGATGCCAGGGATCTCTGCTGCGCCTCCAGGTGGGATTTAGACGCCAGGGATCTCTGCTGCACCTCCAGGTGGGCTTTAGACACCAGGGATCTCTGCTGCGCCTCCAGGTGGGCTTTAAATGCCAGGGATCTCTGCTGCGTCTTCAGGTGGGCTTTAGACGACAGGGATCTCTGCTGCACCACCAGGTGGGCTTTAGGTGCCAGGGATCTCGACTGCACCTCCAGATGGACTTTAGACGCCAGGGATCTCTGCTGCACCTCCAGGTGGGCTTTAGACGCCAGGGATCTCTGCTGCGCCTCTAGGTGGGCTTTAGACGCCAGGGATCTATGCTGCACCTCCAGGTGGGTTTTAGGTGACAGGGATCTCTGCTGGGCCTCCAGGTGGGCTTTAGACGCCAGGGATCTCTGCTGCGCCTCCAGGTGGGCTGTAGATGCCAGGAATCTCTGCTGCGCCTCCAGGTGGGCTTTAGACACCAGGGATCTCTGCTGCGCCTCCAGGTGGGCTTTAGACGCCAGGGATCTCTGCTGCGCCTTCAGGTGGGCTTTAGACGCCAGGGATCTCTGCTGCGCCTTCAGGTGGGCTTTAAATGCCAGGGATCTCTGCTGCGCCTCCAGGTGGGCTTTAGATGCCAGGGATCTCTGCTGCGCCTCCAGGTGGGCTTTAGACGCCAGGGATCTCTGCTGCGCCTCCAGGTGGGCTTTAGACGCCAGGGATCTCTGCTGGGCCTCCAGGTGGGCTGTAGACGCCAGGGATCTCCGCTGCACCCCCAGGTGGGTTTTAAGTGCCAGGGATCTCTGCTGGGCCTCCAGGTGGGCTTTAGGTGCCAGGGATCTCTGCTGCGCCTCCAGGTTGGCTTTAGACGCCAGGGATCTTTGCTGTGCCTCCAGGTGAGCTTTAGACTCCAGGGATCTCTGCTGTACCTCCAGGTGGGCTTTAGACGCCATGGATCTCTGCTGCGCCTCCAGGTGGGCTTTAGACACCAGGGATCTCTGCAGCAACCTCCAGGTGGGCTTTATGTGCCAGGGATCTCTGCTGCGCCTCCAGGTGGGCTTTAGACGCCAGGGATCTCTGCTGCGCCTCCAGGTGGGCTTTAGACACCAGGGATCTCTGCTGAGCCTCCAGGTGGGCTTTAGGTGCCATGGATCTCCGCTGGGCCTCCAGGTGGGCTTTAGATGCCAGGGATCTCTGCTGCGCCTCCAGGTGGGCTTTAGACGCCAAGGATCTCTGCTGGGCCTCAAGGTGGGCTTTAGACCCCAGGGATCTCTGCTGCACCTCCAGGTGGGCTTTAGACGCCAGGGATCTCTGCAGCACCTCCAGGTGGGCTTTAGGTGCCAGGGATCTCGACTGCACCTCCAGATGGACTTTAGATGCCAGGGATCTCTGCTGCACCTCCAGGTGGGCTTTCGGTGACAGGGATCTCTGCTGGGCCTCCAGGAGGGCTTTAGTCGCCAGGGATCTCTGCTGCGCCTCCAGGTGGGCTTTAGACGCCAGGGATCTCTGCTGCGCCTCTGCGCCTCCAGGTGGGCTTTAGACACCAGGGATCTCTGCTGCGCCTCCAGGTGGGCTTTAGACGCCAGGGATCTCTGCTGCGCCTCCAGGTGGGCTTTAGACGCCAGGGATCTCTGCTGCGCCTCCAGGTGGGCTTTAGATGCCAGGGATCTCTGCTGTGCCTCCAGGTGGGCTTTAGACGCCAGGGATCTCTGCTGTGCCTCCAGGTGGGCTTTAGATGTCAGGGATCTCTGCTGCGCCTCCAGGTGGGCTTTAGAATCCAGGGATCTCTGCTGGGCCTCCAGGTGGGCTTTAGACGTGAGGGATCTCATCTATGCCTCCAGGTGGGCTTTAGGTGCCAGGGATCTCTGCTGGGCCGCCAGTGGGCTTGAGACGCCAGGGATCTCTGCTGCGCCTCCAGGTGGGCTTTAGACGCCAGGGATCTCTGCTGCGCCTCCAGGTGGGCTTTAGATGCCAGGGATCTCTGCTGCATCTCCAGGTGGGCTTTAGACGCCAGGGATCTCTGCTGCACCTCCAGGTGGGCTTTAGACGCCAGGGATCTCTGCAGCACCTCCAGGTGGGCTTTAGGTGCCAGGGATCTCGACTGCACCTCCAGATGGACTTTAGACGCCAGGGATCTCTGCTACACCTCCAGGTGGGCTTTAGGTGCCAGGGATCTCTGCTGCGCCTCCAGGTGGGCTTTAGACGCCAGGGATCTCTGCTGCGCCTCTAGGTGGGCTTTAGACGCCAGGGATCTATGCTGCACCTCCAGGTGGGTTTTAGGTGACAGGGATCTCTGCTGGGCCTCCAGGTGGGCTTTAGATGCCAGGGATCTCTGCTGCGCCTCCAGGTGGGCTGTAGATGCCAGGAATCTCTGCTGCGCCTCCAGGTGGGCTTTAGACACCAGGGATCTCTGCTGCGCCTCCAGGTGGGCTTTAGACACCAGGGATCTCTGCTGCGCCTCCAGGTGGGCTTTAGACGCCAGGGATCTCTGCTGGGCCTCCAGGTGGGCTGTAGACGCCAGGGATCTCTGCTGCACCCCCAGGTGGGCTTTAGGTGCCAGGGATCTCTGCTGGGCCTCCAGGTGGGCTTTAGGTGCCAGGGATCTCTGCTGCGCCTCCAGGTGGGCTTTAGACGCCAGGGATCTCTGCTGTGCCTCCAGGTGAGCTTTAGACTCCAGGGATCTCTGCTGCACCTCCAGGTGGGCTTTAGACGCCATGGATCTCTGCTGCACCTCCAGGTGGGCTTTAGACACCAGGGATCTCTGCAGCAACCTCCAGGTGGGCTTTATGTGCCAGGGATCTCTGCTGCGCCTCCAGGTGGGCTTTAGACACCAGGGATCTCTGCTGCGCCTCCAGGTGGGCTTTAGACACCAGGGATCTCTGCTGAGCCTCCAGGTGGGCTTTAGGTACCAGGGATCTCCGCTGGGCCTCCAGGTGGGCTTTAGATGCCAGGGATCTCTGCTGCGCCTCCAGGTGGGCTTTAGACGCCAAGGATCTCTGCTGGGCCTCCAGGTGGGCTTTAGACCCCAGGGATCTCTGCTGCGCCTCCAGGTGGGCTTTAGACACCAGGAATCTCTGCTCCACCTCCAGGTGGGCTTTAGACACCAGGGATCTCTGCTGCGCCTCCAGGTGGGCTTTAGACGCCAGGGATCTCTGCTGCGCCTCCAGGTGGGCTTTAGACGCCAGGGATCTCTGCTGCGCCTCCAGGTGGGCTTTAGACACCAGGGATCTCTGCTGCGCCTCCAGGTGGGCTTTAGACGCCAGGGATCTCTGCTGCGCCTCCAGGTGGGCTTTAGACGCCAGGGATCTCTGCTGTGCCTCCAGGTGGGCTTTAGATGCCAGGGATCTCTGCTGCGCCTCCAGGTGGGCTTTAGAATCCAGGGATCTCTGCTGGGCCTCCAGGTGGGCTTTAGACGTGAGGGATCTCATCTACGCCTCCAGGTGGGCTTTAGGTGCCAGGGATCTCTGCTGGGCCGCCAGTGGGCTTGAGACGCCAGGGATCTCTGCTGCGCCTCCAGGTGGGCTTTAGACGCCAGGGATCTCTGCTGCGCCTCCAGGTGGGCTTTAGACTCCAGGGATCTCTGCTGCGCCTCCAGGTGGGCTTTAGACGCCAGGGATCTCTGCTGCGACTCCAGGTGGGCTTTAGACACCAAGGATCTCTGCTGGGCTTCCAGGTGGGCTTTAGACACCAGGGATCTCTGCTGCGCCTCCAGGTGGGCTTTAGGTGCCAGGGATCTCTGCTGGGCCGCCAGTGGGCTTTAGACTCCAGGGATCTCTGCTGTGCCGCCAGGTGGGCTTTAGACGACAGGGATCTCTGCTGCACCTCCAGGTGGGCTTTAGACGCCAGGGATCTCTGCTGCGCCTCCAGGTGGGCTTTAGACGCCAGGGATCTATGCTGCACCTCCAGGTGGGCTTTAGGTGACAGGGATCTCTGCTGGTCCTCCAGGTGGGCTTTAGACGCCAAGTATCTCTGCTGCACCTCTAGGTGGGCTTTAGACACCAGGGATCTCTGCTGCGCCTCCAGGTGGGCTTTAGACGCCAGGAATCTCTGCTACGCCTCCAGGTGGGCTTTAGACACCAGGGATCTCTGCTGCGCCTCCAGGTGGGCTTTAGACGCCAGGGATCTCTGCTGCGCCTCTGCGCCTCCACGTGGGCTTAAGACGCCAGGGATCTCTGCTGCGCCTCCAGGTGGGCTTTAGACACCAGGGATCTCTGCTGCGCCTCCAGGTGGGCTTTAGATGCCAGGGATCTCTGCTGCACCTCCAGGTGGGCTTTAGACGCCTGGGATCTCTGCTGCGCCTCCAGGTGGGCTTTAGATGCCAGGGATCTCTGCTGCGCCTCCAGGTGGGCTTTAGACGCCAGGGATCTCTGCTGCGCCTCCAGGTGGGCTTTAGACACCAGGGATCTCTGCTGCGCCTCCAGGTGGGCTTTAGACACCAGGGATCTCTGCTGGGCCTCCAGGTGGGCTTTAGACGCCAGGGATCTCATCTGCGCCTCCAGGTTGTCTTTAGGTGCCAGGTCTCTCTGCTGGGCCGCCAGTGGGCTTTAGACGCCAGGGATCTCTGCTGCGCCTCCAGGTGGGCTTTAGACTCCAGGGATCTCTGCTGCGCCTCCAGGTGGGCTTTAGATGCCAGGGATCTCTGCTGCGCCTCCAGGTGGGCTTTAGACACCAAGGATCTCTGCTGGGCTTCCAGGTGGGCTTTAGACGCCAGGGATCTCTGCTGCGCCTCCAGGTGGGCTTTAGGTGCCAGCGATCTCTGCTGGGCCGCCAGTGGGCTTTAGACTCTAGGGATCTCTGCTGCGCCACCAGGTTGGCTTTAGACGACAGGGATCTCTGCTGGGCCTCCAGGTGGGCTTTAGACACCAGGGATCTCTGCTGCGCCTCCAGGTGGGCTTTAGACGCTAGGGATCTCTGCTGGGCCTCCAGGTGGGCTTTAGACACCAGGGATCTCTGCTGCACCTCCAGGTGGGCTTTAGACACCAGGGATCTCTGCTGGGCCTCCAGGTGGGCTTTAGATGCCAGGGATCTCTGCTGCACCTCCAGGTGGGCTTTAGGTGCCAGGGATCTCTGCTGGGCCTTCAGTTGGGCTTTAGATGCCAGGCATCTCTGCTGCACCTCCAGGTGGGCTTTAGGTGCCAGGGATATCTGCTGCGCTTCCAGGTGGGCTTTAGACACCAGGGATCTCTGCTGCGCCTCTGCGCCTTAGACACCAGGGATCTCTGCTGCGCCTCCAGGTGGGCTTTAGACGCCAGGGATCTCTGCTGCACCTCCAGGTGGTCTTTAGACACCAGGGATCTCTGCTGCGCCTCCAGGTGGGCTTTAGACGCCAGGGATCTCTGCTGCGCCTCCAGGTGGGCTTTAGACGCCAGGGATCTCTGCTGCGCCTCCAGGTGGGCTTTAGACACCAGGTGTCAGAACCCCTAATGTGAGTTCCAAAACGAAGCGCAAGGGATTAAGTTCTATGGGCGCTTCAGTCTTGAATGGATTTCAATGGTCGAGTTTGTGGCATGCCCGCATTTCCAAGATTGCCGCGCAGACGCTGGGGTCGGCGGTCTAGTTGCTAACAGATCCAGAGGGAGACGATGTGACGCGCGCGCGCCTTTGGTAGTGCGCACTTCACCAAGACTTTTCCTCAGAGAAGACGTGTTCGAGAGAGTTCCCAGTTCTGAAGAGAATACCTTGTCTAAGAAGTTTTCCAGAGTGACACAAGAGAGTTGGGAATAGCCACAGAGTCCGTAGAGGCAACTTACTGAGAGAGTTCGGAGTTTTTTCCTCGTCGCTCCAGGAGACAAGATACGACTTCTACAGCACCTGAAGAGAAGACAGTAGAAAGCTAAGTGAATTACTGACAGATTATCTAAGGTCACGTTAAAATGATAAGTAGTGTTGGGTGACGCAATAAGTAAAGACTTACCAGAGACTGCAGAGATCTGCATTCCGAGTACTGAAAAGAAAAGAAGTATATTGTAGTTGATACTGAAGAGGTTACTAAGGGAAAAAATATTAAAGACAATAAGAATAGTCAACTAGGAAAGTAAGGAGAAACACTTACCAGAGCTATAACAGTTCGCAGTAACCATAGGAGAAGAAGCAACTGGAGAAGTTAAGGCACAAAAGACTCATCTAGAAGACAACAGTTATAGTATAGCTAGAAGCATGTAAAGAAAGAAAAGAAACCACGAGAAGAAAGATTTATGGTAGGTCAAAAGAGAAAGAGTTAAAAGATATTAAGACTACAAGATAAATAGGTATAATAAAGACGAATATATGTTTTACAGATAAATAGTGACATCAATAACCAGAACGAAGAAAAGGCAGAGTTGAACAAGAAGAGAGGCACAGAGTTCAGGATACTGGGTAGGTAGAAAACACCATTAGAGAAGAGAAGAAAAGAGATAGAATAGAGTAGAGGAGGAATAATAATAATAATGTTGTGTGCTTAGTTACCTCAGCTTCAGTAGCAGAGTGATAGCTGAAGAAGAATTACAGATAGGAAAACCAGAAGGTCCAGAACCAGTCTCTTCTCTCGTTTGTTATTTTATCCAATTTCCCCCTTCCCCCTTGCTGATCAGTTAGAGGCAAAGACATTTCTTGGGGCTGAGTGATTGTTAGAAATGGGATTTCTGGTTGGCTAAGGCTTGCGCCAAAGTCAGGCAGAAACCACCACTCTAGTCAGGGCAAGGAAGTTACACGCCAAAGATAACCCCTGCTCACCCCCTTGGTAGCTTGGCACGAGCAGACAGGCTTATCCCTGAGGCGATGTGTAAAGCGTTTGCGCGCGCACCCAGCAACAACACCCAAAGCCCACCACAAAGGAAACTCCACACAAGGTATTCTATAAAAATAACCTTTGTATTACACACAACACATTAGATAAAAACACACACTCTACAATGTGCCAACAGGCACGGGCAGAATTTACAAGGGATTATATGTACAGGGGACAGGGCCACCTGGACCACTGTCAGGAATTAGCACTTTTTAGAACATAGGAATAATACTGTAGTACAAAATAGCAAATGTAGCACACAACCAGTAACTACTGGTGTCAGGTAAGCACCACCTACGCAACCCTAACCACCTTAGGACAATATTGCGCAGGGAATCAGGACCTCACTAGCACCACCTGTACTAGGGAGAAAACAACCACCTAAGTATCACAATACCTGTAGGGGTCTAAGCACATAAACACATGATGCATAACATTCAGAGGTGTAAACACAAGGGAAAATACAATTGCGCAAGAACTCACATTAGCCACCACTGTGGCAGTCCCTAGGCCAACTGGTCTTGAAGGGGCAAGGACGCCCGGCGTCCAACAAAGTCAGGGGCAAGACTGCGCAGGAGGCGCAGTCCAAAACTCAGAGTCAGGGCAAGACTGCGCCCGCAGTCAGGGCAAAGCGCCACGGGCCCCAACCTAAACGTTGCAGCTGCCCACTAAGTGCTGGGCAGCTGTGGAAAGTGAGCGTGGGCACCACCGTGCCTTTAGAACAGTTATGGCCTCCTGAGCCCCTCTGGGCTCTAAGCAAATGACATGCCCCCTAGAGCCTGTCAGGGCTCAAAACAACTTTGTGGGGCAAGGGGGGAGCGGCCCGCTGCCATCGGGGGCCGCTTTACCATGGAGGAACTGGTGCCCCGTTCGTTGGAGTCCCGCTCGGGGGACTCGTTAACAAATAATGCCCCCGCAAGCGTGGGAGCCTCGTGGGCTCTCAAAACAATGGGCCCCTTCGTTGGAGCCTCTCAGGGGCTCAAGGACCAATTATGGCCCCGCGTTGGAGTGCTACTCGCACTCGAGAACACTCCGAGCAATGCCCCCGAAAGAACTGCCCCCTCAGTGCAGCAGCCCGCACCTGCGGCGCTGCTGGGGGGGGGAGAGGAGCCGAACGGGCAGAATCTTCCACCGCGTGGAGCCCCACTCACCTGGGACTCCCGCGTTGTCTCTGGTTCTCTCGGCTGCTCCCGGGTCTCAGCAGGCGGCGGACACGGAGCATACAACGCTCCGACCTCTCCGGGACACCGGGGCTCTCTCAGCTCACGAGGGCCCCGGGCAGACTTGCTAGCTCCTTTCCTTGGCGGGCCTCGGGGTGTCTGCGGGGCTCCCTACACACCGGGAGCACCGCTGGAGATAGACGCAGCCCTCGGGGTCCCTCAGCTTCCCGGCCGGAACTTCCTCGCGCCGGGCCAAGCCCCGCCCACGTCTCCTCAAGACTTGCCTGACTTCCTGTTGGCCGCGGCTCGGGCCGCTGCGGTGATTTCTCCTGCCGTAAGAGGGGTGGGCTCCCTCGAGATAATAAAAACAATATCCCGCGGGGTGGGCACCCGCTTACAGCCACAGCAATGTCCCTGGCAGGGTGGGCACCTGCCAGGGGACTTCAGAATCGCCAAGGACGGGGCAAACGCCGGGTGGGCACCGGTTTTGAGAAATAAAGTGCTCTGGGCGCTAAAAGGCAATTAAAAGCGCTTCCAGGCGCTTGAGGGACACAAATAAAGCGCTCCCAGCGTTTAGGCAAATGAAAGCGCTCCCAGGTGCTTTGGGGAGCAGGAAAGTACCAAAGTCCAGCAATGTTCTTCCCTGCATGCAGCAGGGCAGGGGTGGGGGGCAAGGCTGGACCCAGAGCCAGCTCACTGGGCCTCCAGGCAGGGAGGTAGTCCAAGTGGCGGTCCTCTGGTCCAGCGGCAGCAGCAGCAGCCCCCCTCAGGTAAGATCCTGGCAGAGAACAGTTTCTGTGGGGACACAGCCCCATTTTTATAAAGCAAACCCCTTTGTTCTGGGTTCAGGGTGAGGGGGAAAACCAGCCGCAGCTGGTTGGGGAGCACCCTTGATGTGCTCAGCCCCTCACTCTATTCACTGGCAGGGCTAGGGTCGTCAGTCGCACCACAGGGGGCGGAGCCAGCATTGTGTGTGGAAAACCCTGTCCTATTCAGGACCCAGGTGTACTCCTCCCACCCATCTAGCTGCTGATCTCCCCATTCACCACTGGGTGACTCATCCTGACTCTGGGGAATCCCTAGCCCGTCACATGACATGACCAGCCAATCACGCGACAAGGCACACATTTCACACTGCACACCGAAGTGCCCACTTCTAGAAGTGGCACTTCCACACTAGGTACATGCACGCCGCACACATCATCGCGCAGCATTCACTCCCACGAGTCCGCACATACCAAACTCGGGCCTGCACACCCCACGCATCAGGAACTACTAGGGACACATACATTCCCCATGCATTCCTATGGGAGGGCAGGCCTATCTCACCACATGCACTCAGAGCACGCACGCACTTTACCCTGGGACACAGGGAAAGTGCGCAGAAACCAAAAAATCACCACACCAAGTCACCAGTAAAAAGCAAAAAAAGTTCAGGGGTGAACCTGCCAGAAGGGCCAAGTCCAACAGTGATTAGTAGTGGGAGTCGGGAAGCTAGCAGCTTCTGTTCCTGTGCAAGACAACAGCAACCAGCGGGAAGCTGAAGGTGAGCCCTGACACCAGGGATCTCTGCTGGGCCTCCAGGTGGGCTTTAGACGCCAGGGATCTCATCTGCGCCTCCAGGCGGGTTTTAGTTGCCAGGGATCTCTGCTGGGCCGCCAGTGGGCTTTAGACGGCAGGGATCTCTGCTGCGCCTCCAGGTGGGCTTTAGACGCCAGGGATCTCTGCTGCGCCTCCAGGTGGGCTTTAGACTCCAGGGATCTCTGCTGCGCCTCCAGGTGGGCTTTAGACGCCAGGGATCTCTGGTGCGTCTCCAGGTGGGCTTTAGACACCAAGGATCTCTGCTGGGCTTCCAGGTGGGCTTTAGACGCCAGGGATCTCTGCTGCGCCTCCAGGTGGGCTTTAGGTGCCAGGGATCTCTGCTGGGCCGCCAGTGGACTTTAGACTCCAGGGATCTCTGCTGCGCCACCAGGTGGGCTTTAGACGACAGGGATCTCTGCTGGGCCTCCAGGTGGGTTTTAGACGCCAGGGATCTCTGCTGCGCCTCCAGGTGGGCTTTAGACGCTAGGGATCTCTGCTGGGCCTCCAGGTGGGCTTTAGATGCCAGGGATCTCTGCTGCGCCTCCAGGTGGGCTTTAGACACCAGGGATCTCTGCTGGGCCTCCAGGTGGGCTTTAGATGCCAGGGATCTCTGCTGCACCTCCAGGTGGGCTTTAGGTGCCAGGGATCTCTGCTGGGCCTTCAGTTGGGCTTTAGATGCCATGGATCTCTACTGCGCCTCCAGGTGGGCTTTAGGTGCCAGGGATCTCTGCTGCGCCTTCAGTTGGGCTTTAGACGCCAGGGATCTCTACTGCGCCTCCAGGTGGGCTTTAGACGCCAGGGATCTCTGCTGCGCCTCCAGGTGGGCTTTAGACGCCAGGGATCTCTGCTGCGCCTCCAGGTGGGCTTTAGACACCAGGGATCTCATCTGCGCCTCCAGGTGGGCTTAAGGTGCCAGCGATCTCTGCTGGGCTGCCAGTGGGCTTTAGATGCCAGGGATCTCTGCTGTGCCTCCAGGTGGGCTTTAGATGCCAGGGATCTCTGCTGGGCTTCCAGGTGGGCTTAAGACGCCAGGTATCTCTGCTGCGCCTTCAGGTGGGCTTTAGGTGCCAGGGATCTCTGCTGGGCCGCCAGTGGGCTTTGGACTCCAGGGATCTCTGCTGCGCCTCCAGGTGGGCTTTAGACGCCAGGGATCTCTGCTGCGCCTCCAGGTGGGCTTTAGACACCAGGGATCTCTGCTGGGCCTCCAGGTGGGCTTTAGATGCCAGGGATTTCTGCTGCACCTCCAGGTGGGCTTTAGACGCCAGGGATCTCTGCTGGGCCTCCAGTTGGGCTTTAGACGCCAGGGATCTCTACTGCACCTCCAGGTGGGCTTTACGTGCCAGGGATCTCTGCTGGGCCTTCAGTTGGGCTTTAGACGCCAGGGATCTCTGCTGCACCTCTGTTGGACTTGGCCCTTCTGGCAGGTTCACCCCTGAACTTTTTGCTTTTACTAATGACCTGGTGGTAGTGATTTTTGGTTTCTGAGCACTTTCCCTGTGTCCCAGAGTAAAGTGCGTGCGCACTCTGAGTGCATGTGGTGAGATAGGCCTGCCCTCCCATAGGAATGCATGGGGAATGTATGTGCCCCTGGTAGTTCCTGATGCGTGGGGTGTGCAGGGTCGAGTCTGGTATGTGCGGACTCGTGTAATGAAATGTTACGCGATGATGTGTGCGGCGTGCATGTACCTAGTATGGAAGTGCCACTTCTAGAAGTGGGCACTTCTGTGTGCAGTGTGAAATGTGTGCCTTGTCTGGCGATTGGCTGGCTGAGGTCATGTGACGGGCTAGGGAATCCCCAGAGTCAGGAGGAGTCACCCAGTGGTGAATAGGGAGATCAGCAGCTAGATGGGTGGGAGGAGTACACCTGGGTCCTGAATAGGGCTGGGTTTTCCCCACACAATGCTGGCTCCACCCCCTGTGGTGCGACTGATGACCCTGGCCTGCTCTCTGAATAGGGAGAGGGGCTGAGCAAAACAAAGTGCTCAGGAACCAGTTGTAACTGGTTCGCCCCTTCCCTGCACCTTGAGACAAAGGTGTTCTGTGTATAAGAAGGGGCTGTGACCCCATGAAAAATGTTCTCTTCCAGGATCCTATCTGAGGGGGGCTGCTGCTGCTGGAGGCCAGGAGGAACCGCCACTTAGGACTGCCTTCCTGTCTGGAGGGCCCAGTGAGCTGGCCCCTGGCCCAGCC
Organism: Triturus cristatus; assembly: GCF_964204655.1. Lineage (NCBI taxonomy): Eukaryota > Metazoa > Chordata > Amphibia > Caudata > Salamandridae > Triturus > Triturus cristatus. Next base: position 21,251,125 of record NC_140592.1, on the reverse strand, counting down.
TTGCCCCCCTGCCTACCTTCCTAGAACTTTGCTGGACTTTCCTTCTCCCCAAAGCGCCTGGAAGCGCTTTTATTTTACTTGTAGCGCTAGGAGCGCTTTAATTGGGACCCCAGCGTTGAGAAGCGCTTTTCCTGAAGAGCACCTTCATTGTGGCCTGTAGCGCGGCGCTGCGATAATTGAGGGAACCCCGACGTAGGGATTCCCCCGCTTTTGCCGGATTTAAAGCGGGTGCCCACCCCGCATTGTGGCGCTCGTTGGCAGGTGCCTACCCCGCTTATTTAATTATTCCTACGGCGGGTGCCCACCCCGCCGTATATTGCTTATACCGAGGGAGCCTACCCCTCTTATTGCCGTAGTATCGAGTCACCGCCGCGGCCGGGCTTTCAGGAAGTCAGGCAGGCCGGGGGCGGGCTTCCGGGACAACCAGAGCCGGAAGTAGGAGGGCGGGAGCCTACCCCGCCTCCCACCGAAGACTCGCGGCTGGTCTGGGGACCCGAGCAAGCAGGCGCCTACCCCGAGCCGCCGGTCCTGCTGAGACGGAGTCCACGAGGGACCGGGTGAAGCCAGGCCACGAGGAAGAGTCCCCCGCCGCGAGGAGCCCCGCGTCGGTCCGGTGAGTGGGGCTCTTGCCGGGAGGGTGCACGGAGCAGCCTGGTTGGTTACAGAGCGCTGGTGCGCTCCAACGGGGCCCGCATTATTTTCCTTGAGCGCTGGTGCGCTCCAACGGCCCGCATTGTGTTCTTCGAGCGCTGGTGCGCTCCAACATCCCGCATTGTGTTCCCCGAGTCCATGACCAGGACTCCAACGTCTAGGGGCAGCTTTTCACTTTTCTGAGTCCAGAGGGACTCCAACAATGGGGCGAGTATTTGCTTAGAGCCCCAAGGCTCCGACGTTACGGGGGCAGATCGTTGAGCGCAGAGGTCGCTCCAACGAAGGGGCACAGTGTTGAAAGAGCCTAGAAGGCTCCAAAAAAGGCGCATTGTGCTAGGGCCTCGAAGGCACCAACGTCCAGGGGCATTTCTTGTTGTTAGATCCCAGAGAGGCTCCACGTGAGTACTGTATGTTGTTTGGAGAAGGCCCAGGAGTGCCCCAGCATTTCTCCAGCTGCCCAGCACGTAGTGGGCAGCTGCAACATTTAGGTTGTGCCTTGTGAGCCCTGGCTTGCGCAGCCTGCGCAGTCGCGCCCTGACATTGCTGGATATTGGGTATTTCTGCGCCCCTGAGAGGCCAGTTGGCCTGGGGATAGTTTTGCTGTGTTGTGCCCTCACTTAGGGTACCTGTTGATGCTTACACCTGTACCTTTGCGCCTGCGCAATGCCTTTATGCTATGCTGATTGCTAGCTGTACCTATGCGTAGGGGAGGGTTTTTCCTAGTATAGGTTGGGCTGATGTGTTCATGGTGCCCTGCGTAATATTTTCCTAAGGTGGTTAGGGTTGTGTAGGTGGTACTTACCTGTTACCAGTAGTTACTGGTTGTGTGCTACGTGTGTTATTTCATGCTACAGTAATTTCATATCCTATGTTCTAAGTGCTAAGTTCTAAAAGTGCTAATTCCTGACAGTGGTCCATGTGGCCCTGTCCCCTTTACATATGATCCCTTGTAAATTCTGCCCGTGCCTGTTGGCACATTGTAGAGTGTGTGTTTTTATCTAATGTGTTTTGGTATAATACAAAGGCTATTTTTATATAATACCTTGTGTGGAGTTTCTTTTGTGGTGGGCCTTGGGTGTTGTTGCTGGGTGCGCGCGCAAACGCTTTACACATTGCCTCCGGGATAAGCCTGACTGCTCGTGCCAAGCTACCAAGGGGGTGAGCAGGGGTTATCTTTGGTGTGTAACTCCCCAGCCTTGACCAGAGTGGTGGTTTCTGCCTGGCTTTGGCGCAATCCCTAGCCAACCAGAAATCCCATTTCTAACAACCTCCAGGTGGGCTTTAGGTGCCAGGGATATCTGCTGCGCTTCCAGGTGGGCTTTAGACGCCAGGGATCTCTACTGCGCCTCCAGGTGGGATTTAGGTGCCAGAGATCTCTGTTGTGCCTTCAGTTGGGCTTTAGACGCCAGGGATCTCTACTGCACCTCCACGTGGGCTTTAGACGCCAGGGATCTCTGCTGCAACTCCAGGTGGGCTTTAGATGCCAGGGATCTCCGCTGCCCCTCCAGGTGGGCTTTAGATGCCAGGGATCTCTGCTGCTCCTCCAGGTGGGCTTTAGACGCCAGGGATCTCTGCTGCGCCTCCAGGTGGGCTTTAGATGCCAGGGATCTCTGCTGCACCTCCAGGTGGGCTTTAGACGCCAGGGATCTCTGCTGCGCCTCCAGGTGGGCTTTAGGTGCCAGGGATCTCTGCTGCACCTCCAGGTGGGCTTTAGATGCCAGGGATCTCTGCTGCACCTCCAGGTGGGCTTTAGGTGCCAGGGATCTCTGCTGGGCCTTCAGTTTGGCTTTAGACGCCAGGGATCTCTGCTGCACCTCCAGGTGGGCTTTAGACGCCAGGGATCTCTGCTGCGCCTCCAGGTGGGCTTTAGATGCCAGGGATCTCTGCTGCGCCTCCAGGTGAGCTTTAGACACCAGGGATCTCTGCTGCACCTCCAGGTGGGCTTTAGACGCCAGGGATCTCTGCTGCGTCTTCAGGTGGGCTTTAGACGACAGGGATCTCTACTGCACCTCCAGGTGGGCTTTAGACGCCAGGGATCTCTGCTGCGCCTCCAGGTGGGCTTTAGACGCCATGGATCTCTGCTGCGCCTCCAGGTGGGCTTTAGATACCAGGGATCTCTGCTGCTCCTTCAGTTGGCCTTTAGACGCCAGGGATCTCTGCTGCGCCTCCAGGTGGGCTTTAGACGCCAGGGATCTCTGCTGGGCCTCCAGGTGGGCTTTAGACGCCAGGGATCTCTGCTGTGCCTCGAGGTGGGCTTTAGACGCCAGGGATCTCTGCTGCACCTCCAGGTGGGCTTTAGACGCCAGGGATCTCTGCTGCGCCTCCAGGTGGGCTTTAGACACCAGGGATCTCTGCTGCACCTCCAGGTGGGCTTTAGACGCCAGGGATCTCTGCTGCGTCTTCAGGTGGGCTTTAGACGACAGGGATCTCTACTGCACCTCCAGGTGGGCTTTAGACGCCAGGAATCTCTGCTGCGCCTCCAGGTGGGCTTTAGACGCCATGGATCTCTGCTGCGCCTCCAGGTGGGCTTTAGATACCAGGGATCTCTGCTGCTCCTTCAGTTGGCCTTTAGATGCCAGGGATCTCTGCTGCGCCTCCAGGTGGGCTTTAGACGCCAGGGATCTCTGCTGGGCCTCCAGGTGGGCTTTAGACGCCAGGGATCTCTGCTGGGCCTCCAGGTGGGCTTTAGACGCCAGGGATCTCTGCTGCGCCTCCAGGTGGGCTTTAGACGCCAGGGATCTCAGCTGCGCCTCCAGGTGGGCTTTAGACACCAGGGATCTCTGCTGGGCCTCCAGGTGGGCTTTAGACGCCTGGGATCTCTGCTGCGCCTCCAGGTGGGCTTTAGGTGCCAGGGATCTCTGCTGCGCCTCAAGGTGGGCTTTAGGTGCCAGGGATCTCTGCTGGGCCTCCAGGTGGGCTTTACACGCCAGGGATCTTACACCCCCCACAGATCAATCCAGCACTTTCTAATTTCCGCCTGGGAGCGCCTGGTGTCAGACACAGCATTCACCTGTGAGACAATTCTCTCCCACACTTGCCTTTTCTGGGTTATTGTGGTACTTTGCACAAGGGCTCCAAACAAGTGTGGCTCCACCCTAATTATCTCAACCACCTTCGGTGTCAATTCTGTGTCTGAAAACCTGGGGTTTCTTTTTCCAGACATGGTGAAGATAAGGAAAAGAAAATATCACAAAATGACAAGAAACATGGAGGGGAAAAAACACACTGAAATAGTACCAGGCAATCAACCATAAAGTGATCTCTTGCTGCTCCAAGATGAGATACGCAAAGGATGGTGGGACTGAATGAGGTGTGCATCATATCTAGCTGTGCCGGTGGGATTACTTTGCCCGCTCGTCTCAGGTGTGCGCCTTATGCATCTGTCTTTAAAATGAGTGGATACAAAAAGCTAAGACAGTTCTGCAGCGTAATGACGGGAAACAGCCTTTACCACGAAGGCTTTTCTACGCGTTACGTTTACAACGGTACACTTACCTCGTAAACGTCTTCACAACGCGTATTGCTTCCACGACCGTCTTTACCACTCAAGCAACGTCATCACGGAACTCTTCTTCTTCATCCAAAAAAATGTGTCAGTCCTTTTTCAGTGTCGGCGAAGACGTGAGAAAAAGGCAAAAAAAAGAAAGGGGACTTGGGGGGGTCTCCCCCCTAAAAAAGAAAAAGCTAGGTAAAGGAAAAATCGAGGTAAAGGCAATGCGTAGAAAAAACATTCTGTTGTAACGCATGCGTGGTAAAGGCATGCGTTGCAACGGAATGCGTAGTAACAACATATATTCCGTAATGACTCCATCGAAACACCCCTGCGAGGCTGCCAATGTGACAGAATATATCAATGTGGCGGCTTGTATAGCGCCTGCGACGCCGAAGGAGGATTGTCCGACTGTAAACGACTGTGTGCCGTGACTCTGGTAGGACGGGCATGCCTCCATCAAGGCTGACAGCGCATTCTCATCAAACATATAACTCAGGTAGGAGAAGCCCCCCAGCCTCGGTGGACGGATTGAAACCTCAGTCGCGGAGGACGGACATCAACTGCCAAGATATATACCAGGCCCTTCGCTGCTTTGAAGAGATCAGTTCAGAGCGGACACAATACAAAAATAATTGGTATATGAGTTGAAACCCCATACTTTTACTCCATTTTTAACAATCTGGGCCTGTTATGTTAGCTGTTTTGGATGACATCAGGTTACCAGTTGATCAGGGCGGGGCCCCGATCCTCCTTGACCTGTCCGCGGCTTTCGGCACGGTCTCGCATCATCTGCTGATTGACAAACTTTATGACATGGGCATCATTCTAAAGCCCTTCAATCAGTAGACTTCAATGGAAAGAAATCATCGGGCCCTGTTAGAAATGGGATTTCTGGTTGGCTAGGGCTTGCGCCAAAGCCAGACAGAAACCACCACTCTAGTCAGGGCTGGGGAGTTACACGCCAAAGATAACCCCTGCTCACCCCCTTGGTAGCTTGGCACGAGCAGACAGGCTTATCCCTGAGGCGATGTGTAAAGTGTTTGCGCGCGCACCCAGCAACAACACCCAAGGCCCACCACAAAGGAAACTCCACACAAGGTATTCTACAAAAATAGCCTTTGTATTATACACAACACATTAGATAAAAACACACACTCTACAATGTGCCAACAGGCACGGGCAGAATTTACAAGGGATTATATGTACAGGGGACAGGGCCACGTGGACCGCTGTCCGGAATTAGCACTCTTAGAACATAGGAATAATACTGTAGTACAATATAACATATGTAGCACACAACCAGTAACTACTGGTATCAGGTAAGTACCACCTACGCAACCCTAACCACCTTAGGAAAATATTGCGCAGGGAATCAGGACCTCACTAGCACCACCTGTACTAGGGAGAAAACAACCACCTAAGTATCACAATACCTGTAGGGGTCTAAGCACATAAACACATGATGCATAACATTCAGAGGTGTAAAGCAAAGCACATGACGCATAACCACATTCAGAGGTGCAGGAAAGGTACAATGGTGCAAAAACTCACATTAGCCACTATCTGTGGCAGTCCCTAGGCCAACTGGCCTTGAAGGGGCAAGACGCCCTATGTCCCAATGTCAGTGGGGGGGGGGCCTACACGTGGCAGCTGCCCACTAAGTGCTGGGCAGCTGTAGGGACTGAGGCCTGGGCACCTCTGGGCCCTAAAACAAGTATGGCCTCCGTTGGAGCCTCGCTGGGCTCTGAGCAAACACTCGTGGCCCCCTGAGCCCCTCTGGGCTCCACACGAGAAATGCCCCCTGAGCCTCGCAGGCTCTATAACAAGAATGCGCCCCTGAGCCTTGCAGGCTCTAAACCAAGAAATGCCCTCTGTACGTGGGAGCGGCCCGCTGCCTTCCGGGGCCGCTCCGCTGGTCAGAAAATGCCCCCGCAATCTGAGTCCCTCTGGACTCTTGGATAAATAAACCCCCAAGTTGGAGCGCCTCGCGCTCAAAAGACAAACGCGGCCTCAGTCGTTGGAGCCTTCTCTGGCTCTGCACGGAGAACAGTGCTGAGCGGGACCGGGGAGACCTGCGGGGACGCCCTCACTCTTACCGGCTCTCTCCGCGTTGTCTTGGCACTCGTGATCTCCCGGGCTGACGCTGCTCCGCTTCTCGGAAGTTCCCCAGGGTCAAGGTGCAGGGTTGCTGGCCAGCCAATGGCAGCACGGCCCTTCGTGGTGAGCCCCCAGGCTCAGGAACGCCTCCTCCAATGGCAGCGCGGCCCCGGCGACGAGCCTCCAGGCTCAGGAGCACATCAACCAATGGCAGCGCGGCCCTTTACACAGAAGCTCCCGGGCCGGCGGCGGTGATTATTTCGGGACCCAGACTTTCGCCAGCATAACACGGGGTAGGCTCCCGTTATCCCTGCATAAAAGTCCCTGGCGGGGTGGGCACCCGCTGGGGTATAAGAATGTCACAAAGTCCCTGGCGGGGTGGGCACCCGCTAGGGATATGAACACAGCACACAATGCGGGGTAGGCTCTCGGGTCGCTCTCCCTGCTCGGGGGAATCCAATGCGCGGCTCGGGCCGCGGCGGTGATTTTAACTTCACAAGAGGGGTGAGCTCCCTCGCAATAAGCAATCTACGGCGGGGTGGGCACCCGCCGTAGGAAATTAATTAAATAAGCAGGGTAGGCACCCGCAAGCGCCACAATGCGGGGTGGGCACCCGCTTTAGAACAGGGCTGAAAAGCGGGGAAACCCACGCCGGGGTTCCCTCGCTAAATATTGCAGCTCGGCGCTGCTGGGGCCACAGAGAGAGCGCTCCTAGCGCTATAAGGCAGAGAAAAGCGCTCCCAGGCGCTTAGGGGTGAAATAACCACAAAGTCCAGCAAAAAGTCCCTAGGAAGGTGGGCAGGGGGCAAGGCTGGGCCAGGGGCCAGCTCACTGGGCCCTCCGGGCAGGAAGGCAGTCCAAAGTGGCGGTTCCTCCTGGCCTCCAGCAGCAGCAGCCCCCCCCTCAGGATCCTGGAAGAGAGCAGTTTCTGTGGGGACACAGCCCCATTTTTATACAGTCAAACCCCTTTGTTCTGGGTTCAGGGTGAGGGGGAAAACCAGTCGCAGCTGGTTGGGGAGCACCCTTGATGTGCTCAGCCCCTCACTCTATTCACTGGCAGGGCTAGGGTCGTCAGTCGCACCACAGGGGGCGGGGCCAGCATTGTGTGTGGAAAACCCTGTCCTATTCAGGACCCAGGTGTACTCCTCCCACCCATCTAGCTGCTGATCTCCCCATTCACCACTGGGTGACTCATCCTGACTCTGGGGAATCCCTAGCCCGTCACATGACATGACCAGCCAATCACGCGACAGACACACTGCACACAGAAGTGCCCACTTCTAGAAGTGGCACTTCCACACTAGGTACATGCACGCCGCACACATCATCGCGCAGCCCTCACTCCCACGAGTCCGCACATACCAAACTCGGGCCTGCACACCCCACGCATCAGGAACTACTAGGGACACATACATTCCCCATGCATTCCTATGGGAGGGCAGGCCTATCTCACCACATGCACTCAGAGCACGCACGCACTTTACCCTGGGACACAGGGAAAGTGCGCAGGGACCAAACAATTACCACACCAAGTCACCAATAAAAAGCAAAAAAAGTTCAGGGGTGAACCTGCCAGAAGGGCCAAGTCCAACAGGCCCCCTTCAAAAATGTTCACATTTATTATTAACAAACTGGCAATGTTTACCTATGTCTAGACTTAAACATTGCAGTTAAATTCTGTCACTGTTTTAAAAATGCAGTCAAACACATGATTGCCAAACATACTGTTCTGGCCAGGCCGGCCTTACTAACGTGTAAGGTATCCACAGCGTGTAGATTAGATATGGGGACGGGGGTTTTGAAGAATATTTGGAGTCCCTACCCTTCTGTCACCTTCTCCCAGCCAGGATATAAAGGACAAAAGATGTTAGCGATGGCCATTACAGAGCGCCTCACTGACGCACATTTTTATCTGCTCAAAGAAAGCCCAGTTATCATCATAATGCTTCTTTTGACCAGAGCCTGGTGCACCCCCTGGAATCACTTGAGAACAGCTTGGGGGCAAGGGGGCACCCCCCAGTTTGAGCACCTCTGCCTTAAATCGTTTGACTCTTTCCTAAAGGAGAGATCACTTTCAGGTCAGCTCGGCACTTTCAGATCCTGCCCCACAAATCAGAATGTGGAGTTCCCCAGGGCTTTTCTTTGAGCCCCGCCCTTTTTAATGTCTATGTGGTTTCATTATCAAAAATTGTAAGGAAACGGCGCTTTGAAGTCTGCTCTTATGCTGATGACTCCCAATTGATCATTTCACTGGGCGAGAAATTAGACGAACCCCAATGCAATGTACGTGAGCGCCTAATCGAAGGAGCAGGCCGGCGACTAATCACTGTTTGAAATTGAATGCAGATAAAAGGGAGGTCCTTATATTCGATGGGGCTCGCTCTATATGGAACATCCCTTGGTGGCCAGATTCGCGGAGGGACAGGCCCACCGCTTAGAAATCAGCCAAAACCTTGGAATCATCGGAGCCGCTGCCCGTGCAGGTAAAAGCGGTGGGACAGTGGGGCCGGGTTGGTGGGGGATTCGAGAGACGACCACAAGGGAAAATTAAATAAATAATCAATGTTCCCTTGTCATCGTCTGTCGAAATCCCCCCACTCCAGGCCCACCGCTCTTACCTGCACGGGCCGCCGCTGGATCCTAGTGGACAATGCTCTCTCCGTGCACGACCGTGTCAAAGACACGTGTGGTCAGTGCGTTGGCATTCTCAAGCTCCTAGAGGGCTGCTCCATGGATACCGATGGCCTGGCATAGAACCATAATCCAGGCTTTGATACCAGTCAGTTGGACTAGGGCAATGCCTTTTTGTGAGTACTGCCGATTACTTTTTTTCAAGATTACAGGTGATTCAAAATGCCGCCGCCAGGCTATCTGTCACATGGACAGACTCAGTTCTGCCTCAGCTGTCTGACATCTCTGCACTGGCTACCAATGCGCACAAGTGTTGGTTTTAAACTTCTATGCCATGCTCACAGGGCCTTGTACAACTCCGGACCCGCAATTCTACGGCCCAGGGTTGAATTGTAGAAGCCCTTACGCGATTTGAGATCCGGTAATTCTCGCATTTGTCGGCACTCCAGTGGAATGCCTTCCCTCCGGCTCTCTGCTTTACTGACAAACATTTTCAATTTAGAAAGAAATTGAAAACCTGGCTGTTTTGGCTATAAGTGCACCTTGGTCTTCACTGCTGTCTTTTACAGGGGTTCCTTCAGGTGAAATGTTGGGGAGCATTCAGCACCGTGATATCCCCCAGGGGGATCAGTGCCGTGCTCCATAAACACTCTAAATAAATAAAATAAATATTCTGTGCACGCGACAACCCAAGGGGACACTTCTCACGCATAAGGGTCACCAAGAAAGTCTGTGGCTCAAGAGATCCTTTCTTGAATTGCTTTAGGTTTGTCTGTTTAAAGTAAACCTGCGCTCATGCCAACGTTTGAGAAGGTTTAATAACAAAAAGAAAAATTAGCATCTGCGATTCACAGAATGTAATGTCTGAAATCTACAGAGGCTTGAATACAGGCTTCAGACCAGTGGTCTAAGTGGGGAAAAAAAAGTAGGGGAACTGTGGGCGGAGACTCAGGGGGCGGGAATAACCCAAGGATTGGATTAGTGGGCGGAGTCGGAGGTGTGGCTAGAAATAGCAAAACATACCAATTTTTTAACGTTTGGCATTTCACTGACCAGTTACAGCTTATAACGTTATTTAATTCAAAGAATCAATAAACATGTTTATTTGAGGTTTAATATACAAGTTGTTTATTTGTAATTCATTTACAATGTGGGACATGTTTCCAATCACAGAATATTACAAATACGCTTATAAGTGGAATCATAAGCCATTTGTCTCCGAGCCATGCAGTTTCTTTCATCTGCACTTCTCCTCCCTTTTTCTAACCATTTCTGAACATAAAATTCACGTTTAAATTCTATGACAGGTGGCCCAACGATATTTATGAACATTGTAGAAGACAGACGATTGATTGATTGATATTCTGTTCCGCAGTGGTGTGAGCACATCATTCATTACACTAAAGCCCCGTTCACATTCAGCAGTTGAGGTACAAAAGGTGTTTATAATGTGCATTAATGGTTTCAGGCTTTCAGAGATGCAATTTTTATTTTGTTTGTACTCTCTGAATCCAAGGATGTACTGCCTGGTATCAAATACTTGCAACCTGCTACAAAGGTTTTGGAATTCTCCCTCACCGTATAAGATGTCCACTGGATCTGGCCAATAAACTGGTTGTAGGAGTTTCATTCTATGTACTAACTCTTTGTATTCGATTTCATCATTGTTTGTGGTTGTGCATCTAGAAACATTTGATGCATAGACATTGTCATCCTTGCCTGTAATATGAGACTATTAATGCCACCTGTTAACCTAAAATCCCCCAACTCTAAAATTCGTTTATTCTCGTCATGGCATGAAAAGAAATTCTAGTCCATCTTTGAAACATCCCATTAAAATGTGTTTTCAATATTTTGCAGCCTAGAGCAGAAGGTAACGTAATTAGTGCTGGCATCGGGTTTCTAGATGCTTCAATGGGAGACTAGCCTTCAAATCGGTAGTCTCCCGCCTGAATCGGGAGGGTTGTCATGTCTGCTACACATAAAAAAAATAACCTAAAAAACAGCAGATAAGACATTCGACATTTCCCGTTTAAAAAAATGCACCAGGTATTTAATTTTCCCAACTTACTTGATCTTTGTGGAGTTCAACTTCAGAGGTAGTCCAGGCTCCTCTTGCTGGCCCGGTACAGAGAAAAGAGCAGAGCTGTAAAGGAGGGGCCGGTGACCTCTGGGCAGGCACAGAGAACAATTTCCAGGAGAGGCTAGTGGGGCTGGGACAGCGTTTCAGTTCTGGCTGGCTGGAGAGCAGATTCACAGTCACAAAGTCCTCAGTGAAGCCCTTTTCTTCTTTCCCAGGTGGCATCCGTCAGTCTGCGTGAGCGGGGAAGGGGGGGAGACACCAAAGTATCCTGATGTGACCATTGTATTGGTCACAGTGGGGGCAGGCAGGCAGCTGTCCTCACTGAATGAGGTGTGAATCACGGGCACAGAGCAGCCGTTTTCACGCTATGCTAGACTGGTGGCCCCTTTCAGTGTCACTTTGCAGGCCCCTAGATAGGAGATAGGGGAAAGGGAGGAGGTTGAACGCGCTGCAGAGGCTGCAGAGGCCTTCGTCGATGTGCACGGTGGACCACACAGGCTGGATAATAAAGGTGTCATTTTAAATTAGGGCAGGAATTTTTATTTGGGTGGGCCAAGGGTGCATTTGGGTGGGCCACTGCGGGCTCGATTTGTGGCATATATGTCTAGGCAGGCCTGCTTCAAGGCCCTCCTTTATCTCTTCTTAGTCTTACAAGGCCCAGTAAAACGCACTCTTTTTCAAATCTCTTTCTAAATATTATCACTCTCAAAAACTGTTTTTTCTATGTAATTTTCCTTTGATGGGAAGAGGAGGTTTCTGAGGTGGTAGTATCAGGCAAGTGACACTACTTGGGCTCCCTCTGTTCGAGCCTTCATGGAGTATCCCTCTTCATTGCTACCTCCACCTGACCCCAGACTCCGCAACGCACTCCCTTACAGGCTTGATTATCCACTACTCCTCTCCAGTGCACCTTATCTCACAGCTGACCTAGGGCCCCAGCCCCATATCAGGCACCATCGGGCTCCACTTTCATTTTTCCCGGTAAAAACATTAGTAAAATCACCATCAAACTTAAAACATTGAATATAGCAGTAAATATAATTAGCACACACTTTAATGTATGTTCCACAGTAGCCCTTATGACCCGACTGCTAATTAAATAAACAAAAACAGAAAGGCCATGACAGGGCCGGCTTTAGCGCTGATGCGAAAGTCTTTTTTGGCGCCGCACCAATAATCACTGCCATACGCCTCAAGTGCTCCTCATCTCCCCATAGCCCCTCCCCCTCATGACCGCCTCCTCGGATTCCCTCACTGCCACGATCCACCCGTGCCCCTCATTTCTCTGTAGCCCCTCCCCCTCGTGACCTTCTCCTCAGAATCCCTCACTACCATCCTCCAGCAGTGCCCCTCATCTCTCCCTAGCTCCCCCCTCCCCCCTCCACCCCATGACCTCTTCCTCGGATTCCCTCACTGCCACCCTCCAACAGTGCCCCTCATCGCTCCATAGCCACTCCCACTACCTCCTCCTCGGATTCCCTCACTGCCACCCTCCAACAGTGCCCCTCATCGCTTCATAGCCCCTCCCACTACCTCCCTCTCGGATTCCCTCACTGCCACCCTCCAACAGTGCCCCTCATCGCTTCATAGTCCCTCCCACTACCTCCTCCTCGGATTCCCTCACTGCCACCCTCCAATAGTGCCCCTCATCGCTCCGAAGCCCATCTCTCATATGCATTTCATTTGTTGTCTAGCGCTACTCATATCAGTGTAGTGTGTGTCAGTACTTTACACCACGCACACATTATACAGAGACAACGAATCATACAAGTATGTAAATCAGTCTACAGGGAATGTCACATAAGCCAATGAGGATTACAAGGTGTATGAATCACATGTCATCCATACTGGTGGGCAGTTATTTTAAGAGGGTTTGGTCTGGAGAAGCACAAACTCAGGATTTAAAGAGTACACCAGTGGTTAGGGGTTGGCTTTACTGATAAAAATGTATATCTGCCCAAAGATACTCATTTTAGCAACATTAGAATAATGAAAGACTGGGGAAGTTCTAACTATATCACAAAAAAAAGCGAAGTTCTAACTATACCATTCATGTTTGTAGGCAGCTCTTTGGTGACAGTTCATTGGTCACTGTCCTATGTTAGGATTGTAACTTTTGAACTGCAAGTAACACGAGGATCTCTGTCACAATGACTGTAACCCACTGAGCTTCCACATAAAATGCAGTTCATCTGCACTTAACTACTAACAGACAAATGATTGCTCTCCAGCAGGATCATTCATCACCAGCGTTATTGGGGCATCTTTTATTGTCCTATTGTTGTCCTGCATCGACCATGATAATGATAAAAACGGATTAAATGAAGCACACACAAAGTACATGTCCTGCTGCGCCTGTGCAGATTTTAAATAGAAAAACAAATAGTGACACATTCTCCTACCTACTCCAGTGTTAGAAGTGGGGGGGAACGGAGGGGCACGGCGTGCCCCTACTTTTAAAAATTATGCTAGTCCGTTCCCCTACTTCTTGATTTAAAAAAAGCGTCCCGGGACTGCCCTAATTCAGGCCCAGTTCTAGTAAGGGCTTGAAGGCAGGCGCGAAACGCCATGGGGCTCAAAGTGCTTCAAAGCCGCCCCCCCACACACACACACCTCCCCCGTCGTGTGTGTGCGCCCGGGCGCTTTTGAGATTATCGCAGCTTTACCCGAGTACTTCACAGGTCTTTAAAAGACCATTTACATGTTAGCGAGGCTTTGTTTATTTTTTCACCCCTTCATCTCCAACAGGGGCATGGCGACAAATCCTTTCTTTCGCCGCGGTAACCTTTGCCTACTGTCCTCCTGCGTGGATATTCGTTTTCTATGCAGCGCAGGAGAAAAGAAGTTTGTTTATTTTGATTCACCTTTCCTGACCCCTGCAGCTGCTTATCACTTCAGGCTGCGACACTAAGATTGACTAATGGAGTAGGTAGGAGAATGTGTCACTATTTGTTTTTCTTTTAAAATTCTGCACAGGCGCAGCAGGACATGTACTTTGTGTGTGCTTCATTTAATCCGTTTTTATCATTATCATGGCCGATGCAGGACAACAATAAGACAATAAAAAATGCCCAGATAACGCTGGTGATTAATGATCCTGCTGGAGAGCAATCATTTCTCTGTTAGTAGTTAAGTGCAGATGAACTGTATTTTATGTGGAAGCTCAGTGGGTTACTGTCATTGTGACAGAGATCCTTGTGTTACTTGCAGTTCAAAAGTTACAATCCTAACATAGGACAGTGACCAATGAACTGTCATCAAAGAGCTGTATGCAAACCTGAATGATATAGTTAGAACTTCGCGTTTTTTGTTTTGTGATATAGTTAGAACTTCCCCAGTCTTTCATTATTCTAATGTTGCTAAAATGAGTATCTTTGGGCAGATATACATTTTTATCAGTAAAGCCAACCCCTAACCACTGGAGTACTCTTTAAATTATGAGTTTGTGCTTCTCCAGACCAAACCCTCTTAAAATAACTGCCCACCAGTATGGATGACATGTGATTCATACACCTTGTAATCCTCATTGGCTTATGTGACATTCCCTGTAGGCTGATTTACATACTTGTATGATTCGTTGTCTCTGTATAATGTGTGCGTGGTGTAAAGTACTGACACACACTACACTGATATGAGTAGCGCTACACAACAAATGAAATGCATATGAGAGAGGGGCTACGTAAAGATGAGGGGCACTGTTGGAGGGTGGCAGTGAGGGAATCTGAGGAAGAGGTCATGGGGGGAGGGGGGAGCTAGGGAGAGATGAGGGGCACTGCTGGAGGATGGTAGTGAGGGATTCTGAGGAGAAGGTCATGAGGGGGAGGGGCTACAGCGAAATGAGGGGCACTGGTGGAGGGTGGCAGTGAGGGAATCCGAGGAGGAGGTCATGAGGGGGAGGGGCTATGGGGAGATGAGGAGCAATTGTGGCGTATGGCAGTGATTATTGGTGTGGCGCCAAAAAAGACTTTCGCATCAGCGCTAAAGCCGGCCTTGTCATTGCCTTTCTGTTTTTGTTTATTTAATTAGCAGTCGGGTCATAAGGGCTACTGTGGAACATACTTTAAAGTGTTTGCTAATTATATTTACTGCTATATTCAATGTTTTAAGTTTGAAGGTGATTTTACTAATGTTTTTACCGGGAAAAATGAAAGTGGAGCCCGATGGTGCCTGATATGGGGCTGGGGCCCAAGGTCAGCTGTGAGATAAGGTGCACTGGAGAGGAGTAGTGGATAATCAAGCCTGTAAAGGAATGCGTTGCGGAGTCTGGGGTCAGGTGGAGGTAGCAATGAAGAGGGATCCTCCATGAAGGCTCGAACAGAGGGAGCCCAAGTAGTGTCACTTGCCTGATACTACCACCTCAGAAACCTCCTCTTCCCATCAAAGGAAAATTACATAGAAAAAACAGTTTTTGAGAGTGATAATATTCAGAAAGAGATTTGGAAAAGAGTGCGATTTACTGGGCCTTGTAAGACTAAGAAGAGATAAAGGAGGGCCCGGAGGATTTGCAGTCTGGGTGTTGCTACTCCCAAGATAATTTTGAAAAAAAAACTATAGGGTCAAATATTGCATTTTATTTTCAACACCCCATTTTTTTTACACAAATTCTCTCAAAAGCCATTACTGTGCCAAGACAACATCCCCAGGAGTTGACCACATTTTTTTTCAAGATGCACAATATGTTCCTCCCATAAGTAAATATTTACCTCCACTTTGCCAAGGCCTGTGTTTTGTCCTGCTTGCTCACATGTTATCTCACTCAGGCTCACTACCCCCATTATTCATTCTCATTCACTTTCCCTTTTACTCAAAATTGCTCACTTGCACTCACTCTTCAACATTCGGTATCACATTCTCACTCACTCAGTCTCACCACTTTTTCCTACTCTGATTACCTAATTCTAACTTACAGTTTCACTTACTCTACGTGACTTCTTCTCACTCACTTTCTCTCACTTTCATCGACATACACTCTTTCACTCATGCTCAGTTACATTCAGGCACTCAATCATTCACACCCACATTTACTTACTCGCACTCATTCTTCTTTGCAGGACACTTGAATACATATGTGCTATACTATGTTTGAGCAGCTAGCTGGCTGACATGAATAAGAATTATTTATTTATTTATCTCACTTGTAAAGCGCACTCTCACCTAACAGGCATCCTGGCGCTTACAATCAAGAGTGCACAATTTGTGGATAAGAAGGAGCCCTTGTGGGTTTCCGTGAGTCAGATCAGAGTTCCTTTGTCTCTGAGCCCTGCTTAACACATGTGTACAGGAGGAGCCCTATATTCATGTCCTCAATATTTGAGACAAAAAATACTCATTGATTTCTGAACGAGAGTAAAAGCGTTAAGGTAACATGTCGTTCCTGCTTATATTTTGCATGCTTTACATAATCCTGCATTCCCTATGAGTATTTGCTTTTCCCAGAGTGTTGTTACTTTTTTCAGGCACTGCATAATTTGAAATGAGTCACATCCAGGTGCTTATAATGGGGCAGAATTGGGTTGTAGGTGAAGACAGTGCGAGTTTCACTCAGTGGGGCAGAAGGGTGTTCGGTGGGGATAGGATGTGGCATTATGGCCAGAGCTACCAAATTTGGAACTGGGGAACCTGGTTCAGCCTTCATGCCTTGTCCATCAGACCACTCCTGAGGGAGCACCCATGATAGACTTTAGAAGGCCCCACTAGACCTTAGAAGCCCTGGTCTCTTAGCACCAGCAGGTGAACCCTACCAGTGGCCAGTTGGGTAAACTTGAAGCCCTGTCCACCACAATTCATACCCAGGTTCACCACCAGTCTTGCGGGCAGGTCTACAAAGCAGCACACCCTAGAGCAGCAGTGGCTTTGTCACGCAGTAGTTTTCCTGCAATAATAAAAGTCTCCCACACAACCCCCACGGTTTTTGACGCATTCATAGATTTACAAGGACTTGTAATCCTGGGAATGTGGCAAAATCTTGCGCTGCCCCAGAGGAGGCATAACTAGGAGAAATATCTTTCTTTCTCCTTGCTTTTTCCTCTTTCAAACTGTGCTTTATTCTGCAGCCCACATAGAAAGATGAAAAAGCCTCTCAAGATTGTTTTTGTGCAGGAAGGTGCCCCTTCCTGCACAAAAACAATCCTGCATGCAAAGGAGGCACCCTTGCACCATGGGGCAAGTGTGCCTGTGTTGAAGCTAGGCTGTCCAAATGGCGCCAGTGCAGGGGGAAAAGACTGGAATGTTATGTTATGTTATGTTATGTTATATGCTTTTATATAGCGCACGGATGCCGCAGCAAAGTGGCGTCCCGGCGCTTATGGAGAATAGTAAACACAACACGACAAAAGATAAAAGAGATGGACCTAAATTGTGGTGAAAAGGAAAGTTTTAAGAGCCTTTCTAAAAGGAAGCAACTCAGGGATGGAGCGCAAAGGGGCAGGCAGAGAATTCCAAAGAGTGGCCGCCAAAACTGAGAAAGAGCGTCCGCCCATCCTAGATTTTTGGAAGCGTGGCACGATGGCCAAATTAGCTCCAGCAGAGCGGAGAGCTCTGGCAGGAACATAGTGCTGGATAGTCTGTGCAAGGATGGGTGGGGAGGCTGCTTTGAGAATCTTAAAAGTTAAGCAGAGAGCTTTAAACTTAATTCTCTGCCCCACCGGCAACCAATGAAGATCCTGAATAGTCCGACGGGCCGATACAAATTTGGGAAGGCCAACAAGCATCCTAGCTGCCGCATTCTGAACTCTCTGAAGGCGAGATAACTCGGCTTGATTCAGACCCAGGAACAGGGAGCTAGCATAATCCAGCCTGGTGAGAACCAGGGCTTGGACAATAATCTGTCTGGTCTCCGCATCGAAGAACTTAAAAATAGGTCGGAGACACTGCAGAGTACCAAAACAAGTGCCAGCCACACGTTTTGTGTGGGAAATAAAGGAAAGCTTAGGGTCGAACCACACCCCAAGGTTTCTAACCTCGGTAACAGGGGAAGGAACGGGGCCAAGATCGGACGGCCACCACTGATCACCCCATAATTCATTGTCCCTACCAAAAATAATGACCTCGGTCTTAGAGGCATTCAGTTGGAGTCGATTGTTCGCCATCCAGCCAGCCACAGCTTTTAGAGCTGACTGAAAGGTGGAGGCATCCATGCTGTGGTCACCATTAAGAGCCACCGCCAGCTGCGTGTCATCGGCGTATGACACTAAGGAGAGACCAAAACTATGGGCAACCTTCGCTAATGGCTGAACATATAGGTTAAACAAGGTAGGGCTCAGGGCCGACCCTTGGGGAACACCCTGGAGTATGGGGCGAGAAGCAGAAACAAAAGGGGGGGTGGAAACCTTAAAGGCACGGTCTTCAAGAAAAGAGCGAAACCACTCAAGTGCCACCTCTCCCACTCCTGCTTCCATCAGGCGGTGTAAAAGAATCTGGTGAGACACCGTATCGAAGGCGGCACTGAGATCCAACAGGATCAGTGCCGCCGTCTGGCCCCGATCCAACAACTGCCTGATGTGCTCCACCACAGCCAGGAGGGCAGTTTCTGTGCTGTGGCCAGCACGAAACCCATTTTGGGAATTGTCCAATATACTAGCTTCCTGCAAGTGAGAGGATAAAATAGCGTTAGCATGAGCTTCAGCTAATTTAGCAGGCCAAGGCAGAAGGGAAATAGGTCGGTAGTGTTCGGGCTTGGTGGGATCAAGGGCGGGTTTTTTAAGTATTGGAATTACCGTCGCCTGTTTCCAAGCTTTAGGGACACTACCCGTGCTGAAGGACAAATTAATGAGACCATGAAGAGCAGGGAAGCAGCTATCAGCAAATTCCCGGAATTGGGATGGTCTCATAGGATCATCCGGAGAACCGGATTTAACTTTAATCGTCAAGGCAGAGAATTCATCCAAGGTCGGACTAGGAATAATCAACAATGGTTTATGAACCGGTAACGTATGGCGAATCTCTACAATAGGAAGCTGGGCAAATGACTTATAAATAGCCTCCACTTTTTCGACGAAAAAAGAGGCTAAATCTTCACAATGCGTCATAGAGGATTGAAGGGCAACAGTGTCAGTCCTTTTACTGGTAAGGTCCTTACATATCCTAAAAATGATCTTGGTCGGATTAACACTATTCTTAATCTCCTGGGAGTAAAAAGCCGCCCTGGCCGCACATATAGCCCGATGATACACTCTAGTGCAAGCCCTATAGGCTGCCTTGAGGTCAGTATCATACGTTTTGCGCCACGCGCGTTCTGCCTTTTTACAGGAGATTTTAAGAGTTGTAAGAGCATCATTGTACCAGGGTTTAGAAGGGCTAGATCTGGTCTTACTCCACTTAGCCGGAATAAGAGAATCCAATGCATTATTTAGCCACTCGCAAAAGCAGTCATAGCCGCGGGAGACTTCAGAAGGGGGTAGGGGATGAAATTTCATCAAGAGCTGATGGAAATGCTCTAGATTTAAGTTTCTCCAAGGGCGTCTAAGACTGGCTGAGGGATTGTTTTTAGGTGGAGAACAAGAAGTTGTAATACGAAATTCAATGAGATGGTGATCAGTCCATGCCATGGGTCTGGGATGGAGCACTGAAATATTCGTAGCAAGGTTTGTCAACACAGGATCCAATAGATGGCCACCTATATGAGTAGAGGATTGGACCATTTGAGTCAATTGGAACGCTTCGAGATCAGCGAGCAGGCTAAGGATCGAATTGGAAAGTGGCACGTCCATATGCAGATTGAGGTCGCCAACAATCGTAAAATTAGCAGATTTTAAAGCTAAGGAAGAAATTACCTCCGGAAGACTTTGACGGAAGGCGGCCTCAGGCCCAGGAGGTCTGTAAATTAGAAGTCCCGTGAAAGTAAAATGGGGGTTCACTGAGATGCTAAATAGAGCGCTCTCACAACCGGCTATGGCGATAGGTTTCCATATGCAGGAATAGCAGGATTTTACTGCAACTGCGATGCCGCCACCTCTGGTGTTGCGAGGAAGAGAGTGCATAATGTAGCCTACAGGAAGGGCTAGATTAATGACTGCCATGGACTGATCGTGCAACCATGTTTCCGTAAAGAAAAAAATATCCGGATTCTCATCAGAAATCAACGAAAGGACTTCTTGGGAGTGACAAGACAAAGATCTAACATTCAGATGCATGACTTTGAGAGAGGATTGATTTACTGTGCCTATGGTAGGAGTTGGTTGGATAGCCACCGAGGGCCTCACCTGGAGACTATTAATACACATTGGTGTTGGGAGTTTAAAGAGACAAGTGGAGCATTGAAAGGGACCACTGAGGGGATCCAGGCTGCCGGGACAGCAGTCGCCTACCTGATGGCGTAAAAGACGCAAATTCGCAGCAGTAATCATCCTGGAAAGTCCGCAGCCCCCTGCCAGACCCTGCCTAGCGCGGACGAGCGCAGACGGGCAGGACTCTGGCTGGACTCAGGCGCGATGAGGGCGCTCCGCTGCGCGTCACCGCTGCGCGGCCAACATAAGGCTCAAATAGGCTCAGGATGCCGAAATCTCGCGATAATACGCGAGAGTAGCCGCGCCCAATCCAAAATGGCGCTAAAATTCTTCCCCAGGTACCCCGTGTTCCCGGACCCGCCAAAGGCAGTGGTGGTAGTCCCCAAGGGGGGTTTTAAGGTGCAGTATGAGGCCAGGGGGATCGCAGCATTAAAAACAAGGTAAAGAACAAAGTATAAATAAAATACAAAAACGGGTAGTTTTAAAACTAGTAAGCCAATAGAAAAGCGCAACTAGCGCTAGCGAGGTCTGCATATAGTGGTCACCTTCTCCAGGCTGACCTCCGTCTCTCGCTGCCTCAAATAGGCTCAGGATGCCGAAATCTCGCGATAATACGCGAGAGTAGCCGCGCCCAATCCAAAATGGCGCTAAAATTCTTCCCCAGGTACCCCGTGTTCCCGGACCCGCCAAAGGCAGTGGTGGTAGTCCCCAAGGGGGGTTTTAAGGTGCAGTATGAGGCCAGGGGGATCGCAGCATTAAAAACAAGGTAAAGAACAAAGTATAAATAAAATACAAAAACGGGTAGTTTTAAAACTAGTAAACCAATAGAAAAGCGCAACTAGCGCTAGCGAGGTCTGCATATGGTGGCCACCTGCACCATATTGGATAAATACGGCACATTCCCGCCCTTTCCCTGTGACGCAGGGCAGCGCAGCAAAGTAACTTGCTGTGCTGCCCTGCGCCACCATTCCCATAAATATGTCCCTAAGCTCCCAAATAGTAAATTGACCACACTAATTATCTGTGTAAGAGCATGTATTGATAAACACAATGAGCCACTGACCTTTTTCTTGGACCTTGTTGAGTTGCCAAGCACAGCAGCAGATCTAATCTTAGATACCTTACTTGCATGCTTAGAGAGACAAGGTTTTACTGATGAATATTTAAAAAGTCATTTGGTTCAGCTTGTAACAGATGGTGCTTCCAATATGATAGGTAGGAAATCCGGTGTGGCAACTCTTCTGAAACTGAAATATCCACAGTTGAGTGTATGGCACTGTGCTAACCACAAGCTGGAGCTTGCTGTGGGTGATATTTGTAAAGAAGTCGCAGGCATTAATCAGCTCAAATTTATTTTTATTTTTATTTTTTTTTTTTTTTTGAAAAAGTTTTTATTGAGCAACAATTCGGTCACAAGTATGGGCCTACAACCACCCGGGCCGGCCGCTAGGTACATAAGGAAATATACACATATCAAAGTTGCAATCCGTTCCCAGGGCACTGCCCCGCAGTGGCTCAAGATAGTTCTCGAAGAACAGCAAGCGTCAGTCCAACAGTAACAGAAACAAAAGAAAAACAATAAAAACAAAGGGCGAGTTACGAGGGATACCAGTGCGGTTCAGGCTCCCCCCGGGAAACTCCAGTCAGAACATTTGAGCAATCCGCTAAAGAGAGGAGTACCGGGAGGCCGGGGACGGAGGGGGGGGGGAAAGGGGGGTCAAGGAAGATGAACGTCCCTATGTAGTTGTTACAAAAAGCGCCAGGAACCGTCGAGGGTCAGGGGGACATGGCGATATCAGTGTCTACCAGGGGGGGCGTACAGATGCCTCCGCGATACGCATTCCATTGGCCCCAAATTCTACCCCATGCCCCCGGCTTGCCACGGGCCACATACACTGTCTTCTCCCGAAACATACACCAGTCCATATTCTCCTTCCATACTGACACGGTGGGCGGCCGTTGAGCGCCCCAAAGTTGCGCTATATCCCTCTTGGCAATCATGTTCCCTAGGGCCGCCCACCGAGTCTGAGCCGCGTTGTAGTCATTGGGCTCCCACACATTCAGGACACAGCGACGCACCTCCGGCAGCAGTACAACCCCGGTGACCTGTCCCATAACCGTGTGGACCCGGCGCCAATAGTCCGCCACCTCGCGACACTCCCAAAGGATATGAAGAAAGGTGGCGCTGAGCCCGCAGCCTCGCTTACAGAGCCCGTCGTCGGAAAATCCCATCGCGACCAAGCGCGGACCCGTAACATACACCCGATGGAGAATCTTGAGCTGTACCAACCGGAGACGAGCCGGAATGGCAACCTCCTTGGGGGACGACAGTGCAGACTGCCAGTCTTCGTCATCCAATTCGACCCCATCCCCAGTCCAAGCCTCCCGAAGGCGCACCAGGAGATCCGCCCGGTGATTGATCAATTTTTTATAAATTAAAGAAATAGTACTATCAGGGACATGTCCGTCAAGTACGCGGTCCTCGAGGGGCGAGGAAACAGGGATCTTGGTCCCCTCCCCGAAGACCGAGAGCAGGGCGTGTCGAACCTGGGCGTAGCGGAAGAACTCCCTGTCGGTCAGCTCGTATTCGGCCTGGAGCACCGCGAAAGTCTTGACCGTACCCTTGTGCCACAGGTCTCCCACTTTGCTGATACCAATCGTGTCCCACTGGTCAAACCCCTTGGTGGTCCACAAGCTGCCCAGGCGGTCGGAGGCAAACAAGGGAGTAGCACATGTCATTCGCTCACTCCAGCCCATGGCCACAGTGGCAGCCCTCCAGGTCCGCACAGCAATCTTAGTAGGACCCGTAAGGGTCCGGTCAGCCAGGCGGGAATAAAGTGCCCTGTTGTAGTTCCCGCCGGGAAGCAGGAACTTGTCCATCTCATACGCCGGATTCAAGCCGGGCGCATACATGGCGTGGTTAATGGCAGATAGCTGCGAGGCCCAGTAGTACCTGCGAATGTCAGGAAGCGCGATGCCCCCGTCATACCAGGGGAGAGTGAGCTTAGCAAGAGCTATACGCGCCCGGCCGTTCCACACCAGTCTCCTCTGCAGGCTCGCCACCTCCCGAAAGTAGGCCACTGGGATAACGTCGAAGGAGGTCTGGAGTGCATAGAGGAACCTGGGAAGGGACATCATTTTAAACAGCGCGGCCCGACCCAGCGGGGACAGGGGCAGCCTGCACCACCGGGCCGTGTCCTCACGCAGTCGCCGAAGTGGACGCAGAAGATTCTGCTCGTAGCGAGCCACCGGGTCCAGCGAAACGTATATCCCCAGGTACTTAAAGCCGCCCAGAGATATTTGAATCGGGAGCCGAGGCGGCCGGAGAGGAGGACCCCCAGCGATGGGATAAACGCAGGATTTAGACCAATTGATCGTGAGACCCGAATTGTTCCCAAAGGAGGTCAGAACGTCGAAGAGGACGTTGAGTGACTGCCGCGGTGAGGTGAGATACAGGAGAATGTCGTCCGCATACAGCGAGACCCGATCTTCAAAGCCCGGGCCCCACCGGATCCCTCTAAGCGAGGGCTCCCAACGGAGCCAGGCAGCGAGTGGCTCCAGGGCGAGAGCAAAAAGCAACGGGGACAACGGGCACCCCTGCCTCGTGCCCCTGCCGAGGGCAAAGGGCCGAGAGACCCGCCCATTCACCACCACTTGAGCCATGGGTCCCGTGTAAAGGAGCCTCACCCAGCCAATAAATCCCTCCCCAAAGCCGAATTTATCCAAGACGGCCCAGAGGAATGGCCACTCAATAGTGTCAAATGCCATCGTGGCATCCAAAGAGACCAGCACGGCCGGCTCGGTGAGGAGCTCCGCCCTGGCGAGGACCCCGTGCAGACGCCGCAAGTTAAGAGCGGTGTTGCGGTGCGGGATGAAGCCGCATTGGTCCGGATGAATAAGGTCGCACACGACACTCAACAATCGATTGGCCAGGACTTTCGCCAGGATTTTAGGCTCTGCATTGAGCAGTGAAATAGGCCGGTAAGAGGTACAGCGGTCACGCGGCTTGCCCTCCTTGGGGAGAACGACTATAGTGGCCAAGCGCTGGTCGGCCGGAAGGGAACCCGCCGCAAGAGAGTCGCGGAACATGCGGCCGAGGAAGGGCGCAAGCTTATCAGGACGCAATTTGTATAGTTCAATGGGCAGACCGTTAGGACCCATAGCCTTGCCCGAGCGAAGGGAACGAATCGCGGTCGCTATTTCATCCGACGATAAGGGGGCGTCCAGCCGCTCCCGGTCCTCAACGGACAGGCCGGGCAGAGCAATATCTCTCAATAGGAGGCGAGAGTCATCTTCGTCCCTGTCAGTCACCGGGGAGTACACCGCCCGGAGGTGGTCAGCGAAGCATTCCACAATCTCATCCGGTTCAGTCACACACCCACCATCCGCAGCACGCACCTCGGGGACCACACGATTCACTCTCTCCTTTTTGTCCAGCCACGCAATCAACTTTCCCGCCTTGTCCCCCGCGTCATACAATCGGCCCTGCTGCTCCCTATACATAGTTTTGGCCGCGTCAGTGACCAGGGACCTATATTCGAACTGTTTCAGGCTAAGGGCATGTAGCCCGTCCGGAGTAATATTCGCCTCCAAGGCCGACTCCAGCCCCGAGACGTCAGTCTCCAGCTTCACCACCGCCTCGCTCCTAACCTTCTTGGCCACCACTATCTGGGCGAGGGCGTGTCCGCGTATAACAGTTTTAAAGGCTTCCCAAAGGGACAACGCAGACGACACCGACCCCTCGTTTTCACTGAAGTATTGGTCCATGGCCTTAACCAGGCTGTCACGAGTCACAGGGTCCCGCAGGTACCAGGGGTTAATGGGAGCTATCCGCCCTGCGGACCGCGGCCCGGTGTCAAAGAGAAGCCACAGCGGAGAATGGTCGGAGATACCACGCGCCAGGTGTCTGACCTCTCGAATCCGACCAGTCTGCGCCGCTGGCATAAGGAAGTAGTCTAACCTGGAGAGACTCCCATGCGCCCCCGAATGAAAAGTGAACTGGCACTGGGTCGGATGCAGTAGTCTCCAACTATCCACCAAGCCGAAGGTCTCCAACATCCCACCCAGCCATGACTGGGCAGCGGGGAGGGTCCTCGGTGGGTGACGATCCAGTTCACCCGAAACCACAGAATTAAAGTCCCCGCCCATGAGCAGGAGGCCGTCCGGGAGGTCAAGCAGCATTCGACCCAAATCAGCAAAGGTGGAGTTCTGGAGGCCCGGGGGGACGTAGACTGAAACCAGGGTAAGGGGCTGCCCCTCCCACCTCCCAATCAGACACACATAGCGCCCTCTGTCATCCGAGACTATCCTCGTGATCTCCACCGGAAGGGAGGTTCGCAGGAGAATGCCCACCCCCCTGGAGCCAGTTGTGAAACCAGAATGGGCTACGAGGCGGTATCCCCCTCTGTGCATCGCATGGCAGACATTGCCGACCAAATGCGTCTCCTGGAGAAACACCACATCAGGAGTCAAACGACGCAAATATTGCAGTACAACACCCCGCTTAATACGGTCCCCCAACCCATTGACGTTCCACGACATAAGCCTCAACCCGTCTCCCCCCATCCCCTCCAATAGAGCAAGAAGCCCCCAGCCCGCAGCACCGCTCCCAAATATGGATAAAAATCAATTCCTCGCCCTGTAAACAAAAAACACACAACTAAACAACCCCTCTTCCCCCCCAACCCCACCCCAAGTCCACCGCCCCCCACCCTGCACCCCTGCGGGCCTAAGACCCCCCCCAACTTGCAGTGTGCCTGTCGCCCCGCTAACCCCATTCTACAAAAAGACCCCGGAGGAGGAAAGGGACCCGAACCCGCCCGCACCCCTCACGGGTCCTGGTAAAACACAGTATGCAAAAGAAGTAAGACCCAACTGTACAGTGCAAAAACGCATAAGCAAGGACCAAAGGTCAGTCTAAGGGGACCCGTCACCTGCGGTGCCCCCAGAGGGCCCGGGCCGGCCACCCCCGTCCGGCAGCGAGTCCAGCCAGTCACTTGCGGCCACAGGAGTGTCAAAAAAGACTGTCCGCTCTCCATGCTCCACTCGAAGTTTCGCCGGGTAGAGCATCGAATACTTCAGGCCTAGCTCGCGGAGACGGCGCTTCACCCCCTGGAATCCCATCCGCTGTTTCTGGACCAGTTGCGTGAAGTCCGGGTAAAAGTTGACGGTCGAGTTCTCGTAGCGGACCGGGCCACGGGTCCGTGAAGCCTGCAGAATAGCATCGCGGTCCCTGTAGTGGAACAGTTTAGCCACGATAGGCCTCGGGGGGGCCCCCGGCCGCGGCCGGCCGCCAGGAACCCGATGGGCCCGCTCCACAGCGAAGAATTTACTTAGGCCAACCGGGGACAGCTGCTGCAGGATAAGTTCCTCGACCACGAGGTCCACCGGGCGGCTGTCGGAGGACTCCGGTACCCCAATGATACGGATATTGTTGCGTCGGGCCCGTCCCTCGAAGTCCTCAAGCCGCCGGGCCATGTGGTCGTTGACCACTCTAATGTCCCCAAGCGCGGCCCGCAGATCCGACACCTCCGCACCCAAGGTGGAGGTCCGTGTATCAAGGGCCTGGACCTTCTCGTTGGTTTTAGAGAGGTCGGCCCGAATCAGGGTGACGTCGATCGCGACAGTGTCGATCTTACGGGCCAGGGCCTCATATTGCGTCGCGATAGTTTCCCTGATGCCCTCGATGGCGCCCATAATGTCCTGTAGGGAAGGTTCCGCAGCGACGGTCGTGCCTCCCCCCGCAGCATCCGGGGAGAGGCCAGCAGCGCCAGGGGACCCCCTGCCCTGGGTATAGCGGTCCATGTTGTTGCTCTGGACCGCTCCCCCGCGTAGTGAAGCCTTGGTCTTGCGCCCCTCCGGTCCCCCTTTGCCCGCCATGTGAGCGCCGTCACTCAATGGGACCTCCGATCAAGGGGTGCACGGGCGCCAGAGAAAGGATCACAAACTGTCGGTGTAGGGGTCGGAGGCGTCAGACCCGTCAGTAGCAGATGGAAGCAAACCTCGGGCAGAGGCCCAAGAGGCACCCCGCCACCCTGAGCACGCACGCCAGCTGATCTCCTGAAGGCCAAAATCGAAACCGAAAGTGCTGAATCGGTGACTGGCACCGCGCTGAGGCCGCTGTTGTTCAATTGCAGCCCGGCCCCACGGGTCACCTCCACCCCGGCCTCCTCCGTCGGGTGGGTCCCAAAAGTTCCGGCGACGATAACTCAGGATTCACAGGTCCGATTAGAATTTTGGAAAGAGATATATAGTCAGCTGGTCTTCTTCTCTCAGATTCCATACACCAACTCAGGATAGTCTCAGGATTTATTCCGAGGAGCAGAAAGGGTCCGGGGAGCCCTGTGCTCACGCGACCATCTTGGATGCGCGCTAGGCTCCTCCTCAAATTTATTTTTGATAAACTATATACCACCTACCATGCCTCTCCGAAAAATCAGAGAGAGCTTGGGGAATGTGCTCTGGAGGTAGAAGTGAGACTTCTGGCAATTGGAAAGGTGCTAGATATACGTTGGGTGTCCTCAAGTGAAAGATCTGTGAGAGCTGTTTGGAATAACTACAAAGGACTTATTAAACATTTCATGGAATCTTCCGAAGACTCAACGAGGAGTGACATTGAGCAGAGGAAATATGCTGGTTTAAACCGTTTATTAACCTCACTGGTGTTTGTTGAAAATATGGGCATTTTATATGATGCTCTCACAGAATTGGGTGACCTATCCAGAAGGCTGCAGCGGCGTGATATGACCATATATGAGGCCGATCGTTCAATACAGATGCAGATTTTAGTGTTTGAATCAATGGCTGATTCACCTGGGCCCTTTGTTTGCTACAACTGCATTAGATGCTGCTGAACGGATGCAGTTTGCTGGTGTAGGACTGCAACAGAACAAAGGCCGTGTTAGCATCAATAGGGCACAGTTCTTTAGGAGCTTAGCAAATAACCTGCGAAAAAGGATGACAATGTCTAATGCATCAAATGTTTCTAGATGCACAACCACAAACAATGATGAAATAGAATACAAAGAGTTAGTACATAGAATGAAACTCCTACAACCAGTTTATTGGCCAGATCCAGTGGACATCTTATACGGTGAGGGAGAATTACAAAACCTTTGAAGCAGGTTGCATGTATTTGATACCAGGCAGTACATCCTTGGTTTCAGAGAGTACACACAAAATAAAAATTGCATCTCTGAAAGCCTGAAACCATTAGTGCACATTATAGACACCTTTTGCACCTCCACTGCTGAATGTGAACGGGGCTTTAGTGTAATGAATGATGTGCTCACACCACTGCGGAACAGAATATCAATCAATCGTCTGTCTTCTACAATGTTCATAAATATCGTGGGGCCACCTGTCATAGAATTTAAACCTGAATTTTATGTTCAGAAATGGTTAGAAAAAGGGAGGAGGAGTGCAGATGAAAGAAACTGCATGGCTCGGAGACAAATGGCTTATGATTCCACTTATAAGCGTATTTGTAATATTCTGTGATTGGAAACATGTCCCACATTGTAAATGAATTACAAATAAACAACTTGTATATTAAACCTCAAATAAACATGTTTATTGATTCTTTGAATTAAATAACGTTATAAGCTGTAACTGGTCAGTGAAATGCCAAACGTTCAAAAATTGGTATGTTTTGCTATTTCTAGCCACACCTCCGACTCCGCCCACTAATCCAATCCTTGGGTTATTCCCACCCCCTGAGTGTCCGACCACAGTTCCCCTACTTTTTTTCCCCCACTTCGACCACTGACCTACTCCATTAGTCAAACTTAGTGTCACAGCCTGAAGTGATAAGCAGCTGCAGGGGTTGGGAAAGGTGAATCAAAATAAACAAACTTCTTTTCTCCTGCGCTGCATAGAAACAGAATATCCACGCAGCTGGACAGTAGGCAAAGGTTACCGCGGCCAAGGAAAGGATGTGTCGCCTTTCGCCATGCCCCTGTTGGAGATGAAGAGGTGAAAAAATAAACAAAGCCTCGTTAACATGTAAATGGTCTTTTAAAGACCTGTGAAGTACTCGGGTTCGGGGCGCGCACACCACGACGGGGGAGGAGGTGGGGTGGGAGAGGTGCTTTGAAGCACTTTGAGCCCCATGGGGTTGCTCGCCTCCCTTCAAGCCCTTACTGCAAGGGCCAAGGCTCCAGTTTGGGTGGGCCCGGCCCACCCGGTAGAACCGGGCCTGAATTAGGGCAGTCCCGGGACGCTTTTTTTAAATCAAGAAGTAGGGGAACGGACTAGCATAATTTTTAAAAGTAGGGGCACGCCGTGCCCTTCCGTTCCCCCCCACTTCTAACACTGCTTCAGACGAGGCTCACCTGGCCTGTAAACCAAAGGAGAGTACAGGTGCAGAAATCTGAGGTCATGAACAAGGGAGAGATGTCCTTATAACGTAACAAGAACATAACTTTTTGGTTGAGCAATCATATTAACATGTTCGTGCCTGGGCAGCCCAGATGTGGACAGAGGCTCTGACTTGTCATAGACGGGCACATCTGCTTCGCAGGAACCAGAAACAGCAGGGCTGCAGTGGTTACAGTTGAACGAATATGCAACTTTCACTCATATGATTTATAAGGTTTTAATGCAGTAACATAATCTAATGCACTCAATCAGAACACTGGCTAATAATAAATACATAGGCCTTTGTGCTATTTTGACTCTAGGGGCCAAGACAGAACCCTGGCTCGGCTCTCTCTGTTCGTTTACAGGCTCGGCCTTTCTGATAGTGGGAGAGATTTGTGTTTATATGGCGCACATTACAAATGGAACTGTCTCTTGGCGGGTGGAAATTAGGTGCTTTATAACCCATCTCAATTGAACTTATATCGAGCTCTGAAGAATGGAAGGCTGAGTTTGCCCCGTTTGATTTTCATATATTAACACAATGGGGTGACCCTGTGTCCCTAGGAACCTGGGTATTTAACGTATAAAGAACAATGGTTCCCTTGGGTAGAAACAATGCGTATTGTAGTTAGCCGTAGTTACTTCAGCATAACATATAATACATTTCTGAAAGCAAAAACATTTCTTGAACAAAAGGGGAAAGAGGAACAAGAACACAGAGAAAGGATTTTCATTGATTTATGTATTAGAATTGATAACATTCAATAAGCAGAAACACATTGCAGAATTTTATACTTCCAAATTCATACAGTGATACAAAATAGTGAGACAGTGGTGCTCAGTGGTGATATAAATACATAGTGCAGTGAGGTGAGGGTGGGAGGATGTGGTTTGTTTTTGAAAGGCCAGATTCAAAATGCAGTAACAAGTAAGTTAAACAAATTAAATAGTTGGTAACAACTATATCCTGCAATCTGTGCCACAATAGATCGTCGACGTTTCAACCCTATGGGCGCTTGGTGGAGTGTCACAAGCGGGTCTTCATCAGGACTGTGGAGGAGGAGGCCCTAGGATTTCAAGGGCGGTCAAGGCAAATTGATTGGAGGGGTATGGTTATTCTAGCAGGATGTCAACTGTGAAATGAATTGCACAGAAGATCAAAGAATGATTGTTTTCTTGGGCTGGTAACACGGAGTCCTCACGAAACACTGCTTCCAGATTGCAGGACATAGTTGTTACCAACTATTTAATTTGTTTAACTTACTTGTTACTGCATTTTTAATCCCTTTGATTTTCAGCCAGCGTTGTGTACCAAGCTCTGAAGCAGGCGCTCAACAGACTGAGCTCTCGGGCCCTGGTGCGCCGTGCTCCTAAAAGAAATGTGTTGTACTTCTTTATATGTAGAGTTCTCAGTATGTGGTGCATGCGGAGAATTCCAACCTGAAGTGGCTGCCAGGTCTGAGGGCTCTGGGCTGGCAGTCACTCCGAGGCTGGTGAGGGAGCTCCTTGTTTCTTCTGTGTTCTAATCAACAAATAAATCTGCAGTTAGTCAACAAGAATACCCAAGGCATTTTCCTTACAATATTGGCGACGAGGATGGGATTCGAACCCACGCGTGCATAGCACAATGGACTGGCAATACTATAAAACATTGCAGGAAATGTTTAGGGAAGAAGGTTTTCTACAGGGCTGATTACAGATAACAGGACACAATTGGTGTCAGTGGAAATGGGAAAATTCCTAAAATCCTGTGGTATATGCCATTCTCGTACATCCTTATACAACCCACAGGCAAACGGAATAGTTGAGAGGTTTAATTGTATGGAGATGGGCTTCATCCAAGTGGCATTGAGCAGCGGAAAGAGTGTGCACACCATGGTGAATCATTTAATATGGGCTGTTGTACTACAAAGAATGGCTTGACAGGAATGATACCTTTTGAAGTGATGAGAGGAAGAAAAGAAGGCACGAAAATGTATCCTGCCTGGATGTCTTAGTTGTTAGACGGTGAAGGAGAGACTGCAGCGCCTCTTGAGGAGAAAAGCCTTGAGGGTGGCATAAGGAAGGGAGATTTGGTGAACATAAGATCTGGATGAGTGGAAGGAAGTCTCACGACTTTTCGCAGACCATGTAGGATACAGGAGGCGCATCACTTTCACGTGGTGTTAGAACATGGCGAAAGGTAGAACAGAAGGAGGGTGTCCTTGTACACTAAGAATGGTGAGGAGTCCGCCATGTCTTGTGAACATGATTAGTGCAGTAGTTACCGGCTCATTTATGATGAAGATTTGTTGACTAGAAGCTATGTGGTGGGAGAGGGCAGTAGTCGGACCGAGTTCTGTTCCTGAGATCGAAAGGAGAAAGATACTCCCACGGTGTCAGAAGCCTCCAAAATAGCCGTGTTATTATGGGACAGAGATTGTCCTGTGAGGCTGCCCTGTGATTTTTTTTTCTACACAGGGACATAACTTCTGTGAGTTATTATGTTTACAACAAATGTTATATATTTGTTTTATTTTTGTCTTACGCATAGATACATGAATAGGTATATAATTTGATATATTTTTCTATTACACATTTTAGGCTAGCATCTACTTCCTTTTTAGGTCTCGCCTGGCGTAGGCTGCGCAGACATGCGCAGTCTCGCTGGTGAGATTTAATGAGTTAGGGTAGATTTTACTAGCGGGAGTTAAGCCCTGCCCCTCTTTTCCATTGGCTGGCGTCACCGTTTATGCTAAACGGTGGCCAGCCATTGGAAAAGAGCTTCCAGTGACATACAGTTTTCTCTTTTAGAGCCGTCCCAGTTGGACTGGCTCGCTTGGTTTACGTTTGTGGTAAAAGCTTTTCTTATCTTTATGGGGCCATGTGTTTCAAACACATGGCCCCATAAAGACAAGAAGCCTTTCATGGCAGAAGGAAAGCAGGCTGCATGTTTATTTTTGCATCGCTCCTAAAGTGACAGCGCGATGCAAAAATAAACAGTGGCTGACTGGCAAGCGCTTTTTTTTGCGTGCGTTTTTTCCTTGTTTGCTATAAGCGTGAGGAGGTGTGTTCTGCCATTTTATTTGTTTCTAGTCCAGTTCGTATTTGGTACAATGGATAGAACAGCCTGGATGGAAGCCGG
Source organism: Triturus cristatus (assembly GCF_964204655.1). Classification (NCBI taxonomy): domain Eukaryota; kingdom Metazoa; phylum Chordata; class Amphibia; order Caudata; family Salamandridae; genus Triturus; species Triturus cristatus. The sequence goes on along the minus strand of NC_140592.1, from coordinate 21,218,462 downwards.
GCGACGGTGCGTGCTTTTATCCTGCCCCCCACACACACACAGCTGCTGCCTTGGTGTGTTTCAGAGCTGATCGTATCAACACGAGCGGTGGCACCGTGTCCGAGGCGCCCTTACTGCCCTGGTGCCCACCAGGGAGGGTGGCACGCTCGTCCTATCCGTTCGTTAAGCCCCGGGGGTGCTAGTTTAGAAATAACCAAGAAGGGGACACTAACTAGTCTTGCTGGGTTTTAGTAGATCTGGTTATTTTGAATCTGCCCTGCCCAGTGTGCTAGTAGTGGGTCAGGTGAAGTGAGAGATGCCTAGGTCTCCTAAGCGGAGGGGTACCTCTGCTGACCCTGAGCCCACCCGCCCCCACTCCCACTGACCTTGAGCCCCCTCACCCCGTGCAGGTCCACAGAGGAGACGAGTAGCCATGGTAAACCAAACATCACGGCGCACCCCTTAGAGATCACGAGATTCTCCACAGTTCAAACGTTCCAAAGGGGATTAAACTACTTGCATATTCGCTGTTAACAATTAAGTGTGTAAATATTCGCGCACAGCGAGGATGAAAGCCGACCCGGAACATGGCGCTCTTACCATTGAAGTGCAAACAAAAGTTTGCAGGTAGGGGCAGGTTGGGACTTACTGCAGTTCTCATTGAGCGAGGGCTGCACTGTCTTTGTCCTTCGGAAATATCCATTCACAGGCTCGGTTTTTTTTCTCCTACCAACTGATGCGACTAGGATTCACCCTTTCCTTAAAACTACCAGAGTCACAGTCACATTCTCTGATCAGCAAAAGTGACATATATGAAGGGAAACCTACGTTTGTAACATGTAAAATGTCGAATACTAACAAAACAAGCATTGGCATAGCCAATAGGTCTCGCTTTTGGGACCTTATAAGTATTCAGTTATCCAGCACAATATCCTTGGTGCAACAACACCAACTGTTGCATGGCTAAACACTTATATGGTCCCAAAGGCGAGACCTATTGGCTATGCCAATGCTTGTTATGTAAAGGGAATGGATGTGCTGTAGTTATTTCCATGTAGAGGTCTCGGTATATGGTGCATGAGTCTGGAGCGCGCTGCCAGCTCTGAGGGCTCTGGACTGGCAGTCACTCTGAGGCTGCTGAGGGGACTCCATGTTTCTTCTGTGTTCTCATCAATAAATCTGCAGTTATTCAACTGGAATACTTAAGGCGTTTTCATAGCAATCAAACTCGTATCATTTCTGGACTGGCCAGGTTATATTTAATGGATTGTCATTTTCTTGGCGCAGTGCAGTATCTGGCCGCTAGATAGCGCTCCCACCTATCCTTCCTGCTTGTGGCTTGCTCAGAGGCCTTGGAGAGGGTTGCGTGGAGCTCCGGCGGGGGCCTGGGGACCCCCAGCAACATCCCGGCCAAGCGTTCACATTACAGAGGCTGAGGGCACCCACCGGGGACAGAGGCCCCCCAGCACCCCCTGACGATGATAGATCACCAGGGAGCCCTCACCGCGCCCCCCTCCCCCCCCCACTGGCTGTGATGGAGAAGGATGAATACCCTCACCCACCGGGCCACCCCTCCCCCCACAGGAGAGTGCAGGGGCTAGAGAGCGCGCGCCCTATGTTAATGGAAAGGACAAGTCAGAGCGTCCAGGGTTTATGCAAACACCACCCTTGTAACATATCAAAGGTTAATGCGCCTGCTGCAGAGATCTGTGTGTTACCTGCAGGTCAGACGAACCAATCAAAACAAAACCGCCAGGCGGGTTTATGCACTGCTGTGGGGGAATTGTGTGTTGTATGCATGTCACACAGCTTATACGCAACGCGGGCTAGCTCAGCGTGTTAATATACGCACTGCTAAGCTCTGAATGTATCCTTCAGGCAGCACACTGCAGTCAGGGCGAGGTAGCATAGTGACTCCGTGCAGTGCTCCGGCAACACAGGCGTCTTTGTAACCTGGAAATCACAGTTACCAGTTTAAGGAAGATAGTTCAGTGGTTTAATGCACCTGCGACTGAGCTCTACTTTTAAACAGTGTGTCTGCTCCAACAGGAACATCACTCGCTTAATGGATCGTGGTTAGTGCCGCAGAGGTCTAGGTTCACCTTTTTGTTAAAGTAAGTTAGCTAAGTCGGCGAATGTGCCTGCTGCAGAGAGCAACGTGGAACCCGCAGGCACGTGGGCAAGGCCACCTTTCTTCTTGATCTGGTAAGCTTGTAATGTTGAACTTGTGAAAACAAACACTCAATAACACAGCAGAGCAGAGCGAGTGAAATCTGTTTGCACTGACTCTGAGGGGCATATTTACAAGAAAGTGGCGAAGCATGTTGTTAAACCAAGAAGGCTAACAACAAAGCTTCATCACTTTAGAAACGCTGGGCTGCACCATATTTACAAAAGGATGGTGCAGCCCTGCGTTTTCCCCTCCGCTGGTGCTAAATTTAGCAACCTAGCGCCAACACAGGCACCCTTGCACCTTAGTGCAAGGGTGTCTGCGTTGCACCTTAGTGCAAGGGTGTCTGCGTTGCACCTTAGTGCAGGGATGTCTGCGTTGCACCTTAGTGCAAGGGTGTCTGCATTGCACCTTAGTGCAGGGATGTCTGCGTTGCACCTTACTGCAGGGATGTCTGCATTGCACCTTAGTGCAGGGATGTCTGTGTTGCACCTTAGTGCAAGGGTGTCTGCGTTGCACCTTAGTGCAAGGGTGTCTGCGTTGCACCTTAGTGCAAGGGTGTCTGCGTTACACCTTAGTGCAGGGATGTCTGCGTTGCACCTTAGTGCAGGGATGTCTGCGTTGCACCTTAGTGCAGGGATGTCTGCGTTGCACCTTAGTGCAAGGGTGTCTGCGTTGCACCTTAGTGCAAGGGTGTCTGCGTTGCACCTTAGTGCAAGGGTGTCTGCGTTGCACCTTAGTGCAAGGGTGTCTGCGTTCAGGGGAAGGTTGTTTATGTGAAGGTCTCCCTTCCAGCACATAAACAATCTTGAAATGCCGTTTTGTAACTTCGATGTGTGCTGCAGCACACACAGAAGTTGCAAAATGGCATTTCTTTAAAATGATTGATTATGTGCAGGAAGGGGTAACTTCCTGCACATAAACAATCATTGGCGTTTTTGTGTGCAGCACACATGGAAACAGCAAAAAACGAGGAGAAATAAAGCATTTCTCCTCGTTTCACTTGTTTAAGACCAGGTTTTCCCTGGTCTTAATTTGGCGCTGCCCCATATTTACGCTGCTCTTGTAAATAGGGGGCAGCGTCAAAATCAATGGGTGTTGCGGTGGAACGCTCACCACAACACCCATTGCCTGCACTTTTCCGCTAAGGGGCATATGTACAAGAACACCGCCATAGCATCATTTTTTTAATGTTACAGCAGTTTTTTTAGCGCCTTATTTAAAAAGTGCCGATAACTGCAGTTAGCGGCAGTTTTCTGGTGTAAATGTGAATTTTTAACATCACTACTTCTGTTAGCGGGACTTAACGAAAATGAAATGCAAGGTGGGCGTTCCTGTGCAAAGACTGCCGCTAACCCCACTTTGAGATATTTACAATGAAATTCCCATATGGCGATGACCCCCCAAAACTACCGCTAAATCCAGTTAGAGGCAGTTTTTTAAGACCAGAAAATATATGGTCTTAAAATTGGTGCAAACACTTGGGTCCACATGTTAGATGTTTTGTTGCTGGACAGCGCTGCAAGGAACATTGCTGCGCTGCCCTGCGCCAGAACAAAAGCACAGGGATGCGCTCTATCAATAAGATAGGGCGCCTTCCTGGGCCACATTCTTGAAAAGTGTTGCATCGCTGCAACAAAACAGTGTTGCGACAATTTTCATTGCACCCTCCTTTTGACACCATGGATGCGCTGTATTCAATGTAGGGTACTCCCTGTCGCAATCAATGACAGATACGTCTGGAATCCTGACGTATCTGGCAGCGCTAAAGGCAGGCATTGCTACAGTTGTGTTGCAAACATGACGCAACTCCAGCAATGCATGGGGCCAGCCTATCCCTATGGCACTGCGACACCCTTACGCCAGCCATGAGGCAGGCGTAAGGTTTTCACGCAGTGGCATCCTCGAATTGTTGCAGTGAAATCTGAGAGACTTCACTGCGTCAATCCTACAAGGCTTTGTTGCGTGGGAACACCCACCCTGCATACATCATACCTGACACAGGTATAATGTGGCACAGGGCTTCATAAGGTCATGCATATCCCTAGATGCGTCACTTTGTAAATACTGCGAAAGGTGGTGCAAGATTCACGCTGCAAGTACATAAAAAAAAGGACTCACCAGCAGCGTTAAACTGCCAGAAGGGGCTCAGGATTAAGCCCCCCTGTCTTTTTCCCTACGATGGCACACAATGGCTGACATGCGCCAACGCAGGCACCCCTGTGCCATGGTGCAAGGATGACTGTTTTGAGGAGTTGATTGATGTGGCTCCATCACTTGTCGAGACGTCTGCAGGGCATCTGGACTAGTGGAGCGCGCGAGTGAACCCGTTGGCCTTCTTGGAGTGTTGTTTGCCTGGTCTTTTCTTGAGGGGTGCCAGGGTGTCGGCGCAGTTGAAGATCCATGGGTGGAGGTTGCGCGCTGCAGTGTTGTTGTCTGTAAGAGTTGGCTGAGTGGTGGTGTTGAGCGAGTTGGTGAGAAGTTCTTCGGTGGCCTTGACCCAGCTGCGATGGGGGGCAATGATGGCAGTGGTTTACTGTGGGCATGGTAAAGGCAATTTGTATACAGTGATGGTCGGTCCAGGAGAGTTCTGTGGTGTGGCTGTAGTTGAAGTTCCCACTGGCGGAGAAGATGGGCGTGAACGTGTGTCCGGCTATGTGGGTTGGTGCGGTGATTAGCTACTTGAGTTTGAAGTTGGGAAGGTTCCCCAGGAGGGGTTGGTGTTCTGGTCACTGGGGTTGTCCAGGTGGAACTTGAGGTCCCCGAGGAGGATGTAGTTAGTGGATGGGAGAGCCTGGGTTGCGATGATGTCTACAATAGCATTGCTGAATGGGGGTTCAGGGCTCAGGGGGACTGTAGACGAGGGTGCCATGGAGGGTTGTGTTGGGGTTGGTCCGGATCTGGAAATGGAGGCGTTCCATGGTCGCTGTTGGGTCATTAGAGTGCGTGGTCAGTCAGAGTGTGCTTTTATATATGATGGCAATGCCTCCTCCTGGATGGCCGGGGTGGTCCTTGCAGGTGATTTTGTAGCCATTGGGGATGGCGATGTCCGGTCCAGAGCAGAGGCTGGTCCAGGTTTCTGTGAAGAAGGGGATGCCTGAAGAGTTGGCATCGAGGAGGTCCCAGATTTCTGTGGCGTATTTGTGGCGGGACAGTACGTTGAGGAGGATGAAGTTGAGCCAGTCGGGTGCGCTGTTGGTTGGCTGGGCAGCAAGAGGCGCTGGTGTGCTGATGTGGCAGGAGGTGCATTTGCAGTTTTGGCAGGTGCAGGGTACAAGGGTATTCTTCAGTGAAGCTAGATGGCAGGCTGCATGGCATCCAGGGTTGAGGGCGAGGAGGGTGCTGCCGTCACAGCGGTGGAGTATCTGAGAGGCAGTGTCCCTGGTGCTGGGCGCGGTACAGGGGCGGACAGACGCAGACAGTCTTGCCTTCGCCGCACCAGTGGCATGCCCGCTGCACATGGCCACACAGCATTCTCCATTAAATAGTGCTGCAGGGGGGCTGGACAGCTGGGAGGTGGCAAATGAGGGAAAGGATACTGGAGGGGGTGGGGATGTGGAGGATCGCAGCAGCAACGAGGGAGAGGATAGGGAAAAAGGAGTTGCTAAAAAGCACAGGAAATACAAAGCCAAATAAAGCAAAGATTAAAAAAAAACAAGTAAAAGGTAGGAAAGCAACGGAGAAGAGCAGTAGGATGAACAGGAACAGCATAAAACAGGGACAGGAGGGCAGTTAAGCTGCAGAGCAGTGACGCTCTTCCACTGGACCACCAGGGATGAGTGGCAGGCAGGAGCCTGTGGGTGGAGGATGGACTCGAACATCTGACCTCCGGGTCAGAGGAACCAGCAGCAGCAGATGGGGACCGCAGCAGCAGCAACCAGACAGCGCAGCGCTGTGGGAAGAGGAAGTTCACTAAGGGTTAGTCCCCCGTACACCCAAAAGCAAACTGACAGGGGGCAAGGAAAGACAGCACCACACGGTTGCCTCTTCCAATCTAACAGTGGTGACCAGAGTCTGTGTTGCCCAGCAAATAACGGCGGATCAAGCTGCATACCCAAGGGCCTGGGCCAGAACCGGCCCGTGCCCCTGGCACCCACTGCCACCAATGGCCGATCTCAGCAACTTGAGCCAGTCAGTGGAGCCCCCCACCTGTCTTGGGCAGTGCCCTCGATGATGTAGGTCAGCTGCAGCGCAGGGATTGCTCAAGGCACAGTGTGTGTCACCCATAGGCGCTAGGCTTGGGCCCGACTAGCCCCCAGGTCTCCTGCGCTACGTGCCCCACCTTCTCCTCACCTGGACATTGACACCGGAACTTAATGCACTGCACTCTCTCCAAATCTGTGACTCAGCCAGAAGGAGCTTCGGCCAGGTGGTATTTCACAAGTCTGGGTACAGCAGTCGCCGCCAAGTCCGCTGGGGAACACCCCGATGCAGGTGATGCAACTGGGCCCCCCATAGGCGTGAAGCTGCAGCCCTCCCGTCACACAAGTTTGGCGCAGGTCAGGGGCCTCACCCGCCACAGCATCCAGCCAGCACAACATCCTCCAGTGAGGCAGAGAGGCGCTGCCCACCAGTGGTAATCTCCTCCTCATACCCCGGTGTAGTGGTGGCACCTGGTATGCGATACAGACCTCCCTATGTCGGTGCGCAGGAGCGCCTCTACCATTCACAGCTCCAAGATGTGCCAGGCAGTCTTCTCACACAGGTCAGCAACGTGTCTTTATGCGACCTGCCAGACTTCACCACCAGGTAAGGGCGATCGCCGATGCCTCAATGTCTACCACCATGGCCCAGAAACTCCACAGCACCTCTGCCTCCCACTCCAGATCACAGACGTAGGCCCAGCGAGGCCTCCAAGCCCTGGGGACTGTCCCCGCTCTCAAGGTTTTGACTGCTATGGTGTTGCAAGGAGGGCATTATGAAAAATGATGCATCACTGTTTTTCCCAGCGATGCGCCTCGTTTCATAACTGGAGCCCTGAATCTGCATGTCCTCTTCCCCTGGGACTCTGGCTGGTCATCCTGGCTGTCGGGGGGCTTGAAGGGGTTGCTGATCTGTGCTGCACTTGGCCCTGGCTGCTCCATTCTGCATTCCAATGGTTTTATTTAATATTTTTCAGTGGATAACATAACATGTGTATTTGTAAAGTGCACGCTCACCCATAGGTCTCTTGCAGCTGAATAACAGATGTTTATTGTTACCCAACTCAAAAGTCACGTTGTGCTGACTAACTTGAGTTTTTTTGCAGCTACTGGGCCTTTTCTCACTTTTCTCTTGGTAAGGTCAACATTTTTATCGCCTTGATGCTAGTGTTAGCAGCAGTTTTCACCGCGGCTAGCTGTTACTATTGCCATGTAGCGACGTATTGTAAATTGTCCATGAGGGGCCATGTGAATCATGTTATCGGCACCTGCTTTGGTGTCATGCGGAGCCTTCGCAAGGTTTTTAAATGGCTCCCCTTCGTGGCCCGCAGACCCTTAATACAAGGTCTAATTATCAACACAATGGACTATGGCAATGCTCTTTTGTTATCAATTAATTCGGATCTTTTAAATAGACTCCAGATTCTTCAGAACACGGCCGCCAGACTGGTCCTTGACCGCCCATACAGATCCCTGTCGGCATCCTGCTTGAGCACCCTTCACTGGCTCCCAGTAAGAAAACGAACCCTCTTTAAAACTTTATGTTTAACTCATAAACATATGTATGAAAGCAGTCCAAAATATTGGTTGCCAAAGCTACGATGGAATCAACCTTCCAGGGCACTGCGCTCTAGTGACTCTGCTCTGCTTACCCCCCTTAAAATTCAGACTGCAAGGCAGGGGGGTCATGCTTTTTCTTTTCTGGCCCCAGCATATTGGAACAAAATGCTTTACCACCTCCGCAACATGTCAGACCACAGCTGTTTCCGCAAAAAGCTTAAGACCTGGCTTTTTGGAAACTAGTCTTTGGTTCCGTTTCACTTTCAGAGCAGTCTGCAAGCGCCATGAGACTTGTAAGAGTGATTTGTGCGCGATATAAGTACTCTTGACTTGACTTGACTTGACTTGACTAACAGGGCGATAGGCCGTGTTAAGAAAACTGGCACTAACTAACACTATCGCTAGATAGTGACAATTCTTGTACATATACCCCCAAGTGTAGCGTGGAAGGAGGCCTTATTTACCACAATGTCTCTAAAAGTGACGTTATGGTGCAGATAGGGTCTTGTAAATATGCTTCTAAGTATTCACCCACTGGCGTCTTTGCCTCCTGTTTCAGGCAGCAGACCTGGATGCTCGAGGAGGTAACCCACCCCCGCGTGAGAGCCCCGGTGAATGGTACCCTGATGGAGTTTGGCTTTCGAGAGTGAAGCGCGCCCCTTTCGGCCGCTCATTCCTTCGCAGGTTTCCCCGACTCTCGGAGTTCTTAAAAATCTAACCAGACTACGGGATCCCCTGTTTTGCCATGCCTCTGCTCCTGGTCTGGTGCCAGGGGCTGATGCTACCACCAGGGCCAACCTTCGTCCTGCACGGCAAGAGGAGCCTGGGGTGAGGGCAGCCCTTGCCGTCTAGGAGCTTGGCCCTGCTCTGGTCTGGTTGCCACCTCCCGGGGAGGGAGCCCACTGTCCAGCCTGAGTGACTGCTGGGGGCAGTAATTACTGCAAAAATGGATTCATAAAGGAATTGCTGGGCACTTCGAAGAGGGCTTTTTAGAGAGTTTCAGAGCTACGAAGAGCTCAGATGCTGCCTGGGACAGGTAGTTTCTGAGCCTTGTTCCCCGGTGTGCAAGAGAGAAGGACTCTGTGTGTAACACAAGCCACTTTGTACATGGGTTCAAGCGGGAGCAGTTGGAAAGTGAGGAAAACTGCAATAAGGGGTCATGGGTTAGTAATGCCCGAAAGCCCCCAAGAACCTGTGGTTGGTGGGAGAGGCCCTCAGCAGAAGGGACATTGGGGTACAGCTGGGTACAGCTGGGTGTCACCAGGATGCAGGTGGTATGACATGTAAGAGCATTTAGGTAGAGGTCATAAGTGTAGAGTGGAGTGGCTTAGAGTAGTGTAAAGTCCAGTGGAGTGGCATAGCGTGGTGTAGAGTTGAGTGGAGTGGCATAAAGTGGCATTGAGTAGAGTGGCACACATTAGCGTTGAGTTTATTAGAGTGACGTAGAGTGGACTGCAGTGGCCTAGAGTGGAGGGATGTAGAGCTGAGTGGCCTAGAGTGGCATAGAGTAAAGTGGCATAGAGTAGAGTGGCATAGACTGGGGTGGTATGGAGTAGAATGGCTTGAAGTACAGTGGTGTAGATTGTTGTTGAGTGGATTGGCATTGACCGGAATGGAATGGCGTGGAGTGGAATAGTGTACTGTAGACTGGCGTAGAGTAGTACAGTTGTGCCAGTAAGTATAACTAAAGCATCAATAGAGATGGCAGATAGGGTGAAAACAACATAAATAAGAAGCCACATGCCTCTGTTAAAAGTAGGAAAGCGCATTGTACGCCCAGGAATAGCACCAAAATGTTTATAAATAAAAATAAACAAATAGTGTGTTGTGAAAAGATGAGAAAAAGCAAGGAGGAAGAAGCACGCATGCACTTGGTCCATGCTCCAGGGAGGAGCTAGCACAAAGAAGGAAGGGAAGCCTAGGGTAACTGAGAGGGACAACAAAAACTACTAATGGTATGCTGTGGGCGGGTTGTGAGTAAACAACACGTCTCTCAGCACATCACATGCAGAGTGTAGGTGAGACCATAAAAGGGAGGAGTTTCACAGACCCTTCTTAAGCAAGACTCAGGATCTGGCCTGGACCCTGAGGCATCATTTCTGTGCAGCAGCAAATCAAGCATATGCCTGTGGCAAACATGTGTGCACCACACTCAGTGATGCTTTCAGAGCTCAGTGGACTGAAGGTCCCCCAGGGCACTTACCCATGAGGGTGCCCCCCACACACACCCTCCAGACGGCAGAGGGTGTTCAGTGTCACCGAGGCAGGTCCCTGCTTTGGGATCGATATCTGTCACAAACACATCTATACATTTGCTGCTGAGTGAGTGTCAGTAAACTTGACATCAGCCGAGACACACAAGTGCGTCGCTGCAGCACTGGGAGGTTGTGGATTTTCGAATGTATTATTAATCGTGTCTGAGCCTCTCACTTTGCTCAAAAGAAAGTATGCAGATCACAGGGATGTCTAAGACGCTGAAATGCATGATGGGTAAACAACTCATTCTTGAAAAATCTAGTCTACGGCAGGAGGGTTGGATGCTGGCAGCATGGGAAATAAAAATTCATTATTCATAATGTGGTTTTAATGAGATAGATGGATTCCCTCCGTGTAATATAGCATTTTAATATTTATAGCTCCCACTGGGGGCGTGGATCCCTCTTTGATGAGCTATATTATGTGTTGAACAGCAAGAAGCACTCCTGCGATAATGCGTTTCTCATAAGTAAAAAGGCGATGACGTACCTGTGGGATGCTATGAAATGTATAGTCAGTGCTGCTGAGGAAGTATTTTAGCAGCCACCTGCTGGAATATTGCGTTTAGCCATTCACATTGCATGGTGTTTGGTAATGAACTGCTTAAAGACTCTTGCATACTAAAGTCCGATGTGAGAGCTTCAAACGGGGGGGGGTGGGGGGGGGGGGGTAGCTCACTGACTTGGTACATGTTGCGGATTTCTTTCTCAACAAAACCTGCAGTTGGGGGACATTTAGTTGGAATGGGGCCCACTCACCCTGTAATGCTGATGGCGTTTACAGACATTCTGACGCATTGAACCAGTGTGTCATACATGGCGTCTTCAAAAAGTGCGCCAGTGCCCTTACCTTGCCAGCAGGGTGCAAATACATTTCACTAGAAAATCAAGAATAAAACAATTTTAAAAATGATGGTCCGTATCCTTCGTCACCGGACGGTGCAGTTTGCGCCGTCGCCACTCTGCAGAACACGCGTTTGGGTGACGCCCCCTCACTGGGGCCGTGGGGGTATAAGGTTGTTTGTCTCAGCCAAGACCCTCCTTACCGACTCTTCGATCATTGCCTTCAGATTATCAGATTATCAGCGTATTAAAGATGAGGTACTGAGACAGCGCCCCTCCCTGGCTGCACTCAGTTGTGGTTTCTCATATTAACAATGAGACCCCCTGTGGTTTATATTCACACCGGTGGTCACCTGAGCTGAGGGTTGCAATATTTTTCTGCATTCAGCTTTTCTATATATACATGCATTCATATATTTATGAAGATAAGTCTCGTACTTGGTGAGCACTTGGGGGGGGGGGGGCACTGTGCATTTTCTTCAATGCGATTTATTTAAAACTAAATGTTTTATGGAGTTTTAAAATACAACAAAAAAAGACCCTGAAGTACACCCCCCCCTACAATCCTCAAGTGCCCCCCCCGCCCCCCTACCCCCCAACTGTGGACACTTGGTCAGCCATCAGACAGTTCCCCCGGCGATAACAGCTCTGAGTCTGAGGTCGGTGCCTATTAGGGACTAAATAACGGCTCTTAGTCTGAGGTCGGTGGCTAGCAGGGCCTGAATCACAGCTCCTAGTCTGAGGTCAGGGGTTAGCAGCGACTCAATCACAGCTCTTAGTCTGAGGTCGGTGGCTAGCAGGGGCTCATAAATTGCTGTTAGTCTGAGGTGGGTGGCTATCAGGGACTCAATAACAACTCTTAGTCTGAGGTCGGTGGCTAGCACCAACTCAATAACTGCTCTTAGTCTGAGGTCAGTGGCTAGCAGGGGCTTAATAACATCTTCTAGTCTAAGGTCAGTGGCTAGCAGGGACTCAATAACAGCTCTTAGTCTGAGGTCGGTGGCTAGCAGGGGCTCAATAACAGCTTTTAGTCTGAGGTGGGTGGCTAGCAGGGATTGAAAGACAGCTCTTAGTCTGAGGTGGGTGGTTAGCAGTGAGTCAATAACAGCTCTGAGTCTGCGGTCAGTGGCTAGCAGGGACTCAATAACAGCTCTTAGTCTGAGGTCAGTGGCTAGCAGGGGCTCAATAACAGCTCTTAGTCTGAAGTCGGTGTCTAGCAGGGACTCAATCACAGCTCTTAGTCTGAAGTCGGTGGCTAGCAGGGACTCAATAACAGCTTTAAGTCTGGGGTCAGTGGCTATCAGCGACTCAATAACAGCTCTGAGTCTGCGGTCAGTGGCTAGCAGGGACTCAATCACAGCTCTTAGTCTGAGGTTGGTGGCTAGCACCAACTCAATGACAGCTTTTAGTCTGAGGTCGGTTGCTAGCAGGGACTCAATAACAGCTTTTAGTCTGAGGTGGGTGGCTGGAAGGGATTTGATGACAGCTCAGTCTGAGGTCAGTGGCTAGCAGGGACTCAATAACAGGTTCTAATCTGAGGTGGGTGGCTAGCAGGGACTCAATAACAGCTCTTAGTCTGAGGTCGGTGGCTAGCAGGGACTCAATCACAGCTCTTATTCTGAGGTCAGTGGCTAGCAGGGACTCCATAACAGCTCTTAGACTGATGTCGGTGGGTAGCATCGACTCAGTCACAGCTCTTAGTATGAGGTTAGTGGCTAGCAGGAATTCAATCACAACTCTTAGTCTGAGGTCAGTGGCTAGCAGGGACTCAATACCAGCTCTTAGTCTGAGGTCGGTGGCTGGCAGGGATTCAATCACAGCTCTTAGTATGAGGTCAGTGGCTAGCAAGGACTCAATCACAACTCTTAATCTGTGGTCGGTGGCTAGTAGGGACTCAATAACAGCCCTTAGTTTGAGGCGTGTGGCTAGCAGCAACTCAATAACAGCTTTTAGTCTGAAGTCGGTGCCTAGCAGCGACTGAATAAATAGCTCTGAGTCTGCGGTCAGTGGCTAGCAGGGACTCAATCACAGCTCTTCTTCGGAGGTCGGTGTCTAGCAGGGACTCAATCACAGCTCTTAGTCTGAGGTCGGTGGCTAGCAGGGACTCAATAACAGCTTTTAGTCTGAGGTCGATGGCTAGCTGGGACTCAATACCAGCTCTTAGTCTGAGGTCGGTGTCTAGCAGGGACTCAATCACAGCTCTTAGTCTGAGGTCGGTAGCTGTCAGGGATTCAATCACAGCTCTTAGTCTGAGGTCAGTGGCTAGCAAGGACTCAATCACAACTCTTAATCTGTGGTCAGTGGCTAGCAGGGACTCAATAACAGCCCTTAGTCTGAGGTCAGTGGCTAGCAGGGACTCAATACCAGCTTATAGTCTGTGGTCGGTGGCTAGGAGGAACTCAATAACAGCTCTTTATCTGAGGTCGGTGGCTAGCAGGGACTCAATAACAGCTCTTAGTCTGAGGTCGGTGGCTAGCAGGGACTCAATAACTGCCCTTAGTCTGAAGCGCGTGGCTAGCAGCAACTCAATAACAGCTTTTAGTCTGTGGTCGGTGCCCAGCAGCAACTCAATAACAGCTCTTAGTCTGACGTCAGTGGCTAACAGGGTTTCAGTCATAGCTCTTAGTCTGAGGTCGGTGGCTAAGAGGGACTCAATAACAACTCTAAGTCTGAGGTCGGTGGCTAGCAGGGTTTCAGTCACAGCTCTTAGTCTGAGGGGGTTGGCTAGCAGGGACTCAATAACATCTCTTAGTCTGAGGTGGGTGGCTAGCAGGGACTCAGTCACATCTCTTAATCTGAGGTCAGTGGCTAGCAGGGTTTCAGTCACAGCTCTTAGTCTGAGGTCGGTGGCTAGTAGGGTTTCAGTCACAGCTCTTAGTCTGAGTTTCGTGGCTAGCAGGTACTCCATAACAGCTCTTAGTCAGAGGTCGGTGGCTAGCAGCGACTGAATAACTGCTCTGAGTCTGCGGTCAGTGGCTAGCAGGGACTCAATCACAGCTCTTATTCTGAGGTCGGTGGCTAGCAGGGTTTCAGTGACAGCTCTTAGTCTGAGGTCGGTGGCTAGTAGGGTTTCAGTCACAGCTCTTAGTCTGCGGTGGTTGGCCAGCAGGGACTCAATAACATCTCTTAGTCTGAGGTGGGTGGCTAGCAGGGACTCAATCACAGCTCTTAATCTGAGGTCAGTGGCTAGCAGGGTTTCAGTCACAGCTCTTAGTCTGAGGTCGGTGGCTAGTAGGGTTTCAGTCACAGCTCTTAGTCTGAGGTTCGTGACTAGCAGCGATTGAATAACAGCTCTGAGTCTGCAGTCAGTGGCTAGCAGGGACTCAATCACAGCTCTTATTCTGAGGTCGGTGGCTAGCAGGGACTCAATCACAGCTCTTAGTCTGAGGTCGATGGCTAGCAGTGACTCAATAACAGCTCTTAGTCTGAGGTCGGTGGCTAGCAGGGACTCAATCACAGCTCTTAGTCTGAGGTCGGTGGCTAGCAGGGACTCAATAACAGCTGTTAGTCTGAGGTCGATGGCTAGCTGGGACTCAATACCAGCTCTTAGTCTGAGGTCACTGGCTAGCAGGGGCTCAATAGCAGCTCTAAGTCTGAGGTGGGTGGCAAGCAGGGACTCAATCACAGCTCTTAGTCTGAGGTCGGTGGTTAGTCTGAGGTCGGTGGCTAGCAGGGACTCAATAACAGCTGTTAGTCTGAGGTCGATGGCTAGCTGGGACTCAATACCAGCTCTTAGTCTGAGGTTGGTGGCTAGCGGGGGCTCAATAACAGCTCTTAGTCTGAGGTTAGTGGCTAGCAGGGACTCAATCACAGCTCTTAGTCTGAGGTCAGTGGCTAGCAGGGTTTCAGTCACAGCTCTTAGTCTGAGGTCAGTGGCTTGCAGGGACTCAATAACAGCTGTTAGTCCGAGGTCGATGGCTAGCTGGGACTCAATAGCAGCTCTTAGTCTGAGGTCGGCGACTAGCAGGGACTCAATCACAGCTCTTCTGCACATTCGGATTCTTCTTGTTAAAAATGTTGGTTTGAGCCAGTGTCTACGCTCCATGTGGCGAGCACGTACGTGCATGGTGTGTGTTCAATGGCTTCCCAGCGCTGGTTACATAACCAACGTTTCTTCCTACCGTCCGGAGTCCATCAGCTCTGGGCCAGGTGTAAAGTCAGTAACTCATTTACCAAATCGATACGTGATGAACTGTGCCTGACTGTTGAGGAGAGGACGGCTCGGAAATAGGATTGCGGGTGTAGGGTCTTGTAGCTGTTTATGACTAGATAGGCATGGAGTCACCCTGCCAGCATGCTCTTGTCTGTGTTGAAGGAGAGACACCATGTGGCTTTGTTGACTGCAGCTTTAAAGGCTCAACATGCGATTGCCAGGTTCCAATGGCCACTTGGTTGTAGGTTTGTAATTGCCTGATCAAGGTGTGGCCTGGGCTGCTGTGGAGGGTCCTCGGGTCCGCATTTCTGTCCATAAAAGTTGATTTAGAGTGTGGGGTTTCGAGCTGTGAAGTCTATGACAGATATTTACGAATGACCCCTGACGCGTTGCTTTTTAACTGATGAGTCCGAACTCCAGCCGTGTTTGGGACGCGGATGCCCCAGGTGGTAATGAGACAACCTGCCCATATGTACTAGGACCAGGGTGTTGCAGAGCTGCGCATCCCCGCCGTTCAGAGCTTTGGAGCCATACAAACTGGTTGGGATCAGTTTTGCCCTGCTTACCTCTAGGAGAGACCTCAAGGAGGACAGACGGACACTTTGACCATTTTCTGAGAGCATGTTGGAGAGATCCCGCCCTGGCCGGATGTACTGTTTGTGTGGCAGGAAGGATCCTCGGCTCTCCATTAGGACGCCCAGGTGCATGTAGGGGTTGTCTTTGGGAATCTTGGTGTCATTTAGGGACCACTCACCCGCCTGTTTAGTTTTTTCCCTATGATCATTTTTTTCGATCTCTTGTAGGTTTACCCTAAGGTGATTCTTGACGGTGCAAGAATGGAGGGTGTTTAGCAGTCGCTGTAGACCTGTTTGTGTCCGGCTCATAGGGAATACATCATCTGCGTAGAACAGACTGCTCAAGGCCTTCTGTCTAATTTAGGAGGACGTACCGAGAGGTCAGTCAGCGATGGTGCCCGGTCAGCCGGAATAAGGTTGAAGGAAGGGTGTGAGACCGCATCCTCGCTTCAAACCACCGTTGGTTGGATTTTCCTAGAGCCGATGCTCCCGTCCCTTACCTATGCACACTCACGTATTTGTGTGCAGCTCTGTCCTGAGAAGGTGTTGTGGAATCCAGAGGATGACCAGCTTTGCCCATATTGGGACTGAGTAAAAGGCCGCCTTAAGGTCTACAAAATAGCCGTAGAGTAGGGAGCAGCTTGCTTTGATCAATCATAAGAGAAATGGCTATTAAGTTGGTGGTCGTGCCCATTCCTTTTCTGAATCCGGTCTGATTTATTGGCATAATATTGTTCTGGGATACCCATGTCTCGAGATCCTCTAGAAGGAGGCCCTCATAATCGTTTGCTTTGTTGTCCAACAATGAGATTTGCTGGTAGATTCCTGAATTGATGGGTCTCCGCCTTTAAAGATTGGGTATATGATGTCCCATCCCCATGAGTCTGGAGTCTGACCATTCTTGAGCGCTTGGTTGTAGAGCAGTGTTAAGATTTTGGCCCATGTGCGCAGGTGGCTTTGAATAGCACCTGGGAAGGCTTCTGGGGCCGAGTGCACCATCCGCTTTACTTTTGCTGATCATACGCTCTATACTTGGCTCGGTACACAAGGTGGTCCAGGTGGTCCAGGTGGTGCAGAAAGGCTGGTGGATGGCTCAGATGTAATCCCAGGGACCCTCAGCTGCTCTGGAGATCAACGATGTGAGACCCAGGCATCTTTAGAAATGTTGGCAGCTTTGTGACCTTTTTCAAGATTATTTATTATTCTCCATAATTTTTGGGAGTAACGGCTTTTGCTGGCAGCAAGTAGTTTGGCCCAAAAGGGGTCAGTAACGTTAATATTGTGCTCCCAGAGCTTGCTTTTGTATTGTCCGCATATTGCCCTGACCTTTGCAATGTGTCTTCCTTTAAGCAATTACAGACCATCATGCCTAGTTCCCTATTTTTCACCCTTTTTAGGAATCTTAATGCTGAGGGAACACAGAGGGGTCTTGCCGAACTGAGGGTCAACTGGGGAGCTTTACTGGTTGCTGGTGTTGACTGTGCCTGTGCTGAGTTTGCGGATTCTGCAGAAGTAACAAAAAAACTCTGCCAAGCTACGCAGAGTTCCGCGAGTGGCGGAGTGTGTTACCTCACGCTGTTCACACTGATTTTTAGTGCCGGGTGTTTGTCACACACTGTAAAATCAGCACAAGTGGCATCTCGCACAGTGGAAGAGGGTGCTGCTTCTTTCTGCCACTCGAGTATAAGTTCTACTCGAGCTGCCGCTTCCTCAACGTGAGCGGAAGGTTTCTTAACGCGAGCGGTAGCGACCATCCACGACCGACCGCATTGAGAAATCTCGCTGGGAAGCAGTCTCGCATTGGATTTTTCGCACTCGCGCTCACAAACTTACTGCAAGCCAGGAAGAAACTCCACTCCGCGGAGTGGAGTTTTTCAGAACCCCACAATCTCTGTGAAGCGCAAAGTGCAAAAAACTTTGCCAACTAAGTGGCACTCTTATCTGCAGACCACTAGGATCACACACCAACTTCACCAGCACCATTGTAGACGTTGTTGCACCATTCACCCTTGATGCTGGCAATTATATCCTACTCAGAGACCTGAACTTCCAGCTGGAAAACCATACTGACCCCAACTCAAGAGCACAGATTATAGACCTTGAAAACCTGGGCCTCACGCAACGAGTTAAAGGTCCAACCCATGTCACCAGACATCACCTGGACTCTATTTTCACCAATAACTACAACATCGGGGTAAACAAGCCCATACCAGCCCCCTGGACAGACCACGTCTTTGTCAGGGTTGTCATTCCCATCCCGGTCCAATGCGCACATACCACTGCCAGAGAAGCCAGCTGAAACTTGAACAGCATCACTGACGAAGACTGAAGCACCACTCTCAACACACACTGACCCAAACACAGCAACAACCTCCCTAAAGTCACCAGGAATTTCAACAGTTGGATCACCTTCTGTGCCAACTCCCTGACCCCCCGCAAACACAGCAATACCCCCAGGCCAGCTGGTACATGGAGTAACTCATACTATTGAAACACCACTGCAAACAGCTGGGACACAAATGGAGAATTAGCCAGGGCAATACAGACAGGAGCCATTCAAATCTGCCCTGAGACACTACCACCAACTGACACGGACCCCCAAACGCGGTGCTCTGGCAGACCTCACCAATGCCAGCACCAACAGAAGCATAGAGGTCTTTCCCCATTGTGAAAGATATCACCTCACCATTGGCTGCCTTCAACTCAATCACCCCCGCGTAGGACCTATGCAACAGTCTCTTTCAATTGTTCAGCAGCGAAATCACCGCCATATACAGCGACTCTCACCCTGCAACCGGAACCAACAGACCGCGCCAAGCACCTCCCAATCTTATGCAAAGAACCAGTGCTAACCACATGACCTGTCATCACCCCAGAAGAAGCTGAAACTGCTGCCACCATGAAGACCATCCACTCAGGGGCCCCATGGAGCCCCTTCCCCCAGCACTCCTACTGCAGAGGACTGCAACCCATCAGTGCCATACTCACACCCATTCTGTATGACTCCATCTCTTCCTCGACCTCCCCAGATGCTTGGAAACACGCAACTGTCCTACAGTTGCTGAAGAAACCCGCTGTGGGTCCTTCAATGCTCACCAACTACACACTGATCTCCCTACTACCAGTCCCAGCCAGGGGCTTAGAGAAAATCATTAACAGACACCTCACCAAATACCTCAATGACCACCAACTCCTCTACACAGCTCAGTCTGGTTTCAGACCCAACCAGAGCACGGAAACTGCCCTTATTGCCAGGACAGATGGCATACGCATTACTGTGGACAGAGGGGGCACTGCGGCCCTCATGCTCCTGGACCTCTCGGCAGCACTTGACACATTCTGCCACTCCATCCTCATCCGATGCCTGCACGACATTGGAATCCATGGCCATGCTCTCCAATGGATCTGCTCCTTCTTGACTGGAAGGACCCAGTCATTCAGCCTGGCACCGTACACCTCGGACGTGCGCTACAACATTTGCGGATTTCTGCAAAGTTCCTCCCTGAGCTTGACCCTCTTCAACGGTTACATGAACCCTCCAGCCAGCATCATCCACTCTCATGACATTAACGTGCTCTCCTACGCCGATGATACTCAACTCATTCTCTCCCTCACGGGCAAGACGCACAGTACCCAGATCAAGTTCACTGCCTGCAGGACTGAAACCGCCCCCTGTATGAAGACCAGCTGTCTGAAGCTGAACACCGACAAGAAAGAAATCATGACCTTCGGGTAGAGCCCATCACAGCGGGATTCCACCTGATGGCCACGAGCTAGAACTAACACCCACCCCCACCACCCATGCCAAGAACACCAGGGTCGTCATCAACAGCAAACGCGACATGACCGTCCAAGTCAATGCGTCACCGCCTCATGCTTCCACATCTTAAAGATACTGGGGAAGATTTTCAATGGCTCCCAATCAGCACCCGAAAAACCCTTCTGCAAGCCCTGGTCACAAGCAAACTGGACTAAAGGAGCACCCTCGTTGCCGGCATCAACAAAAAACTCAACAGACGTCTGCAGACCCTTCAGATCTTGGTGGCCAGAATCACTCTGAACCTCCCATGACGCACACACATCACTCCACACCTGAAGGAGTTCCTCTGGTGCCCCATAAACTAATCAGCACAATTCAAACTCCTCCCCACACTTTCAAAGCACTACGTAACACTGGCCCAGCATATCTCAACAATCGCATCTGCCTTCCCAAACCCTCCAAACACCTCAGTTTGTCCGGACTCCTTCTTGCACTCATCCCACACATATGGAAAACTAGATCCGGCAGTCAAGCCTTCTCCGACAGCTCTCCTAAAGCGTGGCCGAGCCCTCCCCCTGCACAGAAGCGCTTCCTCCTCACTTCTTAAATTCTGCCAGAAGCTGAAGACCTTGTTTTTCAAGGCGTGCCACTAGGCGCTATGTGTGGCTGGACTCACACCTGCTCAGCGCCAGGGTACCCTCCCAGGTGATGGTCTGCTCCACAAATCTGCATAACACAACAAAACATGGAGGGATGCCAAGGTTCATACAGATTGTCAAGGAGGAAGGTTGGTGGAAGGGGCGAGGGGGGTCAAAAAGCAGCATTTCCCAATTTAACTTGAATAAGGATGTTTGCTCTCTGCTATTTAAAAAAACCACACTGAACATACTACACCACACAACATAAAACAAGAACTTTACAAAGAGGAGAGCCTTTGCTTGATTTTTTCCCCCCTTTTGTCGACTTCATGTCAGCGGACCAGCAGGTGAGTCTGTGGACCATAAGGATTTGATTTCCTAGCTGCAACAACAGCATTTTAGTTGTAGTTGTCATTATAGACCATGAAAGCTCTGTCACTGATACAGCCAAAGAAAAAAGGCATTGGCAAAGCTAATAGGTCTTACCTTAAAAATGTCAAGCTAGTTTTTAATGCTTGTTTTCATTAACATTTGGGAAAATAAGTATCATTCTAAAACGGCCAGCTTTGCGTGACAACGTGTGTGGAGGCATGCACGTTCATGAGGGACCATGTTGTCTACTCAAGGAAAAACAATCCAAGATGAACACGCGTGTACCTTCATTGTAACACACAAGTGCCCATTTTGACCTATCTTGTTTTAACTTTAATTTACTGTTTCAAGATGGACAATAATAAAAAAAAAAAGATGAAAAACAATCTAAAGGAGTGAGCGGCCTGCTAAGAGTGTGATTTTGCTGGGCCGTTATTGAAAATCATTTAAAAAATATTATCAATGATAAAAAGGTGAATGGGAGCAACGAAGAGCAGGAAAGAGAGAGGGAGAGAGAGAGAGAGAGAGAGAGAGAGAGAGAGAATCTAGGACGGTCTGTATGTGAAGCCGAGTGCGGTACTTTGTTGTCCGCTAATTGTCTCATTCTTGCGTATCTGGACCCTATGAACACTATACGGTTAGAATTGGGAAGAATTTGAATCCCTTTATAAGCTTCTATCTGAAAGGACAGAGCCTTGAAAAAGTTGCGGGATATTGCCCTTGTGCGACGAAACACGTGTCGGCTGCTACTGTCCAAGGAGATCTTTCAGCCTGGAGATACACAGGAAATAAAAAACAAGAAAACTTACATATGTCCAAGATAATTTATGCTTACTTCTTCACTTTGGTTTCTGATCCAAAAGTTATTGTTTTGACGTGTGCTGGGGATTTGCTAAAAACAACTCAATAGTATATGTAAAGGGGTATCAAATGGACTCAAATGTTTAAAAAAAACTCAAAGTAAATTGTGCCATGAGGTTCTCAGACACCATGGCAGGGTTAGAGAACTTGGAGAGAGGCTCTGAGGTTCGCGAACCCGTCCACTAGGTGCGAAGGCCCCATGTGAGGGCTCTTGGACTCTTGTTGATACCCTCCCTTGGGTTCTCAGACCGGGGATGAGGTTCACAACCCTTCCGTGGGCTTAGGAGACCCAACAAGGGCCCAGGAGTCCATTATGGTTTGAGAACTCAGATTTAGGGTTAAAGAACAAAAAATACATTATAAAAATAAAAATGAGGGCGGTTGAAGGCCAGGCACTGTAGCCGACCACTATGGCGCAGCGCCAAAGACTGGCAGGGCCAAAGACCGGGCACCGAGGGCGATGGCTGTTTCAGGGGTGGGTGGGGGTGGTGGGGCAGTGTGGTTGGGTGTGGGCAGAGGTAGCCTCTGAGGTTCACTATCAGAAGCCAAGTACAAAGAGTGTTGGCCACCCACGCTGGATCAGTGAACACGGCTGCCTAAGTGGGTTGAGGGATTCGGACAAAATATTGAGCGATAAATATCGAGCGACACTAATATCAAGTTTTTAATATCATGAGACAGAAATATCTCATGCAGGAATATCGTTGACACAAATATTGATTTTATAAGGTAAGTAATATCTTTTTCAAGAATGTTGTTAATATAATTTACAATAATATTGTTGTAAAAAATATAATTCTTTAATTATCTTTATGTGTTTTAAATATTATTGTAAATGTAGTTGTTATATATTGTTTGTATAATTGTTGTTAATGTTTTTACATATAGTTTATAATTTTAAGTTATTTTTTATTTTAATTTGTTAATAGTAATTTATACTGTCATAGCGGGTTGTAAGATTTATAGGGGTACCGGGTGGGAAGTTGATTAAGTACACTTAATTAATAATCAATGTTTGATTAATATTAATTATTTAATTGATAATTATGTATATGTAGTAATTATTATTTTTTAAGGTATATTCTAGGTACACGTTGTTGGGTTTGTAGGGGTATAGGGTGGGAAGGTAATTAAGTAATGATTGATTAATGATAAATTAATTATGAATTATTTAATTGATAGTTATATAAATTGTGTTGATTTTAAATTTATGGTTTAGGTGTGGGTTGTTGGGTTTGTCGGGGTATCAGGTGGGAAGTTTATAAAGTAATATTGAATAATTATGAATTGATGATTAATTATCTAATTGATAACTAACTATGCAAATTGTGTAATTATTATAGTTTGTTATATTTCAGGTGTGGGTTGTTTGGGTTTGTAGGGGTACAGGGTGGAAGTTTATTGAGCAAATATTATATTTAATTTTTTTAATAATTTAAAATAAAATATGTAATTTATTTATAATTAT
Organism: Triturus cristatus; assembly: GCF_964204655.1. Lineage (NCBI taxonomy): Eukaryota > Metazoa > Chordata > Amphibia > Caudata > Salamandridae > Triturus > Triturus cristatus. Next base: position 21,195,686 of record NC_140592.1, on the reverse strand, counting down.
GTGAATTATTTAATAAATATATGATTTATGTTATATATTAGGTGTTAGTTGTGTTTTGGGGGAAAGGGTGGTAAGTTATTTAAGTAATAGCTAATTAACAATTAATTAGTAATTTATTATTGATTATTTAATTTATTACTTTATATATTAATTGTGTTATAATTTTTATTTTAATTGTATTTTAAGTTTGGGTTGCTAGGTATGATGGAGTATAGAGTGGGATTTTAATGAAATAATCAATTAATGGCATTTTCAATTAATTATTTAAAAAGTGTATAATTATGCACATTGTTTAATTGTTTCATTGTTTTTAAAATGTATATACATATATTATTTTTATATTAATACTTGATATTTTAGTTCAATCAATCAATCAATCAATCAGGGGTTTTAGAGCGCACTACTCACCCGTGAGAGTCTCAAGGCGCTGGGGGAGGGGGGTACAAGCAGCTCTGTAGGTCATTCAAAGAGCCAGGTCTTGAGGTCCTTTCTGAATTGGGGCAGCGTCTGGCTTTGTCGGACACGGTGGGTGAGTTTGTTCCAGGTCTTGGCCGCGAGGTAGGAGAAGGATTTGCCACCTGCTCTGGCCCTGTGGGTGCAGGCGACCATGGCTAGGGTGAGGTCGGCAGAGCGGAGGTTTCTCTTGGGGGCGTGGAAGGAGATTCGTTCATTGAGGTATTGGGGTCCGGTGGTATGGAGGGCTTTGTAGGTGTGTGCGAACAGTTTGAAGGTTATTCTTCTTTCGCCGGGGAGCCAGTGGAGGTCGCTGAGGTGTCGGGTGATGTGGTCATGTTGTGGGAGGTCGAGGATGAGTCTGGCTGCAGCGTTCTAGATGGTCTGGAGTTTGCGGAGGAGTTTTTTGTTGATTCCGGAGTAGAGAGCATTTGTGTAGTTCAGTCTGCTGGTGATGAGTGCATGAGTGGCGGTCTTCCTGGAGTTGGGGAGATCCATTTGAAGGTCTTGCAAATTATGCAGAGGGTGTTGAAGCAATTGGAGCACACGGCATTGATCTGGTGGTTCATAGTGAGTGAAGAGTCGAGTATGATGCCATGGGTGTGTGCGTGGTCCGTTGGGGTGGCTGGGTTTCTGAGGGTGGGGGGTCACCAGCTGTTGTCCCATGCGGAGGGGGTGGAGCAGAGGATGAGGCCTCTGTTTTCTCTGACTTGAGCTTCAGGCAGCTGTTGCTCATCCATGTTGCCACATCTTTCATCTCTTCTTAGAAGTTGTGCCAGGTGATGTCAGGTTCTTTGGTGCGGGAGGGGGTGAGCTGGGTGTCATCGATGTATGAGACTATGTTGAGACCGTGATTTCTGAAGATGGTTGGGAGGGGGGCCATGTAGACGTTGAAGAGTGTGGGGCTGAGGGAGGATCCTTGGGGTACTCCGCATGTGGTCTCTGTCAGTTCAGAGAGGAAGGGCGGGAGTCTCATTCTTTGTGTTTTGCCTGAGAGGAAAGATCGAATCCAGTCTAGGTCTGTTTCTTGGATGCCAGCGATGTGGAACCTGGAGACTAGTGTGTGGTGGGAGAAGCTGTCGAAGGCTGCTAAAAGGTCCAGGAGGATGAGGGCAGCTGTGTGGCCTTGGTTGAGGAGGGCGCGGATGTAGTTGGTGGCAGCTATGAGCGCGGTCTCGGTGCTGTGGTTGCTGCAGAATCCAGATTGAGAGGTGTCTAGGATGTTGTTGGTTCCTATGAAGTGTGCTAGCTGGGTGTTGACGGCTTTTTCAATGACTTTGGCGGCAAAAGAGAGCAGTGAGATGGGCCTGAAGCTCTTAAGATCCGTCGGGTCTGCGGAGGTCTTCTTTAGGAGGGGGTTGACTTTGGCATGTTTCCAGTCAACGGGGAATGTGGAGGTCGTGAGGGAGCAGTTGATAGTTCGGTGTAGTTCGGGTGTAATGGCAATGGCGGCCCTTTGGAAGATATGCCGCGTGCAGAGGCCAGTAGGTGCTCCGGAGTGGATGCTTTTCATTGTGTTTACGGTGTCTTCTGTGGTGAGAGGGTCCAGGTGAGGAGGGTCTGTTGGAAGGCATAGCTGGGGGTAGCTGTAGAGGCGGTGTCATGGTCATGGTCGTTAAAGTTGTCGTAGAGCGTTTTGATCTTGAAGTGGATGAAGGAGCTTAGTGTGTTGCAGATGTCTCGGGAGGGAGGGACAACAATTGTTTCACTGTTGGCTCTCGCAAATTCTTGTATGATTGTAAAGAGTACCTTGGAGTTGTGGGAGTTGGAAAAGAATGTGTCTTGGATGAAGTTTCTTTTTGTTGATTTGATGAGTTGGTGGTTTGCCATAGTGGCTGCCTTGTAGGCGGAGCGTGCTTCCGGGGTTTTGCTGTTTCACCGCATTTTCTCCAGTCATCGGCAAGAGCGCTTGGATTCTCGGAGGTCCGTGGTGAACCAGGTGGCTTTCGTGTTGTGTCGTCTCATAGTGTTCTGGGGGGGTGCGAGAGTGTTGGTGCAGTTGGCTATCCATTGGTGGAGGTTGCTTGCCGCTGTGTTGGTGTCTGTCGCAGTTGGGGGAGGAGTGCAGTTGAGGGCGGAAGTGAGGTGTTCTTCTGAGACTTTGTTCCAGCTTCTGCGTGGGGTGCGAGGCGTGCGCTGTGTGCGGTGGGTTTTGAGAAGGAGAAATGGATGTAATGGTGGTGTGTCCAGAGTGGTTCCGTGGTGTGGCTGAAACAAATGTTGTTTCTTCCGGTGAAGATGGGGTCAAATTAGTGTTCTGCTGTGTGAGTGAGGGTGGAGACAAGTTGCTTCAGCCATCTGTTGGTGAGGTTCTCCCGGAGGGCAGTGGTGTTGGGATCGATGTGGTTGTCTAGATGGATGTTCATGTCTCCGAGCAGCATGTAGTCTGTGGAGGCGAGTGTGTGGGGAGCGTTGTGGTCTGCGATGACATTGGTGATGGGGGTGCGGGGTCCGGGAGGTCTGAAGGCGAGTGTTCCACTGAATGTCATTCTTGGGTTGGGCTGGATTTGGAAGTGGATGTGTTCCATGAGTTGGTGATTGTTAGTCAGAGGGAGATTTTGTGGACGATGGTGAGGCCGCCTCCCGGGTGGTTGGGGCGGTCCTTCCTCAGGATCTTGTATCCGTCAGGGATGGTGGTTGCGATGTCAGGTGCGGAGCTGGCGTTGGTCCAGGTCTCTTTGAGGAAGGTGACGCCGGGTGAGTGAGTGTTGAGGGAGCCTCAGATTTCTACGACGTTATATGTGCAGGGAGCGTACACTGAGGAGGATGCAGCTCAGTGGCTTGTGTGCAGTGGCATCCAGTGGGTTGGGGGTGACTTCCTGGGTTCAGAGGTGGGTCAAGGTGCGGCGTCAGTGTCGGCAGCAGATCGGGCCCTGGGTGTTGCTCGCCGTCGAGAGCTAGCAGTTTCTGCGTCCAGGGTTGAGTGTGTGGAGAGTGCTGGGGTCGTAGTGGCAGGGGATCGGGGGACCAGGGTCCCTGGCGCTGGTGGCAGTCGGGTCGGGTCATGGACAGGCGCAGATGGGCTTGCGTTTGGCGTGGCTTCGGTGTGCTAGTGGTGCGGCTGCACAGCGACCACCATTAACTAGGGGTTGGGAGGGTGAGCAGCTGGGAGGCGGGAGCAGGAACACGCTGGGCGTGAGAGGCTGCAGGGGCAGCAGCGTGGAAAAGGCAACGAGAAAAGGGCAAAAAAAAAGGCAAAACAGAAAAAAGAAGACAGAACATAAAAAGGCAAAACAGAAAAGGCAAAATAGAAAAGGATGACACACACTGAGCGGACTAGGGAAAGAGCAGGCTCTTCCACTAGACTGCCAGGGATAGGGCCCAGGCAGCAGCCTGCGGGTGGAGGAGGGCCTCGTACACCTTACCTGGATCACCAGAAGGTGATAAGGGCAGTGCCCCAAAGGTGGAGCTGCGCGGTGGGAGAGCACTGACTCCGACCAGGAGGTCAGAGGTATTGCAATTAATACATGTATTAAAATATGGTATGTGTTTGAAGTGAAGACTTTACCCTACTGCTGCAGAAACTGGAGTGGGAATAGTAACTTTTACCACTCTTGAGTCCAACCCTTTCCCTTCTGCTGCAGTGACTGGAGTGTGAATAGTAACTTTTACCACTCTTGAGTCCAACACTTTCCCTACTGCTGCACTAACCTGAGTGCGAATAATAACTTTTGCCCCTCCTGAGTCCAACACTTTCCCTACTGCTGCACTGACTGGAGTGTGAAAAGTAACTTTTACCAGTCTTGAGTCCAACACTTTCCCTACTACTGCACTGACTGGAGTCCGAATAGTCCATGTTGCCCCACTTTCCCTATTGTTGCATTGACTGGATTGGGAATAGTATATTTTGCCCCTCCGATGTCCAACGCTTTCCCTACTGTTGCACAGACAGGATTGGGAATATAAAATGTTACCCCTGCTGAGTCCAACGATTTCCGTACTGCTGCACTGACTGGAGAGGGGATAATAAATTTTACCCCTCCTGAGTCCAACGCTTTCCCGACTGTTGCACAGAGTTGAGTGGGATAGTATATTTATTATTTATAAAATGTAATCGTTTTGTTAGTATTTTTAAATATATAATATTATGCTTTTGTGTATTTCATTTTAGATTTTTTATATTAAGTAATGTTTACTGTTAGTAAAATATATTTTTTCTATTGTTTACTTATGTATAATTAAATTGAAAATTTTTTAATAGTTTTTTTCCAGTTTATTTGTGATAGTTTTTATTTTTAATATATATGTAATTTTGTTAATTTTCGTTTTGAATGGTGACTTTTATCCCTAGGGCAAATTAATTTTAGAGGGATGAAAAGCATCGAAATGAAATCACTGCTGGTGGATGAATCCAAGCCCACAAGGGCATGACTTTGTGGCTTTAAATGTGGTTCTAATTATTGGCATCAGTCTTTTGGACAACCTTAATCCACATACACGTAGGGCCTGATTGTGATGCCAGACAGACCACCACTAACGGTCTGTCGATGGCAGTCCAGCCGACATCTGGTGCCTTGACCGCCACATTATGATGTGCAGCGGTTGGAGGCAGCAGGCGGCGGGACCAACCACTGCCTATGACAGGCTCAAGGTGCGGCAGCTATGCTACTTATGCGCCACCCACCCAGCCTCCTGCTTACAGGGCAGGTAGAGGTGCGGCAGCTCCTGGTACTCATGTGCCACCCTCCCAGCCTCCTGCTGACAGCCCTGTTGGGGAAGCTCCTTGTGGGAGCCAGCCTCGTGGCGTGGTCCTGTTCCCCCTCGCCCAGCCGCACGAGGTCCCATGCACCTCGGGGCTCCTCCATTTTGGATTACACGTCACGCCACGTGACCACCTGCATGACCCCGCTTCACCCGGCCTCTGTCCCAGCGAGGCCCGACATCAAGGCGCCAACCCCTGGCCCGGGGGATACCACGTGAACCCTTCCCACTCCCGGCGGAGGGCAGTATCGATGGGACCCCCAACCGTCCTTCCACACCTCGGTGCGATCGCCCCACAACTCTCTGGGGCCTGGCGCCTCTCCTGCTGGGCGTCTGGCCGCTCCCTACCTGGCCTCTCCGCCCCCTCCGGGCGCAAGGGTCCGGACATCAAAGGGCTCCAGTCCTATATCTGGGGCGACCCGACAGCAGGACAGCAGTTGTATCCTGGAGTCCAGAGCCCTGCTGATGGGATCGCGGCTGACCCTACGGAAGAAGACTCATCCTGAAACCCACCCTCTGAGCCCTGCTGACGACGTCGCGGCTCCATCGTGCTTAAAGACCTTCACGAACCTTTGGGGCCCTGCTGACGCTGTCGCGGCCTGACCTTGTTGAACTTTACCACCAGAGCCCAGCTGACCTCGTCGCGGCTCGACCGAAGCGGACCTACCACCGGAGCCCTGCTGACTGTGTCGCGGCTCGACCGAAGCGGAACTACCACCCGAGCCCTGCAGACGCCGTCGCGGCTCTCCTCGTCCGAGCCACTCCGAGACCAGCACTCAAGGTCTGGCGCAGAGCCTCCCCGTACCTGGCTGGTACTAAGACTGTCCCGCTACCTTACCCCTCTAAAGACATTGAGACTCTTATTGGATCCCTCAATCCCACTGTAAATATTGAACGTACTACTGTTGATAAAGAACCAAGTTAAGCAACTGATACGGAGTCCTGTGTGGTGGTATTACTGGGCCTAGTACGAACATAGGAGAGGGACCTCCCCTAGGAGGCTTCTCAGCGGCGCTCGGCTATAACTTTGCGGTAGGAAGGTGCCCCGGAGTAGTCCGTCCGACGCCCCGGTGGTCCTCCCTCCAACATTTGGTGGCCAGCGACGGGATCCGAGCCAGACGCAATCGTACAGGCCAGTAACGCACCCACTACCTAACCAGACGGAGAAAAGGGAACCATGGACGGCCAAGAGGCAACCGTGGCCGCAACCTTCCAGCCGGAAAGGTTGGAAGAATACACCCACAAAGAACTAAAACAATTCTGCAAGGACAAAGGGATCGCAACCACAGGATTGGGGACCAAGGAAGAAATGCAAAAAGCCCTGAAAGCCTGAGCAGAAACCGAGACCACTCCACCCCGAGCCGAAGGGACCTCGGCCCGGGACGGAAACCTGCCAACCCCAACCCCGACAGATGGGGGGTGAACCGTCCCAGAAACCAGCCTTTCCCCCGAAGAAATGCGAGAACGGGAGAGGGTCCGGACACACGAAATGGACCTCGCCGGACTCCGGCTGGACGGTGAGCTCCTACTGGCGGAGAAGAAAATAGCCTTGGAGCAACTACGGCTGCAAGAGGAAATCGAGGAAAAGAAGCGGCATCGGGAACTAGAGGAGAGACGGCTAACCCTCGAGCACGAGAGGAGCCTCAAGGAACTTGAACTAAAAGCTAAAACGGGGGAGACCAGCACCCCCGGAGCCCGGGACGCTCTGCCACTGACCGAGCCAAAGGTTCACATTCCCAAGGATGTCGTCAAGGAGTACTATAAAAATGACGACATCCAGCAATGGTTCCGAGCGTACGAAGTAGCCATGACCTCCCATCGGGTACCCCGGAAGGATTGGGGTGCCGGCCTATGGGGGAGGTTCCTCAGCGAGGGCCGGGATACCCTGCTGCAACTCCCCGACGCGGTGATGACATCCTACGACCACATGAACGAAGCCCTACTCACACGCTACGGACTATCACCCGAGATGTACCGGCAGCGCTTCCGGGACTGCAAGAAGCTCCCCGGTACCACGTGGGTCGAATACGTGGACTTCTTCAGTCGAGCATTGGAAGGATGGATCAAAGGAAGCAAGGTCACCTCATACAATGAACTGTTCGACCTCATTGTCTGGGAGCACCTCGCCAACAACTGCTTTGTTGAACTAAGGCAACATCTCCTGGACAGTAAACTGACCGAGCCCCGGAAGCTCGCCGCCGAAGCAGACCGATGGGTCAACACCCGGGTCCCCCGGAACCCCGTGGGGGACTACCAACGGAGTACCACGGGACCTCCCCGCCAGCGAGGCGGAGGAGGGGGGTCCCACCGCAGTCGAGAATTCCCGGCCGGGCCGCCCCGAAGCCCGCCACGAGGCCAAGCCACCAACCACACGTCCCCGACCATGGGCCGAAGGGGGACTCCTATCGCACGGCCTGGACCACGACCAACAGTGACCTGCTTCGGCTGCCAGCAGACCGGCCACTATGCGAGCGACCCGGCCTGCCCCGTGAACCGACGGAACGGGACCGCTGGGCCCCCTCCCCGGCAAATAGCTGCCGCAGCCCTGGGGGAGGGAGAAGACGAGGAGGAAAACCACGACGGCGGGTCCCCCGAGTGGGAACCAGCTGCTATGTCGTTTGTATGCCTGGGCTCCCGAGAAATGGTGCCCCGAGCTGCCATCCCAAGCAACACCCAGAAGTACCAACAGTGGGTCACCATCAATGGACGACGGGCCGAGGCCCTGCGGGACACTGGGGCCAGTGTGACCGCTGTCCGCTGCCACCTGGTGACCCCCGAACAAATCCTGCCGCATGTCCTATGCCCTGTCCGGACCGCAGACAACACCGAGAGCATGTGCTGGATGGCCAGGATCCCCTTCGAGTGGGGGGGAGTGTCCGGCACCCTAAAAGTGACTGTCCGCGACGACGCCCCAGTAGACTGCCTCCTGGGGAATGACCTAGAGAGCTCCCCCTGGGCCCAGGTGGAACGCCGAGAGCATCTGGGGATGCTAGGACTGCCCGAGTGGGCCTGCGCCACCACCCGGTCCATGACCGCCCAACCAGCCGCTGCCACGGCCCCCGACAAGCCGACGGGCCCCGAACCATCAAACCCCTCCGGCACGGACGAACCTGACGAGGAGGCCGGCCCGTCCGAACTTTCTACCGACGAGGCCGCCTCCCTCAGCGAGATCCCCGAGCTGGCCCAGTGGTGCCACGACGGGGGCCCCAACCGCGAACAAGTCCAGCAAGAGCAGAAGGCCTGCCCGTCCCTCGAGGGGGCCCGACAGCAAGCGGCCGCCCAGGCTGCGGGGGACCCCACGGGAACCCACTGGGTCTATTGGGACAATGACCTATTGTATAGCGAGCAGAAAGTCGCCGAACTAGGGGCCGGCCGGGTGTTGGTGGTCCCCCTCCGATTTCGAGAGTTCCTCCTGAACCTGGCACATGACGTGCCCCTCGCCGGACATCTCGGGCGGGACAAAACGTACAGCCGCCTAGTGACCCATTTCTATTGGCCCCGAATGAGAAGAGACGTGGACCATTACTGCCGGTCCTGCCCGACCTGCCAAGCTAGCGGGAAGACTGGGGGTCGAGTGAAAGCCCCCCTACAACCATTCCCAACCGTCAACACCCCGTTTGAACGAGTAGGGATCGACATCGTGGGGCCCCTCGACCCCCGAACCGCCCTGGGACACCGCTTCATCCTGGTACTGGTCGACCACGCCACCCGATACCCCGAGGCCATCCCACTCCGCACCGTGACAGCTCCAGTGGTGGGTCGGGCCCTGATGGGCATCTTCTCCAGGGTGGGGTTCCCCCGAGAAGTGGTGAGCGACAGGGGTACGAACTTTATTTCAAAATACATGAGATCCCTCTGGCAACAATGTGGGGTCACCTATAAATTCACCACCCCTTACCACCCCCAGGGGAACGGACCGGTCGAGCGGTTCAACAGAACCCTGAAGGGGATGATCAAGGGCCTGGAAGAGCCCCTGAGGAGAAGATGGGATGTCCTGCTGCCCTGCCTCCTGTTCGCCTATCGGGAGGTACCACAGAAATCCCTGGGCTTCAGCCCCTTCGAACTATTGTATGGGCACCCCGTCCGAGGGCCCCTCAGCCTGGTCAAGGAGGGCTGGGAGGCGCAAGTCCAAGATGCCCCTCCCGACGTCTACCGGTACCACCTGACCCTGCGGAACCAGACTCGGAAGTTCCGGGCCCTGGCAGAAGCCCACCTCGAAGCCAGCCAAGAAGACATGAAACGCTGGTATGACGAAAATGCCTCAACCATCGAGTTCGAGCCGGGCCAGCAAGTCTGGGTCATGTCACCAGTGGACCCCTGCACCCTGCAGGACAAGTGGACCGGGCCCTTCAAGGTAGTTGAGAGGAAGAGCCCCGTCACGTACCTAGTCGACATGGAGTCCCCGAGGAACCCCCTCCGGGTCCTGCATGCCAACCGGCTCAAGCCCCACTTTGCCTGAACTGAACTAAGCCTGCTGCTGGCTACCGACGATGGGGGCGAAAGTGACTCCGAGCCCCTACCAGACCTCCTGGGGTCCTCGGGCCAAGACGGCTCCTTGGAGGGCGTCCGCCTCCCCGCCACCCTGACACCAGAACAGCGCCATGACTGCCAGAAGCTGCTACAACCCTTCGCTGCCCTCTTTTCTCTCACGCCCGGGGTGACCACCTGGTGCGTCCACGACGTGGATACGGGGGACAGCCCCCCTGTGCGACACCGCGCTTACAGAGTACCTGACCGAGTCCAAGCCTGCATACAGACCGAGGTCACCAAGATGCTCGCCCTCGGAGTCATCGAGCCGTCCGACAGCCCGTGGGCCAGCCCGGTGGTCTTGGTGCCGAAGGCCGCCGCCCCCGGCACTGCCCCGGAACTCAGGTTTTGTGTCGACTACCGGGGCCTGAACGCAGTCACCAAGACCGATGCCCACCCCTTGCCACGCGCAGATGAGCTGATCGATCGCTTAGGGGCCGCCCGCTACCTAAGCACCTTTGATCTCACCGCTGGGTACTGGCAGATCAAGCTCACTCCCGGCGCCCAGGAACGATCCGCCTTCTCCACCCCCGATGAGCACTACCACTTTCGGGTAATGCCCTTCGGTATGAAGAACGCCCCAGCGACCTTTCAGAGGCTCGTGAACAAGGTCCTGGCCGGACTAGAAGCCTTCAGTACGGCCTACCTCGACGACATTGCCGTCTTCAGCGACCACTGGGCCGCGCACCTAGGACACCTCGGGGAAGTCCTGGCCGCTCTCCAAAGAGCCGGACTCACCATTAAGGCCAGTAAATGCCAGATCGGTCAAGGATCTGTGACCTATCTGGGTCACCAGGTGGGGAGTGGCCAGGTGGCGCCCCTCCAGTTAAAGGTCGACGCCATCCAGGCATGGGAGCCCCCCGCAACCCAAACCGCTGTCCGGGCCTTCCTAGGCCTCACAGGCTACTACCGACGATTCATCAAGGATTATGGCAGCATTGTGGGCCCCCTGACGGAGCTCACTTCCAAGAAACAGCCCAAGGTAGTGCACTGGACGCCCCGCTGTCAGACCGCTTTTGAGACCCTCAAGGCGGCCATGTGCGCTGCCCCTGTGCTACAGGCCCCTGACTACAGCAAGGAATTTGTAGTCCAGACCGATGCCTCGGAGTACGGGGTCGGGGCGGTCCTCTCCCTGCTGGACGCCAAGGGTCTCGACCGACCTGTGGCCTTTATCAGCCGCCGACTGCTGCCGCGAGAACAGAGGTGGAGCACCATCGAGCGGGAGGCCTTCGCCGTGGTATGGGCCCTCAAGAAGCTCCGGCCCTACCTGTTCGGCACCCACTTCAGGGTCCAAACTGACCACCGGCCCTTGCGGTGGCTCATGCAAATGCGGGGTGAGAACCCCAAGTTATTGCGATGGTCCATCTCGCTGCAAGGGATGGACTTCACTGTGGAACACCGGCCCGGCAATGACCACGCCAACGCTGACGGCCTATCCAGATTCTTCCGCCTCGGCGAGGAGAACCCCCAAGGAGATGGGTGACTCTCCCTGCCTTCAGCTGGGGGGGACGCGTGTGGGAGCCGGCCTCGTGGCGTGGTCCTGTTCCCCCTCGCCCAGCCGCACGAGGTCCCATGCACCTCGGGGCTCCTCCATTTTGGATTACACGTCACGCCACGTGACCACCTGCGTGACCCCGCTTCACCCGGCCTCTGTCCCAGCGAGGCCCGACATCAAGGCGCCAACCCCTGGCCCGGGGGATACCACGTGAACCCTTCCCACTCCCGGCGGAGGGCAGTATCGATGGGACCCCCAACCGTCCTTCCACACCTTGGTGCGATCGCCCCACAGCTCTCTGGGGCCTGGCGCCTCTCCTGCTGGGCGTCTGGCCGCTCCCTACCTGGCCTCTCCGCCCCCTCCGGGTGCAAGGGTCCGGACATCAAAGGGCTCCAGTCCTATATCTGGGGCGACCCGACAGCAGGACAGCAGTTGTATCCTGGAGTCCAGAGCCCTGCTGATCGGATCGCGGCTGACCCTACGGAAGAAGACTCATCCTGAAACCCACCCTCTGAGCCCTGCTGACGACGTCGCGGCTCCATCGTGCTTAAAGACCTTCACGAACCTTTGGGGCCCTGCTGACGCTGTCGCGGCCTGACCTTGTTGATCTTTACCACCAGAGCCCAGCTGACCTCGTCGTGGCTCGACTGAAGCGGACCTACCACCGGAGCCCTGCTGACTGTGTCGCGGCTCGACCGAAGCGGGACTACCACCCGAGCCCTGCAGACGCCGTCGCGGCTCTCCTCGTCCGAGCCACTCCGAGACCAGCACTCAAGGTCTGGCGCAGAGCCTCCCCGTACCTGGCTGGTACTAAGACTGTCCCGCTACCTTACCCCTCTAAAGACATTGAGACTCTTATTGGATCCCTCGATCCCACTGTAAATATTGAACGTACTACTGTTGATAAAGAACCAAGTTAAGCAACTGATACGGAGTCCTGTGTGGTGGTATTACTGGGCCTAGTACGAACATAGGAGAGGGACCTCCCCTAGGGGGCTTCTCAGCGGCGCTCGGCTATAACTTTGCGGTAGGAAGGTGCCCCGGAGTAGTCCCTCCGACACCCCGGTGGTCCTCCCTCCAACACTCCTGATAATCATGTGCCACCCATCCAGCCTCCTGCTTACAGGGCAGGTGGAGGTGCGGCAGCTCCTGGTACTCATGTGCCACCCTCCCAACCTCCTGCTGACAGCCCTGTTGGGGAAGCTCCTGATAATCATGTGCCACCCACCCAGCCTCCTGCTTACAGCGCAGGTGGCGGTGCGGCAGCTCCTGGTAATCACGTGCAACCACCTACCTCCTGCAGACAGTGAAGGTGGAGGTGAGACAGCTCCTGGTAATCACGTGGCACCCACCCAACCTCCTGCTGACAGTGTAGGTAGAATTGTGGCTGCTCCTGGTAGTTATGTGTGCTACACACCCAGCCCCCTGCTGACAGCCCAGGTGTAATTAGGCAGTCAGTGCCCAGTCACTCCAGTGTGTGCATGTCCTTGAGCCCATGTATGACCTTCTTCGGGGCTATGTGCCCCCAGGATATCTTGGACAGGTGCCTGCCTCTTCCGGTAAGTCCAGGTGCCTGCTTCTTCCCGTAAGTCTGGACAAAGGGAGGGGTAGGGTCTCAGGAAACAGCGCCTGCTGCTTCTAGGCCCTCTAAGACAGGCTAGGAGTACAAACATTATTTTAATGCGATTGTCCCAGGTCAGGAGTGACCATGGCATCCAGTTGCTTTGGCTACATGGATTCTGGGACTTGTAGTTCTCCTCGGGTACCCTAAAAACATTACTGAATGGCTTACTCATGCCAGACCAGAATTAATTTAAAACTATTGGGAAGTGAAAACACCCATTATTATACAGGTTAATGTCTTCGTATCAGCCGATTACCTCCCGTTTTCAGGGGGAAAGTTCGGGAAAGAGAGCAGAAAGTCAGCTCACTCTTTTGATGGAGCGGGTAGTACAAAATGTTGTATAGCTCCCCCATTCTGCATGAAAATGCTAATTGAATAATCTATTAATTAATAATATTATTAAATTAGTGTGCATGATTATTAATCAACATTATTAAAATTCGAATTACACGTGGGATTTTCATATTGCATGGCTAAATAACCTTTATTAATTAAAATCCGTACGCATACTAACAGTAGTATATGGAATAAATAGAATATTGCATGATATATGTTGCTTTTGTGATGTCTTTAATGTTGCCCGAGAAGAGGACCAAAAGGGTGAATACAATTGCTTTAAATGCCACTATACGCTAGATAGATACAAGCACATAGAGGGATTAGTAAGGGGTTAACATTAGATTTATTATTTCTATGCATTAATTACTCTTTGTGTTTGTTTCGCTTAAGTTGGCGTTTAGGCATAAAACCCCAAATGGCTGCGGACGTGACACGACGAAGTGTCCACTGTCTCACGAGGTATGGAGTGAAGAGCGCTGGAGCGACAAAGTCTTCCAAGACCTCGTCCTGAACCCTGATCTTCGTGTTCCCAAGCAAGGACACTGTGGGATGACGGCCAAGACGAAAAGACAATAGACTTTCACAGTAAACCGGAACGGACTAACTTTAAATGAACGTATGACATCACCCCTTGAACTGTACCAAAGTCGCAAACTTTAGCATCGGACGATCCCAACCAACCAATCACGACCGTATTAAAATAACGAAATGTATCTTCTTGCTTTGATTTCATTATAAAAATACACGGTAGAATAGAGAGGCACGCTTATTGCGATCGTTCTTTCTGATGACAACGACGACGACGGTGACACTATACGAACTCTACTACTTAGGGTGACTGCTGCGTTTTCCTGAGTCTTAGATGGTCCAGATGCTGCCCAATTTTTTCATGACTGGAAACTTTTCCTAATTCTATGGGCACTGACAGATGCTTGCACGTCTCTGGTCTTTGCTGATCTATTGAGATAGCGTGCTGAGCAAAGAACTTTGAACTTTGACAACTGACTGCAAAATGAACCAATGACTTAGAGGACTCGGAATAGCCAGATTAGGTAAATATAATGTTCTGCGCTATATTTGAAATCTGATATAAATTTCCAAATGCGAATTTAACTCTTCCAGAAAATTAGATAAACAGATATTGATTAACAAGAAATGAGTTTGTGGTTTATTAAGAAAGGTAAGATCTTAATCTTGAATGTGCTTTAGCTGGTTCTAAATCACCATCAACCAATCCAACTAAATGATTCATCGATCAATGTGGGAGGAGTGCCTTGATGATTAGGATTGAGATCTGTAGGTGGAAGGGTATTTGATGTATATTGTTGTAAAATGACTTTTCTTTCCCTATAGGTTATAAGGTGTTCCCCTCACATGTCGAGCGCTTGAACCGCTCATCCCTCCTGTTGTGTGCAGACCGTGGAATGGCTAGCGTGAGTGTTGGTGTTATGGGCCCCACCAATGACTGCTTGTGTGAATGAGTTAGTGTGAAGTCTGGTCTACTGAAGGGAGGATACCGGTACGGGTTTGCTTTCCCCGTTGCTAGGGTTTTTGCGTTCCATCACTTTCATTGGTAATTGGCAGTTGTCAATCAGTACGGTGACCCGCCTTTCACACTGTCTGAGCAGCGAGTTCAGAGGTCACCGGTTCTGAGTCTATTAAAGGCGTGTTACCGCGGGCACTGCTTCCACGCGTCACCGCCATCATACTATGAGGCATACGGATTTATATGATCAAATTACCAGCAATATTATCTTTATTAATGTTGTTTTGTGGTTGTCACCAGTATCATTGTCGTTATTATAACTGTTACTAGTGAACGATCACAGATCCAGTGATAGAGAAGGGTGATTACCGTCTCGTGGCGTCAGGATTGGTAACATAATTATAATCCAATGAAGATTATACTAGGATCAATAAAGCCAATATTAATAACATCGATGTGCTCGAGTACAATAACGTTAGTAGTAGTTGTAAGATGATAACAGTCACGTGATATCGGTGCTGCACGCCCATTGGTTGCCGGCTGACACGGTTGCTATGGCAGGGGGAGGAGTCCTGGGTGCTGGTACCCAACCCCGGGTCTGTGAGCAGCATCTCTGAGCATCTTCGGCATCTCGGAGGCATCTCTTGGCAGCCGTGGGCACACCGGGCATGCACCTGTGACCCCGGGCCCTGGGAGCCCTCCAGACGCCCCGCATCACCTCTTGGCTGGGCAGGAGGGGGTTGCCAGGCTGCTGACGGCTGCCAGGGGGCTCCCTGCCGGACAGGGCTGCCCGGGCCCGGTGTGTGGGCGCTATCCCCGCTCCCTGGCCCCCACAGGAGGCTGTGGACGCACATACTTTGAATTGTGGATCCGGTGCCCCCGGGAGGGGTGCATCGCCGGGACTGCCTGCAGAAGCGGGGGACGCTGCACTCCCAACCACCGAGCACAGATCTGCAGTGCCGCGGGAGCGCGCCCGGCCTCGGGATCGCGCGCCAGTGGAGCCCACGGACCATTATCACGGATGAAGCGGCAGCTGCGGCGTGGAGGCGGCAGGTCGGGCCGGGGGCTGGAGGGGGTGTGAGGGCGTCCACCAGCCGCCTGGTCTCAGGGAGCGCCCGGACACCTCAGTCAGCAGTGGAGCCTGGCAGTATGGGCCCCTTGATGCCACCTGTGACTCCCCCTACGAGGGACCCCAAAAGGGGCTGTTCCTCCCTGCGCCCCTTACAGCCCGGGCTCTGTACATTGTCTACTAGGGCTCAAGAATTGAGTGCCCTGAAGTCTCACTCATAGCGCCCCCTGTCCACCCGGTGTCTCACCCTAAGCCGTCCCCTCTACTCCTACACCTGTAGACTGGTGGGTCCTCGGAGTCTGTCCTCGTGGCGGGGGCTCTCCAACCTCCGAAAGAGAGGGGCACGTGTCCTTGTCCTACTCTGGCTGGCGCCTGCGTTACTAGGGCTGACAGAGCCCCCCTTAACTTCTCCCCTTCTGGGGAGCCCGATACAAGTTCACCCCTGTCCCTCCTCTTGTACAATAAGGTAATACATGGCCGAATCTCCTCGCCCTGTGGACCCCTCTGCCCCCACTGTTGTACATTAGGGTCCAATAGGACTGGGGCCCTGACTCCTTCCCTTGTGCGGATTCTCCTACTGTTTTATGCTAGTGGCCTCCAGCTAGCCGCGGTAGTCCTATGACTGTAGGGTGGAGAGTCATCGGCTTTCTTTCACCTGCCCACAAAAGTTCTCAAGTGTATGGCTGTCGGCTCATCCCCATCCGAGTTGCCTTGTGCCATCCTTGGGTTTAATAGTAGAGGGATCCTAGCTTCTCCCCTAAGCTGGCCTTTCTACCTGTAGGGTTGAGAGACAGGCACTCTTGGATTTCCCATAGCCTGGTGGCTACTGTATCAATAGGGTTGGGAGACAGGGCACTCTTGGATTTCCCATAGCCCGGTGGCTACCGTATCAATAGGGTTGGGAGACAGGGCACTCTTGGATTTCCCATAGCCCGGTGGCTCCTGTATCGACAGGGCACTCTTGGATTTCCCATAGCCCGGTGGCTCCTGTATCGATAGGGTTGAGAGACAGGGCACTCTTGGATTTCCCATATTACCTATAGTCCGGTGGCTCCTGTATCGATAGGGTTGCGAGACAGGGCACTCTTGGATTTCCTATAGCCCGGTGGCTCCTGTATCGATAGGGTTGAGAGACAGGGCACTCTTGGATTTCCCATAGCCCGGTGGCTCCTGTATCAATAGGGTTGAGAGACAGGGCACTCTTGGATTTCCTATAGCCCGGTGGCTCCTGTATCGATAGAGTTGAGAGACAGGGCACTCTTGGATTTCCTATAGCCCGGTGGCTCCTGTATCGATAGAGTTGAGAGACAGGGCACTCTTGGATTTCCTATAGCCCGGTGGCTCCTGTATCGATAGGGTTACGAGACAGGGCACTCTTGGATTTTCTATAGCCCGGTGGCTCCTGTATCGATAGGGTTACGAGACAGGGCACTCTTGGATTTCCTATAGCCCGGTGGCTCCTGTATCGATAGGGTTGAGTGACAGGGCACTCTTGGATTTCCCATAGCCCGGTGGCTCCTGTATCGATAGGGTTGAGAGACAGGGCACTCTTGGATTTCCCATATTACCTATAGTCCGGAGGCTCCTGTATCGATAGGGTTGAGAGACAGGGCACTCTTGGATTTTCTATAGCCCGGTGGCTCCTGTATTGATAGGGTTACGAGACAGGGCACCCTTGGATTTCCCCCCAGTCTGCTGGCGCTTTTATCTGTAGGGCCGGCACACAGAGGACTCCTGGATTTTCCCGCATTGTGGAGACACATCCCATCCAATGGTCTCCTTGCCTTCACCTGCTTCGGTGGTCCTTTGAACCTACGGTTGTAGCATTTGAAGCTCTTGGCTTCCTCTCTTTTTGGCCTTCCTACTCTTAAGGCTGACGGATAAGGGGCCCCCGGCTCCTGTCACCCCCCAGCTGGAGCGAGCTGTGCCGCACAGACCCACACAATGCTGCCCTCCCAGGAGGCCTCCAAGCTCTACCATGAGAACTACATGCGGAACTCGCGGGCCATCGGCGTCCTGTGGGCCATCTTCACCATCTGCTTCGCCATCATCAACGTGGTGGTCTTCATTCAGCCCTACTGGATCGGGGACAGCATCAACACTCCAAAGCCGGGCTACTTCGGCCTCTTCCACTACTGCGTGGACAATGGGCTGCCCAACCGGGACCTGACATGCCAGGGCTCCTTCACAGACTTCTCCAGCATCCCGTCGGCAGCCTTCAAGGCGGCCGCCTTCTTTGTCCTCCTCTCTATGGTGCTCATCCTGGGCTGCATCACCTGCTTCGCCCTCTTCTTCTTCTGCAACACGGCCACTGTCTACAAGATCTGTGCCTGGATGCAGCTGCTGGCAGGTACGGCTTGGTTACATCCTATGGGATTGATATTTCAGCGGTCACCGTTGTGGCGGAGTGACCCGTCCACTGAGATCTAGTTCTGGCCCTGAATTATTTTGAAAGGGAGGTCTTGGCTGCTTATAGAATGTAAGTCCTAGTAGCTAACAGAAGGTAAGCTGAGGCCTGACTTTGGCCTAATCTGGAAGGTAAGGTGAACCCTGGTGGGGGCCCCGCTGACATGCAGAGTGGGCACTCAGTGTGGCTTCTGATGGCAGGTCATGAGACTGTTGGCTGGATCTTCTCAGAGTAGGTGAGGACATGACCGTCTTTGAGGACAGTAGAGTGATGCCATGATTGCTGAGAGATGGTGGTCTCAGGCTCTGGGGGGAGGTGACCATGGTTTAGGGGCCCAGGCCACTGTCTAAGGGAAGCCATGATAGAGGCCCCTGAATGTAAACAAGGTGATGTCAGAAGGTGCTAGTGGTGGCAGATTAGAGGACAGATGTGATGTTGATGTTGGGAGATGGCGGGCCAAGGCGAGGGTTCCAAAGGGAATGAGGTTAGGATGGTGGGAGAGATGTGCTTGATGTTATACTAAGGGATGTCATGATGGGGCGGAAGTTCTCACGCTGTAGAGGCCTCGGATGGAGATGACACACCAGGATAAAGGGCTCATATTTGGAATAATATAGCGATGACAAGCAGGCATAGGATGCGGCAGGTGCAGATTAGGGTCTCAGGATAGGGAGGCAGAGGTGAAACAGAGGGGACTCACATAGAGATAATATGACAAATGGGGATGAATTGAACCGATGTTGGCACGATAAGGGGGCGGACGATGAGGCCAGTGTCAGGGGCACATGAAGAGGCGATGTGAAGTGAGAGGGTGGGGGAGATGTTCTGGGGTAAGGGAGTTTGCAGATGAGGCTGATGTAGGTAGGCTTAGAAAGGTATGAGAATGGTGCTGATGTTGGCAGTGTAAGGGTGCTTGGGATGTGGCTAACTTCAGCGGTGTTGCCCCAAGGTGGGACGGATGTGGTCACCATGGTGAGGCCAAGAATGCTGATGATGTCAGGGCTCATGCTGGCAGCTTAAAGTTAAACAGAGTTCTGTGATCATCTGATTTATTATAAAAGTGGACATTTGTGGCTCCAACTGGACCCTGCCTTTTCCCAATGATCTGCGTTCATCACAGTTCACCTAAATGAGTCTGAATTAGAAAACGGAACTCAGGCCTGCGATTAAACAGAATATGTCACTGCTGGATTTTAACAATGAACATTGAAACATTTGAGGCCATCATTCCTTAGAATGCTGGTTTTTATTGTCAGTGAAAAGAATATTTACATTAGTTAATATTTGAGAATTTATTGATCAGTATTTACCATGATTTCAAATTGTCTTGTCCTGAAGGAGGCTTTTTGTCAAATAACTGAAGCCGAAACATTATGAACAATGTTTACTTGCGTTGTCAGCACAATATTTATGTTTGAAACAAGGTGTTAACTGTATATGGTATTGAGGTTGCTATGGGTCAATGGTTCTTACACCTCTCTTTGGTACATCATGCTGCACACTTTTGTGTGAAATTAATCTAATTCAGGAGGCACCGAGAAAGCTGTGGCGGCCATGCTTGATGGACACAAGGATCGTGCAAGCATTTATAGCTTTTTAGAGATACACTTTCACTTTGGAGTTCAAACTGAACTGGATTCAGTACTTCTTTATATTCTTATAGTGTTTATTCCACTAAAATCCTAAACATTGTTTTATCATTATTGTTCCTTATTCCGGACTGGTTAGTAAGTTAAAGGGATGTCTGAGAAGTGAAAATATCTGATGGAAAGAAAGCCAGATTCGAACAGAGCTGGGCCTCTCTGAGTTTTGACCACACGTGTGTTATTTTTCCCTGAGGAAAATTCAGGCGTTTAAGATGAAGGGAGGGCAAGACTATCTAATGCTGTATTGTCAAAGTTTGTTCATTTCGTACCATGACTTTTGGAACGGGCGCAGCATACTCAGCAGCTCAGTGCAGGGGATGGGGGCAGATGAATGCCCCATGATGGGGGTGTTGGTGTAAGACCCAGGGGGAGGGATGTCAGTGGCAGGTTCGAGGCCCAGGATGTTGGCAGACTCGTCCTGTGGGGCCTAGGACTGAGTGTCCCATGAGGGCTCTGAGGTTTCAACTTATGGGTCCTGGATGTCACTTTCAGAACCCGGATGAGGGTTGATGTTGGTTCTTCTGTGTTGAATGGGCCGTTATTGGCCCGGTATGAGCGTGTACGTATGTATGTATGTAGTATCTGTATAGATCAAAGCTTGCTGAAAGGCCGCGGAGCGCTTTACAGGGTCAAAGTCAGAGCAGGGCTTTAAGTGCAACGAAAAAAAGTAGGGGGGTCTCCCATAGGGGCGAAGCCTATATAATTAAGGCGTGACTTAAACATATACAATAAAATTGTCGTAGATTGCCACTTTACCCACATGTTTGCATAGAATCCCAACTGCAACCGGCATACGTGACCACTGCTCTGTGCGCTTTGCAGAGAGGCCAAGGATTGGATGGCCATGTATTCTGAACAGCTGTTTGACCCATTGACAGGCACTGAGAGAAACTCTCACTAGTTTCAGCCTCCACTCAATTGTTCCTGTTATAAACACCTGGATGCGACTCAATTCAAATTATAAAGTTTGCAAGAGATAATATAGTGCCTGAAAGAAAAAACATAACACAACATGCGTGAAAAAGTGAACGCTCATAGGGAATGCAAGATTCAGTAAAGCGTGTGAAATACAAGCAGGAACGACATGGCTTTCCTGAACGTTTTTACCCTCATTGTTCAGAAATCCATCAGCAGCTTTGCATGAAAGTTAAGGACATGAATAGAGGGCCGAAAGGGACACCTTTCAATGTCCGTTTTAAGTTACTGCGGGGTCTGAGACTCGGAGGGACCCGGCCCACTTAAAGCCCCAAGACAGCGTTACAATAAGATACATCTAGAGACTGGGGCTGAGTTCTGTGTGTGGAGGTGAAGTGTCTACTGAGTCAGGAAGTAGAGTTCTTCCAAAAGGAGCATCGTCAGGTCTTTCCCATGTTGGGGCAGGGCTGGGCGGTCCCGATGGATACGGGGCTGGCCTTCCGTATCGTTGCTGTATCGACGGAGAGGGCCTGTTGCTGTGGGATCACTGGCACAATACCATGGCAAACAATATGGTTGCCAAAAATATTGTGTCAAAAATATTGTTTACCACAATATTATGCTCATAATGGTAAGCACAAAAATATCCCAAAAAAGTATTGTTGACACCAATATCGTCCACAAATCGACAAAAATATATATATATTTTTTTTAAATAAATAGAGGTCAAAGTAGTAAATGTTAAATATTTTAATATATAAATTGAACATAATGTAAATTAAAGATATTCCTCTAATATTTAATACTATAAATAAATATATACTTATATAAACACACAAACACGTCATATATATATATTTTTTTGGGGGTGGCTATATAGCGTGAATTTGACCCGAAGGTTTCAGAGCGCTTTACATGAGCACCAGTTGCGTTACAGATGGACAAATTCATTTTGTTAGGCACAGGGAGTTTAAGTGATTTGCCCAACATCACAGGATGTTGAGCGTCCCTGCCAAGAATCAAACCCTGTACCCCAGCTTCGAGCTTGACCACTCTAACCGTTAGACCACATCCTCTACCAAGATATATATATATATATATATATTAATATTAATATATATATATGTGTGTGTGTGTGTTTTGTACATAGATATATATATTTATATATATATATATATATATACACACACTTATATGTATATATAGTGTAACATTAATACAAATATTTATTTTACATTATATAAATTTTTTTGATTTTACATTTATCAATCTGAAAATATATATGTGAACACACACACACATTTATATATGTTTGCAGTAATAACAAATATTCATAAAATTATTATAATGTAAAATACAAGTTTTTGTTAAATATGTTAAACTATAGACAGATATATGTATATAAAATATACATACACACTAAACACATAAACAATAAAAACACCTGAAAAAGAAAAAATGTTAACTAATGTAGATAATAAATAATATATGAAACATTGAAAAATCCCCAAAACACATTTACAAAAAATGCTATAAACAATAAATAAATGTAAAAATAAAAACAAATATAAAATAAAAAATAAAACAATTAGTGCTATAAAATCTAATTAACCAAAATTATGAGAACTATTAGAATCTAAGACCATTAAATATACTGGTTCACTTGAGTTTATGCAACAGTAGGGAAAGTGTTGGACTTCAGAGGGGTTCACTTTACTATTCTCACTCTAAATAGTGCAACGGTAGTGAAAGTCTTGGATTTGGAGGACTAACATTTACCATTTCCCCTCAAATATATGCAGCAGTAGGGAAAGTGTTGGATTTCAGAGGGGCGACATTTATTATTTCCACTCCAAACAACACAACAGTAGTGAAATGGTTGAACGTCAGAGGAGTGGAATTTACTATTCTCACTCCAAACAATGCAACAGTAGGGGAAGCGTTGGCTTTCGTAGGGGTGAAATCTACTATTCCAACTCCAGTCTATTTAACAGTAGGGAAAGTGTTGGATTTTGGAGAGGTGAAATGTATTATTCCCACTCCAAGCGGCTCAACAGTAAGGAAAGTGTTTACTGCAAAGAGGTTCATTTTACTATCCCTTTTGCAGTCTAAGGAAGAATAGTGAAAATACTTGGGGTGGGCGTAACTCGCAGAGTTTAATTCCGTGGAATTCTGCGGAGTTACATAAAAACTTCATGAGATTCCACAGAGTTCCACAAGTAGGCAGAATTCGGCATGTCGCGCTGCTCACACTGATTTTTAGCCCCATGAGCTTGTTCTGCACTGTAAAGCAGACAGAACTGCATCTTGTGGCTCACTAGAGGGTGCTGCTTCTTTCTGAAGCTCGAGTAGGTTTTCTACTCGAGCTGCAGCTTTCTCAATGCGAAACGTCACAAACTGCTGTGACCACCCACATTGAGACATCTCGCCAGGAGGTGTTCTAGCGCCCAAAAATCATGCGAGGGAATGCACATTCTAGCTCATGCATGCCAACTTAACCTTGATGAGCCGCATGCAAGAAAATACTTTGCCACATAACGGTTGGTGGAGCTTTGTTGGAACTTCGCATTCCAAGCAGAACACGGAGTGGGCAAAACTCGTTGAACTCCGCTGTCAGAGAAGAATTTTCGCCCACCACTAAAATCCTAAACAATAATTATATGAGTAACCCCATGAATGTAGAACAAATATTTAACTCTTAAAATAAATATTAATTAACATAAAAAAGATATGTATTTATTAAAAAACTAAAAGAATGAATCAATTTACATAGTCACTATTCAATAAAAATTAATAAATAATTGTCATTCAATTATCAATTAAATAACTTCCCAACTTGTACTCCTACAAACCTAACAACCCACACCTAAATATACCTAAAAAAATAATTGTTCAATAACTTATATATTTAAAAAACATTAAATAATCAATTAACTATTAATAATTAATTGCTTATTAATTATTACTTAATAAGCTTATAACCTAGACCCCTAAAAACCTAGCATCCCACAACTAAAATAAAATGAAATAAATAAGTAATCCACAATTTACATATTTAAAATTCAATTAAATAATGAATTAACAAATAATAATGAATAGTTAACTTATTATTACTTAATTCAATTTCCACCACATAGCACTATAAACCTAACATCCAGAAACTAAAATATGAGTCAAATAGATCAGTATTCCATATTTTACATATTTAAAAAACAATGAAATAATAATTATTAATACATTGTAAATTATTACTTAATTAACTTCCCACCCTACACCCCTACAAACCTTGCAGCCCATGACTAAAATATCAGTAAAATGAATGTCTTTCATAAATTATATTAGAATCAATTAATCAACCATTACAAATGAATTGTTACATCAATAATTGATTGATTGATTGAATTAATTTCCCAACCTACACCCCTAAAAAACTAATAGCCCACAAATAGCATATATCAAAATTAAATCAGTATTACTTAAATTACATAATATAAATCAATTATATAATTAAATAAATAATAATAAATAGTTCCTAATTAATTATTACCTAATTAACTTCCCACTCTATCCAAACCCAACAACCCACTATGATTCAATAAATTACTATTAAAAAAGAATACAAAATTCAGAATCACTTAAAATTACAAGCAATATAAAAACAATTAACATTTATTTTAACAATAGTAACACATACCATTAATATTACAACTAAAACACATTAAAATAATAAAAAAACAATCTTTTTAACCACGATATTAGTGAAAACAATTTTAACACCATCAGTATTATTTACAATGATATTATTTACCTCATGAAACAATATTCTCGTCAACGATATTTGTGCTTCACGCTATTTGTGTGTCACGATATTTAATTTCCGAAACGTCTGTCTCCCGATGTTTTTGAATCGATGTTTTGTCCAAACAGCGTTGCTTTGTCGTTTGCACTTCATCTTCAGTCTGAGGGTGCCCAGAGAGCCGAGGCTGCACAGTAATGATTTGGCGGAAAAAGCAGGTGGGTATAAAGATGGCACAGGCTGGCAAGGGGGACCGGTAGAGTTCCATTTGGGAAGGGGTGATGTAGTCATATTTCTTCAGGGCCATGATGAGGCATGCTAAAGCTTGTCGGATTCCTTTAAGGGGAGCAGGGTGAAGTCTGGGAGGCATTAAGAATTACAAAGTGGGAGAAGAGGTGATATTGGCACAATTGAGGCCCGGGTGGGTGCTTTCAAAAGGGGTGGGCATGACTCACGTAATTCTGTGCGTTGCAGGCACCTGGAATTGGCCATATATTCTGTGAGATTATGTGGAATCATGCAAGAAGAGTAATTCTCCATTTAGCTCTATTTTGGTCGTGCAAAGATGCCACGTCGCATACAAAACTGGCGCAAGGATGCATTTACTGCTAAGAAATAGTGCTTAAATGCAAGAGAACATGAATCGTGAGCACGAGCAGCTGCTCACGCTTGCTAAAAGTGCACTTGGGATATGATTTCCCCCCAACTTATTGCCGGTATTTAGCACTATATTCTTAATGAAAATGCACTGTGGTGTCTAAAATGAAGTAGCGCTTAATGCAAAAGAACGTGAAAAACTAGTGTGAGCAGCCACATATTCTCACTTAGGGCCTGTTTGTGAGTTTGATGGTGCGAGAGCAAACTGCGACTCCGGCGGCCCGCTCCCGCACCGCCAAACCTGTGTGCCCACCGACTGACAGATTATGAGTTACCACGTGTCCTTCGGGCTTTTCTTGGCAGTCCTATGGCGGTGCTCCTGAAAATGGAAACCGCAATGGGAACACCAAAAACTTTCCTGCACGGCATGGATTGAACGGTCCATGTCTTGCAGGAATGGGGTTTATGCACACAGGAAGGCACATGTTGTGCCCTTCCCCTGCATGTATCCCTATGCACATGGGCAACAGGGGACCTTGTAGGGCCCCCTTTGTTTCAGGACCTCCAGCCTTTTTTATGGGGAAAAGACATTCATGACACCGCTGGCGGTCCTGAAACTTGTAATATGCATAGCGGTGCTGCAGCGGCACCACCAGCATATTACTGAGGCCCTGACCGCCGTGCAACCACCAGGGAATGGCAGTTCCATGGCGGCTACAGCGGTGCAATGGCAGTCCGAGCCCCCAACTTGTAATGGGGCAGTGGGACCGCCCGGTGCAGCAGTGGTTGGACTGCCACCACTTTGCTCCTGTGAGTCTCTCAGTTCTCAGACGTAATTGTGTTATCATGCCTCGAATAATCATAAAAATGTTACCAGACCTGCAGGTCCAGTACCTTGAACTATCTACTCAACCTCACTGTGATGTACTTGACGCATAAACTGGTCTCATTTTGTCATTCTTGGCAAACATTTTATGTTTCAGAGATACCATTTTCTTCATTATCACATAGGAACACCTTGCAATATACGAGTTCAGCATTCCTGCTGTACAAAAAAATCCTATTCGGTTTGAATTAATAGACTAAACTATTGCTCTATGCATAATAAAAATCAAGCCCACATTTAGGGTGCACATGACCCCTGACTTGCCTCTTAATTCACTAATAGCATTACCATCAGGGCAGGAATATATCTCAGTTGATCTTAGAAAACTCGCATTTGATAACTTTATTAATAAAGCATGAGGGGGCAGTGCACTGTCATTTACAGACAGCACCTTTTGTATTGAAATTGCCAAAAATGTTCCCACTCACATGCAGTTTTACTTAGAAAACTATACAGTGTGCAAACAATCTGTAGAAATTGGGTTTCAGCAAACACATCACCAAGTAAAGTGTTCTGATTTACTTTCGGTCTATAAAATATATTTTTTCATCACACAGAATTAAAGAAACAAAGGCTTTCATAACTACTGAAATTTATTTTGCAATGTTTGTACAGTTCACTTTTTAAATGCACCTCAGAATAAAATACGACATCCCACAGCCTTTCATTTCACACTTAGGCCCCCATTAGGATGGTGGGTGGACTTCAGTCCGCCCCCAACCCTAGCGGTGCTGGGACCGGCTGCCAGTGGTGTGGCGGTCCCGCACTGACAATTAGTATGCGACCACCACCCTGGCGGTCGCATCCCGCATCTTTGACATTGCGGCGTGCTGTGCTGTAGGCAGCACCGGCCGCAATGCCAAAGATGCATGTTGTGCATTGCCATGCACAACGTGACAGACACCGCGCAGTGCCTGCCACCTTCTGCATGGCAATGAAGGGGCTTCCCCCCCCCGGGGCCCGCAACGGGCCCCCAAAGTCATTTACCGCATGCCTTTCCATGGCAGAGTCTCTGCCATGGAAAGGCATCCCCAACGCAGCCATCATAAAATGGATGGCGGTGCCTGCAAGGCACCGCCACCATATCGTGTGCTTTTTCCGCCCGGCCAACAATCGTGACGATTGGCGACCGGCGGAGAAGCAGCGGACGGTCTTTCCATCCGCCGCGGTACCCCTCGCCATAGTAATATGGCAGGGGGTAAATTGTGGTATGATGGCGATCCGCCTGCCATCATAATGGCCCCCTTATTGTACAACACCTTTGTCAGCCAGTTCACTTTACAAAATCCTGGAACTTTGCAGTAAGAGAAAAAAAAAATTGTAGATATGAACTGACTTTTGACCTCTGTCCCTGAACACAGAATAAATGTAACAAGATTTAAAGGCATCTTTAATGCCCCTTCGCCTTGTGAGTGCACAAACACCTGTTGTTTGTCAGCTGCCAAAAGGGCTGAGTAGGCCCTAAATAGAGCTCGCCCGCATAAAACCTGACTGGCCATCACCCATCGATACCTCGGCATCAGAGAGTGATGCAGGAGACCCGCAATGACGCCCGGCCTGGCTCTCACCCCTGGGTGGGTTTGGTGTTGGCGGCCATGGGAATGCAGACAGGGGCGGTGTTTTCATTGATGGGGTGACCTTGTAAATGAAACACTCCTCCTCCGCACACCATCTTTCTTGGCTTGCATCTCTTTATCATTCTTTCTCACTCTTCTACCCATCTCTCTCACTCTATCCCTTTCTCTCACTATCTTTCTGTCAACTTTTCTTTCTCTCTCAACCACCTCTCTCTAAAGCCTTATCTTGCCTTCTCCCCTGTCTCTCATTCCCTCTCTCTCACTTCTTACTCTTCTCTCTCAAGCTTTTTCTTTAGCTGTTCCCTTCCTCTCTCTTCCTCTATCCCTCTCTTGCTCACCTCTTTCTCTTTATATATTCTCCCTTCTCTCTCAGTCTCCACCCTCTGTCTGCTTCTTCTCTGTTCCATCTCACTCTTTATCTTAACTTTAGCATCCCTCTCTCCTCCCTATTTCTATTTATCCTCTTTCTCCCCTCACTCTTTTTTTGGATCCCTCATTCCTCCTCCCTCCTTCATCCTCAAATCCTTTCTCAGTCCCTCTTTTTTCACCTCTTGACACCCTTGCCTGTATAGAACTCTCTCCCCTTTGTCCATTTCTCTCTCTTTCTTTTCTATGTTTTTTTTCACCCATTCCTTTCTCCCTCTTCTCCCCAGCTCTCCTTCCTCATCTCCCTGTCTCTCATATTATCCGTTGCTCTCTCTTCACCCTTTCCCACCTCTCCTTTGATCCTTTCTTCCTTCTTTCATACCTTTTCTTTCACAACGTCTCCTTCCTCTCTCTCCTTCCTGTCTATTGCTCTCTCTTTTAGCCCCTCTCTGTTCTCCCTACCCCTCTCTTTTATCTTTCTCTGTTTTCCACACATCCTTTTCACACCTTCTTCTCATCCTATGATTACATATAATTCCCACTCTCTCCATCTCTTTCTGCTCCCTCTTCTGTATCTCTTCGCCCATCTCCTTCTATCGCTTCTCCTGGTCTCTCTCTTTCCTCGCACCTCACTCTTGATACTTTGTCTCACTCCTTCTATTTTTCCTATTCTCCCTCCATTCTCTCTCTCCTTTCCCTGCCTGTATATTATCTCCTTCCTCAGTTCTCGCTTTCTTGTCTCTCTCACTTGTTCTCTCTTCCTCCGCCCTGTCTGTCAGGTTCCCCCTTCCTTTTTTCTCTCACTTGTTTTTTCTTTCTCCTCTCTCTCTGAATCGCTCCTTCCTTCTCTCACACTTGTTTTCTCTTTCTCTTCTCTCTGAATTGCCCCTTCCTTCTCTCTCACTTGTTTTCTCTTTCTCCTCTCTCTTTCTGAATCACCCCTTCTCTCTCACTTGCTTTCTCTTTCTCCTCTCTCTCTGAATCGCCCCTTCTCTCTTGCTTGTTTTATCATTCTATTTCCCCTCTCTCGCTCCTCACAATCTAAATTTCTCTCTTGAATGCCTAGTTCTCTGCTTCTCCTTCCCATCCTTATCTTTCCCTTTCTTTGTTCCCATTGGCTTCTTTTGCACACCCCTCACATCAAAATAATTCTCTCTACCTCGATCTTTCTGCTCCCTTTTTTTGGGTCTTTTCATTCATTCATTTATTCATTCATTCATTTTCCCCTCTCTCTCGATTCCCGTGTCTCGTTATCCTTCTTTTCCCTCCTCTACTTTTTCTCACTCTAACTTCTTTCTCATCCCTCCTTCCCTTTGCTCTCTCTCCCCTCCGTCCCTTTTCTCTCTCATTGGCTCGTTCTCTCCTCGCTGTCTATATCTATTCTCCTCACTTCTCCTCCCTCTCTCCCCTCGCTTCTCTATCTCTCTGCTGCCCTTCTCCACCTTTGACTGCCCCCCTTCCCTCTCCTCGCTGTCTATATCTATTCCCCTCACTTCTCCTCCCTCTCTCCCCTCGCACCTCTATCTCTCTGCTGCCCTTCTCCACCTCTGACTGTCCCTCTTCTCTCTCCTCACAGTCTATCTCTCTCTCTGTTTTCCTCTTCCTTGCTTCCCTTCCTCCTTCTTATCTATCTCTTTACCTCCCCCTTTCTCCTTTCTTTATCCATCTCTGCCCCTCCTCACCTCTCTTTTTCCCTCTGTTTTCCCCTCCCTTGCTTCTCTTTCTCCTCTCTCTGTGCCTCTCCTCTCCCTCTCTCTCCACCTTTGCTTTCCTTGTTTCTCTCTCTCCTCAGTTTCTCTCTCTGTCTCTCCCTTGCTTCTCTTTCGCCTTTCTTTCTCTCTTCGCCTTTCCTCCCCACCTCTCTCTTTCCCTCTCTTTTTCCCCTCTCCTCCCCACCTCTATCTCCCTCTCTCTGTTTCCCCTACTCTCTTCCTCTCCCCTTCACTCCTCTTTCCCCCTCCTCTCTTTCTCTCTCGCCTCTCCTCCCCAGCTCTCTCTTTCCCCCTCTATTTCCCCTCTGCCCTCCTCTTCCCTCCTCTTTCCCCCTCCTCTCTCTCTTTCTCTCTTCACCTCCCTCCCACCTCTCTCTCCCTCTCTCTGTTTCCCTTCTGCTCTCCTTCTCTACCCTGCACTTCGCTTCCCCTCCTCTCTCTTTATTTCCCTTTTCATCTCTCTTCCCCCTCTCTCTCCCTCTCTCTGTTCCTCCTTTCCTCCTCCTCCTCCTCATCTTCCCCTCCCCCTCTCTCCCCCTGTCCCCCATGCCCTCCTTCTCCCCCCTTCACTTCACTTCTCTTCCCCTCTCTGCTCACAGTCTTTCTTTCTCTCTTCATCTCTCCTCCCTACCTCTCCCTCCCTCTCTCTCCCCCCCCTCTCCTATGGTGACCAACCGTCCATAAATTTCACGGACAATCCGTAATTTCGGGGACGCCATTTGTCCGTAATTTTAACCGGACACCGGTCGCACCACCCTAAAGCCGGCACAGCTTCCACCCACCTCCTTCTTGACTCCGTTGCTGCTGAGGTCGGGTGTAACAGACTCCGATGCAGTACCAAAGCTCAGATACTCAGCAGCATTGGAGAGGCACAGCGGGATGGCCACCCTCGCACCTTTAGCCCTTGATGAGCTGTTAAGAGGTGCTTGAAGGTGACTGAGAGGGAGGGGCTGCAGCTTCAGGAGCAGGGGCATCTATTCAGATGCAAACAGCCCTGAATGCATCATGTCTCTGCAATTTAGAGGGGCCTCACTCATTCCCTTTCTGCCCAGAGCCCCAAAAATCGTAGAACCGGCCCTGATTACACAGAGGCAGCACGTGGTTCTCTTCACAGAGCTTAATTACTGTCACTAAATTGTAAGCAAACCTCAGTTCTTCAAACATGCAGTCTATAATGTAATAAAATAAAGAAATGGCACAATCGCACCCACACTGATTAACAAAGTATGGAGGACAATCAGTTAAACCAGTTCTCTTGGAGTATCTCTTTTAAGTACTGTACATCACAGTGGGGGGTGGCAAAACTAACATTTTAGAAAGAGAGCCCGTCGTCTCGTTGTCAGGTCCAGGAGGGGTTGAGGAGCCCTACCCCACCCTGGAAGAGACCAAGATGATACCTGAATACTGTATGCCCACCCCTGTGCCCACCCTGGTGGATCCTGTTCCCCCTCCTGTGATGTCTCCTTGCCCCCCCAGTGATGGCTTCTGTCCCCCCATGTGGTGGCTCCAGTCCCCCCCTCCGCATGTGATGGCTCCTGTCCCCCCCTGTGGTGGCTCCTGTCCCCTCCCCTCCGCCTGTGATGGCTCCTGTCCCCCCTGTGGTGGATCCTGTCCCCCCCCCCCCGCCTTTGATGGCTCCTGTCCCCCCCTGTGGTGGATCCTGTCTCCGCCCTGGGTGGCTTCTGTCCCAGTCCTGGAATGGCTCCTGCAGCGAGGATGAAGTTCTTGATGGGCCTCTTCTCAAAGAGGGTCAGCCCAAAATTAATATGAAAAGGTGAGCGAGTGAGTAAGTGAAGGGATGGGTGGATGGCTGGTTGAATTAGTGAAAGGGTGAATGGATGAATGAAAGATTGAATAGATGGATAATGAGAGAGGATGGATTGATGAGTGAGTGGAGGGATGGATGAGAGAAAAGGTAAATAGCTGGATGTATGGGTGGAAGGGTAGCTGGATGGGTAAAAGGGTGGATGGATGAGTGAAAGGATGGATGAGTGAAAAAGTGGATGATGAGTGAGTGGGTGGATGGATGAGTGAAATGATGGATGGATTGATGAATTGATAAGTGCAAGGGTGAAAGGATGGACGGATGAGTGAAAGGGTGGATGTAAGGATGGATGAGTGAGTGAAAGGGAGGGTAGGTGGACAAAAGGATGAATAGATGAGTGAAGGAGTGAAAGGATAAATGGATGAGAAAAAGGATGGATGAGTGATAGGGTCAATTGATGGATTCATGAGTGGATGAGTAGATGGATGGGTGGGTGGGTGGATGGATGGAAGGATGGCTAAGTGAAAGGGTCGATGGAGAGAGAAAGGGAGGATGGATGGATGACTGAAAGGGTGGATGGGTGGAAGGATGAGTGACTGGGTGGATGGGTAGAAGAGTGGATGGATGAGTGTACAGATGGATAGGGTGAAAGGGTGGATGGATGGATAATGAATGGATGACTGAAAGGATGGATGAAGGGATGGATGAGTGAAATGATAGATGGAAGGATACATGATGGATAGGTTTGCAAATGGTTGAATATGTTTGGATATGGCTGGGCTTACTTAAATACTATTGCGCGACCTCCTCTGATGTGTCTGTAAAACTTACCTATTGTCCTGAATTTTTGTCCTGAATTTTGACCTCCTGTCCTGAATTTGTGTCCTGAATGTTGACCCTTTGTCCTGAATTTTTACACTCACCGTCCTGAATTTGCACCAATGCCAGTTGGTCACCCTACTCCTCTCCCCTTCACTTCTCTTTCCCCTGCTCTCTTTTTCTCTCTCCATCTCTCCCCCTCTTCCTCTCTCTTTCTATCTTGATCTCCCCCACACCTCTCTCTCTCTGTCTGCCCCTCCATTCCTCCTCCCCCCGTTGCCTCTGTATAATTCCCTCTCGCTTCCCTGAGTACGCCTGATCGAGTGACGGCGGTGCGGAGCTCAGAGACCCCCCTCCCGCCCACGCAGCCGCATGATTTCCTGGATCTATGTTGGGAATACGCCGAGGACGGGCATGATGCGGCGCGAGACTCCCCTCCCTCCCCGGGGGATGCGGTGAGCATCATTTTAATTCAGGCTGCTTGGGGTGGGCGGTGCTCGCCCACGGGGGCTGCCTGATATCAAACCGGCTCTACAGGAGGCGACTGTCCTATAAATACCGACCTGAGCCTGTCCTGTAAATACCGACTTGTGCCTGCCCTGTAAATACCGACCTGTGCCTGTTCTGTAAATATCGACCTGAGCCTGTCCTATAAATACCGACCCTGGCCTGTCCTATAAATACCGACCTGTGCCTGTCCTATAAGTACCGACCCTGGCCTGTCCTATAAATACCGACCCCGACCTTTCCTGTAAACACCGACCCCGACCTGTCCTGTAAATACCGACCTGAACCTGTCCTATAAATACCGACCTTAGCCTGTCCTGTAAATACCGACCCCGGCCTCCCTGTAAATAACGACCCGATCCTGTGCTCTAACTAATGACCCAAGCCTGCCTAATAAATACAGGCCCGAGCCTGCCTATAAGTACAGGCTCGAGCCTGCCTATAAATACAGGCCCGAGCCTGCCTATAACTACAGACACGAGCTTGCCTACTGTAAATACAGACCCGAGCCTGCCTATTAATACAGGCCCGAGCCTGCCTCTAATTACATGCCCGAACCTGCCTCTTAATACAGGCCCGAGCCTGCCTATAAATACAGGCCCGAGCCTGCCTATAAATACCGGCTCGAGCCTGCCTATAAAAACAGGCCCGAGCCTGCCTATAAATACAGGCTCGAGCCTGTCTACAAATACCGGCCCGAGCCTGCCCATAAATACAGGCCCGAGCCTGCCTATAAACACAAGCCCGAGCCTGCCTATAAATACGGACCCGAGCCTGCCTATAAATACGGACCCCGGCCTGCCTATAAATACAGGCTCGAGCCTGCCTTTAATTACGGACCCGAGCCTGCCTATAAATACGGACCCGAGCCTGCCTAGGAATTTCAGACCCGAACCTGCCTTTGAATACGGACCCAAGCCTGCCTATAAATACAGGCCCGAGCCTGCCTATAAATACAGGCCCGAGCCTATAAATACAGACCCGAGCCTGCCTATAAATACAGGCCCGAGCCTGCCTATAAATACAGGCCCGAGCCTGCCTATAAATACAGACCCGAGCCTGCCTATAAATAAAGGCCCGAGCATGTCCTATAAATACAGACCCGAGCCTGCCTATAAATATAGGCCCGAGCCCGCCTATAAATACAGGCCCGAGCCTGCCTATAAATACAGGCCCGAGCCTATAAAAACAGGCCCGAGCCTGCCTATAAATACAGGCTCGAGCCTGCCTACAAATACCGGCCCGAGCCTGCCCATAAATACAGGCCCGAGCCTGCCTATAAATACGGACCCGAGCCTGCCTATAAATACGGACCCGAGCCTGCCTTTAAATACAGGCCCGAGTCTGCCTATAAATACAGGCCCGAACCTGTCCTATAAATTCAGACCCCGAACTGCCCTGTTGTGATCAGAGACAGGGGTTCAATAATGGGAATTTGGCAGTCGCGGCCCGTGCTGGTAAGCGCGGTGGGGTGGGGTGCGGGAAGTCGGCATACGACGGGGTAGTGGAAATAAAATAAATAAATAAAACCACTTTCCTTGCGCTTGCCGCATTGTCGACTAGGCGATGCAGCGAGAGCAAAGTAAGTGGTTTTATTAATTTATTTTATTTTCACTCTCCTGTCGAAGCTCCGAGCTTTGCACGAGTCCAGCATAAACTCACAGCAGAGCTCAGCATAAAAAAGCCACAGTCCCATGTTCCCAAGAAGAAGTTAATAGATGGAGTGTCACCTCTGGTCACACGGCCAGCATGCCCTCGAGGGGCCACAGACACACGAAGAAGCAGGGGCCCCAGACTGGAGAGTGCGGAGCCTCGTATGGGCCCCCCAAACCCGAGGAGTACACAAACCCTCCTAAAAGAAGAATTTGGAGAACCCTTTACACTAGGAGCAGCCGCACAACCCTTTACACTAGGGGCAGTCGCACAACCCTTTACACTAGGGGCAGTCGCACTACCCTTTACCCTAGGGGCAGCCGCACAACCCTTTACACTAGGGGCAGTCGCACAACCCTTTACACTAGGGGCAGCCGCACAACCCTTTACACTAGGGGCAGCCGCACAACCCTTTACACTAGGGGCAGTCGCACAACCCTTTACACTAGGGGCAGTCGCACTACCCTTTACCCTAGGGGCAGCCGCACAACCCTTTACACTAGGGGCAGTCGCACAACCCTTTACACTAGGGGCAGCCGCACAACCCTTTACCCTAGGGGCAGCCGCACAACCATTTACACTAGGGGCAGTCGCACAACCCTTTACACTAGGGGGCAGCCGCACAACCCTTTACACTAGGGGCAGCCGCACAACCCTTTACACTAGGGGCAGTCGCACAACCCTTTACACTAGGGGGCAGCCGCACAACCCTTTACACTAGGGGCAGCCGCACAACCCTTTACACTAGGGGCAGTCGCACAACCCTTTACACTAGGGGCAGCCGCACAACCCTTTACACTAGGGGGCAGCCGCACAACCCTTTACACTAGGGGCAGCCGCACAACCCTTTACACTAGGGGCAGCCGCACAACCCTTTACACTAGGGGCAGTCGCACTACCCTTTACCCTAGGGGGCAGCCGCACAACCCTTTACACTAGGGGCAGCCGCACAACCCTTTACACTAGGGGCAGTCGCACAACCCTTTACACTAGGGGCAGTCGCACAACCCTTTACACTAGGGGGCAGTCGCAAACAAAAACACTGCATGCTGTCAAAGGCTGCGGGGCTTCACCTAGGAATGCGCAGTGCCGGCAAGTGCGCGGTGTGTGATTGGTGCCCCCCCTGCACCGCGGGAGGGAATGTTACGCCACTGGCAGGAAGGGGCACCTCCCTGCAAAAAACAATCCAGAGAAGCATTTTCCTCCTTCTATGTGTGCCTTACTCTTGATTTATGAGGCCTCTCACAGCCATGGAGGGTGTCTTTGCCTGGCTTCATAAATCTTTGTGAGTCCTGCGTCACGGATGTACCAGTTTACCTGGTGCAAAAGTGTCAAAGGGCTCTCATAAATGCGCCCCTCACTGTATCTACAGCACCGCTGGGTCTAGAGTCCTATAAATACTGATCCTAGATCGTCCTTAAATAGCTATCAGAGATTAGTCGTTCCTATAGCACCGGTGGCAGTATAGGAAATACCGGTCCTATAAATACCGACCCCAGCCTACCCTGTAAATAGCGACAAGAGACTAGGCCTGGGCAGAAGTGACCAAATATCTCTGCCGCGCTACGCGGAGTTCCGCAAGTGGCAGAGTGTGTTAGGTTGCGCCACTGCACTGATTTTTACAGACGGGTATTTATCCCACACTGGAAAATCAGTGCAAATGGCACCATGGGCAGCGCAGAAGGGCGCTGCTACCTTCTGCTACTCAAGAAGATCTTCTACTTAGATTTCTCAACGTGAGCGGTAGCAGCCATCCGCGACCACCTGCACTGAGAAATCTCACCGGGAGGTGGTCTGGAGTAATATTAACTTTGGTGAGTGCGAGCGAGGAAAAACTCCTTCCGGAACCCCGCGCATTATGCGGAGCGCAGAGTGGGAACAACTCTGCAAACGGAGCAGAATTTCATGCCAGAGTCTACAAGAGACCGCCTGCTCCTGCAGGACAGGCGGAGTCTATAGGACATGTCTGTACTATAAATATGGTAAAATGATCACAACTCCCCTTTTCCTACAGTACAGACCCTGGTCCATAGGACAAGTATGTACAGCGGGCCGTTTCTACAGTGAAAACCAGGTCGGTGGTATACGCCTTTTATCTGAGCCTCTGCATACAGGCAACCTGCGCTCTCTTCACACACGTCTAATGTGAGATGAATGGATTTGTCAAAGGACGGATGCATGCATGAACGGATAAACAGATGGATGGATGGGTGGTTTGGTTGGGTGGAGGGAGGGATGGATGGATGGATGGATGGATGGATGGAATTTCCAAAGCATGGATGGATGGACGGACGGACAGATGGATGATGGATGGATGGATAGATGGATGGATGGATGGATTCGTCAAATGATTGATAGGTGGATGGATTGAAGGATGGATGGACTTGGAGGGAGGAATGGGTTGATTTGTCGATGGATGAATGGATGGACGGATGGATGGATTTGTCAAAGAACGGATGCATGCATGAACGGATAGACGGATGGATTGGTGGTTTGGTTGGGTGGAGGGATGGATGAATGAATGGAATTGCCAAAGGATGGATGGATGGACGGACAGATGGATGATGGATGGATGGATAGCTGGATGGATGGATTTGTCAAAGGATTGATGGATTGATAGGTGGATGGATGGAAGGATGGTTGGCGGGCGGGTGGATGGGTGGGTGGAGGGATGAATGAGTGGATTTGTCGATGGATGAATGGATGGACAGATGGATGGATGGATGGATGGATTTGTCAAAGGATGGATGGACGGATGGATGGACAGACAGGGCTAGACAGACATATATAAAGAGAGCTGCAGATATGTACGACTAGCCTCATCCAGTAAGACAGACATTGGTGGCGGGTGAGTTTCTAAGCCTGGTAGGGCTTACGGTGGAGACATGAACTGCAAAACTACTGAGCAAATCCAGTCCTTAAGGGGTTCTGCAGGTGCTCTCCCCAAGAAAATGTAGAGACAAACAGGGTTTTATGGTACATTTTACAGTACAATTTTCCAGATACATTTCCAAAAATGCCCCGATTTAACAACAGCCCCAGGCAGTTATGTTCAGAGAGAGCTTCTATGGCATACAAACAGACATATAGAGAGCGAACAGAAGATGTCTGACGACAGAGAGCAGACATATGCAGGAAGGCATGTGCAAACACAGCTGCAGATAAATACAGAGGTATTGACAGCTAGAGCTGCTGATATACAGAAACAGAGATATATGCAGGTAGACATGCAGAGCTATGCAGAGATACAGATATACACAGCGGCAGATATATGCGGACAGAGCTTCAGATATATAGAGAGACAGAGGTATATGCAGACAGAGCTGCAGATATATAGAGAGACAGAGGTATATGCAGACAGAGCTGCAGATATAAAGAGAGACAGAGGTATATGCAGACAGAGCTGCAGATATAAAGAGAGACAGAGATATATGCAGACAGAGATACAGATATGTGCAGACAGAGATACAGATATACACAGCGGCAGATATATGCAGACAGAGCTTCAGATATATAGAGAGACAGAGGTATATGCAGACAGAGCTGCAGATATAAAGAGAGACAGAGGTATATGCAGACAGAGCTGCAGATATAAAGAGAGACAGAGGTATATGCAGACAGAGATACAGATATGTGCAGACAGAGATACAGATATACACAGCGGCAGATATATGCGGACAGAGCTGCAGATATATAGAGAGACAGAGGTATATGCAGACAGAGCTGCAGATATAAAGAGAGACAGAGGTATATGCAGACAGAGCTGCAGATATAAAGAGAGACAGAGGTATATGCAGAGAGAACTGCAGATATAAAGAGAGACAGAGGTATATGCAGACAGAGCTGCAGATATAAAGAGAGACAGAGGTATATGCAGACAGAGCTGCAGATATAAAGAGAGACAGAGGTATATGCAGAGAGAACTGCAGATATAAAGAGAGACAGAGGTATATGCAGACAGAGATACAGATATGTGCAGACAGAGATACAGATATACACAACGGCAGATATATTCGGACAGAGCTGCAGATATATAGAAAGACAGAGGTATATGCGGACAGAGATACAGATATGTGCAGATAGAGAGGCAGATATATACACACATATGTGTGCAGACAGAGATGTAGATGTATACAGACAGATGCAGATATATACTCACAGATATGTGCAGACAGAGATGCTGAAATTTACAGAGATGCAGCTATTTACAGATAGAGATGCAGGTATAAACACACAGATGTATACAGACAGAGATGCAGATATGGAGTTGGGCGTGTGCCAAGTGAAGAAGTCCAAGGAATCAGTAATTAGTCTTCTAGTACAAAATCCTGTGCCTCGACAGTGTTTATACATTCTCGTCTAGTACAACATCCTGTACCTTGACAGTGTTTATAAATTCTCGTCTAGTACAACATCCTGTGCCTCGACAGTGCTCAGACATTCTCTTCTAGTACAACATCCTGTGCCTCGACAGTGTTTTTACATTCTCGTCTAGTACAACATCCTGTGCCTCGACAGTGCTCAGACATTCTCTTCTAGTACAAAATCCTGTGCCTCAACAATGCTTATACATTCTCTTCTAGTACAAAATCCTGTGCCTCAACAGTGTTTATACATTCTCGTCTAGTACCAATCCTGTGCCTCGACAATGCTTATACATTCTCTTCTAGTACAAAATCCTGTGCCTCGACAATGCTTATACATTGTCTTCTAGTACAAAATCCTGTGCCTCTACAGTGTTTATACATTATCTTCTTGTACAAAATACCGTGCCTCGACAGTGTTTATACATTCTCTTCTTGTACAACATCCTGTGCCTCGACAGTGCTCAGACATTCTCTTCTAGTACAACATCCTGTGCCTCGACAGTGATGATAATTCTCTTCTAATACAATATCCTGTGCCTTGACAGCGTTCAGACATTCTCTTCTAGTTAAAAATCCTGTGCCTTGACAGTGTTTATACATTCTTTTCTAGTAAAAAATCCTGTGCCTTGACAGTGTTTATACATTCTCTTCTAGTAAAAAATCCTGTTCCTCGACAGTGTTTATACATTCACTTATAGGAAAAAATCCTGTGGCTCGGCAGTGTTTATACATTCTCTTCTAGTAAAAAACTTCTGTGCCTCGACAATGTTTATACATTCTCTCCTACTAAAACATCCGGTGCCTCGACAGTGCTCAGACATTCTCTTCTAGTACAACATCCTGTGCCTCGACAGTGTTTATACATTCTCCTCTAGTGAAAAATCCTGTGCCTCGGCAGTGTTTATACATTCTCGTCTAGTACAAAATCCTGTGCCTCGACAGTGTTTATACATTCTTGTCTAGTACAACATCCTGTGCCTCAACAGTGCTCAGACATTCTCTTCTAGTACAACATCCTGTGCCTCGGCAGTGTTTATACATTCTTGTCTAGTACAAAATCCGGTGCCTCAACAGTGTTTATACATTCTCGTCTAGTACAAAATCCTGTGCCTCGACAGTGCTCAGACATTCTCTTCTACTACAACATCCTGTGCCTCGGCAGTGTTTATACATTCTCGTCTAGTACAACATCCTGTGCCTTGACAGTGCTCAGACATTCTCTTCTAGTACAACATCCTGTGCCTCGACAGTGTTTATACATTCTCGTCTAGTACAACATCCTGTGCCTCGACAGTGCTCAGACATTCTCTTCTTGTACAAAATCCTGTGCCTCTACAGTGTTTATACATTATCTTCTTGTACAAAATACCGTGCCTTGACAGTGTTTATACATTCTCTTCTAGTAAAAAATCTTGTGCCTCGGCAGTGTTTATACATTCTCTTCTAGATAAACATTCTGTGCCTCGGCAGTGTTTATACATTCTCTTCTAGAAAAAAATCCTGTGCCTTGACAGTGTTTATACAAATCCTTTGCCTCGACAGTGTTTATACATTCTCATCTAGTACAATATTCTGTGCCTCGACAGTGCTCAGACAGTCTCTTCTAGTACAACATCCTGTGCCTTGGTAGTGTTTATACATTCTCGTCTAGTACAAAATCCTGTGCCTCGGCAGTGTTTATACATTCTCTTCTCGAAAGCAATTCTGTGCATCGGCAGTGTTTATACATTCTCTTCTAGTAAAAAATCCTGTGCCTCTAAAGTGTTTATACATTCTCGTCTAGTACAACATCCTGTGCATCGACAGTGCTCAGACATTCTCTTCTAGTACAACATCCTGTGCCTCAACAGTGTTTATACATTCTCGTCTAGTACAACATCCTGTGCCTCGACAGTGCTCAGACATTCTCTTCTTGTACAAAATCCTGTGCCTCTACAGTGTTTATACACTTGTACAAAATCTTCTTGTGCAAAATACCGTGCCTTGACAGTGTTTATACATTCTCTTCTAGAAAAAAATCCTGTGCCTTGACAGTGTTTATACAAATCCTTTGCCTCGACAGTGTTTATACATTCTCATCTAGTACAATATTCTGTGCCTCGACAGTGCTCAGACAGTCTCTTCTAGTACAACAACCTGTGCCTTGGCAGTGTTTATACATTCTCGTCTAGTACAAAATCCTGTGCCTCGGCAGTGTTTATACATTCCCGTCTAGTACAACATCCTGTGCCTCGACAGTGCTCAGACATTCTCTTCTAGTACAACATTCTGTGCCTCGACAGTGTTTATACATTCTCTTCTAGTGAAAAATCCTGTGCATTGGCAGTGTTTATACATTCTCTTCTAGTACAAAATCCTGTGCCTCGGCAGTGTTTATACATTCTCATCTAGTACAAAATCCTGTACCTCGGCAGTGTTTATACATTCTCTTCTAGAAAAAAATCCTGTGCTTCGACAGTGTTTATACATTCTCTTCTAGAAAAAAATCCTGTGCCTTGACAGTATTTATACATTCTCTTCTAGAAAAAAATTCTGTGCCTCGGCAGTGTTTATACATTCTCTTCTAGAAAAAAATTCTGTGCCTCGGCAGTGTTTATACATTCTCTTCTAGTAAAAAATCCTGTGCCTCTACAGTGCATATACATTCTCATCTAGTACAACATTCTGTGTCTCGACAGTGCTCAGACAGTCTCTTCTAGTACAACATCCTGTGCCTTGGCAGTGTGTATACATTCTCGTCTAGTACAAAATCCTGTGCCTCGGCAGTGTTTATACATTCTCGTCTAGTACAACATCCTGTGCCTCGACAGTGCTCAGACATTCTCTTATAGTACAACATTCTGTGCCTCGACAGTGTTTATACATTCTCTTCTAGTGAAAAATCCTGTGCCTTGGCAGTGTTTATACATTCTCGTCTAGTACAAAATCCTGTGCTTTGACAGTGTTTATACATTCTCTTCTAGTACAACATCCTGTGCCTCGGCAGTGTTTATACATTCTCATCTAGTACAAAATCCTGTACCTTGGCAGTGTTTATACATTCTCTTCTAGAAAAAAATCCTGTGCTTCGACAGTGTTTATAGATTCTCTTCTAGAAAAAAATCCTGTGCCTTGACAGTGTTTATACATTCTCTTCTAGAAAAAAATTCTGTGCCTCGGCAGTGTTTATACATTCTCTTCTCGAAAAAAATTCTGTGCCTCGGCAGTGTTTAAACATTCTCTTCTAGTAAAAAATCATGTGCCTCTACAGTGTTTATACATTCTCATCTAGTACAACATTCTGTGTCTCGACAGTGCTCAGACAGTCTCTTCTAGTACCACATCCTGTGCCTTGGCAGTGTTTATACATTCTCGTCTAGTACAAAATCCTGTGCCTCGGCAGTGTTTATACATTCTCGTCTAGTACAACATCCTGTGCCTCAACAGTGCTCAGACATTCTCTTCTAGTACAACATTCTGTGCCTCGACAGTGTTTATACATTCTCTTCTAGTGAAAAATCCTGTGCCTTGGCAGTGTTTATACATTCTCGTCTAGTACAAAATCCTGTGCCTCAACAGTGTTTATACATTCTCTTCTAGTACAACATCCTGTGCCTCGACAGTGTTATACATTCTCATCTAGTACAAAATCCTGTGCCTCGGCAGTGTTTATACATTCTCGTCTAGTACAACATCCGGTGCCTCAACAGTGCTCAGACATTCTCTTCTAGTACAACATCCTGTGCCTCAACAGTGTTTACACATTCTCGTCTAGTACAAAATCCTGTGCCTCTGCAGTGTTTATACATTCACGTCTAGTACAAAATCCTGTGCGTCGGCAGTGTTTATACATTCTCGTCTAGTACAAAATCCTGTGCCTCGGCAGTGTTTATAGATTCTCGTCTAATACAAAATCCTGTGCCTCGACAGTGTCTATATATTCTCTTCTAGTAAAAAGTCCTGTGCTTCGACGTTGGTCCGACATTGCACACATTCTAGCGTGCTGTACAGAGCAGCACAAAAGCAATGTGTAGAATGTCTGGAGAAATTAAAAACATTTCTTCATGTTGGCACCTGCTTAAGGAGGTTATTTTGTATGCAAAGCTCTGTGTGGCTATCTTAGTAGATTGGACTTTGTGTCAATAACAATGGCTTCTTGCGTTGACCCCACAAGTTACACCCAAGTAATACTCCTTTGACGGAAAGTGGTACAAAGCAGTCTTTGTTCTGAGAAAAGAGCACCTTTCTAGTAGGAAATAGACTTTGTGCTGGAGAGTACATGCCCTTGCAGGAGATTGAAGTATTTTGCCACTTTGTGGGACTTTCCACCTTAGCCAACCCTTAGTAAATGAGGCCGCAAGTTTCTGTTAAGCTCAGCTGTCAAATTAGGGAAAAAGCTGTTTTTTATAAGCAAAGTTACTTTGGCAGGAGTCAGCTGTCTTTTTACTTTACTAGGGACCCCTTGGAAGGTGGGGCCCCTGGCCAATTGTCGACTTTGCCCATGCCTTAAAACCTACCAGGATTTTTCTATTTTTTTTTTTTACAATCATTGCACAAATAAGAAGAAAATTCATATTCAGTCAGAATGTTTATTTTATTTTTGTTTGTGTTCATTTATTTCTTTTCACTTCCTGTAATTCGGAGCAGATCTCTTAATCTCCGCTGTGCCTAAAAATATGCCACATCTGGTTGCCTTATAAAGCGCTCTTTAGTCCATCAGCCAAGTTCAGGCGGTATAAAAACTGCAAAAAATGCTTGAATATTGTATGGTAACTGGTCCAGTGTCATGAACTCATCATCTGATAGGCTGATGTAATAGTTGGATTTATACCTTTGTGGATAACATTTGAGAAGGTGTTTGTTTTGTATCTCAAGTGCCTGACTCTGCATCTTGTAATGATGCACATAACCTAATCATATATGTATGAATGTGTGTGTGTGTGTGTGCGCGTGCATGAGGGTGTGCGCGCGTGAGCACGCTACCATAGGCTCCATCACATTGTTGCGTTTGCTCTTTGTGGTGGTTTTGGGCAGCTCTCTTGCGCTGATTGATACCCAGCTGATCATCGCTT
This sequence comes from Triturus cristatus, assembly GCF_964204655.1. Classification (NCBI taxonomy): domain Eukaryota; kingdom Metazoa; phylum Chordata; class Amphibia; order Caudata; family Salamandridae; genus Triturus; species Triturus cristatus. Next base: position 21,151,928 of record NC_140592.1, on the reverse strand, counting down.
TCCTCTAAAATTCTCAAGCTCCCATCACCAAGCCTATCTGTAGGGACAAAAAACATTTTCCCAACATCTTTCACATTCACAGCTGACAACAGCTCTTAGCTGTTGATGGTCAAAATATCAGAAGTGCAAATCCATTCTAGGGGACAGCCAGTGGGTTGAGAGTTCCAGTCCTACTAAATGGAGTCACACCTAATCACAACACGACTCACCATCAACCAACCACTGGATATGTCGAGAACGAGATTAAACTCACCTGAAACAAGCACACAGAAGGCCTACCTGTGCCCGACCCACGGTGCCCAAACAGTGTTTCACCATCAGCCAGCATATCAACAACATTATTATAACATAAGGCATAATCAGTTTATTCTAATAATTTCCATCCATGCTTTTGTTCGTTGTTGCATTGCAGCATTTCTATTCCACTTCTCTGCCCGGGGATGTTTCAAAGCTATTTTGAAATGTCTTGAAACCTACTCCCTTCCAAAGCACAGGAAGGGTCCACTCCAGATATCCTTATTCTAAATTAACATTCTAATTAATGATAAAGGACCCGATGAACCGGGCAGCGTCTTGCTCAGCACCAAAAAACTTGATTTTCACTGCCACGGATTGGGCTCGCGGCGTTAAATCATCCAACGTTCCAAGGGGCATATTTACAAGCCCCTTGCGCCGCTGGGGCATCTCTTTTTGTGACACAACGGCAGCGCAGTGTGGCGCTCCTTATTTTCAAGGACACGTAAAGCCACCCTGCGTGGCTTTTGGTGTCTTTGTAAATACGACCCTTTTCACGCAGCACTTTGCACGAAAGGAACGTGCCATTGCTGTGGGTGTTCCCGCGCAACACCCATGGATTCTGCTGCATTCCCAGATTTACAATGTTTCATAAACCTGGGATTGCATTGGAAACCTATGCCTTCCCTGGGGAGGTGTAAGGAGGCACAACGAGGAGAAATACTTGTATTTCTCCTCGTTTGTTCCTCTTTCAATGCGGGCTACATTCTGCAGAACACATAGAAAGAGGAAAACACCATCAATGATTGTTTCTGTGCAGGAAGGTGTCCCTTCCTGCACAAAAACACTTATCCCCGCAATGCAGGCTCCCGTGCACCATGGTGCAAGGGTGCCTGCGTTGGTGCAATGCAGCCAATTGTGCGCCCGCGTAGGAGAGAGTACAGGGATTCATCATATTGTTTTAAATATGACGCATCTTTCTGCTCTGAAAGTAACGCAACACAGCACAGCCAAATGGCTTGCGGCGCTACTTTCTCGTAAATAAGGCCCATAGTATTTTTACAGACTATCCTATCATTGAGTTCAATGGTAACATGTATGAATGTTTCGGCTTGGCCGTAGCTGACAGCGGGCTGCCTCATGGCATGGGATGAATACAGTCTACAGAGCACCAAAAGAAGTAAAGTAAGTCACATATAGCCTGGAATAGGATACAACGACTCACGGAAATTCCTTTGTCTATCAGGTCTGGATATTCAGGCATAGCTCCCATGTAAAGTGAGAGTAATCACGGCTACTCAAAGAAGGCGCTTTGTGAATCGGACTCTACGTACTTAGACATCCAGGACTGACAGCCTTCCAATGGCCTGTAGGCGCAGAGGCTGCAACTGAAGACCTTTGGCCCTGTACACCAAGCCACTTGCATATGTAAGTTCAGTTAACACACGCAAACGGGCATATTTACATGTGCAAACCTACATTTGTGAATCCCAAATGGTGGATTTACATACATAAAAAAGTGAATGAAGGAATGACATTTCAGGGATGGAAAGTTTTGGAATATTAAGTGTTTGCCGTTATTTACAACTTTTTATGACTCATTCTCACCCAGAAAATGTGCAGATTTACTCCTGGCCAGGACAGGAGTAAAACCATTTATATGGTGGGGATGGGGAGACAGATGCCAGTCCATGGCAAGAGTGAAATTATTTTCAAGATGGAAATATGGAGGGGCACCCACAAAATTGGGGTCAGGCTGTTACTGGAAAGAGTTTTAAGGAGTAAAGGATTTTCCGTCTGTAAGAAAATAAAATCCAACCATTGAAAGTTTACTTCCACTTAAGTAATGTACGCAAAAATATCTTTGCATTGCAAATGGGATTTCAACATTTCAACCAGGTGCAGTCCTGGGAACATGCGACTGTGGGTGTTCAGGAAACCTATAAAAATTCTCAAAAAAATCTGATTTGTAATCTGAAACGTAGGAGGAAACCCACGGGAGTAAATTTATAACTTTTCGTGTGAATTTGGCCCTGTTCGTTAACCAACAAGCCGAGAGAGGGCGCTGTAGGCAGCATTTAAGGCAGAGTTGGCTGAATGTAAATTATCATCATCATGAACTTTATTTCGACATAAAAGTCATAAAAGCTAAAAAGACAAAGGTGACATAGCCAGTAAAAATGAATAGAGATAAAAGAGAGTACAGTAATAAATATACACATAATCCTCCTAAAAACGGACTAAAAACAAACAATATTTACTCATTTTGCGTAAACGCAGTGCAATACATGAGAAACTTTCAATTTGCTTAGGCTGACTACCAGAATTAAAAAACATAAAGTGCTTGTGCATAATAATTCTAACGGCAACACTGTTGTAACTTTGCAGTCCTTACTATCATGTGTGCACATAAAAGCTACGTCTGCCTCGAAAGTGCTTTCCATCGTATCAGCCAAGCGTGACCCAAGTACTTTGCTACGCAGCAGGCTAAAAAAGGTCTAGAGTCTGACTTGAGAATGCGGAGTGCGACATGGTGGTCCCGTGTGCCAAGCTGCCGGCAAAGCGGACTCAGCCATTTTCTCCGTGGTGCTTTATACGCTGAGCAAGCAAACAGTAAGTGGGCAATGCTTTCCGTCGGGGCTTTGTAGCTAGGGCAAATTTTCCCATTATTTGCGGGCCATTTTACTGTCACTTCACCCACGGAAAGGGAGCCGTACCTGAAGTGCAGGTATAGTGTTCTATCTCTTGGTACTTTGATTAGATCAACGTAAGACTCGTAATATCTGGTTTGTTTGTGGGAGTAGAATTCAGTTGTCAATTTGCCCACATTGGATCTGCCGATCTCTCATTGGTCCACCCATTCCCAGCATAGGCGTTTAAGTTCCTCTCTCCTTTGGGGTTCCTGGCTGGCCCAACAGCCACAAAGCCCAATTACTGACAGCATTTTCTTTATATCACGTATCCACCCTATTTCCCCCCCCCCCGTGTCCGGGCTGATGATCTCAGTAAGGGCTTCTGCATAGAGAATAGGGGTCGCAGCCTAGCTACGCCACCTATTGATCGCCTACCCATGTCCATTGATAACGGCATGAGGGGGATGTATTTTGGTGCTATTACTAGGTCTCCTAAAAATTTGTGTTCTGATCTGCAGAGCTCATCTAGTTTATCAAAACCCCAAACTTCAGCTCCGTAGAGGGCAGCGCTAACTACCTCGGTGTCGTATATCTGAAGGGCTGGAGCTACAGGCCTAGTATGGGAGAGGCGATGTTCTTTTACTATTGCTCCAGCCGTGCGCTAGTGAGCCATCAGCATCTTGCCTAGGTGGGGTCTCCATGACATTTTATCGGAGAATCTTACACCTAATCAAAGGTGTCGACCCTTTCAGGGGGAGTCCCACATAGGAGAGGGCCATTCCTACATGACCGATGGGGATTAAAGGCCATGAATTTGGTTTTAGTGGCATTTATTATCAGGCCCCTTTTGTCACACAAAAGATGGAATCTATCAATTAGGGGCTGTAGCCCTGCTGGGGTCTTGGATATCAACAAAGTGTCGTCCGCAGACAACAAAGTTGGTATCTTTTTCCCCCCCAGGGTAGGCGAGTCTGCCGGCTCCTCCAGGAGGAAGTCCACTACTTCGTTCACATATAGGGAGAACAGAGTTGGTGCCAGAACGCATCCAAGTCTTACTCCTCTCTTGAGAGGGGCGCGCTCTGTAAGTTGACCCTGCTCGCCCCACCTAACCTGGGCAAAGTTCCCCTCGTGCAGCCGGACTAATAAGTTAAGGACAAAGTGGGGTATACCCATTTCGCCAAGCGTAGCCTATAGCTTGGATCTAGGAACCAGGTCAAAGGCAGTCTTCAGATCAATAAATGCTAAGTAAACACTGCCTTTGCCTAGCTCCACAACCTTCCAATAAATTAGAAGGAATCTGAACTCTTGATCCATTGTCCTGATCTTTGTTCTGAAACCCGCCTGAAACTGGGAAAGGATATCCCCTTCCTCGGACCATGTCTGGATCCTATGCAGAAACATCCGGCCAAAGACCTTCTGCATAGCATCAATCAGAATGTCAATTATAAAACGCATAGAGACATGCTGCTTCTAGGCACTAGACGCATCGATACTCAAAGTACGGCCCGAGGGTAGCATGCGGCCCTCCTAACCTTTACATGCGCCCCCCTAGTCAACACCAGCACCGGGCTGCTTCTAGGCACTAGACGCATTGATATTCAAAGTATGTCAGGGGGTCGTATGTGGCCCTCCAGACCTTTACATGCGGCCCCCTGGTCAACACCAGCACCGGGCTGTTTCTAGGCAGTAGACGCATCGATATTCAAAGTACGGCCCGGGGGTCGCATGCAGCCCACCTAACCTTTACATGCGGCCCCCTGGTCAACACCAGCACCGGGCTACTTCTAGGCAATAGACGCATCGATACTCAAAGTACGGCAGGGGGTCGCATGCGGCCCTCCTGACCTTTACATGCGGCCCCCTGGTCAACACCAGCACCAGGCTGCTTCTAGGCACTAGACGCATCGATTCTCAAAGTACGGCCCGAGGGTAGCATGCGGCCCTCCTAACCTTTACATGCGGCCCCCTGGTCAACACCAGCACCGGGCTGCTTCTAGGCACTAGACGCATCGATACTCAAAGTACGGCCCGAGGGTCGCTTTTGGGACCTTATAAGTATTTAGTTATGCAGCACAATATCCTTGATGCAACAACATCAGCTGTTGCACGGCTGAACACTCCAAAAGCGAGACCTATTGGCTATGCCAATGCTTCTTTCCATAGCAATGCCTTTAACATAGGTAATTCGATGGAATGTTAAGAGGTAGTAGATGAGACAAAAAACATCAATGATGTCACTGACCATATCATGAGTGGTGTAATATGTGAGGTTATGAGCAGTGCATTACGGGGCGGTAGTTATAGCTAGCTCAAGTAACTATAACTGCTGAATTTCACTGGTTTTGTACGAGTCAAATGTCAGCCTAACTATAACATCCCTGTAACCTTGGTATTTTTCAAAGTATTTTAATTCTTTTTCCTAACGATAACGCTCCTATAACCTTTTTCTGTTTTTCTGTGAATTTCTACAGTTTTTTAATGTTACTTCCTAACTATAAGGTCCCTGTAACCTTTGTTTTTTTAATGAATATATATATGCATGCATAAATTATTTACATTTTGCTAAATAAAAAAGCCCTTCCTATCCCCCTCCGTCTAGATAATGCCAAACTTTTCTGTTTCTGACTAATATGAACTCTGACACTTTCTTCTCAAACTTTCACACCTTCTTTTTAGCCATGCCACCCAACTAACAAGCACATACGACCACTACTTACAAAACATTTACTGCTTCCCCTTTTCATAACCATTCCTATAATTCTATACCTGCCCCAAACCCCCCTTTTCAAATCTATTCCTGTCATTTTGTTCCCACTCCAAACACTATTAAACACACATGAAATTAAGAACACAAACCTAATACAACTAATGCACAGTAGAAAAACAAGACAAAACAATTTGTACTAACCTACTAACTAGTAAGTTTGGGTTCCAGAGTAGCGTGCTCCTTGGTAAAAAAAAGTGCTTTGGTGCCTCGTCAAGGGCTCTTAAGTGCTATATAAATACATTCACAGTTACAGTGTGGAGTCAACTCTCTTTCTTATGGAAAGTTACACCTTGCCTCCCTGGAACAGACTTCAAAGCCCCTTCTCGAGCCCTGGCCCTCTCTAATTTATAAAGTCACACCGTGGCTTCTCGATCCCGAATTCAGAGCCAGGGCTTGAGACCTGGCTCTCTCTGACTTGGAAATGGGTCTTCAGAGCCACCGCTCAAGTCCTGGTTCTTTCTAAAGTGGAAAGTAACACCTTACCTTCCTCAAGCCTTAGTCCACCCTAACTTGGCTCCTTGAAGTGAATTCCAAGCCACCATTAGAGATCCGGTCATCTCCAATTTGGAAAGTGACACCTTACTTACCTTGCCTTCGGACTTCCAAGCTACCACTAGAGACCTGATCCTCTCTAACTTGGGACATCAAACCGTACCATCCTGACGCAGACTCGGGGTCAGCCCTTGCATCCTGGTCTTGGACTCTCTTCAAGTCCCTATCTGCTGGTACCCCCGAGGCCCCTGAAGAGCGTCCTCCACTCCTCTGCACATCCCATCAGAGTGTTACAGAATCTTTGACAAGGTATCCCTCCCTGCACAAACACAATCCTGACCATAATGCAGACACCCTTGCACCATGGCATAAGGGGGCTGCATTGGCGCATGCCAGCCCTAAGTGCACCAGAGCACGGAGAGAGCGGAACTGCACCATTTCTTTGAAGAGATGACACAGTTCTGCTCTCTTCGGGTGATGCAGCTCAGCACCTTTGCTTGTGTGCTGTGTTGCGCTACTTCTTTGTAAATATGACTCTTAGTGACAAGTTTAGCAAAAAGACGCAAATCTACACCCATAGAAGGACTCCTGGAATTGATGCAAATGTAGTGCTTTATAGAATCCGCAAACATTGGTAGTAGTAGGCTTGGAAACCTGCACAAGTCTCAGGTTTCCAGGCATGCTACTGGCAATCAAACACCCAAAAAGTGATAGATGAATGCTTGGAAATAGTCTGAACTACAGGCAATCTCTGGGGGTGACATTCCAAACAATTGTTTTTCACCCACTGCACCACTCTAGACAGAGGGCCCGATTGAGGCTATAGCAGATTGAGTGAAGGCAGACCGGGTGATGGAGGACTTACAGCCTTTACTCTTCCAGCCCAACTTAGAGATGCACGCCAGTGTAGTAACGTAGTCCAAGCTGGTATGATGTAATTCAAGTAGGTTTATTCAGGTAGATAACAAGTAGCTTAGATCCTGTACAGCAGCCCCACCAGGAGCAGCCTGCCAGCTGCTCAGCCCTTCCACCAACTGTCACCACTCACACCAGTCACTCAAGCATTCCACTCATGGCCCACACACCAACATTCCACACAGAACACTCACACTGGCTGAGCAGCTAGGAACAAGATAGCATAGTACATAATAACACAAAATGAGAATTCTACAGCCAGTCCGGGGACATCTCAATACATTGGCGGGAATCGCAGTCATGGCGGTTTCTGTCGATGTAGCAAAAGTTTAACGGAGAACTCCTTTAAACATGACGACTGGTTTTCCAGAGTTGTTAATTTTCCAAAAATAAACTCCCAAAGCAGGAGTTTGTATGGGACAAATAAAAAAAAGCAATGATCCCAACGCTAGTTTTCTCTCACCGTATGGAGGAATTGTTGTTTTTTTACTACTGCTCACTACCAGGATATACCTGATGGTGACGGTGAAAAAAAAGGCCATCTAACGTCCACCGTAAATAGGGTGGATGGTCGGATGGCTTATTTCAGATGGCGCCTACTCCGTTGGGCCGTCTAAGAAAGTCTGATGCTGACAGAGCAAATTTTACTCCATCAGCATAAAACTTAAAAGCCAGCCCAATTCAAAAAGGGGCCAGCGTACCTTAGGTTGCAACAGAGTACCTGTTTGCCAAATGCTAAATGAGCCCAGGAGGCCCACCTAATACAAGTCAGTACTGGCCCTGCTCCTCATGAGAACAGTCCTTCCCGAACCTTTGTCACCTCGCTCATTCACCCTGTGGCCCACTGCTTTTTTAGTTGGGTGATTTGAGATTCACACCCCCAAATTTCACTAAGTTTTGCCCCTAAAAGTGTCTCCCTTCCTTCCTTAGGACTCTCGTTAGTCCATGTCCACCTGGCGTGCGGAGACTGCACTCCACAGAAGCCATCCTCTCCCACTTCAGAACTTGTGAACACTACAGTTACTTCTCTTCCAGACTGCTGCCTCCTGGTCTTGCTGCAGCCTTTGATGAAGTCATTCAGCCTGAATTAATGTCCACCGTACCCAGCCTTGGGACCAGAGATGCTGTGCTCAAGGGGGTTTTATTCTCTCTCTCTGATTGTCCCTCCCTGTCTACATCTCCCCTGTTGGGCTTCCCACAAGGCCTGTCTGGGGTCCTCTCCTCAGCTCCCTCATCCCTTGTGGGTAACACCACTTCTTCTGGGTTGTCTTGTCACCTCTATGCAGATGATAGACACATTTCTCTCTCATTTCCTGCCTTCGGCCCCTCCCCTCCAGACACAGATCTCCAACTGGTTCACAACCATCCACCACCGGGTTTCTTTTCGCTCCCTCGACCTGACTAAATCCAAGTCTGAAACCATCTGTTTCCAGCTTCATTGCCAAGTCCTTCCCTTCCCGGCCTCATCAACCCCTCCAACAGACCAACCAGAACATCTTCCACCAGAAGCCTTGAGGAACACTCCCACCCCTCTACGAACATCAAAACTTTCATGACAGACAAGACCAGAGCAGCCGGATCTCGGTGACTGATCAAAATGTAAAATACTTGAAACCTTCCCTGGCTCTCAGCCACTTGTGTTCAGCCCACGTCACTACTGTGGGTCTACACATACATCCGCCTCCCCCGCCTGTGACGGTGCAAGGTTTCACGACAAGCACCTGGTCCAGTCTTCCCAGACACTCTCCTACTCTCAGTAAGTCTCCAGTCAGCCACTCTCAGCTAAAAATAGAGCTCTTCACAGGCAAGTGACGTTGCTTCTCAAAGCCTCCTCCAGGTGTCCATCTAAAGTGAGATCTTTCATTCACCAGGTCTCCTGCCCATGGACACCCTCCCTTCCGAAGGGACTGAACTCTCGCTGCTCACATCAATCAAGACTGTGCAGAGACCCCTCCCATCAACTCTCTGATGTACACTTAATTAGTGTACGCTTATATGCAGGTATAGCCATCACCCACTAAACGTCCTAGGTATCACAGTGCTGGGTACAGCATTTCTTGTTGAACTGTTCAGTTAGTGACAATTATTTGTCTGCGGAGTACAAAAAAATAAAAATGCAACTGTGCTGATGCATTTTTGCGTGCACAACAATGTACTGTGTACCAGTAGGCAATAGGCTGGGCCACTGGAATTGTGCAGCAGGAAAGGGCCAAATTATGTGGGTGTTGAGTAAATTACGCGGCAAGAAAAGACAAATTATGCAGCTTGATGCAGCACATTTTTTAATAGTATTACTTCATTATTTTGTGCTTTTTACACTGTCTGGGTATTGAGTGCACCACATTAGTACCAGTTTAATACCAAAATATAGCAACAGAAAGGTGACCAGTCAGCCTGTGCAAAATGCCTTCCACTGCGCGATAACGCATGCTACTGCGCTTTTAGTAAATTTTAAACCGTTTCAGCTGGAAACGAATTTTTTTTGTTAAAATCTGCAGATTTTGCAGCAGGTGATGGATTATGTGACAAATGCGGCCAATCTACAATTATGCGAAAATCGCTGGGGCCGCGCAATCGCATAATTCCAGTGGCCCTAGCATTAGGCATGCAGAACTGCCTTATATTCACATAATTGGGGATTTACAAAACTTTTCCAGGGGGGTGTATGATTCCAGGAGTCAGAGAACAGAGGAATAATGGTTCCAAAGAGCCCTGTTTGGAATTTGTAAATCCCAAAAAGAAAATTACCCCCAGAAAGAAATATATATAAATCACAGCTAAGTACCGCAACTACACACAGAATGTCAGATTGGACAACTCAGTGCATGAACCAGCTAAGCCGACAATCTCATATGAAATACCCTAAAAGGCCCTGCAGAGCTGAACAAAGATGCCAGCTACTGAAAACCATAAGACTCTTACACTTTCATCATCAAACACACTGCTACGCTGTGGTTATTATTAACACAATAACCGCACCTCTGTGGTCATCACGCATGACATGGAAACACTTTCCACATGAGATCAAAACAAAAGCGATATCCTTCCACCCACGCACCCTACGCGTGTAGCGTGCTGCCCATGTCGTCAAGTGCCACGCAATGGTAGGAAGCACTGTATGAACGCTGCAGTGCAACACAGTGCAACACATTACTGAATATTTAACGGAAGGTTTTTTGCAATAAAATTGATTTCACATTGGTCAATTGATGCCACAAAATGATTTTTTAAAAACTGGAACTAATTGATTGATGGTATAACGACGCGCCTGAGTTGACTTGATGATATAATCATAACATTCAATGGCCTCCTTGCTGTAGGGTAATGGTATGGATGTTCACGCATATGACATCTGGTCACAGTATTCATGGATTACATTTTCAGGATGGCGACGTCCTCTCCCTAGAGACATCAAATTATGGTTTTGAAGGAGTGTTTCTTCTATGTCGATATTTAATCACTTTTTAAGGGGACTGGGCCACAATTGCGTATTGGTGATCAAGGCCGTGGAGGCCGAAACGCAATGGATATTTTTGTGACACTGGTGCACTTGTGCATGAGAATACAGAAAGAAACATTTTTAAACGCCCACACCCAAAGTGCGTGCTATTCTCTGTCAGTTTTGGTAACAGAAATTTGTTTGGAAAGCACCATTAAGTTAGTATATATACGCAGATCCTGGGCATCGGGAAGACTCGACGCTTTGTAAAGGAACGGAAAAACTCTAACGTGTATGACTAAAGTAATAGCAGAACCCTCGACATCCACTTTCATCAACCCACTGGGGATTTTATTTATCATACAAAGAATATGCGGCAAGACCCACTGGGGATTTTATTTATCATACAAAGAATATGCGGCAAGACCCACTGGGGATTTTATTTATCATACAAAGAATATGCGGCAAGACCCACTGGGGATTTTATTTATCATACAAAGAATATGCGGCAAGACCCACTGGGGATTTTATTTCAAGTAGAGACTGTAAATACCAGAAGGCAATGAAGCCTACGCCCACTGGGGCTGGAGCACACGCCCATAAGGGCTGGACTCAGCCAATGAATTACAGGTGTTCTCTGCACAAGTTTGCTGTTCTTTCTTGTTGGGTGGCTTGTGAACAAGGATGTAAATCTGAGACACGTAAAGCCTGAAGCCTGAAGCCTGCTATGTGTGATGAAGCGGTAGGCGGATGTCTCTGCTGGCTTCACCGTGAGAGGTATTTTTCCGGGAGGGCGTCCTCACTCAGGGCAACCTTTTCGTTGGATATATATATCTCTCTCCAGTTGAAGGAGAGTGCAGTTGAAGAAGAGTGCAGACAGAGAATATAAACTTAACTCCCTGCCTGCACTCCCCCAAGTAAAGAACACAGCTGTGCTCCCACCCGATAGAAGCAGAAAAAAAAGCAGCTCCCACTTGCAGCATAGCCCGCTCCTGCCACACCCAGGATGGGTGCTGAGTGGAGGGGGCTTTGGGGCTCTCCGCACAGCTCCAATTTTCAAACAAGCATTGGAAATGCAATAGGTCTCGCCTTTGTTTAAGTTAAAGCCCTTTGCTTTGCTAATGGTATTGTATTATAGCGTTGTATTATTGAGTGTATGTATGTGATATGTTGTGATTTTATGTTCTTTGAATTGTATGTGTTACCTATGTGTTTGATGTGCAGGGGCCTTTGGGACCTTATACGTGTTTAGCGATGCACTTTCCAGCATAAGTGAATAAATAAATACATAGAAAAGATACGCAGGATCTGACCTTGTGTAATGTAGTAGGTGCTTGTGCAAAGCACTCCAATGTGTTCAGCCACATTTGCTGTTGAGGACGCTGCATAAAAAGGAAACATGGCTAAAGAAGGATGCGGCGACCGGGGGACGCGTCCAAAGGGCAGCTCAGCATAAAGCCCCACTACTCCCTGGCCACAAAATGAACTACAGGCTGCGGAAGGGCGTCGACAGCGATAGACACATCGGGGGGGATAATAAAGGCTGGATGCCTGTTTAAAGGGCGTTGATACGTGACATCCTGCAGCCACAGGTGTTTTTATTTAACTGCCCTTTTAGCCGTCTGAATAACACCTAAACACGGGATACAGAAACATCCTAGCTTTAAAAGTTGAGCTGTTGGTTACAGCCAGGCTTTATAGATGCGAAATCGAGGGCGCTGCCTGGTGCAGCCCACACTTGGCTCTGGAGTCACTACGATTTAAATGACTATAAATTCAGAGGCTGAACCTAAAGGCAGTTACTTATAGAGTGACGGCCAACGATGTCTCTTAAACCGGTTCAACGGTCTGAATAACTCTGAAGAGCCCATGATTGGAGGGCTTAGCTCTTATGCAGGTTTTATAAGAACTTCGTCTCTGTGGCTACAAAATGCCAAACAAGACCAACCCGGAGGGAGAGAGGGTCGAAAGCAAGGGGGGCAAAGGGCGTTAGAAAACATACAGCCCACAGTGCTCACGGAGGACCACATTTTGCAGTGAGGGCCCTTACTTTGTGTAACTCGCTGCACTTCCACACGATCACAGCATTACAACAGAGCCATTAAGCGAGCTAGCAATAATTTCGTGCACACACCTGTACAAGAATGACACTTTCCAATGATCAGAAGGCGCCCTGCCTATCTCCTTAACGCGGGAAAATGTAACTCAATTAAGAGACCTCAACCCAAGATGATCCTGAATTAAATTGATAGCCCAACGATTGGCAACCGTTTCAGTTGCCCCTGTGCCAGATGTGCACCCTTCGGTTAGAAGCAGAACAGCTGCCTGTGTGCTGGGCTCGCTCTGGAACACAGGAGGAACCGCGATTGAGTGAGCAGCCCTCGGCCTGCCTCAGTGTAAAGGGGGGGGGGGGGCTAAACTTGACAACAAATGCGCCCCAATGTTTCACTCATGACGTCTTTGTGCTGAGTTTCAGCTTTTGTAAAATACAAGCCAGCATGAGCCACTCACATCGGCCGTGGACGATATAAGCTACGAAAGAGGCGGTGCCGCTCGGTGGAGGCACTGGTGGTTATAGCCCGCTGGGGCACGCCCCCCCCCCCCCCCCTCGCCCGTTAAAGGCATGGGCTGGAGACGAGGCTCATCTGTGTGTTTAAGAGATCAAGTGAGTGCCAGAAGAGCGAGGCTGAAAGAGAGAGAGAGCGAGAGAGAGAGAGAAGAGCGAGAATGAAAGAGACAAAAGCGAGAATGAAAGAGAGAGAGAAAATCGAGAATGAAAGAGAGAAAAGCGAGAATGAAAGAGAGAAAATCGAGAATGAAAGAGAGTGGGAAGAGCGAGAATGAAAGAGAGAGAAGAGCAAGAATGAAAGAGAGAAAAGAGCGAGAATAAAAGAGATAGGAGAGCAAGAGAGATTTAGAACAGCAAGAGAGAGAGAGAGAACAGCAAGACTGGAAGAGAGACAGAAAGAAGCGAGAAGGAGAGGGAGAGCAAGACTTAAGGAGACGGATAATAAACAGAGCCACGAGAGAGAGAGAGGGCAGGAAAGAGACAAGAGAGCAAAGTGGACCGCGCTTGTGCAACTAAGTAAATAAATAAATAAATAAGCGCAGCCGAAGCGGACCGCGCTTGTGCAAGCTGGCTCCATATCCCGTGACTCAAATGTGATCTTTGTGTGCTTACACAAGATGAATGCGTCCTTCTGTAAACCGTTGAAATATCTTCCACCTGCAACCACACTCAAGCAGACCGCCAGTACGTGTGCACACATGGGGCGTGCCAAAGAAACAAAAGAAGACCAAAACAAAAAGATGGCGACTGTTCCAGTGAGGCGGGGCCATGTGGCAACATCTAGAGCACCGATCTTGGAACTGCGGAAGCGGACCTGGCATCGGCTCTCCTGCACCCACAAAAATGGAAAGACATGCCCATCCGAGATGCAAAACAAACCTCAGTAGAAAGCATCGGCATTGAACGCCTATCGGAAAAAATGCGCAGGAAGGAACAAGCTCCGATTCGGGAGCGGATTATGTGCTGGCAAGTTCACGCAACAAAAAAATGGCAATAATAAAGCAAAAGACACAGCGGCTGGCGAGTTCAAATAAACTGGCAACAAAATGCATCCCACACACAAGACACCACACCTCAAGCGTATAGTAACAAGATAGCGTGTAGCACAATATTGTAAGTAACAAAATGCAGCCGACACGCAAGGCACCGCGCCTCAAGCGTATACTAACAAGATACCGTATAATAAACAAAATGCATCCCACACGCAAGACACCACGCCTGAAGCATATAGTAACAAGATTTCAAATAACATAACTGATATAAAAAAAACATTAAGTTAATCATCACCCAATAGCAGTAAATGCATCCCACATGCAGACACATGCAATAGTAAAAAAAAAGTGCTGAAAGTAAATATTAAACTCACCGTCTCACGCCGACAGTAAAACATCCAATCCCTGTGGGTGTGGCCTAAAGAGGACAGGGTGGCAACCAGGAGGGAATAAAAACCCTCCAGTACAATCAACGAAGTATGTTCAGAATAATCACTGACGACAAACGACGCACGCCAATGAAAATTGCAGGCGGAGCTGAGACATGACTTCTGGAACTGTATTGATTCCAAGAAGCCCTTACGTGGCGAGAGCAGCGCTTGCGCGCAGCTAACGGCAGGCGAGACCCAAAAAGGTCTGGGAACCCCAGGTGACACCCAGTATAATAAATGATGTCTGCCTTCACCAGCACCCAGGATGGGGGCTAGCCCCAGAGCTGGCAGGGCCCGCATGGGACTAAGGGACCCCCACTCATCCCCAAAGTATGCAAAAATAGTGAGTGCCCCGGGTGGGACAGGGAGACCCAAAAAAATGCCCAAAAAAGTTGTAAGCACTTTCTTTCTGCATACCCCGTCTATCTGTATATCTCAGACCTCATCTCTCTCCTCCTCAGCACCCTCTTTTCGCTGTCTCCTGAGTGCACTTCCTCACATTTCCTTCACTTAGCCACCCCCCAAACACACAAGGCACCCAGTCACCTGCAAACACTGCATTCTCTTTCACCTTGTCAAAATATTGTCCACAGAACCACAATTGAAACTGGGATATATGGCAACACAAAAAGATGCTGGACAGAATGGTAAACATTGTCAAACATTCACCCCCAGTACAGAGATATGGGGTGGCATGGTGAGCTAAAAACGATGGATTTAACCCAGATCTGTGATAATGTTCAGCATTCCTCCCATCATCTTTTTGTTTTGCTATAGTCGCTCTTAGTGGGAAGGGCAGGCCCAGACGTGGGTCTCTTGCTCTCTATGCCACTGGAATCAAGCAATCCTGGCTGATGAGGGGTGGTACCCTCAAACCGGTCCCAGGATGCTTGTTTCTGTGCCAGGAAGGACCTGGCATGGCAGTTCGGTCTGGACTGTTCCCATGAGGAGCAGGGTCAAGGCTGATTTGCATATGGCCGGGTCCAAACTGGGGTTGCTTAGTGAGCAAAAAAACGATGGTTTTAACCCAGATCTGACTGGGGTGAATGTTTGGCAGTGTCAGCATTCCATCCATCATCTTTTTGTGTTACTACTGGAATATATGACAATTGCTCTGTGTGCTGGGCCGAGAGGCCAAGGATTGGATGATCATGTATTCCAAATACATTCCTGACCCACTGAGAGAATATTTCACTAATGTCCATCAAAATAATACTGTGTTTAAATACACCCACCAACGCATTGTTAAAAGTAGATTTAGTGGAAATAATCCTTAAATATAAAGCCAGTATGGTGTACAAACCGTGATTTTTGTGAACATCTTAAGCAGCCTCGAACAATAAAATTAAAGTAAATATATAAATGTGTAATATTTACAGAGATAACTGCTATTAACACTTCTCGATCCCGCTCAAGATATCTCAGTGAGTTAATGAGGACCATTGAGTTGGGTAACAATAAACATCTGTTATTTAGCGCCAAGATACCCTTCTGGGTGAGCGTGCGCTTTACAAATACACATGTTATGTTATGTAATGAGGCCTGGACGAAATGTTAATGAAACCACCATAATTGGCAAAGTTTCAGTAATTTCCTATTACGCCTCTGAGTCAAAGTTTGCAAAATTACACAATTACGCCCTTTCCCTTAATCAAATGTCAAAAATGTAATACGAATGGCAATTCGCAATAAAAAATGACTGCAAAAGCGCGGGAACAACAGAGGACAGGTGGCAGTTGTTGGTGGTGCTTTCTTTCAGTTCGTCATTGCATCAAAAGTTGATGTGAGGGTGCATTTCCTGATAAAACATGGCACAAAATGTCAGATTTGCATTTCACGCAATTAAGCATGATATCACATCATTTTGTCGTAATTTTGCGTAATTATGGAAAAGCAAATTCTGCTAATTTTGCACACCCCTAATGTGAGTGCACCTGCTCACGACACTTCTTTCTACTTTGCAGGCCACTTTTTGACCGTTAGCCATGAGTATCACGTGAGTTTTATTTATCTAGAAGACCTCGATTTGAGGAATACCCTTCTTGAGTGGTCTCGGTCTCCTCTGGTGTGGCAGTGTCACTCGGATTAAAGACGTGACTATGGCTATAAAATGTGGCTGGATCCAGCCATTGCAAAGAAACAGCTCTGGGTGAATTGATTGTAGCGGCCCAAATGAAAAACCTAAAAACACTTCCTAGTTCGTAGGAAGCAAAGTAAGGCCTGTTACCAGGACAACTCTTTCTTTTCATTCTTATTACACACTTTTGAAGCGTGTGGCTGTGTTAGCTCTCAATTTAGTCCAATTGACCTTTCTTCCTCTCTGTAGTAGCCCATGGAGGCCAGTGTATGCCGCACAGTGGTGGCCCACCCACCCCCTTCACCTGGGACACAGGCCAAAGGGCTCAGAAAGCATTTGCTTGAAACACACTCGCCAATGTTTTCCATTTTCCAAGAACCGAAACATGTCGACGCTGACCCCTGTGGCCATTCTGAAGTTCACCTCGCTTGCGTCACGGCGAGCGTGGACCACCAAAGGGACTCGGCTGGCCTTTTTGCCACAGTGTTCTGACTTAATGGAATCGAACTGTGGGGCACCTGGCAGGCAAGCAAGGCTTGGAGGAAAGCCAGGCTATTTCTTCACTTGACTTCATTGGCTGCAAACATGGCCGCCGCGTTTGATGAAGGTGCAGCAGCAGGAGTTGCCGCCTGACACCTCAGGCTGCTACAAATTGCTTTAAGATTGGCAAGAGTTGTACTCTTGTGGCTAAAATGCTGAAACCTGGAGAACTGGCTTCTAATCCTTTGCTTTGACATCTGATCAAACATTGTGTGATTCTAGGCAGAAGCTGCCCTACGCAATATTCTGTGTTTGTATTGTTCATTGATCACCAATCACCTCCAGCTGTTATCTGTGTAATTATGTGACCGCCTCTGGTCTGACGTACCACTAGTAACTTTGTACTTCATTTCTAACAGAAATGCTTATTTTACGAATAAATGCATAACAAAAATACAGCAGTGAGCGCACTCCAGGAAGGGCCTGAGAAAATTACCTCCTGATCCACTTACTAAACTATGGTGACATTTCCAGACACAAATTTTCTCTGTTCTCATTTACAGCATCTAAAGGGGTTGCAGACAGCACCGGCTCTCTGTGCATCCGGGGTGAGCCTGCGTGAATTCTACTGGTGGGAATTCTCAGTTCAATCCCCCCCCCCCCCCCCCCATTTACTCTGCAGGACAGTCCAGGGTGTGGACAGTTTGGAACGTCTACGTCCTGAACCTGGAGATGTTATGACTGACATCAAAGCCGAGCATGGAACCTCTCCAATGTACCAGCTATTGGCCAATCTGTCTGTAGAGCACTGAAATTAAAAAGTATGCCCCCTTTGACCCACCCTACAGAAGTTGGAACTGTAGCAGGGAGCTCCTCAAATGATAATATGAGAAATCTCCTACATCTTTTCTGACGGGACTACCCTGTCCACCCCTCTCCCCCACCCACCCTTGTGACTCGTGAAGCATGTTGTACCGCTGGACTGCCCTGTCCATCCCTCTCCCCCACACATTTCTTGTCTTTTGCATCAGCACTAAGCAACAATTCCTTAAACGGTCGCCACATGGATAATGTAGCATTCACGGCCTCTAGGACTGAGAACCACTGGCTAAATGACACAATTGGGAAGACTCTTTCTTGGATGCCACACAGAGCACATAATGAGAAATATTTGCGTTTTAGTTCCCGCGCATAACGTAAGAGCGCACCAAGGTCAATAGCATCCCTCATTAACTCTGAAGATTGTAAAGATGCTTTCCGCATTCCATCTAGCAAGCAGCAAGGAGCTCTTACAGGGAAGCACTTCAGCTCAGGTATCGATTTTGACAGGTCATCACTCAACTTTTTCATATATTTAGCTTAATCACTGCAAATACAAACAATATCACTCCAATCTTTGTTGAAATTGATAAGAACTTTTTGCAGCAGCATTCTAAGTGACACCGGTCCATGTTTTCCAAAAGTCCCGTGTCATGTTTTCACCGCTATCCCAGATGCTTGGTGATAGCGCTCTTTTCACAGATACCTGTCACTATACCTTGCATTGAATGTTTAAAGCCTGAGGCGTTGGCAAATCTCCTACTATCAATACAGACTGACTAGAAACTGGGGGCTGATGTATTAAGGGTTTCACCCATTATCTGTCAGTGGGTAAATGTGACGGTACATATTGGGAAAGATTGTTATGAAACCAGCCATTGTACCTCTCAGTGAAAGAATCACACTCAGCCAAAATATCAAAAATGATTTTGATATTTACTGATTCTCTACAGTTTATAAAAATAATTAAATAAGACATCCAACATGCTTCTAAACCCTGCATCTTTAGACCAAACAACCACAAAAGTGAAAAAAGAAAAAGGAAGAAGACAAAATATTTTTGTGACATCCCTAAACAACAAAACTCAACCAGAATATTGTCAGCCCAGTCTTTCTTCCTGCTCTCTTGTATAACAAGGTTACATTGTATTGGCCCCTTCAGGAAGAGATAAAATGGACTCTTTCACTTTCCTTTCTGAGAATGGCATTTAGTTCGTGGTTGAACAGGTGATTTTTCAGTGTTTATATGTTGCTCTGGTGAGGGCTATTTCCCTTTTGGTGTTTTCTTTTCAGTCATTATAGGTTAAAACCTAAAACAGGATAGCCTAAGTATGTTGTCGGGCAGGACCGCCCTGCCCACCTCTCTCCTCCACCCTCCGTTGTGACTCTTAAAGGATATTGTAGCGCGAAACTGCGCTGCCCACTCCTCTCCTCCACCCTCCCTTGTGACTGTTGAAGGATGCTGTAGCGCAGGTCTGCCCTATCCACCCGTCTCCTCCACCATCCCTTGTGACTGTTGAATTATTTTCCAGTGTGAAACTGCCCTGCCGTCCCCTCTCCTCCACCCTTCCATGTGACTCTTTAAGTATGATGCAGTGTGGGACTGCCCGGTTCCCCCTTCTCCTTCATTCTAACTTATGACTGTTAAACTATGTTGTAGCACGTGTTCCCGTGCTCACACCGCCCCTACTCCCTTTCCTTGAGCCAATCTAGAGTCCACGCCTATCTTGAATATCGTACGGGATCCTTGATATTCTGGCTGAATCCTTTAACACTTCAGCCCTTTTTATCTGCTTATATCCTTTCGCTTGTCCCATCCCCTCTCTCTTCCCATGAAGCATCAACACCCTTCTCTATCCTGCCTCCAGTATATATTCCATATACTGCATTTCCTTCTGCAGTATTTGGATTACAGCTGAATGTTCTGTTAAGTCTTTTTGCCACGTCACGCAGCCGAAATTATGTCAACATAATCTGAGCTGCTGGTCTTTTCCTAGAGAATGGTAAAAAATGTATAAAGACTTTTGGTATCAAAAAACCTTTGCAGCCATGTTTGAGCAGTCCCTCCTCTTGCGCTGTTTGTAGAAACTGGTGTCATTTGGAGTCTGCCTTCAGCGATTCTGCAGGGTGTTCTAGCGGAGCTGCCCCTGGAGATCCTTCAGGGTGTTCCGGATGAACTGCCCCTGGAGGAGCTGCCCCTGGAGATCCTTCAGGGTGTTCCGGATGAACTGCCCCTGGAGGAGCTGCCCCTGGAGATCCTTCAGGGTGTTCCGGGTGAGCTGCCCCTGGAGGAGCTGCCCCTGGAGATCCTTCATGGGGTTCCAGATGAGCTGCCCCTGGAGGAGCTGCCCCTGGAGTTCCTTCAGGGTGTTCCAGGTGAGCTGCCCCTGGAGGAGCTGCCCCTGGAGATCCTTCAGGGTGTTCCGGATGAGCAGCCCCTGGAGGAGCTGCCCCTGGAGATCCTTCAGGGTGTTCCGGGTGAGCTGCCCCTGGAGGAGCTGCCCCTGGAGATCCTTCAGGGTGTTCCGGGTGAGCTGCCCCTGGAGGAGCTGCCCTGGAGTTCCTTCAGGGTGTTCCGGGTGAGCTGCCCCTGGAGGAGCTGCCCCTGGAGATCCTTCAGGGTGTTCCGGGTGAGCTGCCCCTGGAGGAGCTGCCCCTGGAGATCCTTCATGGTGTTCCGGGTGAGCTGCCCCTGGAGGAGCTGCCCCTGAAGTTCCTTCAGGGTGTTCCGGGTGAGCTGCCCCTGGAGGAGCTGCCCCTGGAGATCCTTCAGGGTGTTCCGGATGAGCTGCCCCTGGAGGAGCTGCCCCTGGAGATCCTTCAGGGTGTTCCGGATGAGCTGCCCCTGGAGGAGCTGCCCCTGGAGTTCCTTCAGGGTGTTCCGGGTGAGCTGCCCCTGGAGGAGCTGCCCCTGGAGATCCTTCAGGGTGTTCCGGGTGAGCTGCCCCTGGAGATCCTTCATGGTGTTCCGGGTGAGCTGCCCCTGGAGGAGCTGCCCCTGAAGTTCCTTCAGGGTGTTCCGGGTGAGCTGCCCCTGGAGGAGCTGCCCCTGGAGATCCTTCAGGGTGTTCCGGATGAGCTGCCCCTGGAGGAGCTGCCCCTGGAGATCCTTCAGGGTGTTCCGGATGAGCTGCCCCTGGAGGAGCTGCCCCTGGAGTTCCTTCAGGGTGTTCCGGGTGAGCTGCCCCTGGAGGAGCTGCCCCTGGAGATCCTTCAGGGTGTTCTGGGTGAGCTGCCCCTGGAGGAGCTGCCCCTGGAGTTCCTTCAGGGTGTTCCGGGTGATCTGCCCCTGGAGGAGCTGCCCCTGGAGATCCTTCAGGGTGTTCCGGATGAGCTGCCCCTGGAGGAGCTGCCCCTGGAGATCCTTCAGGGTGTTCCGGATGAGCTGCCCCTGGAGGCGCTGCCCCTGGAGATCCTTCAGGGTGTTCCGGGTGAGCTGCCCCTGGAGGAGCTGCCCCTGGAGATACTTCAGGGTGTTTCAGAGGAGCTGCCCCTGGAGGAGCTGCCCCTGGAGGAGCTGCCCCTGGAGTTTCTTCAGGGTGTTCCAGAGGAGCTGCCCCTGGAGGAGCTGCCCCTGGAGATCCTTCAGGGTGTTCCAGAGGAGCTGACCCTGTAGAGCCCGCTCACGTCAGCCAAGGCCTTGATTCTTGGTTCTGGACAGGGATTCCGCACTCAGGGGTGTCACCAGCTATGGATAATTGAAGAAACTGTAACACGCACCATAGCTATGCACTGCTTATGATCTCACATATTACATCACTCATGAAATGTTCTGTGACATCATCGATAACATCACTGTTGACATCTGAAATGACATCATTGATGAGAACACTGCGGTTGGCAAGGGTGCAAGCTGTAGTTTCTTCACTCAACTATAACTTGTGAATTTCATGTTTTTTAAAACTTTAAAATGTTACATTTTAACTGACGTTTTCACCTAACTATAACGTCATTTTAACCTTTGGTTTTCTTTGATTATATTATATACACTTACCTCATTCATATTTACCTAGATATACACTTACCTTATCCATTCTTTCCATGCATGGTAAAGGCATATGCGTGGTAAAGCATGCGTGGTAAAGGTATCCGAGTGATAAAGACATCTGTATAGTAAAGGCATCTGTGTGGTAAAGCTATGCGTGGTGAAGCATGCATGGAAAAGACTATGTGGCAAAGGATTTTCACCTTTGGATATGGTAATCAGGGGAATGTGAGCATATGCGGAACAGCGACCGTAATGCGTCAGGAGAAGGACCCCAAATTCTTTATTACAGGTTTATAGTCAGGGATTGGGTTCATTTTCGGGTGCTGAACTTGCCGCTGAATGACAGGTCTGCCTGGTCTTGATTCACCTCACCTTTCTTACTTCTACCACCAGACACTCTCTGCCTCTTTATCCTATTCTTGTGGGTTCTCTTTCATCCCTGCATTCTCTGCTTGTGACTGTTTTTCTGTCTTTCATCTCCTCCTAACTCATGTAAAATTGTCAGGCTTGTTTTGTAGGATGGAACTCAGTCCTCTGTTCTGATCCAGACAATTCTGAAACACTTTTTACTGGCTTTGTATTTATGCGCTTGCAGTTTTAGCTTCATGTCTCAGGAGGAAACAAAATACCAGATTGTACTGGTTTCCGCAATATTTTTTACCAGCCTGGGGCAGTATTACGCATGACTGCGCCGGTGCTAGTTGTCGATGTGTGCCAGAGTATGTTTGTGTTTATGTGCGTTCGCGTCTGTGCACTTATACAATATGCACACAGATGCAAATGCACATAAACACAGAGCTGAAAGTCTGCGCCAACATCACGGCACATTACAAACCGATCCTCTGTAATGCGATTGGGAGCATAATCTGGCGCACATCGACAACTAGCGCCGGCCCAGTCATGCGTAATACGGCCCCAGGTCTTTAAAATACAGGCCAGGCTGGTAAAAGAAAAACACAGCTCCACGTCCTTCTACTTTTTCTCTTTTGTGAGTTTCTCTGCCTTACTCTGGATCAAAGTTTGTGGAGGAAGAATAAGTGCCGGTCCCCAAAAATGAGTGCGGGTGGGCCCCGCCTGCAACTTCTGGCTCCATTTAATGTATGTAAAAAACAGGAAACAAAAAAACAAGAAGATACTCCTTTTTGACTTCAGCAACTTTTGCAATGTCCTTTGCAATGCCCTGGGATAGTTTTGTAAGTCTATGTTCACACTTTCATTGTCCTTGCACCGGCAAAGCTTTAGACTGCCAAGTGATGGGACATGGTGTCCACGTTCACCCACTCAAGCGTGACACTCTGAGGGAATCCTAATGAGGTGTGAGTGGAGACTATGGTGCAGAGGTCTGTCCCGGAGGTATCGCTGGCGCACATTTCACGCACTGAACCTGTTACAAAGTCCTCACGAAGCAGAACAACAATCAGTAGATTCGTAGAGCGCTACTTGTCACCCATGAGGGCATCCAGGCGCTGGCTATACTTATAGGACATAAGTGGAGAAAGGCCCAGGAGTATATGATTTGCCCAAGATCAAAAACAGTTCCGTCAAGTAGGAGAAATGAGATGGCCGTGCAGGGCTCTTCTTCCGGATGCTGTATCACACCTCAGTGTGTGAACAGTAGAGTCAATGCTGTCATCCGGCATGCTGTTTTTTTCTATGCTTGGCAAAAAGAATACAGAATCCGAAAAATTACTTTAAAAAGTAAGAGTGCCTGAGAGTCCACAACTTAGTCACGTAGGGAGGTCGGGATTGACAACTATGTTTCCTGGTTCCACAGTTTCCAACTTGCCACTGCGTAAATCTGCGGTGGCGGTTCCTCCTAAAGGGCAGAGGAGCGCAGTAGGTAAACACAAATTAATAAAATGGTAATTACCGTTTTATTATACATTTGCCACCAGCCTGCTATGTTATAGCTAGGCCTGGGCAGAGTTTTCAGAGTTTTACTCCACGTAATTCCACTGAGTTACCGAAAATCTCTGCCAAATTTCGCAGAGTTCCATGAACGGGCGGAGTATTGCTCGGCCACCCCAAATGAAGTCCCCTTGGCTGCTGATGGTTGTAAGGGGCCAAGAACCCCTATTGTTGCCACCAGTAAGTCCCCCATAGCGGTATTGATGAGATGTCGTTGGAGCCCCGGCCCCTTTCTCAACCACTCTGCAAAGGGGCCACCTGGCGCACAACTGGTTGGGGATGAAGTCCCCTTGGTTGCTGAGGGTCCTTTGGGGCCAAGAACCCCTATTGCTGCCACAAGTAAATCCTGCGCAGTGGGATTTCTGAGACGTTGTTAGAAGCCCATCCCTCTTCCTCAACCACTCTGCAAAGAGACCTCCTGGCGCACTACCGGTTGGGGGATGGAGTCCCCTGGGCTGCTGAGGGTCGTTTGGGGCCAAGAACACCTATTGTTACCACCAGTAAATCACCCACAGCGGGATTGCTGAGATGTCGTCGGGGGCCCAGCTCCCTTTCTCAACCACTCTGCAAAGGGGTCTCCTGGTGAACTACTGGTTGGCGGATGGAGTCCCCTGGGCTGCTGAGGGTCGTTTGGGGCCAAGACCACCTATTGTTGCTAGAAGTAAGTCCCCCACAGTGGTATTGCTAAGACATCATCAGAAGCCCCGCCCCCTTTCTTAACCACTATGCAACGGGCCTCCTGGTGCACTACTGGTTGGGGTATGAAGTCCCCTTGGCTGCTGAGGATCGTTAGGGGCCAAGAATCCCTATTGTTGCCAGAAGTAAGTCCCCAACAACGAGGTTACTGAGACATCGTCGGATGCCTCCCCCTCCTTTCTCATCCACTCTGCAAAGGGGCCTCCTGGTGCACTACCGGTGGGGAGATGAAGTTCCCTTGTTTGCTCAGGGTCATTGGGGATCAAGAACCCCTATTGTTGACACAAGTAACCCCCACCACGGGATTGCTGTGAGTAGGTGTGAGTGCGCTGGTAAACTCAGTTCTGCCAGCCGGTTGGTGTTTTTTGTGCCGAACTCCGTGTTCTAAGCGGAGTGGCAAAACTCCGCAAACTCTGCCCACAGAGCGGAGCTTATTTTCCACCTCTAGTTATAGCGTGAGTGTGAGGGCAGGGGGACGGGACTGATTCCTGTGGAATCCTGCAGATTACAGGATAACTGCTGCCCCTGTCAGTGCGGCGTGCGCATATCAGATTCACTGGCTGTCTTGCGACGGTCAGCCCGACATGCGCACTTCAGACCAGCAATCCCAGCGCTGTGGAACAGCCATGAGATTGCGGGCACAGGCCCCTAGCCTCAAAATAATCGCTGAGTTAGCCTGCTTCAACCAATACTGGAGCTGCTTTCATGCTGAAGACAGCATGAGAGCAGTTCCAGGATTGGTTGGATTCGTGTTGCACTTAGCAGGAAGGAAGTCAATCACCTTCCTTCCCTTTCATGTTCGTCGTCACTCTCAGGATCCCACTGGGAGAGGAGAAACTTTTCGGATGGAGGGACAGCAGCATATATGGTGTTTCGGCACAGCGCTGCGCCCTACCATAGTTTAATGTTACCAGCCGCCACTGTGATTCTGATAACGA
This sequence comes from Triturus cristatus, assembly GCF_964204655.1. Lineage (NCBI taxonomy): Eukaryota > Metazoa > Chordata > Amphibia > Caudata > Salamandridae > Triturus > Triturus cristatus. Next base: position 21,126,550 of record NC_140592.1, on the reverse strand, counting down.
TTCTAAGGACTGCAATCACCAGGGAAAAGCCACTGGGTTGGAGGCGGGTGCCCGAATTTTAAACCAGTATTTATGTCCGGGATATTTTGGTAAAGTGGTAAATCCCGAACATGATGGAAGTCTCTTCATTCCACGTCTACTCACTGGAACGTCTGTTAGGGGCAGTGGCGGTGTCTGCCTGCCCCAGTGAAACGCCATCTCATGGTGCGTCCTCTCATAATAAATTGTTTTAATTGGCATTCACTGCCTGTTTCAGCCTGTTTCCACGGGCTCCCAAGGTTTGCAGATAAGGTCCAAATGGCAGAAGGCGTTTGCGAGGGTGAAAAGCGTCCTGCGTTGTGAGATTTGAGGACAAAATCTTGAGGAGAAAGTTTAAGTTAAAGGAAGTCTGAGGGAATGACGTAGATACCACGTGGCCCCGTGCCATGAATTACACTTTTTTAGCCAGGCCTCATATTCTCAGCACACTGCATTCTGGGACTTGTGGTTTCTTTTAATATTGCATTTGTCCGCTACTGCATTTCAGCATTTCATGTGTTCTCGGCCAGGGCTGGCAGGAGGTGTCAAACGTGACACAAGGCCTCTGAAGAGCAATGCACAGTGATCAGTGCCTGTGTTAATATTCATTACACGACTGAGAGCACACATCATAAAAGCGGCTTTAAAACCGTGGGGTGACGTGTCACTGGTTTCCTATCAGTCACCAAGGAGGTTGGTTCTGGGAAGAGACCACATGCATCACATTTTGCCTAATAGTTCAGTTCCTGGAATCGACATGGTGGCCTTTTAATTAAAGCCCTTCTGTGCACGAGGGATCGCGAGCCTGACTACAGCATAAAGCTGCTAGAAGCTCCGACCTTGCTGTAGGCAGAGGGCGAACGGGATGCTTTCAACCTGAGACCGGAACGGGGCCCATTCTGAACGTGCACTAAACCCAAGCGAACGTGTGTGCACGTGAAGTGCGTGAGCTGAATGTGTTACACACTTCTTGTCCATGCACTGCAGTGCCCACTGTGCACGACCCTCCCAGGCCTCCCCCACTTATGGAACGCATGAGCAGTGGAGTACAGATGTGTGCAGCTGCCACTAAGCCAGGGGTGAACATAGGAATGTCACAGTTAAGGCGCATGGGCCCTTTAAAGTTGGGGAACGTCACTGCCCACCCATGGGTGGTGTGGGTGCAGGGGTGGGAGCCTGCAAACATGCCCACCTGACCCGTCGCATCCTGTCTTACTCACAAGGCTTCTTCTCTGCCTTCACCCAAGAGAACGCGTGACTCCAGCCCTGCAGTGGCTTCACCGGCTACCAATAGCGCGATGGGCAGCCTTCAAGGCACTCTGAATGTCCACACGGTCTCCAAGGAAAAGAACCGCTATACCTACAAGTTACATACAAGCAATACAAACAGGACACTGCGCTCCAGGCTTGCACCACTTATCATACCAGCTTATTATAAGAAATCCATAGGAGGCCCCGCTATCTCAGCAAAAGCCCCCCGGCTCTGGAACCCACTACCAGCCAGCATTGGAAGCACCCAGGAGCGTATACACTTCCGAAGACAGTTGAGAACATGGTTACTTCTTAGATAACTACCCCATCTACACCCTCAAGCGCAGTCCTCAGCGAAAAACCTTCAGATCTGAAACAATACAACCAGCAAACTGCGTAGATATGCAGATGAGCTAAGAAGGGCTAACCAATGATTCGCTGTGGCATTATATAGTTATGTACTTGCATGTATAACAGTCATGGCCCACATTAATACTAAAACCATAATACGCGGCGCCTGCAGCAAATAGCAACTTTTACCTCTGAAATTCACATCGAACCTGTCTGCTACGAGGGTTGTCCATCACCGGTACTGTACAGCCAAAACACCAGACATCACCAAACGAGCCGGCACGGAGTAACTGAAGAGATCTGTCACACATTGCCGGACAATTCGGAGGACTTAAATATAGTCCACTCTGCCGGTCCCATATAGCCATACACTCTGATGCTTCTTTACATCACACTAAGACGCACGGATATGGGATAGTAATAAAAATGCCTGTCCCAACATATCTCTCCACTTCTCCCTCCCTCCAACCATGCCAGCTCGGGACCACAACTACACACAAAATCTCAGACAGGGCCACTCAGTTAAGTCAGCAGCTGAGCAGACCATATCCTATTAAATACCATAAAGGGACCTGCAGAGCTCGTCAAACCTACCAGAGGACTGAAAACCACAAAACTGCCCCTTACACTTCATCACCCCCTAAAACTTTAATGATGGGAATGAATGATTGATTTATAACACGCACAGCTACTCAAACAGTGTCTGGATGCGATTGTAGAAACCAGCTTGTGAGCCAACCTATAGCCTAAACAGGTGACTCTTTAAGGTTTTTCGGAAAGTCACTTCATCTGTAAGGGTTCTTAGATGCAGTGGAAGTTGGTTCCACAGCTTTGCCACGAGTACCACGAAGGAGGCACCCTCCAGCGGCTTCCTACTAAAACGAGGGGCGCAATCATCCGTGCATTCCACGAGCACAGGGCCCTATCTGCACAATATTCAGTGAGCCTCTCATTCACATATCTGGGTCCAGTATTATAAAAGGCACTATACGCCAGTTTTAAGGTTTTGAATGTCTCTCTTTTTTGGTTTGGCAGCCAGTGCAGTTGTTCCCTAAAGTTGTACAGGGAAGAACGTTTGGGCAATTTGAACAGCAGTCAGATTGGAGTATTATGCACCATCTGCAAGCGGTCCAAGAGATATTCTGGAATCCCCAGGTAAAGCACGTTGACGTAGTCCAATCTGGACAACATCAATGCACTAAGCCCTGTTAGCCGTGCATCCCATGGCAGGAGGTGCAGGAATGTCTTCAGCATTCGCAGGATCCAGAGACACGTGGGCTTTAAAAGAGAGCTGATTATCAAACATATCACCCAGGCTCCCAGCTACCCCCATGGGGGAGGGAGGTGGGGCGGGGGGACTCCACTGCTTGGCCAGGCATCTGTCCATCCAAGAATATGATCAGGGCCAAACAGCAGTATTTCTGTTGTGTCCGGGTTGCATTGAAGGAGATTGGATCCAAGCCAGCCCATCACTACTACCAGACATGATTTTTTATTTTTTTTTATTTTCACATTTCAGTGCTTTCTCCTCTGAGTGGAAGGGCCTCATCCACACCGCTAGTCCTCGCTGCTGTAGAAAGGAGCCCAGCCATTTCAACGCCATTTGCCCTAATGCCAACTGTCTCTAGCCTGTGAAGCTGGTTCTCATGTGAAACAGTATCAAACGCTGCAGATAAATCCAGGAGAATCAAGGCAACGTTCAGTCCCAGATCTAAGCTTGGCTTGATGGATTCTGTTATTTCCAATAATACTGTTTCGGTACTGTGTCGGGCTCGAAAGCCGACCCTCATGGAATCAAAACAAAGCCATTCTTCCAACTTCATACCCTTGACGGTGGAGCGTGCTGCCCATGTAGGTGCGCGTTTCATCACCCCACATAGTGGTAGTGAGTGCTATATAAATGCTGCAATACAATACAATGCATGGAGAGCAGAGCGGTCTGCAGCCTTCATCAGGTCCATCCGTGCAATCGCTGCTCGCACGAGTACTCCGTGCCATTCTACGTAACAGATGAACAAGGAAAGTTGGCAATAAAATATGGTTCTGGATCAACCTGTGAAATCCAAGCTAACCCTCCACATGCAAACTCACACCCTAAACAGGCTCCTGTGCACCCGTGCTCTCAACATACATTTTGTGAATGCTCCAATTCTCTTTGAGGGATATTGCAGCCATTTTCTTTCATCTGTGCCTGTGCCGATGAAGAGACAAGGTTTGCACATCAGGTGCTAGTCATTCTGGAATGTAGATTTCACACAGCGCACATCTTATGGTGGGTGTTGGAATTTAACTCAGGTGTCTAAGGGTAGAACTGCCCACGTTGACTCCCAAGGGGTAGTGAGATGAAGCAGGCAAAGCTTCCCGCAGGAGGTGGTAGTAGGTTTGGGATTCAGATACTGTACAACACCGTCATCGCTGGTCCCCAAATCTCTGCTCAGAAGTGTGTGTCCAACTCTATAAAATGTCAGCGCACCGAATACCAAGGCTGGTGGTCTTTCATCTGCCAATGACAGACGCTCCCTGCCCCTTTATCTCACTGTAGCCGGTCCAAGCTTTCACCCTTTGAGGAGGAATTTCCTCCTTCTTTCCCCTTTGTTTGTTTTGCCCCTCTCTTGCTCTCATTTCCCCTTTGTTTGTTTTCCCCCTCTCTTGCTCTCATTTCCCCTTTGTTTGTTTTCCCCCTCTCTTGCTCTCATTTCCCCTTTGTTTGTTTTCCCCCTCTCTTGCTCTCAAGAAATGTCTGTTGAAGAAAAACAACTGCTGGTGGCTGCACCGGCCCCCACTGGCTCAAATTAAACACCAAGGGATTTTTTTTTCTTCCAACCAGATGTTATTGATTTTCAAGACAAGGTCAGTATACAAATACACTGCTCAATGGTCATGTCATACCCCATACGTGTTGCGCACTTTACACAGATTCATTACTCCCTGGTGTGCTTAACTTTACATACCTATTTAACAGAAGCGTCCCCACCCCTTGCGTTGCATTAAGTGGATATTTACGATCCCTGTGTGTTATTGGGTTCCTGTGAGTCAGGCTTCCGGTCTCAATATGTGTCGGATCGTTGGCCAGGGCCATATTCGGTTTTATCCTCATCCGCTCCCCTGTTCTAGTGCCGCTGGTTGCGGAGTGCTTGCCCCACTACCATTGTCCTGCCTGCTGGCTCTCAACTCGCTCACCAGTCCTTCCCACGCCCTGGCCATATCTAGTGTGCCTATCCCCCTGCTGGCTTCTCTGAGTAATAACCTGCTTCCTGCTCCTGCCATTTCTCAAGTTCTGTTTTCCAGGATATAATCCTGGCCCCAAAGTGCCTTCTAATTTCTGGCTATCTCTCTTTTAGCCAGCACATAGGCCAGGTCCCGGAACTTCCCAGTCGTCCTATTCTTGGCTGTATGGGGGAACCACCCTAACAGGAAGTGCTCAGGGGTGCGCGGGAACTCTTTGTCAATGAGATCACAAACCACTTGGCTTATTTCCTCCCAAAAGGGTTGTAACGTAGGGCAGTTCCAGAACATGTGGATTATGTGTGCCTGTCTCTCTCCACACCATGGACACTCAGCTGTGTCTGTGCCAAAGTATCTCCTGATTTGGGACGGGTGAGGTACGCTCTATGCAAGACATAAAAATGTAGTGATTTAAAGCGCGCATTTCTGGATTCCATTGGGGTTCGCTCTAGGATCCTATCCTACTCCACCTCTGGTTTCTGTTTACCCAAGTCCTCCTCCCATTGTGATCGCAAGCGCTCCAGTGGTTGTTGCATGTCTTGTTCCATGGCGTTGTAGAGGCAAGACACTGTTTTAATCCTCCCCGCAGACAGCGCCACATATCTGCACCCTGCTAGTGCCCGCGGCTCCGTACCTCCCAGTCCCCAGTATTGACTAATCCCTCTAGTGAGGGCCCCATGTTTCAAGAAGTGACCTCCCAGCAAGTCGTATGCGGCCCATAGTTTGTCAAATGGTAGTAGTGTAGAGTCTAGGTACAGGTCCCCCATCACTGTCAGTCCTGCCTCTACCCAGTCCTTTAGCCCTGCCCAGTACTCCCCCTGTGGGAGAAAGCGCAGCAGTGTGATGGGTATATCTGGGGAATAGGAGGTCTTGGCACCTACTCGTCTCAAGTATCTAGCCCAACAGCGCACCACTACCCTGGTGTCCGTTGTGTCTTCTGATGTGTTCCGTCCCCCTCATAGTAGTATCTTCGCAAGGGTTGCTGCATCCGGCGCGGCTAGGCACTGCTCCTGCCCCAGATCACGATCCTCCGCCAGCCACTCAATCAACCTGTACAGCTGAGCAGCTATATAATAGCCCTCAAAATCAGAGACCGCTAAGCCACCCTCTGCCATGGAGCACCGCAAGGAGGACAATGCTTCTCTCCTACCCCCCCCAGATGAACGACGTAATTGTTGAGCCAAGATCTTTGAATATGGCTCGTGGGATCCACACCGGGAGGGCCCCAAAGTAGTATAATAGGCGCGTAAGTGCTATCATCTTCAAAACGGCTACCCGCCCAGCCACAGACAGCGGTAGCGTTCGCCAGAAGTCCATTGCAGACTTCAGTTATCTGATCGCTCTACCCACATTGCCCTCTACTAAGTCTGCCGCTCCATGGTATATTTTGACTCCAAGGTATTGCAGGCAACTTGATTCCCATTTCAGGTGCTCCAATTTGGGCGGCAAGGGGGGGTGTTGGGCGCAAGAGGGTACTAACTGGATTTTCGCCAGTTGACTTTGAGGCCAGACACGGTACCAAATCCGGCCAGCAAGTTCCTCGCTCCTCTCAGTTCATCCGCCGTATTGCTGAGGAAAAGTAAGAGGTCATCCGCGTATAAAGCTATAAAGTGTTGCTCCGCACCTGCCCTTATGCTGCTAAATTCTTGTCCACTCCTGGCCCTGCACGCCAGTGGTTCCATGGCCAGTGCGAACAGGAGCGGGGAGAGGGGGCATCCCTGCCTCGTGCCTCTCTCCACTCCCTGACTGGGTGAGATGGTCTTACCCGTGTGCACCTGGGCCATAGAGGACACGTACAGCAGCCATAACCATGCCGGAAAATCTCCTCCCAATCCCATCTTAGGAAGAACTTCATAGAGATAGGGCCACTCACGGCTATCAAAAGCCTTCTCAATGTCCACTGCAAACACTGCCGCTTCCCACTCGTCATATCCGTCAGAACCCATTATGGCCAGGAGTCGCCTAATGTTTATGGCCGTATTCTGCACCCTGTCTGGTCTGCATGGACCAATCCCTGGCATGTGGGCAGAAGGCACATTGCGAGGATTTTGCTTGGGATTTTGTAGTCCATGTTCAGCATGGATAGTGGGCTATATGCTGTATAGTCGTGCGGTTCTTTTCTGGGTTTGGGCACCTGTACCATAAGGGCCTCCCTAGCACTCTCCGGCAATGCGCCTGCTTCCCGGGCCTCCTGGTACATTGTGACCAGTCGGGGGGCCAACTCTTCTGAATAGGTCACGTAGAAATCGACCGGCAGGCCGTCTGTGCCCGGGGTCTTATTCCTAGCCATTCTCCCAATGGCGACTCGCAACTCTCGTTGCGTAGTGTCCATTCCCTGCTCCTCCGCCACTTCAGGAGTTACCCGCGATTTCTGCAGGTCTGTAAGGTACTCCCTTGCATCTGTGGAGTTGTCTTCTCGCAATTTCCTATATAGCTTTGCGTAAAAACGGGCAAAGATTTCATTAATCGTTGTCTGCGTGTAATGCCTAACCCCTTCCTTGTCCTCGATTTCAACTAGGAGTGAACTCCTACTCACCGGGTTCGCCAGCCATGCCGGAAGGGACCCCGACTTGTCTCACTCAGCATGGGTGCGCCCCAAATATTTCTGATAGTCAAAACATCTCAGCCTTTCTGTCTGCTTTGCCACTTCCTCCTTGGCCTCTAAAAGTACTCGCTGCAGCTCCGGGTGCCCTGATCTTCTGCATTCTAGCTCCCTGAGGGTTGCCTCTGCTACTTCTCCCAGGAGGACACGCCTGACACCTGTGGTACACGTTATACACTGGCCCCTCAGGACCACCTTGAAGGCGTCCCACTCTGCGTTCGTCGAGGAGGCTGTCCCTACATTGTCCAGAAAGTAGTGCACTATTTCTGAACCTGTTTCCTCCTGAGGCGAATTAGCCGGGAGTTTGTTTGCTCTGATTTTAAAAATGGTGTCACCATTTACCTGTAAATTTTAGAAGCACGCCGCTCTTGGCACTTAGGAAACTGCTGGGAAGTCACTCGCTGCACAGCCGATTTGAGCGCTGTCGGTGCAAATCACTTTCCCTCACTACTCTCGCCGCCATCGACCGCGAGACGCGAGGCCACGCCCACTCGAGGCCACGCCCCCCGCCCTCGCTCCCCTTGATAGTATGTGCTTACACCGTACGCGCAGCGGACAGGCGCAGCGGGCGCGCTGTCAGCGCGCCGAAGGCGCGCCAAAGGCAAGCCCGTCTGGGCCCGTCCGGGCCCAGCCGGCCCTAGGCCCCACCACTATGCCCATCCTACCCAGGAACAACCTGATATACCCCCGGGATAAGCTGTTAGCTTTAAAAACCCAGAAACACCCCTCCTGCTCGCGCACTTTGACGGACGGTAACCCCTTCATTAGATGTAACCTTTGTAACCCTGTCGGCCCGGACGCGGCACCTAGCGGACTGCAACTTGGCTTACTTAACTGCAGGTCGCTCGTGAAGCACGCGCACGAAATCAACCTTTTAATTACCAACCATGCAACAGATATCTTGTTTCTAACTGAAACATGGATTACGTCCAGCAATGGCCCCGACATAGTCCTTGCACTCCCTCCCGGGTACCTTATGTGTTCACTGAACAGATCAGAGGGGAGAGGTGGTGGACTAGCCATAATTTACAAGGACGTTTTTACTTGCAGAACTTCGGATGGCAACATCAAGGGATGTGAAAGCTGTAACTTTGCCATACAAATCTCCCCAGTTACCTCACTGTCTGGAACCCTTGTATACCGCCCTCCAGGCCATTTGGCCGAATTTCCAAGTAAAATCATTGATAAGATCTCCATTGAGTGCACATCCTCCTCCAACTACCTACTTTTGGGGGACCTTAATGTCCACTTTCTGGACCCGGCCGACAAGCAAGCGATAGAACTGCTACAGGACATCACCTCCACCGGCCTTGACCTAAAAAATCGACAGGCCACTCATGATAGAGGGCAATTGCTCGACCCCATATTTACAAACATCCCAGACTTGAAAACCCTTGATCACGTCCCCCTCCCCTGGACAGATCATTTCCTGGTCCCCTTCGTATGGGCGATCAACTCTCCGCCCCCTCTATCCCCCAAAATAAGAATCCGGACAAGACGATGGCACAAACTGGACCCGGACGAATGGGCAGCCAAACTAAGGGAAAACGTCCCTCTTCCCTCTCAAGACACCATAGTTGCGGACAAAGAATTCAACACGTGGGTCACCCAATCCCTTGACACCATCCTGCCAAAAACCAGCTCCCTGAAACGCACCAAGAGAGTCAATCCGTCCCCATGGTACACCCCTGAACTTAACCTTCTGCGGAAGGCCTGCAAGAGGAACGAACGCTCTTGGAGGAAGGACAAAACGGCAGAGAAAAAAGATATATTTCGTACCTCTATAAATATCTACAAAAAGCAGTTACGTAACACCAAATCTGTTTTCTACGAGAGTAGAATTAAAAATGCCGCATGTTCGGCCCACGAAACCTTCGCCGTCCTAAAAGAACTCCTGCATGCCCCTGTCCCTCCTCTCAAGCCACTCGATCCCAAAGAAGCGGAAAGCAAATGTACAAATCTTGCCACCTTCTTTGACGAGAAAATAAAAAAAATCCTCCATGCCATTCCCCCCCAAGAACCGGGGTACACGGACACGGCTCGCATAAACTCCACTACCCATCCTCCCCATCAACTTGACAACCCCCCCCCCCTGGACGCCTTCGGTCCAGTCACCACGGAAGAGGTTGAGACAACACTGGCCTCAATCAAAAGTGGGTCCCCACTCGACCCTGCACCCCTCCGCTTCCTGAAAAAAGTGACTAGCACCATCACACCCCCCCTCACGGCACTGATCAACTCCTCCTTCCTGCAGGGCACAGTACCCCCTAGCTGGAAGACGGCAGCGGTCAAAGGCCTTCTAAAGAAACCCTCGTTAGACCCACAGGACCTCTCCAATTACAGACCCATCTCCCTCCTCCCAGGCAACAGTAAGATCGCGGAAAAGATAGTGAACAAACAACTGTCACTATTCCTGGAGAGCAACAATCTACTAGGGGTCTCCCAGACAGGGTTCCGCCCAGGACGGGGCACTGACATCGCCCTCCTGGCAGCAGTGGAGAAGGCCAGATGCATTCTGGACACAGGAGGATCAGTGGCAGTGATCCTCCTGGACCTCAGTGCGGCCTTCGACACTGTGGACCATCCTACCCTTATCCAACGACTGGGAGAAATCGGAGTAAGGGGCACGGCCTTGAAATGGCTAAAATCCTTTCTAACAGGCCGTTCTTTCCAAGTCTGGGAGAACGACAGCCACTCACCCGTTATCCCCCTCCGCTGTGGAGTACCGCAGGGCTCATCTTTGAGCCCTACGTTATTTAACGTTTACATGGCCCCACAGGATAAACTGGTTAACCCGTTCGGCGTATCAATAATCAACTACGCGGACGATACCCAGCTGGTGGTTACCCTCTCACACCCCCACCACGCCCCCTCGGACCTTCATAGCTGTCTCACTGAAGTCCACCGCTGGATGAACCTCTCATCACTAAAATTAAACGGCTCAAAGACCGAGATACTGATGCTCGGCCACAAAGGACCCTCCCTGCCGCCTCACCTCTGGCCCGACTGCCTGGGCAATCCCCCCACCGCTAAGGAAGAGGTAAAAAGCCTAGGCGTTTGGATCGATAACGACCTAAGCTTTAGAACGCAGGCAACAAAAACTGCAGGAACATGCTTCGGACTCCTTAGAGCCTGCAGAAAGGTCTTCCCGTTGCTCCCAGCGAACGCCAAGAAACTTCTCATTCAGGGCCTCATTCTGGCTAGACTAGACCACTGCAATGCTATTTACTTGGGAGCTCCCGAAGCCACGCTCAACACCTTGCAGAAAGTCCAAAATGCCGCCGCGCGCCTTCTGACTGGTACACCAGCAAGATCATCTGCTAAACCAGCCCTCGAGTCTCTCCATTGGCTCCCAGTCAGAGAAAGAGTGGCCTTTAAGGCTCTCTGTCTGGCCCACAAAACCCTGAACAACAATGGCCCTCCCCTCCTCAAGGAATTCATTATCCCTTACAAAGCAGAAAGGGCCCTCCGGTCCAGTGGAGAAAATCTCATCACAGTCCCCAGAGTCAAAAAAGCCAGGACCGGTGGCCGCCGCTTCTCGGTCCACACGGCCAAACGCTGGAACAACCTCCCAAAACGATTGAGATTAGAACCCAATCTTCTTCAGTTTAGAAAATCACTGAAGACCCTCCTCTTTCCTCATCCATAAAATTCCCCCACTGGTGGTACCCTCGGAATCTCAGGTTTAGCGCTGGGATGCTCTAGGGTTACTACGCGCTCTACAAAACCTTTAAATAAATAAATAAATTTCTCCCCTGATCTCCGCCCGGAAGACCTGGTTTTCCAGGGTGTCCGGGCGGAGTCGCCAAGTAGGGATCGCTGACAGAGGGTGTCCCCATTTTAATGTCAGCACAAGTGGGTTGTGATTGGATATTGTTCGCTCAAGGTATTCCGCGGCTGTAACATGGCACTGTGTATCTTCAGAGCTCATGAAGGCATCTAAGCGCGCATGCTCCTCATGAACTGCTGAAAAGTAGGAGTAGTCCCTGTCTTGGAGGTGCAAGGTCCTCCAGGCATCTATCATTCCCCAGCTCTGTCTCCAGGTGGTGAATGTGTATGGGGCGCGCGCTGCTTGGGAGTTTCTGAGTGGTGGGTGGGATCGGTCCTGGTGCGTGTTGTCCACACTGTTAAAGTTGCCCCCAATTAAGGTGTTGCCCGTCAAGTAGTGCGGTATGCAGTGACTCAGCTTTGCGAAAAAGGCTGGCTGGTCCACATTAGGGGCGTAGATGTTAATTATGTTCATTTCCAGGCCCTTGAGTCACCCTGTTATGACTACATAGCAACTCTCCGGGTCTACCACAGAAACTGTCAATTGGAATGGGACCCGCCGCTTGGTTCCATATTAGAACCCCCCGTGCGTATGCCGAGTAGGTAGTGTAAAAAAGCTGATCCCTCCATCGCCTCTGCAAGGCTTGCCCTTCTTTCTGTGTTAGATGCGTCTCCTGCAACAGGGCTATTTGGGTTTTCCCGCTGTCGGATATAAGAAAGGACTTTGTGGCGTTTCGTCATTGTGTGCATTCCCCTGAAGTTGCAAGTTATGCATTCACACTGTTGCTTGTCAGCCATTAGGGTATGGTATTAGGCCCCGACCACCTCCCTCTGTGACCTGTGTCGCCTGTCTGCGCTCCCCACTCCATCCTACATGGTTCCCCATGTGTTGCAACTCAAGGTATCCCCCGCATCAACATTAAACGTTTCCCCCAACTCCCACTCCCCAGGATAGGCAGGAAAACACCCCCCATCCAAACCACAATTATAAGGTCAGCAAGTGACTGCTTGCAGTTAGGTCAGTCAATTGCAAGGGGGTAGGCTGCTCGACCGCCGCTCTCCTAGTCTCTGCAGCTGCCGCTCAGTTCCAGTGTCCCCACAGGACCCCCACACTGCCCCCCCCCCCATCAACAGACCCTGTACCTCAACACTGAGGGAAGTTGAAGTCATGAACTATTCCTAAAACAATAGTGTCCAGCACATGCTGCATCTGTCCTGCAGCCCTAAGCACTGTAGGGCACCTACACAGTGAGGTCCTAACCCAGGGACACGGGATGTTGTAGATGACGCTAACATACGGGGACTCTCTCTACAAAGTGCTTGTTTCTGCTACATGAGACCACTTCTACCCAGTGTTTCTGCCCCAACCAGCTTTAGCACTTACCATTTCTCACAATATAAACAAATCCTTGAACAGGCCCCCTTCCTTGTCCTCACCAACTAGTCCGCCCCTAGCCCTGTGACAAGCTGATGATGAGCGCAGAATCGCACCAACACCACCCTCATTGTGGTCTTGAACAATGGACAGGCGTGCACTCACTTCGATGGAGCCTGATAGTGCAGCGCCCAGTGCAGTATTTAGGTTCACTTTGAAGTGAACGCGGATGGGTCTACAGAACCATTGACCACTCTACAAAGCGAAAGCTGATTGGTCAACAGGACCATTGACCTATCTTCGAAGCGAAAGCTGATTGGTCAGTAGACCCATTGAGAGATCTCCCTGCAGGTTGTCACATGTGGAAAACTGGGATCATTGTGAATATAAACTCAAGACTTCTTGTTGAATCTGCCTCCAACTTGCAACCCTTCTAGAGGCACCATCCTGGCTGAAGATCACCTGGTTTATTAAGATAGTAGTTATACAGTGGATATAATGCGCCTACTAGGACCTATTGAACCCTGGACTGCTAAACCATGGGGCATCAGGTACATAATCTCATCTCAGCATTCCCAAATCAGCTATCAGACCTGGCAAACCTCCAAATCTTTCATTAACCCATCAAGCTTTCACTTTCCCTTTGGAATGACATGGTGAACCTGCCACACTCCTCTCAAAGATGATGCCCAACATCAGTGGCACCTCCAAAACCCACTGGATAACTTTTAGACACACTCAAGCATGCCACTTTGTTGACTAATCTCTGTAGGCAGGCTCAATACTTAGTTTGGGCCAGTGGTCTACCTTCAGCCTTTACCTCCCCTCAGGAGGGGCAGACGAGGTTAACCCCACTTCTCACTTTTCTCCTTCTTGAGGATGGGGATAGTAGCCAATTTGAAGTCGGGGTATGCCCACTCTCCACGTGGGGTGAGCATAAAGAGGGTGTAGACACCCTACAGGTAGATAGCCCATTGGCAACTACATGGTCGCCCCTAAAAATGCCCCTATATTCAGTATTTAGGCGGCTCCCTGAGAACCTGACTCCAGACTCGACTGACACAAAAAGACAACGGAAGAAGACCGCTGTTGTTCAAGAACTGAGACCCGACGCAGTAGCATTGGGCACAAACTCCCGCCACTGCTAAGAACTCAACAATTGCAACCTGATGTCCTTTCCTGAAACCTGTGAGGCCTTCAAGAAACCCCCGAGTCACTCCAGCCTTCTGCAAATTGCCAGGAACCTCCCTTTGAGCTAGAGGTTCTAGTCCCCGGCGTCCACCAGTAGAGAAACCACTGTGGTCGAGGACCAGCACACTCCGTGTCAATGCGACTCACCACTGAAAAAGGAACCTTGCAGCTTCCCAGGCCTGTTGATTCACCAGTCTGGTGGAATCAACCCCTGCAGAAAAGTGCACCTCGACATTGACAACATCCCGGTACAAACAGCAACCCCTCCACAACAGAACACAGGACACTACAGGTTCTGCAAATGTGCACACCATGGCAAATCACACCTGAAACCGCAGGGACATGGAACATGACAATGTAGAAATACAACTTGTTACCGGCAAATATGTTTTAATCACACATGCAGCGCTATTGGACATCCTCAATTATTCCACGATTGCCATGGACGGCCACAATGTGACGTGCTCATGAGAAGTAAGTGTCAATGATGGAGTTCCTACGGGCCATTCCTGCCGCAGCTGCAGTGGGATGTGGCCCATCTGCCCCATCGTCACCATCATCGTCCGTTACCTCTGGAACTGGGATCCATGGGGCATTGGTGCGAAAACAGACGTTGTGCAACACACAACATGCAACGATCATCTTGCACACGATGTCCAGGCTGTACAGGAGCTTTCCACCTGTGACGTCCAGGCACCTGAAACGTGATTTCAACACGCTAAATGTCTGTTCAATGATGCCCCTGGTGCGTATGTGGGCCGTATTGTACTGCCTCTGGGCAGGTGTGTTCGGGTCCCGGAGGGGTGTCATCATCCAAGGGCAGAGTGCATATCCTTGATCACCTCTGACAGTGCAGGGAGAAAAGAGTCAATACTTGGTTCGGCAGGATGTGATGGCAGGCCCACCAATACAGCGACGCCTGTGCTGGCTGTGTGTGGGGTGGCTGTAAGCCAGCCCTCAGGGAGTAGCTGGTATTGGCAACAACTCCAACAGTCATCAGGCACTCAGTAATGCAATGTCAGTACAACAAGGGGGAATGACTCGAGTCGCACAGGGCTAGTGGCCCCAGATGCACAGCAGCCAACATGGACCCATAAACGCGGGACGCTGAACTGCAGGAGACTGGGGTAGGGTCATGAGGGCATAGCAGGGACTCGTATGTGTCATATGTGCCTTTCGCGGAGTGTCACGGGGGAGAATGAGGGCCTACCCCCAGGGCATGATGCAGAGGGCACATACCAGCTGTGTCAGGCAACATGGCGCATACGAATGCCACAGACCCAGGCCCAACACCAAGTCCGTACCTGCCCGTTGCTGATGAAAACCCCCATGCCACAGGCCCAGACACCAACGATGTTCTGCCGGTGGATGACGGTCACTCATGGCGCACAGGGTTAGTGGCATCACGTGTCACAGGCCTGCTCAATGAAATTATGCCACACTGATCGAAGGGAGTCTGGTGCTGTGGCCGCTGCCACGGACTGGGGGTCACTGGCATTCAGGACTCAGGACACTGTTCCACATGTGGAGCCTACTGGTTCGAAGAGGACGCCGGTGAAGCATGTCAATAAGTAAGGAGTGATGTGGGCCAGCATCGGGGGGGCCAGCTCGCATTTCTGGGGCCTGGAGCTTGCACCGGCACGTGTTGGGCCCTCTTTGACACACGACGGTGTCGGCAGCTGAGCAGTGCGGCCGTGGTGCGCTGAGGCGGGCAGGCCTGGTCTGTGCATCAGCATCCTGGGGTGCAGCAGGCGCACAGGGTCACAGGGCCCGCTGCTCACAGCGTCAGCCTCGTTGCAGGCCGTGCGGCGCTGCACTGTCAGTGACGTTGGCCTTCCCGGGAGTGGACCATGCCCTGTGCAACGAGGTTTGGCACCACACCCCTGCGCAGCCCTGGCGTACTCAGGGCCAACACACTACGCTCACGCACACAGGGGGAGATGCATCGTGCAACAATTCCGCTATCTGTTCTATGGCCGGGGTGACATTGTTGCTTCCACTGCTCACTACTCTCCAGTCACCAGCAGTTGTGGTCTGCATGGACATGTGTGTGGTTTGCATAGCCATGTCTGTCCTGCACATCCACGCCTCACTTCTCGTTGTGTACATTCCCATTCACGGGTCACATGCATCCTCGCACATGGCTGCATTCCGCATCCCCACACGTTCAGCTGTTGTGTGGATGTGGTGTCATGTAATGTCTGTATTGGGTGCAGGGTTAGCCCAGGATGACCATGGAGTGGTGTTGTCGTGTCAGGTAGGTGGTCGTGTAGTTTGACATGTTGTATGTGGTTTGGTCACATGTGCATTCCCACAGTTGTGCGTTGTGTGTTGGTGGCTTTGGGGTGTGTGATGTGTTAATTTGGCACTTACCAACGAGCAGTCCCGTTCCATATGTGCCATCCTGGAAGCGGTGGTTGATGATAGACCGTCGGAGAGGAAGGAATCATGCACACTGTCTGGGTAGTTGGCGACGACATTGGTGAAGAGTCCACGGTGGTCCACTATTGCCTGCACATTGATGGAACGCTGATGCTTTCTGTTGCGGTAGTGGTGTGCAGTATCCGCAAGGGGCACAAGTGGGACATGTGTGCAGTCAATTGCCCCCAAAACGGCTGGGAATCCGGCTATGGCGTAGAAGCCTTGCTGTGTCTCCAGCTGTTCCTGCGCAGTGTTGGGGAAGTGAAGGTACTAGGGTATGAAGCTGAGGATGGCATCCAGGACAGGTGTGATGAACTTTGATAGGGCTAGCTGTGAGACCCCTCTGACTCTGGCAGTTGTTGGTTGGAAGGTACCAGAGGCCAACAGATGCAGCACAGCCAGCACCTTTGTCTGCGGAGGGATGTTGGTTGTCCACTGTGTTGGTACTGTCAGCCTGTGGGCAGTGTGGGTCAGCATGCGGACGATGGTGGCCCTTTTGAGCCTGTATTGGCCAATGACTTCCGCGGGCGTTAGGTCTGTGAGAGTGGTGTGTTTTTGGTAGGTCCGCTTTCTTATTCTGCGCTGCCTCTGTGGTGGTCCAGGGGGAGCGGGTCCGGGTCCAGGCGGTGGTGGAGGTCCTGTTGTGGCCCTGTTGGGGCTCCCAGCTGCATGATGAGTAGCTCCATGGCGTCGTTTGTTCGGGTAAACGTGATTCTAGGACAGGTTTACAGCCGGCCCTTAAATGTGGAACTTATGGTGGTTATCGGGTTCCTTGATGTCTGCACTACAATCTTCTCGTTCACAGGTAGCTGCAGCCTTTCCCGACAACACTGAGGCGAAACCCCATGACATTGTTCCGGGTAATCTTGTCTTTGTGAGAAATTTCGACAGGAAAAGTCAATTGGAGCCCAGGTGGAAAGCACCGAAGTTGGTCCTGTTGACCACAAGAACAGCCGTGAAGATCGAGGGACGTAAAGGGTGGATCCATTCAAGTCACGTCAAAAAATTCCATGGACTACCTTCAGATATAGACACTGTGCCCTGCACTCCCTCACAGACTGATTCAAAACTTCCTTTTGTTGAAAAGAATGACTCTCAGTGCTATAAATTAAAGCTTAGGCCCAAACAGTCGAGCAATTTGATTGTTTAAGTCCTCTCCAAGGTGAAGCGGTTGAATTGTCTCCGACATGTATCCCTTGGACCTGAGTAGAGAAAATACCCGAGAAATGTTGAAACGACAGGCGTATTGTAAATCACTGCGTAGCCACTGTATTGTGACTTTATTAATTTTGTTTTTCTTGAGTTTTTTAATAGTTACTGCAAGTATATTGTTGCATATGTATTATCCTGATTCTAAACGTGTTTTCAATATAACTGATGAACACTCTTTTAGTGACCTACCGCCACATGAGTTGTCCTATAGACTTGCGCTGCGTAATAACACATTCATTAGTATGTTACATCATTCCCATCAGACTAGTAATGCCACCAATTGTTGGGTGTGTGGCCGACTCCCTCCCTATCAGAATAACAAAGGAGTTCTGCCTTTCTTTCCACATCCGTTCACACACAATGGCTCCTGTGGAGCATGGTTTAGTTTATTAAATTCCATAGACCCAGACACAGCAGTTTATCAACAACATTGGATATGGGGAAATCTGAATCTAGTTTTATTCAAAGTCTGTCACCCTAATAAGGAGGGTCACCCCAGTAGAACAGGAACTGATTTAGAAAATGAAGTGTATAAATTAGGTAATTTTACGCCTAATCTTATGATTTTGAATGTTAAATCCGAAGTTGAACTAATTCTGCCCACTATGTCAGTATTTCCAGTTAAGGGTGAATTATGTGTAAGAAAAGTTGGTTCCATACACATGGGCCATAGCCAATGCGTTACTACAATAGAATATAGTGATCAAGGTAAATCTTCATTTAGAGCTTCTCGCCATTCTTACTTTATATGTGGTCAGATGGCATATATGCGTCTGCCTCTAGATTGGGATGGTACCTGTTACATAGCATTCCTTTTGCCACCTGTTTTCCTAGCTCCCCCTGATTATTATCGAAATGTTCATTTAGTACACAATAGAGAGCAAAGAGATCTCCCAGTTGTCGATTATACTGAAACAGCATGGGACAAGTATGTAGATTTCAATAAAGGTATCTTTCCCTATATAGGTACAATATCAAATAGTAAGCTGATACGCAGACTCACCAAGACTCTTGAAGCTGTAGTAAACGAGACTATAGCCGCCCTAGGCAATCTGACAGAGGAACAATCAGTGATGAGAATTGTTGTTCTCCAGAATCGTCTTGTCCTTGACGTCATCCTGGCCGATAGGGGCGGAGCTTGCAGGGTCATCGGATCCAGCTGCTGCATATTCATACCAGAAAATTCGCCATCTGTATATAAAGCTATAACACGCCTTCATAAGATTGTAAGCCAGATACACGAGAATCCAGGCACTTGGACGTGGTCCGGGTGGTTTTGGAGTGTGATATCAGCCTGGGGATGGAGAGTTCTATCCTTCCTAGGTATTGGCCTTCTTATGCTTTTCAGTTGTTGTTTATGCCTACAATGTGGACCAGCGATTTGTGGTCTGTGTGCCACATCGTGTATTCCACATCAAGGTTTTCGTTCAAAATACCGGAAGAAGAAGGAAGAAGAAATGATGCTCCATGAGCAAATCAATGGAATGATGAAGATTGATGTCTCGTGAAGGGCAAGAAGGGGACAAGGAGGGAATGTGGAAATGTGGATTTTCCTGATCAGTTATGTCCCCTATCTTGGACCCCAACGGTTCTATATGCATGTTACAAGTACATGTATGTTCCCTCCAGTTCCAGTTTCTAAGACGCAAACATATGTGTGTCTACCGTCGACATGTTCTCTGTCAGATCCGCCATCAATGGGCTGGATATTCGATTCCTAAGTATGAAAAGCCACCGACTTTATATGGCTAAGTTACTCCATTTTTACAGTTCAGGCAAGTAGGCCCGATTCTGTCCTCAAAGCCTTTCCCTGCTCTCTGTCTTTGACAGCTTCAGCTTGAGCTCGCATCTGTATCCATGAACTTTGTCCTACTCCCTGTGCAGCTAACGGTGACTGCCTCGGCCAGTTTTCGCCTGTCTGCCAAGAAGTTGTATTTCACCTTCGAATTATCTATTTTACTCTTCAGCCGATGCATTCCTGTCCAGTGATTTAGGTAAACATTTCCTTTAGCTCACAAGCAAAGGACTCAGCCTTTCCGTCCTCCTGCAAGTGATTCATAGCCCTGTTGCCATGGAAAGTTTTCTGCCCCTCGCATCTCATATAGACACTTAGACGCTTGTACACGCACACAGTCAGTATAGAATAGATTCTGTCCGAGAGTTCTTCCTTGTGGATAACATAGTTCTTTAAACATAGGATGTTAGATATGATTTGGGATTAGGTTGACTTGACCCCAGACTTCTCGTCTCCACATGTAGAGCTAAATGTCAAGTCCCCTTCACCCCCTAGTTGCACGTCAATTACACGTCATGCTGCCGCGCGCGCATCTATGCCAAGTATTATCTTATAGATCCACCTATGTCTGATAATTCTAACCAATCATGTTTCTTTTATTCCCTATTACGCCTAGTTTCGATTATGTCACTGTTTTGTCACTTTTCTTATCAAATGTTACGCCTTCTACATTCGTTTCATTATAATGCACTTATTATAAAAATACATGTCTGTTAATGAATTATTGTACTTCACTTCCTGAACCCTCGTGGTGACGGAACCTGAGGACCGCGACTCGAGTCGGCCATTTTGAATGGAATAAAGCCCATTAGAAAACCTCTTATACCACGGATTCTGCCTCTTGTTATTTTGAGCTATTTACTTTAATTTAAGATTCCGCATGAAATTCAGTCCGGTAATATTTATTTTTATTTACCACATAATGGCGCCCGAACAGGGACACTTTCTCATCTCACGCGCCGGCGGTGCGTTGCAGGCCCGGTCTCCTGCCACAGCTGGACGGACCATAAAACGCGTACCAGCAGGATTTCCTGTAAGCTCCCTCCGGTCAAGCGGGGGCGACTGAGGCTGCGATCAACCCAGACGAGGCGGTGAGAAGTGCGAAGTATCCCGACCAGAGCCTAGCTGAGAGAGCAAGATCCGAGGTATACAGAGGCCCACCAGGTTTTCCGAAATCCCGACGTCCAGAGGGTCCGATGTCCGCAGTTATCGAGTCCTGTCCATTCTCTGAGGCCTTCCGTTTCAAGGAGCTACTCGGTGAGTACCATCGCCGGGGAGGCGTGTTGACGCGCACATAGGTTGTGCCGGTCAAGACGGATTTGGGTACACAAATCCGGTCTGCACTGTTTAGCAGTGTATATGTACTGTTTAGCAGTATATCAAGTATTCCGAAGTATTCAGTTATTGTCAAGAATTCAGCGTGGTGATTAGTTAGGCAGACTGTCATCATTGTCGACCATTGTTATAATGTTAAATGTTTAAAGTTTAAAGTATTCAGAAATGTCTTGCATATTGTGGTATGAATGACTGTTCATTGTTCACTGTTCATTATTGTGTTTCTCGTATTAAGCAAGTTCAAGAGTAAGTATCAGATCAGTTGTAAATATGCCGCTCTTCTCGAAGTTAAGACAGATTACTACCAGAAAAGGGGTGCTTGAAGAAGCAGTTCCTATTCCTCCTAGGGATACTCCAGGGCATTTCATGTACCATAAACATGGCTTAGATGCCATATTGTTTCTTGATCTATGGGTAGATTATACCAAAGGATTACCGAAAAGTCAAAGGTGGCCCATAGCGGGAACCTGGGATGCAGAGTGCATCATGAAAGTGGAGGAAGAGTTATGGAAAAGAAAGGTCAGACAGTCACAGAAAGACGCTGTTGAGTTATGGCGTAAAGAATCTCATAGACGAACAGAAAAAGCACGTAGACAAGAAGAGAGGAGTAAAGAAAGTTCAAATAAAGTTCAAGAAAATCTATTAATTGAGGAAGGTATCCGAGTGAAATCAGAACAAGTGAATAGACAAAGAAATGCTCTTATGAATGGTATGTATCCCCTTCTAGCCGAAGGACTACCTAAGGCTGCTCCAGAGATACCAAAAGACTTGCCACCCCCATTATTTCCAATTAAGGTACATCCAAAGGGGCATCCCAGAACCGCAGAAGATGTTTTTCTTTCCTCATATCTAGACGATGCAGCTCCCGAGTATGCTAACGCCACACCACATAGACCGTCTGGCGGAGGGGTCCAACGTCAGGATCAGGTATCTGTCCCCGTGCAACAGCAAGTCCCGATACAAGCTTCGGCAAACACATCTGTTTCCGCATCTGTCTCCGCAGTCGACTCTACAGAGGTATCGACACCCATAGTTGCTGTGTCACGTTCAACAAACCCATTCACACCCGACGCCCCAGATAGGGCCACGGGAGGTGCTAGCAGTACTTTTACACCACCTAGAATAAATAAACTTGTCTTTCAAGAGTCAGCGCATTCACGTACACCTAAATTCGTAAGTGAACGTACGCTTAAAGAACTCCTTGTAAATTGTAGATATGACCCAGTGGTTGGTAAAGAGGACGAAATGGTCCTGGCATCATTACGTATCAGGCGAGCCGCAGAATATTTAGCAAGGTTACCAGGGATGACTACGCATCTAGATAACATATATCATTTTGTTCAAACAGGACGAGATCCAGGATGTATTAACAGAGCTATGGAATTCCAGAAAGTAGAGATACAGGGGGAACTGTTACGTTTCCTCATAAACTGTGTAATCAGAAATCAAGATCGTCCGGGGGTAGACCCGAATGCAATGCTTATTCTTACAAGATGGAGTCAGAATATATCAGAAGGGAGACACGATAAGCAAAATTGTATAATAGCCATGTGCCGAAAAATACGTAAAGAAATAGAGCGTATTCATGAAGAGAGATTGGGAACAGACGAGTTTGAGCAAGATGAAGTGTCCGAATCAGGGAATTCCGCAAGACAGTCAGAGACCATAGCTTATGTAGGCAGAGGAAGATCTTGTGAAAATACTAGATGTTTTTCTGATCCCATACACTCCGTATGTCCAAATAATAGCAGAACGTATCCGACGCCTGTAATAAATCTGAAGTCTCCTGAACATTCGTTTCAAGCCGCAGATAAGATACTACGAGAACGAAGAGGTTACCACCTCCTCGATTCTATGGATGAGCAAGAATTAGCCAGATCAGCCGTTCACTGGATTGACAGTCCTGAAAAATACGGTGATGAGACCGTAGCACACACGTTTCTCAACCTCAGTACAGATGAACAACGCTTAGCTGGAATCTATATGATTCAGCAACTTCTCATATTATATAAGAGCCAACATGCTGACCCTGGTCCTTTACCTGATATATTAACGGAACTACTCACAAACAGATGGAGAGGTTCTAGTAATAAGCTAATTAAAGAGATATTAGTGTCACGTAAGCAGTACGTCCTTTTTGTAAGTCCGGATTCTCTCTCGCTGCCCCACAGAGAAAGAACGCCGTACTATATGGATAGACAAAATCCTTTACGAGAAGTGCACCCAATAAAAGGCGAAGACAATGAGTTTCACCGTGTATTTGTTTACACACCCATATCAAAAATGGAATTATTAGAAATGAAGAAAGTAGTACCTAGTCATGACAAAGACCCAGCGGGTTTCCACCGAGAAATTAAAGACATGTTACTGATGGGAGAGTACACCTTTCCTGATATTATGACGATATTAAAGGTGCTTTTGCCTGCTGGCATATATGAAAAACTGAAAGAAAAAGAGTGGGAAGTGGGAGACCAAAAGATAGACTGGACAGCATTAGCAGAGGAAGAAAGGAGCCGAGCTGCAGGTTCAGGGCTCGGGGATAAAGTTAAACTGTTACCAGGTTTACTAGTACAGGTACTGCCACGTTTATTAACTACAAAAAAGGAAGATTGGGGTGCAATCACAGCCTGCAAACAAAAGCAAGATGAAGACACAAGCGATTATTATGCTCGATTTGAAAAATGTTTTGGTATAAATAGTGGTATAAAAGCAAGTAGTGACTCATATCCACATTTATTTGTGACAAAATTGGTGGAAAATGCATTGCCTCCAGTGAAGAATAGAATATTGAAATTCGAGAGTACCTGGCAAAGTAACACTCCGTCGCAAATGCTACAAATGTTACAGTATCATCACAATAGAATTAGGGATGAACAAGAACACGAGCATAGACGCATGAAGGATACAAAAATGAAAATGCTAGTTTCTCAGACAGTACCAGCAGATGGTCACAAAAAGGGTGTGACACATTCTGGTGATTCTGCAGTTCCTGTAAAAGGAACCTGCAATTACTGTAAACAACTAGGCCATTATGTACATGATTGTCAAGTCCTGAAACGTAATATAGCTACAGGTATTGCAAAAGAGAGACCACGATTAGTTAGACAAGATCAGAATGAACAAGGAGCTATGCAGCATGGACAGTCCATGCCAGTTCAGCAACAGTCTATGCCAGCCTCACAGCAACCCATACAGTTTGTGCCAGCTGCACCACCGTTGCCTGCTACTACCACACAAACAACGACACGACAAATGTATCAGACTGCACAGTATGAATACCCTGAGTATCAGCGCTACGCATGAACCAGCCTAGAGAGGGAAGTCGACTTACCGCTTATCGAGATTCCTGTAGATCAAGAAGGACCTTATGTACATAGTGAATTATTAGGTCAAGATAGAAAATTCTTACTCGATACAGGGGCAAGTCGAACAACCATAAAACGTAGTGAAGTTCCAGGGGCACCCCTCTCAGGCTCTCAAAATGTTTCCCTTGGTTTTTCAGGAAAACCTATTGTTAATGAAGTATCACAGCCTCTACCACTTACGTTAGGACCTTTGACACGAACTACAGATTTATTGCTTACTAAATCATGCCCAGAAAATCTGTTAGGAATTAAGACTCTGAAAGCACTAGGAGCCATAATATGTTGTTCTCCGGAAGGAGTAAGGTTGTTTTTACGTGATTTTAAAGGTCACTATGTGTCTAGAGACATGGATCCCCGACTACAGACTTTACCAGTACATCTATGGGCACAAGGCCCTACGGATGTTGGCTGCATGAACATTACACCCTATCGAGTTACATTGAAAGCAGGAGTGGTACTACCACGAATGCGACAATACAAGTTACCGCATGATGCTGTAGTGGCTTTGTTGAAAATCATTGATGAGCTAATTGCCCAGGGAGTAGTTGTAGAAACAGACTCCAATGTATGTAATTCACCGATAATTCCGATTCTTAAACGAACTGATCCTACTGCTCCGCCAGTATACCGATTGGTTATTGATTTGCGTGAACTAAACAAGTGTATTGTACCACAATTCCCTGTGGTCCCTGATATATCATCATTGTTGACAGCAATTGATTCCGAAGCAACATTCTTTACTGTAATCGATCTCAAGAATGCCTTTTTCAGCGTCCCAATAGATCCGGAAAGCCAATACTTGTTCGGATTCAGTTTAAATGGGCGCAGTTTTAAATTCTCACGCGCTCCCCAAGGATTTACAGAAAGCCCCAGCATCTACAGCCAAGCACTGAAAAGAGAACTTGACAGTATCCACATGCCAGTCAATACTGCACTGCTTCAATATGTCGATGATCTGCTGATCACCGCAAGAAGCGAGTCAGAATGTGAAAAAGCTTCTCTGACAGTTTTACATTTCCTAGCCGACAAGGGGCACAAGGTGTCCCCTTCTAAGCTGCAATTCTGTGTTCAGCGAGTTATTTATCTTGGTCACTCGCTGTCCAAGGAGGGAAGGCAGCTTACACCAGATCGCATTCAGTTAATTGCTAACATGTCAATACCCCAGACACAAAAGGAGGTGCGAGCTTTCATAGGCCTCACTTCATATTGTAGGCAGTGGATCCCTCAGTACGCATTTCTAGCAAAACCACTTATTCAGTTAACCACACAGGAGGCAGCCACATCGACTGTTCTCCCTTGGACTCAGGAACATACACAAGCTTTTGAAAGCCTAAAGGAAGCTTTATGTCAAGCACCTGTTTTAGCAACGCCATGTTATAGCAAACATTTTACACTCTTTGTTACAGAACGCGAAGGTACTGCCTTGTCAGTACTCACTCAGGATCAAGCAGGATCATGCAAGCCATGTGCTTATTTTTCCAGTACATTAGATCCCGTAGCTCAGGCTTTGCCTGCATGCCTGAAATCAGTGGCAGCGACAGCTTTAGCAATCAGACAAAGCGATGCCATAGTATTAGGACACCCATTGACAGTTCAAGTACCACATGCAGTAGAGGTTCTTGTGAACCGAACACAAACACAACACTTGACCATAGCAAGACTTACCGGTTATGAACTGACATTGTTTCAACCACACATAGAGATCCGACGGTGTAATACATTGAATCCTGCTACACTATTACCTGTAATTGGAACAGACCCACTAGCTCATGATTGTGTTGAAATCATTGAAATAAAGACGAAACCTAGACAAGACTTGACAGACGTTCCATTGTTAGATCCAGACCTGACGTTGTATGTAGACGGATCATGCATGAGAGCAAGTACAGGAGATTTAGTGGCCGCGTATGCAGTCACAACAGACACTGAAGTTATTGAAACAAATTGTATAGATACTTTGTCAGCCCAAGCAGCAGAACTCATTGCTCTAACGCAAGCCTGTATTCAAGCCACAAATAAGAAAGTTAATGTATACACTGACTCACGTTATGCATTCGGAGTTGTACACGACTTCGGCGTGCTGTGGCGAGAGAGAGGTTATTTAACGTCCCATGGTGCCCACATTCAGCACGGACCCCTCATTCATGCTTTGTTAGACGCAATACATCTACCCACTGCTATATCGATTATGAAATGTAAAGCACACACGAAGGTTACTGATACCATTTCTCAAGGCAATGATTTAGCTGACAGAACAGCTAAACAGACTGCTCAGAATCGCACATTAGACATGACAAAGCCAATAGTTCAGACACCAACACAGTGTATGACAATTAAGGATCCCGCACTTGATGTAATTGACATACAGACACATGCCACAGCAGAAGAAATAAAGAAGTGGACTGAACTAGGAGGGATCCAGACAGATCAAGGGTGGATGACAAAGGAGAAATCTGTATGGTTTCTCCCTGATTCCATGGTTCAAGCCATTATAGCTACAGTTCACAGCCCAGCACATTTAGGAGAGAAGGCTATGCTAGACAGCATTCAGCACATTTGGTTCAACAAACATTTACGAGCAGCAGCTAAACAAAAGGTTCGTACCTGTATGATATGTTGTCAGTTTAATCCAGGAAAGAGTGTTCCCGTAGAGCAGGGTGGATTTCAGCCTCCTGACCATCCTTTTGAAGTCCTCCAGACGGATTATATTCAGATGGAACGTTGTCGAGGATTCAAATATGTCCTCGTAGTTGTCTGCGCTCTCTCCCGTTGGACAGAGGCGTATCCCGTATCAGATTACACTGCCCCGACTACTGCCAAGCAGCTAGTTCGAGAATTCTTCCCACGGTACGGTTTACCACGTGTTGTATATTCAGATAACGGTCAGCCTTTCTCATCCGAATTAATGAAACATGTCTCACTCTTGTTGGGATATCAGTGGAAATTCCACTGTGTCCGACACCCCGAGGCAGCAGGTCTCGTAGAAAGACATAACCAGACACTGAAAATCAGACTGTCCAAAATATGTAGAGAGAAAGGTGTCGACTGGATAGTAGCATTACCAGTTGCACTCTTTTATATGAGAATGGTAGCACACTCTAGAACAGGGCTATCCCCGTATGAGGTGATCTTTGGTAGACCACCGAATATGTGGGGGACGCCTATACCACGCAAAATAACTGACATTGACTGTAACATGCTGACAGATTACTTGGCTTCCTTGATGTCTGCACTACAATCTTCTCGTTCACAGGTAGCTGCAGCCTTTCCCGACAACACTGAGGCGAAACCCCATGACATTGTTCCGGGTAATCTTGTCTTTGTGAGAAATTTCGACAGGAAAAGTCAATTGGAGCCCAGGTGGAAAGCACCGAAGTTGGTCCTGTTGACCACAAGAACAGCCGTGAAGATCGAGGGACGTAAAGGGTGGATCCATTCAAGTCACGTCAAAAAATTCCATGGACTACCTTCAGATATAGACACTGTGCCCTGCACTCCCTCACAGACTGATTCAAAACTTCCTTTTGTTGAAAAGAATGACTCTCAGTGCTATAAATTAAAGCTTAGGCCCAAACAGTCGAGCAATTTGATTGTTTAAGTCCTCTCCAAGGTGAAGCGGTTGAATTGTCTCCGACATGTATCCCTTGGACCTGAGTAGAGAAAATACCCGAGAAATGTTGAAACGACAGGCGTATTGTAAATCACTGCGTAGCCACTGTATTGTGACTTTATTAATTTTGTTTTTCTTGAGTTTTTTAATAGTTACTGCAAGTATATTGTTGCATATGTATTATCCTGATTCTAAACGTGTTTTCAATATAACTGATGAACACTCTTTTAGTGACCTACCGCCACATGAGTTGTCCTATAGACTTGCGCTGCGTAATAACACATTCATTAGTATGTTACATCATTCCCATCAGACTAGTAATGCCACCAATTGTTGGGTGTGTGGCCGACTCCCTCCCTATCAGAATAACAAAGGAGTTCTGCCTTTCTTTCCACATCCGTTCACACACAATGGCTCCTGTGGAGCATGGTTTAGTTTATTAAATTCCATAGACCCAGACACAGCAGTTTATCAACAACATTGGATATGGGGAAATCTGAATCTAGTTTTATTCAAAGTCTGTCACCCTAATAAGGAGGGTCACCCCAGTAGAACAGGAACTGATTTAGAAAATGAAGTGTATAAATTAGGTAATTTTACGCCTAATCTTATGATTTTGAATGTTAAATCCGAAGTTGAACTAATTCTGCCCACTATGTCAGTATTTCCAGTTAAGGGTGAATTATGTGTAAGAAAAGTTGGTTCCATACACATGGGCCATAGCCAATGCGTTACTACAATAGAATATAGTGATCAAGGTAAATCTTCATTTAGAGCTTCTCGCCATTCTTACTTTATATGTGGTCAGATGGCATATATGCGTCTGCCTCTAGATTGGGATGGTACCTGTTACATAGCATTCCTTCTGCCACCTGTTTTCCTAGCTCCCCCTGATTATTATCGAAATGTTCATTTAGTACACAATAGAGAGCAAAGAGATCTCCCAGTTGTCGATTATACTGAAACAGCATGGGACAAGTATGTAGATTTCAATAAAGGTATCTTTCCCTATATAGGTACAATATCAAATAGTAAGCTGATACGCAGACTCACCAAGACTCTTGAAGCTGTAGTAAACGAGACTATAGCCGCCCTAGGCAATCTGACAGAGGAACAATCAGTGATGAGAATTGTTGTTCTCCAGAATCGTCTTGTCCTTGACGTCATCCTGGCCGATAGGGGCGGAGCTTGCAGGGTCATCGGATCCAGCTGCTGCATATTCATACCAGAAAATTCGCCATCTGTATATAAAGCTATAACACGCCTTCATAAGATTGTAAGCCAGATACACGAGAATCCAGGCACTTGGACGTGGTCCGGGTGGTTTTGGAGTGTGATATCAGCCTGGGGATGGAGAGTTCTATCCTTCCTAGGTATTGGCCTTCTTATGCTTTTCAGTTGTTGTTTATGCCTACAATGTGGACCAGCGATTTGTGGTCTGTGTGCCACATCGTGTATTCCACATCAAGGTTTTCGTTCAAAATACCGGAAGAAGAAGGAAGAAGAAATGATGCTCCATGAGCAAATCAATGGAATGATGAAGATTGATGTCTCGTGAAGGGCAAGAAGGGGACAAGGAGGGAATGTGGAAATGTGGATTTTCCTGATCAGTTATGTCCCCTATCTTGGACCCCAACGGTTCTATATGCATGTTACAAGTACATGTATGTTCCCTCCAGTTCCAGTTTCTAAGACGCAAACATATGTGTGTCTACCGTCGACATGTTCTCTGTCAGATCCGCCATCAATGGGCTGGATATTCGATTCCTAAGTATGAAAAGCCACCGACTTTATATGGCTAAGTTACTCCATTTTTACAGTTCAGGCAAGTAGGCCCGATTCTGTCCTCAAAGCCTTTCCCTGCTCTCTGTCTTTGACAGCTTCAGCTTGAGCTCGCATCTGTATCCATGAACTTTGTCCTACTCCCTGTGCAGCTAACGGTGACTGCCTCGGCCAGTTTTCGCCTGTCTGCCAAGAAGTTGTATTTCACCTTCGAATTATCTATTTTACTCTTCAGCCGATGCATTCCTGTCCAGTGATTTAGGTAAACATTTCCTTTAGCTCACAAGCAAAGGACTCAGCCTTTCCGTCCTCCTGCAAGTGATTCATAGCCCTGTTGCCATGGAAAGTTTTCTGCCCCTCGCATCTCATATAGACACTTAGACGCTTGTACACGCACACAGTCAGTATAGAATAGATTCTGTCCGAGAGTTCTTCCTTGTGGATAACATAGTTCTTTAAACATAGGATGTTAGATATGATTTGGGATTAGGTTGACTTGACCCCAGACTTCTCGTCTCCACATGTAGAGCTAAATGTCAAGTCCCCTTCACCCCCTAGTTGCACGTCAATTACACGTCATGCTGCCGCGCGCGCATCTATGCCAAGTATTATCTTATAGATCCACCTATGTCTGATAATTCTAACCAATCATGTTTCTTTTATTCCCTATTACGCCTAGTTTCGATTATGTCACTGTTTTGTCACTTTTCTTATCAAATGTTACGCCTTCTACATTCGTTTCATTATAATGCACTTATTATAAAAATACATGTCTGTTAATGAATTATTGTACTTCACTTCCTGAACCCTCGTGGTGACGGAACCTGAGGACCGCGACTCGAGTCGGCCATTTTGAATGGAATAAAGCCCATTAGAAAACCTCTTATACCACGGATTCTGCCTCTTGTTATTTTGAGCTATTTACTTTAATTTAAGATTCCGCATGAAATTCAGTCCGGTAATATTTATTTTTATTTACCACACTTGGTTCGGCAGGATGTGATGGCAGGCCCACCAATACAGCGACGCCTGTGCTGGCTGTGTGTGGGGTGGCTGTAAGCCAGCCCTCAGGGAGTAGCTGGTATTGGCAACAACTCCAACAGTCATCAGGCACTCAGTAATGCAATGTCAGTACAACAAGGGGGAATGACTCGAGTCGCACAGGGCTAGTGGCCCCAGATGCACAGCAGCCAACATGGACCCATAAACGCGGGACGCTGAACTGCAGGAGACTGGGGTAGGGTCATGAGGGCATAGCAGGGACTCGTATGTGTCATATGTGCCTTTCGCGGAGTGTCACGGGGGAGAATGAGGGCCTACCCCCAGGGCATGATGCAGAGGGCACATACCAGCTGTGTCAGGCAACATGGCGCATACGAATGCCACAGACCCAGGCCCAACACCAAGTCCGTACCTGCCCGTTGCTGATGAAAACCCCCATGCCACAGGCCCAGACACCAACGATGTTCTGCCGGTGGATGACGGTCACTCATGGCGCACAGGGTTAGTGGCATCACGTGTCACAGGCCTGCTCAATGAAATTATGCCACACTGATCGAAGGGAGTCTGGTGCTGTGGCCGCTGCCACGGACTGGGGGTCACTGGCATTCAGGACTCAGGACACTGTTCCACATGTGGAGCCTACTGGTTCGAAGAGGACGCCGGTGAAGCATGTCAATAAGTAAGGAGTGATGTGGGCCAGCATCGGGGGGGCCAGCTCGCATTTCTGGGGCCTGGAGCTTGCACCGGCACGTGTTGGGCCCTCTTTGACACACGACGGTGTCGGCAGCTGAGCAGTGCGGCCGTGGTGCGCTGAGGCGGGCAGGCCTGGTCTGTGCATCAGCATCCTGGGGTGCAGCAGGCGCACAGGGTCACAGGGCCCGCTGCTCACAGCGTCAGCCTCGTTGCAGGCCGTGCGGCGCTGCACTGTCAGTGACGTTGGCCTTCCCGGGAGTGGACCATGCCCTGTGCAACGAGGTTTGGCACCACACCCCTGCGCAGCCCTGGCGTACTCAGGGCCAACACACTACGCTCACGCACACAGGGGGAGATGCATCGTGCAACAATTCCGCTATCTGTTCTATGGCCGGGGTGACATTGTTGCTTCCACTGCTCACTACTCTCCAGTCACCAGCAGTTGTGGTCTGCATGGACATGTGTGTGGTTTGCATAGCCATGTCTGTCCTGCACATCCACGCCTCACTTCTCGTTGTGTACATTCCCATTCACGGGTCACATGCATCCTCGCACATGGCTGCATTCCGCATCCCCACACGTTCAGCTGTTGTGTGGATGTGGTGTCATGTAATGTCTGTATTGGGTGCAGGGTTAGCCCAGGATGACCATGGAGTGGTGTTGTCGTGTCAGGTAGGTGGTCGTGTAGTTTGACATGTTGTATGTGGTTTGGTCACATGTGCATTCCCACAGTTGTGCGTTGTGTGTTGGTGGCTTTGGGGTGTGTGATGTGTTAATTTGGCACTTACCAACGAGCAGTCCCGTTCCATATGTGCCATCCTGGAAGCGGTGGTTGATGATAGACCGTCGGAGAGGAAGGAATCATGCACACTGTCTGGGTAGTTGGCGACGACATTGGTGAAGAGTCCACGGTGGTCCACTATTGCCTGCACATTGATGGAACGCTGATGCTTTCTGTTGCGGTAGTGGTGTGCAGTATCCGCAAGGGGCACAAGTGGGACATGTGTGCAGTCAATTGCCCCCAAAACGGCTGGGAATCCGGCTATGGCGTAGAAGCCTTGCTGTGTCTCCAGCTGTTCCTGCGCAGTGTTGGGGAAGTGAAGGTACTAGGGTATGAAGCTGAGGATGGCATCCAGGACAGGTGTGATGAACTTTGATAGGGCTAGCTGTGAGACCCCTCTGACTCTGGCAGTTGTTGGTTGGAAGGTACCAGAGGCCAACAGATGCAGCACAGCCAGCACCTTTGTCTGCGGAGGGATGTTGGTTGTCCACTGTGTTGGTACTGTCAGCCTGTGGGCAGTGTGGGTCAGCATGCGGACGATGGTGGCCCTTTTGAGCCTGTATTGGCCAATGACTTCCGCGGGCGTTAGGTCTGTGAGAGTGGTGTGTTTTTGGTAGGTCCGCTTTCTTATTCTGCGCTGCCTCTGTGGTGGTCCAGGGGGAGCGGGTCCGGGTCCAGGCGGTGGTGGAGGTCCTGTTGTGGCCCTGTTGGGGCTCCCAGCTGCATGATGAGTAGCTCCATGGCGTCGTTTGTTCGGGTGTGGCTGTGTGCGGGGCTCTGTTGCCTACTACAGGAAGTCATCCGTCTTTACACCTGCTTGAGGCAGGTGTTAAATACCTGCAGCTACCGCGGCTTATCGCGTGGTTTTGACTCGGATCGCGGATCTGCCAGTTCGTTGTGAAAGTGGTGTTGTCTTTTTTTTGCGTGTTTTTGCACGGGAATGCCAGCTCAGCATCTCATTAGCGTTAGTTGCCGGTGTCATCTGTGGCTTTGTTTTTTGCGGCTACTATCGCAGGTAAATTGGTGATATCAGCTGTTAGCACCAGCTTGTGAATGGTGCAATGAATTTATCACCACTTTGGCTGCTATAAAGTGCCGCTAACTCGGCGATGAGTCCTTGAGAATATCCCCCTTTGTGTTTCAGTGCACACAATGTGCATACCTGCTCTCTGTATCTCAGTTTCACCTTTCACACTGTGTGCACGTGCCTTCTTTGTGTTTAAGTGTGGCAGCAGTCACACTGTGTGCACGTGCCCTGTGTTTCACTGTTTCACCGTTCACACTGCGCAGGCGTGTGCTCTTCCTGAAGCGGCAGTGAGGGTGCCTCTGCAGGAGCCCCAGCACACAGCGCTGTATGCTTGGGTTAGTTGAGCAGGATGCGAGGCGCTACAGCGATAAAGATTTCATGTTCAAGGGGCTTGGGCAGGCTGACAGGAGTGAAAGACGGAACAGAGGTCTGTACTCACAGCTGATGATGTGAGTGGAAGGATGCGTGACAGCAGCTGCGTGAACAGCTTGTGCGCCATGGGGGGTCCCCAGTGGACCCCTCATCCTGCCCAACCCGCTCCCATGCTTCATTTCTAGGCAGTGAGAGGACAGCTGGCACTGCCAAGCGAGAAAAGACTGGGGGGGTGAGTGGTAGGGACTGGGCTGCCCTCATTGAGGTGTACCATAGGGGTCTTGAGTGCATTAACAAAACATTAACAGATTATCCTGTCACCTCAGCCTGTGTGCAGTGCCTTGGTGTGTGTCTATACGTTTTTATATGTGTCTTTGTGTGTTAGCATGGCAGAGTTGTGTGTCAAGTTTGTTTACTTTTGTTGATGTATGTGCCAAGTTCACTGTGTGTTTATTTCTGTGTGTCAGGGGTTGTCTGTGTGTCAATGAGTTCTGGCTCATGCGTGTGTCTTTTTTCCCCAGTTGTACCTGTCACTGTCAGCGTGCATGCGTGGTTCTGTATGTAGCTGTGTTATTGTGTTCATAAGCCAAGGTCTCCTTATGTTTGTGTCAGTGTGACCTTGTGCATGTGTGTTTCTGTTCTTGTATGTCAGTCTGTTTCTGTGTATGTTTGTATGTCTCTATGTTTGCTTCTGTCGCATTCTGTCATTCTGTGTTTGTATGAGTGCATCTTTCTCTTGTGTCTCTCCCCATGAGTATTTGTGTCTCCATATAGGAATAAGGCACTGCACCCAGCTGGTCACCACACACGGCCACTCAAATGGTCCATGCTGCATCCAGTGGGACTCCAGTGGTACTGCTATGGCGCCATATTTCTTGGTGGTCCCGCTGGGGTCCCCACACAAGGGCTCGGGATCAAGGTATTTCTACTCTGCCCTATTCTATATGTATTAGTGCCACCATTGGCAACGCTCCCCACCCACACAAACACATAGCATGCATGCTAAATAAATAAATACACAACACAACTTTTGTTTGGGTAAATATTGCTGCAGGTTTATTCCATACAACAGTATGCAATATAGTGGGTTATCTTACTGGCGATCCAAGGGCAGGCAGCTGGAACCAACTGTGCTGCCTGCCCGCCTGATGAGCCAAGCAGCACTGGGGAGAAACCAATCAGTGCTACACCTTATGGGGTGATCCTCTTCCCAGATCATGTGACACATTGGTCCCTTATTACTCACGCCCCTTTCAGAGTGGAGCGTAGCAAGGCAAGCCCCCGGTTGTTCAGGCCCCCAACCGCCCGAAGGACTAACGGGACGCCGACGCGGTTTTCCAGGAACCTCCCATGAGGCTCCTGGGATTTGGCTCTGGCACCCCTATTGTGCCCTGCAGAGGTACCCTTCTGTACCTATTTGCTTCCAGATCGCCCTGTAACTCTGCCTGTGACGAAAAAGAAAACATTACAACATTCTATGTATCTTGCCTTGCCTGTAGCTTTCTGCCACATTTGGGGTGATTCTGCCTAGTCGGTTTCCTGTCTCATTGTCTTGATTTTCCTATGGAAAATGTGTGAGGAAGAAAGTGTTTTGTGGCACCTCTTTTTCCTGGCCCCTGGTTGACTCATCCACCCGAAATTTTCCAGTGAAGGGCTGAGGTACACTAGATGGATGAACTTTTGTTTTGTGAAGTTTTGTCAAGATTCCGCGAACGGCGTCAAAATTATTATCAAAACAAAAGAAGCACTACCTATGGAAACTCTGACACACGTATAAATACGCGGTGGTGATCGCCACTGTGTAATATATCTCGGCTGCTGACCATGTGTGGTGATGGACTTACTCCAGTTCTGGGCTGCAGTACATTTGAGCCCGTTTTTAAATGTTTAAAGCTGTAGGAAGGTTGGAAGCTTATTGTGTGAATTGAAATTGTCAATCTTTAGTGTGTGATAGTGTTTGTATTAGCATATTCCTCACAAACCCTCCTTAAATGTCCCTATACCCCTCCCATTTAGTGGTAATTATTCTCTATTTTCCTGCTTTCCCCCTTGTCCCTCCCACATTTACTACTACAACTGCCGAGGCGGCGATCTCTGCACAGAAACGATAGGAGAGGCGGGTGCCTCCAGCTGTAAGTTTACGAATTCCATTTTGGCGAGAGCTTTAGTAGACGGGGGATTTGGAAGTGCAAACTAGTGCTTTTCAGGCCTCCAAATACAGTGCATGTGCGCCGGGCGCGCGCACCATTTGTCAGCCTGCTGATCACTTTTGCGGCCGCTTTGATGTTCTCAGTGAGCCGCGTGGCCACTGAGAACATCAAAGTGGCTGCGAAAGTGCTCACCATATGCCAGCCTTCCCTGTGTTGCATTAGCACTCACTGCCCCCCCCCCCCTTCCATGTTACCCGTGTGGCTGACTTTCTCTTTCAAGGCCGTGCGGCCAATGCTTGTTTTGCAATTGTTACAGAGCGACAAATATTTTTGGGGAAAGTGTCCCCTCAGCTTTCAGAGACCGGCAATGAGTGAGGACTCGATTGATTGGCTGTGCCCCAGCCCTACTGCCGAATTGCGTAATCTCAGCATTTCCTTTCAGCCTGTCCTGCCTCTAGGTCATTGTTTGCTTACTCCTTTTAATCGTGTTGGGCAGTCTTTTTTTATGTGGAGTTCTTAAGATTTTATCGCACTGTTTTAATTGTATCTTGTGTATCACTTTGGTACATTTTTCACAGCATCGCTAATTTCTGCTCACAAGTCGTTGCTGTGAATGAATATTCACACTGCCTTCAATTTCGGCCAGTGCGATATGTCTGGTGTTATATTTTTTCCAGCTATCCTTGAAGCAGTGTGGCATGCCATCCCCAAATTGCCTATAATGCTTATAAATAAACAGAAAACAAACAAGCGACTGAAGTCAGATTAAAAAACAAAAAACCCTCACCCCTTCCAGCACCGCAATGCATGGATTGGTTTTATTTACTTTCAAGGGACCGACATAGTCATGCGTTGTGCTGCACGGTACCACCGCAGACATCATACAATGCACTTTAGCGTTGCAATACGAAAAGCAAACCTAAAAGACCAAAAAATCCAAAGTGCTGTGGGTGAAAACAGCTGGCTATGGGACGGTGAATATTATCAACAAGCATTGGCATAGCCAATAGGTCTCGCTTTTTGGACCGTATAACTATTTAGTTATGCAGCAGAATATCCTTGGTGCAACAACACCAACTGTTGCATGGCTAAACACTTATAAGGTCCCAAAAGCGAGACCTATTGGCAATGCCAATGCTTGTTTCATATGTGAGTGGTGCTAATGCAGTAGAACTTTACATACTACAATAATACGTTTTTTTTTAATTGGGCACGTAGACATGTATGTTGGAAATTACACATACATAAAAGACAGACCGATGAAATGTGGTTACGAACACAGAAAAGGAAATAAGATGGGCAGATAGATTTCAGTTATACATAAATTAATTCCTTTCAGCAACTTTATGTTATCTTTGCATTTTATATACACATATAACTTCTATAACGTTCAATATACATTTTAAAATCAAGGTGATACTCTATAAACCGATTTGAGGTAAAGTTGTTTATTGAATTTTAAAGTCTGTATTTCTTTCTTTGTGCTACAACAGGAGCCCAGGCTGGTTTCTGAGAAGCCTTAAGGTGGTGAATGATTAACTTTGCCCTGGTTCGTCGTTTACCAACATAGGTGCAGATGATCACACAGACTCTGCATTGTAATGTATACAGTGATTCTAGGACAGGTTTACAGCCGGCCCTTAAATGTGGAACTTATGGTGGCACCCTGGACGTCGCCAGTCTCTAGAGCTCACCTCGGAGCAGGGTATTTTAGTATCCATTCACAGGGGGTGATACATAAGTGTGTGATGCTAAACCCTGGTCAGTCTTAGTCCACCGCTGCCCCCCCCCCACCAGCCCCCCTTCCTTCCAGCTGTTTTTGTGGTTCTTGATCTGTACCTATATTCTGCCTTTCGCTGCCCCCATCTCCATTATCTACCTGCTTTCAGCAATGTTCAATGTCCCCCGTCCCTGAAGCATAAAAAAAGTAAAAATGTCAATGTTTCTATGTCAATATTTGTCTCATTTGGCATTCTCCTGTTAATGTTTTGAAGTGAGTTTTGATTTTTGTGTTTGTCCTTCGTTCAGAAGAGGGCTGAGTGCAACAGATGCAGGTGCCCCTTAAGAGTGTAATATGTAGACGGTAGGGATAGGCAGAACTCACAGAATTTGACTCCACAACAAACTGGGGAAGAGCTCTTCCGACAGGATCATTCATGCACCTCCCCATGAGTGGGCGGTCACCAAGAGAACACACTGGGGCTTTCATGTTTACATAAACTGTCTATAACAAGGACATAAAAAACCTTCTCCACAAATTAGAACCGGTCCAGAGGTGAGATGTGAGGCAATTCTGCAGTTTGAAGGACTGGGATTAAACTTCTGCAGACCGTGTGACCGCTTAGTGGTTCGTAGTGTCTCACTGGATCGCGTTCAAAGAAATGTGCAAACACATCGATGGATCACTGCATGGGATAATCCAAAATAAATAGACAAATGTCAGACCCACCATCCAGACAAAGCCTCTGAGCCAACACGTGCCCACAACTCAAGCGTCACATTGCAACAAAACCCGACTCAGAGATCACTCATTCTCAGTGCAAACCAGGAGTCCATGGAAGTCTGTCCCGAAACTACAACACAACCCGTCTTTCCAGTAGGAGGTAAAACCTGCTCTTCATGTTTCCAGACTCCGAAATGAGCCTTTGTCAAACTGCACAACAATCATCTATCAACCGCTAAACAACTGAACCCCAATGGGAAGAGCTTGATAGGAAATCACAAATCTATCACTCAGGAACCACTGAACTGCTGAACACACACTCAAAGGACAAGCAATGTATCCTTTAGACAAGGACTCACCAGTTCAGGTATGTTGAGAAAAGTTGAACAAAGCACAATCTGTGTTATTCTACATAATATAACACATACTGGCAGAGTAAAGTGTAAACATTAGAACACATATTGACAGAGTAAAGTGTAAACATTAGAACACAGACAGACAGAAGAAAGTGTAAACATTAGAACACATACCAGCAGAGTAAAGTGTGAACATTCGAACACATGTCTGAATGTTACAACACATACCGGCAGAATAAAATGTAAACATTAGGACATATACCAGCAGAGTACAGTGTCAAGATTAGAACACATACTGGCAGAGTAAAATGTAAACATTAGAACACATCCCGACAGAAGAAAGTGTGAACATTAGAACACATACTGGTCAGAGTAAAATGTAAACATTAGGACATATACCAGCAGAGTACATTGTCAAGATTAGAACACATACAAGTCAGAACAAAGTGTAAACATTAGAACACATACTGGCAGAGTAAAGTGTAAACATTAGAACACATATTGACAGAGTAAAATGTAAACATTAGAACACATCCCGACAGAAGAAAGTGTGAACATTAGAACACATACTGGTCAGAGTAAAATGTAAACATTAGGACACATACTAGCAGAGTACAGTGTCAAGATTAGAACACATACTGGCAGAGTAAAGTGTAAACATTAAAACACATACCGGCAGAGTAAAATGTAAACATTAGAACACATCCCGACAGAAGAAAGTGTGAACTTTAGAACACATACTGGTCAGAGTAAAATGTAAACATTAGAACACATGCCAGCAAAGTAAAGTCTGAACGTTACAACACATACAGGTCACAGTAAAATGTAAACATTAGAAAACATACCGGCAGAGTAAAGTCTGAACGTTACAACACATACAGGTCACAGTAAAATGTAAACATTAAAAAACATACCGGCAGAGTAAAGTGTAAACATTAAAACACATACCGGCAGAGTAAAATGTAAACATTAGAACACATCCCGACAGAAGAAAGTGTGAACATTAGAACACAAACTGGTCAGAGTAAAATGTAAACATTAGAACATATACCAGCAGAGTACAGTGTCAAGATTTAGAACACATACAAGTCAGAACAAAGTGTAAACATTAGAACACATACTGGCAGAGTAAAGTGTAAACATTAGAACAGATATTAACAGAGTAAAGTGTAAACATTAGAACACAGACCGACAGAAGAAAGTGTAAACATTAGAACACATACCAGCAGAGTAAAGTGTGAACATTCGAACACATGCCAGCAGATTAAAAAGTACATATCAGAACAAAGAGCAAAGTGTAAACATCAGAACAAATACCAGCAGAGTGAAGTGTAAACACTAGAACACATATAAAGTGTAAACATCAGAACACATGCAGAGTGCAGTGTAAGCATTAGGACACATGCCGGCAGAGTGCAGTGTACATATCTAAGAGATAACAGCAGAGTAAATTGTAAACATTAGAACACATACCGGCCAAAGAAAGTGTCAACATTAGAACACATACTATCAGAGTAATGTGTAAACATTAGAACACATACCAGCCGAGTAAAGTATAAACATTAGAACACATACTAGCAGAGTAAAATGTAAACATTAGAGCACATAGAGACAGAAAAATATGTAAACATTAGAACACATACTATCAGAGTAAAGTGTAAACATTAGAACACATACTATCAGAGTAAAGTGTAAACATTAGAACACATACTAGCAGAGTAAAGTGTAAACATTATGCTCCAGGAAAATATACTGAATCCCAAACAAGTCTTCACAAAGGACGAGTGGAAGGGCCCTAAAATCAGATTGCTCTAGCAGGGAAGTTGCTGTGGTTGAGTGGCATATTAGGGAACTTTGCTAGGTTAGCAACTCTAAAAGGCTGGTAGAAAGGGGGAAAGGGATGTGGTGAGAGATTATCAATATATCCGCAATCAGGTGATCCATGATTTTTCGATGGGATGTGAGAGAGAGGTTTGATTCGGGGCCATCTGCAATGTCTGGACTGCTCTTCGATAGGCGAAAGTGTGGAGCACTTTCTCGAAGGCGGCCTGTGGATTGGAAGAAGAGGGAGAGGGCTAGGGTGGGGTGTGCTGTGAGGGCAGTCACCTAAGGCGGAAAATGAGGTCTTATTGGTAGCTCTGGAAGCACTGATTATAAAGTGGGAGGAGTGAGGTGGTAAGGGGGAGGTTCAACTAGTCTTCCGCAATAATGGCCTGTGGTATTAGGATGTAGACTTTGTCAGTGAGAGTAAGTGTGACGTGGGTGATGGAGATGCAATGGATGTCCTATCAATAGTTTGATTTATTTATTTATTTTCATAAAGCAAGCTCTTACCTTTTAGCTACTTTTCAGTACTGGATGAAGATTAAAACTCTGAGGTCAGACAAATCCGATGATATGTTTTGTGTGCTTTACGGCCTCATGTGAACGTTGACGGCTGACAGTGCACCTGGAGAGCTCTGCTTGCTGTATGGACCCATGTGCCTCAGTAGGTATTGTGCCTACTCACGTGGGATATGAGCCTTTCTGTGACGACCTGGCATCATTACAGAAACTGAACATGGCCGTTGCATGGTAAATACATCCATAGCTACAACTTGCGTCTTTTTCTGTTCGGGGGGGCTGCACTGTGGGGATGTTTGTCCTTTACTGAGCAGTGTGGGTGCTGGCATGGGAATATGGGAGCTTCCAGGGAACAGGAAATAACCGAACATCTGCTTAACTGCAATATAGGGAAGACTTAGAAAGGGGCATCAGTCCAACATCGGCCAAGGTTACTAGGTCAACATAATATAACATGCTGCTGTGCCAAAAACATTCAGAGAGCTCTCCAACTCAAGATATTCCATTGGAGAGTGGTCCTAGGTTCATGTGACGTCTGGACTAAAGTCACCCATGCAACGCGTCCTGATCCTTGGAAGAGAAGAGCGCCCCCTGGAAAGTGCTCTGCAACCCCTCAGGCTGGCACCAGTTCAATGTCATCTCCCCAACCCTCTACACTAACACCAGGCACTTCTGTCGCTAATGACAGCGCCTCTGTGGGAGGCTTGGCGATGGTTCAGCGCAACAGCCTGTTGAAGCAACAGACACTGAAGGCGCCATGGCTGTCTGACTGGTTTGTAAGACCTGCCAAACTTTACCCTAAATATTTGAGTTATTTGGGAAATAAGCTTTGAAATGTGCATTTTGCCAATTGTAGAAAAAAGGCGCTCCTGGGGCGATAATCTCTTAACACCCCATCCTCCACGTGTGATGGTGGCTAGCTCGCTCTTTTCTGCTTTGATCTGTGAGTCTAATGTAGTAGCCATAACATCCCACTTTACAAACTTTGCCTCAAATTCTACGTACAGGATGTTTGTGCAATAGTTTTTCTGATTTTACCTTCACACTGAATGTGAATATGTACCAGCGTGTCCCTCCGGCAGGGCTTCTTTTGTGAGTGCGTGGGCTCCTAGCACTCGCCTCCAGGGCTTCTGAGTGACGCTGCTGCCAAATATCTGCACAACACCTCATGCCTCTTTCTTCTATCACCCTACACTTCCTGTCATTATACCTCATGAATACCGAGTCTGCCCAGCCTTGATTCTACCTCATGCCTCTTTCATCCACCGCCTTCTACTTCCTGCCTCTTTATCTCATGAATACCGAGGCTGCCCAGCCTTGATTCCACCTCATGCCTCTTTCATCCACCGCCTTCTACTTCCTGCCTCTTTATCTCATGAATACCGAGGCTGCCCAGCCTTGATTCCACCTCATTCCTCTTTCTTCTATCACCCTACACTTCCTGTCACTATACCTCATGAATATTGAGTCTGCCCAGTCTTGATTCCACCTCATGCCTCTTTCATCCACTACCTTCTACTTCCTGCCTCTTTATCTCATGAATACCGAGGCTGCCCAGCCTTGATTCCACCTCATGCCTCTTTCATCCACCACCTTCTACTTCCTGCCTCTTTATCTCATGAATACCGAGGCTGCCCAGCCTAGGATTCCACCTCATGCCTCTTTCTTCTATCACCCTACACTTCCTGTCACTATACCTCATGAATACCGAGGCTGTCCAGCCTTGATTCCACCTCATGCCTCTTTCATCTATCACCCTACACTTCCTGTCATTATACCTCATGGATACCGAGGCTGCCCAGCCTTGATTCCACCTCATGCCCCTTTCTTCTATCACCCTACACTTCCTGTCACTATACCTCATGAATACCGAGGCTGTCCAGCCTTGATTCCACCTCATGCCTCTTTCATCTATCACCCTACACTTCCTGTCATTATACCTCATGAATACCGAGTCTGCCCAGCCTTGATTCCACCTCATGCCTCTTTCATCCACCGCCTTCTACTTCCTGCCTCTTTATCTCATGAATACAGAGGCTGCCCAGCCTTGATTCCACCTCATGCCTCTTTCTTCTATCGCCCTACACTTCCTGTCATTGTACCTCATGAATACCGAGGCTGCCCAGCCTTGATTCCACCTCATGCCTCTTTCATCCACCACCTTCTACTTCCTGCCTCTTTATCTCATGAATACCGAGGCTGCCCAGCCTTGATTCCACCTCATGCCTCTTTCATCCACCACCTTCTACTTCCTACCTCTTTATCTCATGAATACCAAGGCTGCCCGGCCTTGATTCCACCTCATGCCTCTTTCATCCACCACCTTCTACTTCCTGCCTCTTTATCTCATGAATACCGAGGCTGCCAAGCCTTGATTCCACCTCACGCCTCTCTCTTCTGCCACCCTCCAGTTCCTGTTTCTTTATCTCACTTCTTCAGCCTCTTTAGCTTCTCTGGTCTGTGCACTAGGGGCTTTCTAGTGTACACGGAACAGCTCACATTCATGGACACACGTTCCACTTTTTGGTGCCCCAGACAAGAACAGGCCGAATTAGATGCAAAATGGATCCAGGGTTTGCCATTGTCAAATGAGTGTTCCTGAGTCAAGGCGCACATATGTGGACACATGGGGGGCTATTTATGAGCGGCTTGTGCTGCCGGGGCGTCACTTTATCTGACACTCCGGCGCCACAGACCTCTCAACCATCTCTATGAGGCCACGCATTGCTACTTTGTGTGGCTTTGAAGGGCCTCATAGACATGACGTATACAAGGCA
The DNA here is from genome assembly GCF_964204655.1 of Triturus cristatus. Classification (NCBI taxonomy): domain Eukaryota; kingdom Metazoa; phylum Chordata; class Amphibia; order Caudata; family Salamandridae; genus Triturus; species Triturus cristatus. The sequence continues at coordinate 21,083,305 of NC_140592.1, read as the reverse complement.
GCGCAATGCACTGCGTTGCCTTACTCTGCGTCAAGGAGGCATTCCATGGGCTCTGCGGTGGGTTTTCCCATGCAACACCCATGGTTTTTTACACTGCCCCAGATTTACTGAATGACATAAACCTGGGGAAGCGCCAAAACCTTACACCTCCCCAGAGAAGGTGTAACGAGAAGAAATATTTTTATTTCCCCTTGTTTTTTTCTCTTTTCATGAGCACTGCATTCTGCAGCACTCATAGAAAGAGGAAAGCACATCTTGGGATTGTTTTGGTGCAGGGAGGTGCCCCTTCCTTCAGAAAAGCAATCCTGCATGCCATGGAGGCACCCTTGCACCATGATGCACTCCACATCAGGGACCAGGGAGCCAAGAAACCCCATGATGTCTCTCCTTAGCTTTTCTTCACTGGCACCCCACATTCAGGGGCAGCACTTATGTGCCATGGTCGCCCATCGCTGACATGTATGTGTGAGAAGAGGAAGATACAGGAGCCGGCAGCTGTGCCAGTCTCTACTGCACAGCTGTAAGCGGGATGCAGGACAGGTGTCATCTTCCCCTGCCAGTATCCGTATGCAGAACACGGAGGACCCGTGCCATATTCTGACACCGGGATGGCTGGCATCGGCCCTGCCACTCATTCCCTCGCGTCCAGCAATAAAGTAAAGTCATCTAAATGATTCAACTTACACACTTGGACCCTCAGGTGAGTCGGATCACGCCCTGTCACTTGAAAAATTAAGATAGATCACCCCTCTCCATCTGCATCTATGGCCAGGGACCCTGGAATTACGCGGCAGGAGAGGGACAACTTATGCAGCAGGCTTGAGTAAATTATGTGTCAAGAAAAGGCAGATTATGTGGCATAATTAGGCACATTTTGTAATAATATTAATTCATTATTTCATCATTTTTAAACTTGATAACACTGTCTGGGCACTCGTTGCACCTCATTAGTACCAGTTTAACACCCAAACATAGCAATAAGCAACGGAGAGGTGGCCGGTCCAGCTTTGTAACTGACCTTACACTGCACGTCAACACGTGTCGCTGCATTTTTAGTAACTTTTGAACATCTGAGCTAACATTTAATTTTTTGTTGTTAAAATGTGCAGATTCTGCAGCAGATGATGTATTATGTGGCAAATGCAGCAAATCTATAACTATGGAAAAATCACCGCAACCGCACAATCACAAATTCCAGTGGGCCTGTCTATGGTTCACATTATGGTCTTGCGTGAATTAAAAAAAGGAAACCAGATACATTCTGCGGCCTGTCCCAGGGCTGACTTGGGTACAAAACTCTACTATGCCTTTGACAAAAATCAGAATAGTAAGACGTGTAGTTGCTTTATCAAATTTACAACTTGAAAGGCTGGGCTGGGCCTGCGCTGCGCTGCATGCCCTACTGGCGTTTTCTCAAAAATCTCTGCAGCCAGTGCTTTATCCCAGTGGACTTTATATTGGCATGTTGAACATGGAGATATGGAGGCAGTAAAGAGGTAAAGTGGTGTACCACTTTGTACCAAAAACCACAAGGAGGAGAGCTGAAAATAAATGAATGTGTTAATGTGACCGCACAGCACTATGAGTGATATCACCTCTGGGCACTCTTTGGCATAGGGAGTGGTGCCCAAGCAGGAGTGTGTAGTATTGTACCCCCCAGGACTGCCCCAACCCTGCTCAAGTTTAGAAAAGAGCTGAAAACCTCTTTAAAGGGCTCTGCATCACAGTGCTCTGAGTGCCCACGACTACTCTCTGAACCCACCTACCTCTCCAGTCCCTCATTGGCTGCATCTTTGTCTGTGACACTCTCCAGCACTCCTCTGCCTCTCACCCAGGTTTGTGTTATACAGAGACGAGACCTGCTAACTCACACAGTGACCGCGTGTTTCCCACAGTATCTCGGCTCCCTTCACATGGTCATCCGTGGAAGAGCCGCTATCACACAGTGATGTCAGCGTGTGTCCACATTGTTGACTCCCTTCACACAGTCATCTGTGCAAGAGGCGCTATCACACAGTAGTGTCAGCGTGTGTCCACATTGTTGACTCCCTTCACACAGTCATCTGTGCAAGAGGCGCTATCACACAGTAGTGTCGGCGTGTGTCCACATTGTTGACTCCCTTCACACAGTCATCTGTGCAAGAGGCGCTATCACACAGTAGTGTCAGCGTGTGTCCACATTGTTGACTCCCTTCACACAGTCATCTGTGCAAGAGGCGCTATCACACAGTAGTGTCAGCGTGTGTCCACATTGTTGACTCCCTTCACACAGTCATCTGTGCAAGAGGCGCTATCACACAGTAGTGTCAGCGCGTGTCCATTGTTGACTCCCTACACACAGTCATCTGTGCAAGAGGCGCTATCACACAGTAGTGTCAGCGTGTGTCCACATTGTTGACTCCCTTCACACAGTCATCTGTGCAAGAGGCGCTATCACACAGTAGTGTCAGCGTGTGTCCACATTGTTGACTCCCTTCACACAGTCATCTGTGCAAGAGGCGCTATCACACAGTAGTGTCAGCGTGTGTCCACATTGTTGACTCCCTACACACAGTCATCTGTGCAAGAGGCGCTATCACACAGTAGTGTCAGCGTGTGTCCACATTGTTGACTCCCTTCACACAGTCATCTGTGCAAGAGGCGCTATCACACAGTAGTGTCAGCGTGTGTCCACACTGTTGACTCCCTTCACACAGTCATCTGTGCAAGAGGCGCTATCACACAGTAGTGTCAGCGTGTGTCCACATTGTTGACTCCCTTCACACAGTCATCTGTGCAAGAGGCACTATCACACAGTAGTGTCAGCGCGTGTCCATTGTTGACTCCCTACACACAGTCATCCTTGGAAGAGCCGATCTCACACAGTGGTATCAGCGTGTGTCCACATTGTTGACTCCCTTCACACAGTCATCCGTGGAAGAGCCGCTATCACACTGGTTTCAGCGTGTGTCCACATTGTTGACTCCCTTCACACATCATCTGTGCAAGAGGCGCTATCACACAGTAGTGTCAGCGTGTGTCCACATTGTTGACTCCCTTCACACAGTCATCTGTGCAAGAGGCGCTATCACACAGTAGTGTCAGCGCGTGTTCACATTGTTGACTCCCTACACACAGTCATCCGTGGAAGAGCCGATCTCACACAGTGGGGGTCAGCGTGTGTCCACATTGTTGACTCCCTTCACACAGTCATCCGTGGAAGAGCCGCTATCACACTGGTTTCAGCGTGTGTCCATCCACATTGTTGACTCCTTCACACGGTCACCCAGGGAAGAGTCGATATCACACAGTGACGTCAGCGTGTGTCCCACAATATCGGCTCCCTTCACACGGTCACCCAAGGAAGAGGCACTATCACACAGTGACGTCAGCGTGTGTCCCACAATATCGGCTCCCTTCACACGGTCACCCAAGGAAGAGGCACTATCACACAGTGACGTCAGCGTGTGTCCCACTCCCACAATATCGGCTTCCTACATACACACGGTTACCCGGGCAGAGTCGACATCACACAGTGGCGTCAGCGCGTGTTCCACAATATCTCTGCTCCCTTGACACGGTCACCCATGGAAGAGCCGATCTCACACAGTGACGTCAGCTTGTGTCCCAGAATATTGGCTCCCTACCCATGGTTACCCGGGGCAGAGCCGATCTCACACAGCGGAAGGGAAGGGCGCAGCTGAAGTCCATTCCATATTTTAAAAGCACCTCAGAACACCAGCAGCCACACCAGACAGCTTGTTTTGTTTTGTGTTTTTTTTGGGGGGTGGGAGAGAAGTTGGTAGGAAGAGGGGGCAGAAGTGCCTCTTACCCGGCTCTCCTCTGTCACCTCCAAGGGCCCGCCCCTTCCTCAAACGGTGCACGTATGTTTGAAGTAGGCAGGGTGAGGTACCTCAGAGATGCATATGACGCCTCCCGACCTGCGGTGAAGGATCCACGGACCATGCTCTGGGTTTAAAAGGATGCTTCCCTCCAGGCGCGCAACACCCATTGGGCTCACCGGGCTTCAGCCCCCCCCCCCCCCCTCCCCTCATGTGTGTCAGCCCGGCTGAGACAGCCTCGTGGGCTGGCGTCCGTCTAATTGCAGCCGCACCCGAGTACTTCACAGGTCTTTAAAATACCATTTACTTGTTAATGAGGCTTTTGTTGTGTTTTCACCCCTTCTTACAGCCACTCTGCCTATGGCTGTAAGACTTAGCCCCCGCCCCCCCCCGAAATCTTTTTCAGCCCCCCAGAAATGTGGCTCTAGTTGCCCGCCTGCTCCCTTCCCTCCAGGCTCACATCTTCTGCCTTCACCAGCCCTACCCCCGGATGCTGGGCCTCCATTCTTGTCAGCGTGGATTTAAAGGTTGCGCCTTTTCCTGGCCGCGCTTTGTCTGCACAGCACAATTTACAGGAGTCAAGTGGGCGCATCGTGTGCGGAGAATGCCAAGGTCTGGCGCGTGTCGCCCCCACGGCTGCGTCGGAGAAGGCTTCTCCGCTGCTGCTGTCGCGGCACCCCCAGGCCTGACCTTTCCTGAGCCCGCACTTGTCCTTTACAGGCAGAGTGAGCAGGCGCTTGACAAAGGTTAGCGCTGAGAGCGCCGCCTCGGTGAGCGTCACTGTCACGGCCTCTCATTTAAGGGGTTTATTAAAACAGTCCGGCTCACCATCCACTGGCCCTCCCTGGGTATCCATCTATCCATCCATCCATCCATCCATCCATCCATCCATCCATCCATCCATCCATCCATCCATCCATCCATCCATCCATCCATCCATCCATCCATCCATCCATCCATCCATCTATCTATCTATCTATCTATCTATCTATCTATCTATCTATCTATCTATCTATCTATCATAATACACCTGTCCGTTTGTCCATTCATCCATCCACCCATGCGCCCATCCATCCAACAATCCCACCCACCTGCCCATCCATCCATCCATCCATCCATCCATCCATCCATCCATCCATCCATCCATCCCTATCTCCCTCCCTCTCTCTCTCTCCATCCATCCATCCATCCATCCATCCATCCATCCATCCATCCATCCATCCATCCATCCATCCATCCATCCCTATCTCCATCCATCCATCCATCCATCCATCCACCCACCCACCCATCCATCCATCCATCCTCCCACCCATGCACACTCCAGATCCAGTCAGGAGCTCTCAAGGCCCCTAGGGTCCCTCCGCCCTTGCACAATGCCAGTGGGCCCGGACCCCATAGAGCTGCAGCGGGGGCTGCAGTAGCTAATGTTATGCCACTGACTTACCCATCAAAAGTTACTACAGCAGTAATCATTCAGTCACGTGATTTTATATTTTCCCTCCGCCTTTAATGCCCCTGTGTAAGTAATGACGCCGCCACGAGAGAGCTGTGCAAGTAAAGATGCCGCAACGAACAGTCACTGTGCCAGGAATCATATCTGATCATAAAGGTATTGCACAAGGGGAGATACCTCCATGAGACAATTGCTGTGCAAGTGAATATGTCCAATTAGCTTTTGTGACGGTGATAACATTCAATCATACAGTTATTCTTCGAGGAGTGATACCTCCATGAGACAATTGCTGTGGCAGTGAATATGTCCATCAGTTATTGTGACGGTGATAACATTCAATCGCACAGTTATTCGTCGAGGGGAGATACCCCCATGAGACAATTGTTGTGCAAGTGAGGAAGTCCATCAGTTATTGCGTCGGTGATAACATTCAATCACACAGTTATTCATCAAGGGCAGATACCTCCATGAGGCAATTGCTCTGCAAGTGAGGATGTCCATCAGTTATTGTGCCGGTGATAACATTCAATCATGCACTCATTCAGCAAGGGGGGGGAGACCTCAGTGAGGCAAGTGTTGATCAAGTGAGGATGCCTCCATTACGGCGTTTTGGATCAAACAATAATATTTAATCAGACATTTATTGCGCAAGCAGAGATACCTCTATGAGTTGTGTGTTGTACAAGTAAAAAGCCCCCATCAAATATTTTCAAGACCTGCCAGTGATTTGTTTTTCATTGGTTGCTCATAAAGCCCTCCTTTTAGCGTCTGATTTTGCTCGCCACCTCAGTCGTTTTCTAGTCAAGATTTGGCCTCTCCGAGCCCGGCTTGACCGCACTCTTCCCTTCGGCACACATGGTCTGTTCCTTGTGGAATCACTTAGAGAGGTTCTTGGTGTATTCCCGTTCAAGCCTGGTGTAGGCCATGTGATAATAAACCTTCAGACAACCTGCACAAGCCAGTTTTAGACCATTACTAGTTTAGGTGGCGACAGCCCCATCATTGCACGTGACGAGCATCACAGCCCTGGAACCTGCACATCTCTAGAGCCTGTCCAAGGGCACTCTGTGATTGGGACAGAGGAGAGGACCATCCAGAGGTTGCAAGAGAGTTGTGAGAGGTTTTCACCCCTGACTCATGGTCTGACCACCCCGCTGACTGTCCCCGGCCATGCCAGATGTGGTTCTATGCACTGGATCGAGAGCTTGTCCTAAGCTGCTACCCTGAGCCCACTAGAGATGGGGCTGTTGCCAGGAGAAGGCACCAGGTCATCCCTCGCTGCTCCTTGGACCCCTTAAATTGAACAGCGTGCCTCCGAGTTATGGTTACGCGTGAGCAGGACTTGGTGTTTACAATGGGTGTCACAACCATCCCAACAAGGGTGCTGAGTATGAAGGTGAAGATGGAGCGGTCAATCTTTCCCTTGTCGTGCCCTCACTCCTGTGATGGAAATCCACCCAATCTCACCTGCTGCTCCCCACTCCTTCCTCAAGTGTGGAAAGACCAGATCGAGCCTACAGCGGCCCTGTGATTTCCGTCCACGGATGAAGGCAGCGGCGAAAGATGGCTTGGGATATCTTGTCAATGGCGGCAGTCATTCGGATAACTCTTTTGTAGAGAAAGTCATAGAATTCTTTTGATAAACATTTGAAAGCCTGGGAGTTAATGGCTTCTATTTTTAGAAGCTTTGTGCTTCACTGTCCTTAAAAAGGACACAGAAGAAGGGAGATGTCTTACAATGGAGTGCCGCTTATCCCGAGGAGACAATAGCGCTTCTAGACTACACGCCATCAGAGTTCAGCTGTCGCAGCTTTGACTAAAAATGAGCCCAGAAGCCACCAGCAGCATGTGTCGTTCTGAAGCATGCAAGCACTCGCCGTGCCTTCCAAATGGGGATCAGTGGCTTTTTACACAATTAGGTCCTGACTTTAAGAGGCTCAGGTAATTCCGAACCCTGTGTAAAGCTCAAAAATCAGTTCCCAGACCCACAACTGTAAAGGCCGATGTGTGTGAGATAATTTGAGGCTGCAACATCCAACCGTACTTGTGTACATGAAGACTTTCCACGACAACATTGTGAATCAAGGCTCTTTCTTCAGCTGCCAGAGGCAGTCCAAGTCACACAGAGAAAGACAGCTGGGTTAAGGGGTACCGCAGGATGTGGAAAAGTCAGTCACTTGTCAGATCGCCTCTGAAGGTTGAGAGCTAAAAAAGGGCCAGGCTAGCAGACAAAAAGATAGGTCTTCTGTGGGCTTGTAGCAGAAAGAAAAGATACATGTGTGTACCTACCTTCTAAAGAAACAAAAATCAGCATCGTGATTGCAAAACGTAGCAACTACAGCTTGAAAGGAAGACAGAGCTCACGACTAAGGGCCCTATTTAGAACTTGGTCGATGGGGTGCTCCATTAAAATGTGGTGGATATTCCAGCCACATGTTACAAGTGCCATGGGTTATATTGCAATTGTAGTACTTACTTATGCCTACCACCCCTCCAGGGTACAGGCCAGGACTCTCCAGCCATCTCTCTCCTGGGCTTTTCTTTCAATCTGACTCCAGGTGTAACCCATCTCCTTGCAGTGAGCCTCGAGGCTTCGGCGCCAGATGTTTCTTAGCCTTTCTCTTTCACTTGTCCCTTGAGGGTTCCAGGTGAGGGATTGCCAGTTTGTGTTTGATGCGGCCTGAGGAGGGTGTGACCTGTCCAGCCCCAGCGTCTTTTCATGATTTCTTCATCAGCAGGGAGTTGGAACGTTTGCTGCCGCGGGTCGTTGTGGCCAATGATGCTTGACCAGCAGATTTGGAGGCATTTTCTCAGGCAGGTGTTGATGGAGGTCTGGGCTTTGTTGTTTGGTGGTCACTGTAGTCCTTCATGCTTCCGCTGCATAATCAATCAGTGGCTTGTAAAGCGGGACTACTCCCTGTAAGGGTCAATGCACCGGAGGGCAGCGGGGGAGAGCTTCCATCGAAGGCGCCTTGGTTCCATCGAAGAGCCAGGTCTTGAGGTCCTTCCTGAATTGAGGCTGTGATGGCGACTGCCAGAGATGGAGAGGCCGGGTGTTCCAGGTCTTCGCTGCGAGGTAGTAGAAGGATCTTCCTCTAGCTGTGGTCTTGAGGATACATGGGACAGTAGCCAGGGCCATTTAGCAGAGTGGGGGTCTCTGGCGGGTACGTGGAATGCTAGGCGGTGGTAGAGCTTTGTAGGTGTGTGTGAGGAGCTTGATGGTGATGCTTTTGTTGACTGGAAGCCAGTGGAGATCTCTTAGGTGGCTGGTGATATGGCTGTGGAGGGGGTTTTTGAGGATGAGTCTGGTGGATGCATTCTGGATGTTTCTTGAGTGTCTGGGTGATGCCGGCATACAGTGCGTTGCTGTAGTCGATTCTGATACTGATGAGTGCTTGGGTGGCCATCTTTCTGGACTCGATGGGGCTCCATTTGAAGATCTTTTGGAGCAGGCGTAGTGTATGGAAGCAGGATGATGAGACGCATTGATCTGGCAGTTCATGGTGAGCGAGGAGTCCAGGATGTTGCCAAGGTTCCACGCGTGGTCTGTTGGTGTGGGGGAGGTTCCAAGTGCTGCGGGCCACCAGGACTCATCCCAGGTGGATGGCTGGATCCCATGATGAGGACTTCAGCCTTTTCTGAGTTGAGCGGGAGTCAGCTGTCCTTCTTCCAGTTGGAGACAGCCTTCATCCTGTCTTGAAAGTTGTTTTTGGCAACTGTTTGTTTATTGGTGAGCAAGAGAATCAGCTGGGTGTCCTCAGCATAGGAGACGATGTTGAGTCCGTGGCTTCTGATGATGGCTGCAAGCGGGGCCATGTAGATGTTGAAAAGCGTGGGGCTGATGGAGGAGCCTTGAGGTACTCCGCAGCTGATGTCTGTGGGTTCCGAGAGGAACGCTGGTAGTCTGACTCTCTGTGTTTGGCCGGTGAGGAAGAAGCAGATCCAGTCCACGGCTTTGTTGCGGATGCCAGCAGTGTGGAGTCTTGTGCATAGGTTGCGGTGAGAGACAGTATCGAAGGCAAGCAAGGGGTCCAGAGGATGAGGGCTGCAGTTTTGCCTCGGTTGAGGAGGGCACGGATACCGTCTGTGGCGGCGAATAGGGCGGTCTTGGTGTTGTGGTTGCTTCGAAAGCTGGATTGGGAGAGGTCCAGGATTTGATTTGCTTCATTGAACTCTGAAAGTTGGGCGTTGATGGCCTTTTCAATGACCTTGGCTGGGAAGGCGAGGAGAGAAAAGGGCCTGAGGCTCTTGAGGTCTGTCCGGTCAGCAGAGGGTCTCTTTAGCCGGGGGTTGATCTCTGCATGTTTCCAGTTTTCCGGGATGGGGACGGAGTTTATGGAGCAGTTGATGGTGCGGCAGACTTCTGGGGCGATGGTGGTGCCTGCTCTGTAGAAGATGGGCTGCGGGCAGGGGTCCGAGGGTGCTCCAGAGTGGATGCTCTTTATGATCAATAGGGTGTCGTCTGCTGTGAGGGGAGTCCAGCTGAGTAGGGTCTGTTGGGGTTCAGCGTCTTAGGGTGTGGTGGTTGCGAATGGGAGGGTCTTGGGTATCGAGGCTGTCAAAGCTGTCATATATCTCCTTGATTTAGCAGTAGAAGTAGGTGCCAAGGTTGTTGCAGAAGTCTTGGGGGGGGGTGTCTGCTGTTGATCCTTCATCTCTTGAGGTGCGTCTGGACTCATGAAGGGCAGGAGAGAACCAGCTTTGCCTATTCTTGCCTTGACATCCGTGTCTGTGCCCCCTGCTTGTCTATGGCACTGCCCTGGTCGGTGAAGGCCTCAACCTGCAAGAGTGACTGCATCTGTGCTGGTCGTGTTAGCCTTTAGAATCTGTACTTGCAGTACAGCAGACGGTATCTGCCATGTTTGCGACAGAGTATCCTGTCCCCCAAACTCTAAAGAAAGCCATAAGTTGTGGCCAGTGTTGTAGAATTATCAGACTGGAGAACCACACAAGTCTGTAACAATCTTTAAAGTCACTATTGTTGACTCAACTTTTGAAAATCTGCCCTGGACTGATCTCGGCAGCCATGACTTTGAACCAACGCGTCGGTATAAAGTACGTGGTCTGGCCTTCTCTGGATCTAGCATCGTCTGCTCACGTAGACATTTATCTGAGGAGGCTCAATCAACACATTCTGGAACCACCTGATGCTCACCACCATCAATTATCCAGCTGAGCCAACAATCTGTCCCCCAGTTTAGCAATTCTGGGCTGTGTTAATTGGGCCTTATCTTATGTCATTGATTGGATTGATTTCTAGTCCAGCCTTTGCTGTTTGTCCACCCATCCATCCTGCATACTGCCAACGCTTGCTCATTAGCACTCTCTCCGCGTGTCTGGGTGTCTCTCTGTCTCTCTGTCTCCCTGTATCCCTCTTCTCTCTCTCTCTAGCTGTATCAATCCTATCAAATTCTATTTGTTTTTGTTCTCACGACAAGTCATATGAGTGTCCCCAACATATTAGCGTGGCATATATCTTAATTGCCAAAATTAATACTATCCTGTGTAGATTCACTTATGTTCACTGCACATGATTGTGCCTTTTTCCAGATTTCCTCAGGTGTCTCAAAACTTTCTTTAAGTCCAGGACCCGGCTCTTAGATGCTTCAAGGTGGGATAAGTGACATAATAGAAGGTGTAGAGGATCAGCAGGTGCAAGTGCCTCCACTCTCCGATTACACAACTACCCTGGACCATCCACTGCAGGGAAGACCCCACCTCACATCTTTTCTGTGCCGCGACCTGTGAGGAGCCTTAAAAAGAACAAATAACCCATGGACGAATAGAAAAACTTATTCTCACCCCCTTCTCACCAGCCACAGGAATTCCCCCCCCCCCCCCCCCCACCAGCCACTGGAATCTCCCTCCCCCTCAGCAGCCACAAGAATCTTTCCCCCTCAAAAATCTTTCCCTCTCTCACCAACCACAAGAATCGTCCCCCATTCTCATTAGACACAGGAATCTTCCCCTTTCTCACCAGCCACAAGAATATTACCCCCCTTCTCACCAGCCACAGGAATCTCCCCCCCCAGCAGCCACAAGAATCTTCCTCCATTCTCATTAGACACAGGAATCTTCACCCCTTCTTCCAAGCCACCAGAATCTTCCACCTTCTCACCAGCCACAAGAATCCTCCCTTCTCACCAGCCACAGGATTCTTCCCCCCTTCTCACCAGCCATAATACCCCACCTTTCTCACCAGCCATAGGAATCTTCCCCTCCTCTTCCCAGCCACAAGAATCATTCACCTTCTCACTAGCCACAATAATGCTCCCCTTCTCACCAGCCACAAGAATCGTTCCCCTTCTAACCAGCCACAAAGAATCTTTTCCATCTTCTCACCAGCAACAGGAGTCTATCCCCCTCACCAGAAACAAAGAACCTCCCCCTTTCTCACCAGCCACAAGAATATTTCCCCCCTCACCAGCCACAAAAATCTTTCCCCCTCAGCAGCCTGAGTAATCTTTACCCCTTCTCACCAGCAACAAGAATCCCCCCACCAGCCACAAAAACATCTTTCCCCTCTTCTCACCAGCAACAGAAGTCTTTCCCCCCTCACCAGCCACAATAATCTTTCCCCCCTCACCAGCCACAAGAATCTTTCCCCCTCACCATCCACAAAGAATTCCCCCCTCACCAGCCACAAGAATCTTTCTGCTCTTCTCACCAGCCACAAGAATCCCCTCAACGGCCACAAGAACCCCCCTTCACCAGCGACAAGAACCCCCCTTCACCAGCCACAAGAATCTTTGCCCTTGTCACCAGCCACAAAGAATCTTTCCCCCTCACCAGCCACAAAGAATCTTTCCCCCTCACCAGCCACAAAGAATCTTTCCCCCCCTCACCAGACACAACTCTTTCTGCTCCTCTCACCAGCCACAAGAATCTTCCCTCCTCGCCAGCCACAAGAATCTTATTTCCCCTGTCACCAGCCACAAGAATCTTTCCCCCTCACCAGCCACAATAATCTTTCCCCCCTCACCAGCCACAAGAACCCCCTTCACCAGCCACAAGAATATTTCCCCCCTCATCAGCCACAAGAATCTTTCCCCCTCACTAGCCACAAGATTCTTTCTCCCCTCATCAGCCACAACAATCCTTCCCCCTCACCAGCCACAAGAATCTTTCCCCCTCACAAGCCACACAAATCTCCCCCCACCGGTCACAAGAATCGTCCCCCCTCACCAGCCACAAGAATCTTTCTCCCCTCAACCACAAGAATCTTTCCCCCTCACCAGCCACAATAATCTTTACCCCCTCACCAGCCACAAGAATCTTTCCCCCTCATCAGCCACAAGAATCTTTCCCCTTCACCACCCACAAGAATCTTTCTCCTCTCATCAGCCACAAGAATCTTTCCCCATCCCCAGTCACAAGAATCTTTCCCCCTCACCAGCCACAATAATCTTTCTCCCCTCACCAGCCACAATAATCTTTCTCCCCTCACCAGCCACAAGAATCTTTCCCCCCTCACCAGCCACAAGAATCGTTCTCCCCTCAACAGCCACAAGAACCCACCCTTCACCAGACAGCCACAAGAATCTTTCCCCCTCACCAGCCACAAGAATCTTTTTCCCCTCATCAGCCACAATAATCTTTCTCTCCTCACCAGCCACAAGAATCTTTCCCCCTCACCAGCCACAAGAATCTTTCTCCCCTCAACAGCCACAAGAACCCACCCTTCACCAGACAGCCACAAGAATCTTTTCCCCCTCACCAGCCACCTTTTTCGGACACTGATGTCTACCTGAAATGCCAGGTATCACTTATCGATTTTGTAACACTTCTATACTTGCAAAATAAGTCCAGAAGTGATTCTTTTTTGCCTTAAACATTGAAAGTCTTTGTGTCGTCCCAACCTGCCACCGCGCCAATATACTCAACCTGCGCCTCTCTGCATAATGTGAAGTTGCCATCAGGTTAAATGGGCGATATCTGCATATTCATAGTAAAAACTGTGCCTCACCTATAAACCTGCAATCTTGGTAATCCTTATTAATGTCTTATTACAACATCATTTGTCACCTGTAATTAGAAAATTATGTCACTACTGTAATGTAATTCATTACTACAGTTGAGTTGTGATACCCATGTGCTTGCTGCCTGCAGATACTGTGAACAGCAAATAACTGAGACACTGAACCGAAATGACACTGAAACAATAAAGCAAAGGCTGGCATATTTGACCTTTAAATTCTCTAGCCTGGAAATCCACAGCTTTTAACTTTTGTCGGGTAAAATGTCTATTTAATGCACTTATGGGTATCAACAAAGCAGAGCAGAAGTTACTTATCTGCTTAATCACTTTTTCTAAAGCACAAAAAGTAACTTTGATACTGACTTACATTAAACCTGCTTGTGAGTGAATGTCTGCATGGAATGACAAGCTGTGTGTGCATATGCTTATTTTCATAATGATATTACGTACTGTTATTGCATCTAATCTAAAAACATAAAGACATACTTTATATTTGACTAGATGGTTAGAAAAGGAAGGAAGAGACTAAAGATGTTGTGTGTGTGTTTGTGCTTACACGTGCAGGCGGAGTGTATGGTTGTATTACGAGGAATAAAATACCCCTTGTTATATGTCGAAGGGATATGTGACGACTCCTCAGAGCTCCTTGACTCTGTCTTCAGCTTCTTTAATCTGGCTGGTCACAGAAGCCTTTGGTAGATGCAATGTCCTCCTAACATATGGTGTGGGAGTTTATCCTGTGCAGTATGCCCAGAGGTGCAATACATGGTTTAATATTTATCTAACCTGGGGTCAGCTGTACAAAGACCTTTTGCAGTTGCAAACCCTGTGATTCACAAAATTACAGTCGTGGCAACCTCAAAAAGGGCTTTTTACGATGTAGAAAATCTACAACTAGCAGATCCCTTTTAAGAGTCCGAAAATTCTTCCAGAATTGTAAAAACGGTTTCTATCCCTTCCAAATCACAATTAGGATGGGGTGTGAAAGGGTCATCACCCTCCGATTTGCCAGGGGCAGCTCCTCCACTAAGGCGGAGGAGCGTCGCCCCACTGCTCTCAGAGCAGCAGAAAATAAAATAAACCCTGTTATTATCATTTTATTTTTCACTACGGTTAGGTTAAGGTGGGGCTGGGGTCACAGGGGGAGTGATTTGCACTCCCTACGTGCTAATGACTGGCCGGCAAAAGGCAAGTGGTTTTATAAAAGAAATGTGTCCCCCACCTGCCCCGCCACCCCCGTTCCCTGTCAGCCGCCACTGCTGTTTGCCAGTCAGAAAGTTATGTATCAATCAATCAATCATAGGTTTGTTAAGCGCAATTACTCCCCCACCCCCCTGCCCAGTGCAGATCCTGGGAGTTCCTGGTCATCCGTCGAAGCGTCCGGTCTTGAGGTCCTTCGTGAACTGAATCTGCGCCCCACGGTGAGTGCGAAATAGTGACACACACTGTGAGTGCACTCTCGTATGACAAGGTGTCCCTATTCACCAGTGCGCTGTTTGCACATCCCTCGTTTGTACCAGGGTGGCACCTCTGGGTCCAGGTCTCCACAGAGATGGTGGCATCATGCAAGCTTTGTTATATCATTAATAAAGTGCAGATCATTCGATTGTCTCAAAAACTGACAACTGGAGAAACCGAAGAGCCCAGGTCTTAAAGCTCCGAAATATGAACAATTCTGTGGAAGTGAGCACACAAGGGGAAACAGCCATAACATTGCATGCGTTACATCGCATGCTTTTACAACTCAAGCCATTACATCGCAAGTTGTTTCAATGACTTGCTGAAGAGGGCGCACTGGTGTTGGATTTACAATCCAACACCTTCCCTGCTGTTGCACAAACTGGAGTAGGAATAGTAAATTATGCTATTCCTAAGTCCAGCGTGCCCCCTACAGCAAGTCGTTGAAACGACTTGCGATGTAATAGCTCGCATTGTAACAACGCAGTCGTTGTAACAACCGCATTGTAAAAGCATGCGATTTAACGCATGCAATGCAAAGGTATATATTCGACACAAGGCACTGACTTTGCATCAGCCGGGCACTGCAAGCTGTCTGTGTTGTGTTGAACCTGAGGCCTCTGGGGTCCATGCTGCCCCTCGTCTTATGAATCTCCATAACAGAAATATATACATATTTTACAATGTAGAATTACCTGATCTCTGAGAATATGCATTTTGAGGCCTCGGACAGAAATGCGCATATTTGGACACAGGATGCCTTTACTGCCTGCAGCTCAAAGTCTCTTTTCGGGTCAATCTGCCGTCTCTACACTATCGACCCCAGTTGTTCCCAGTAATTTCTGTTTGTGTTTTATTTGTGGGAGCTGTACTGTTGCTTGTTCTGAGTTTTTGATGGTTTATGATTTTGCAGATGTTGGGACCGCTTTGGGCCTTAATGTTGACGCGGCCGAAGATTCGTTGATCGTTAAGTTTTCAGGCACAGACGCTGCATTGGTCATTAATTTTACTCGCATTGGAATTGTTTTCACTGTTAGTTTTTAGGTCTGTGAGAAACCACACCAGCAAAAATCAGGACATTTGCTAAATCTATTTTTCTTGAAATTCACAAAATTCTGAAAGTGTAATTGCCGTTAAATTTCATACCATTTTTTTCCACTGGAGAATGTTTTAAGCAAACATATCTTGCCAGAGTCATTTTCTCCTTTCTTTCTGGTATGTTGCGAACATTTTGTACGGCTGTATGCCCTCACGTTCGGTTTTGAATTTAGAGAAACCCAATCACCCTGCTGAAGGCACAACACACCTCGGCAATTCAAGAAAGGTGGAGGTATGCTAAGTGCAAGTGTCAGCAATCAGAACCTGCCCCCAGCCAGCAGCAGCTGTACCAACCAGCCACAGAATCAAAGCCACAGTCTTTGGCATAGAGACTGCAGACCCACACTTCAGGGGGGCAGCTTTGATGTCATGTGCAGATGGGACCCTGGGTTTAGAAGGAAGGTTGGTACATCAATGTGTTTGGGACATTTAGCTTTGGAGACAGTGGTAGATGGTTGAGATATGACATCTGTAATCAAGAAGCAACCAGGTGTGGGGGGTGCATGGAGGGATGGCATGAAGAACTGGGCTTGGAGTGCCAGTAGAGCAGCTCAGGATTAGGTGTGTCAATTGATGCGTACAGAGGACAGATGTCAGTCCCAAAGAAAGAGAGTGCTTGTGGGGGAGAGAGCTGGGAGTTTGATTAGCAGGCATTGTTCAATGTCATGCAGATGATGCAGCGTACTTTTATCTCATGTGCACATGTGTGTGCTCTGTCTATAGTACGTGGCTGTAATCAAACGTGCGATAAGTAGTCACCCCTCTTATGTGAATAATGCCTGTTAGGTATTGTATTGTCTGTGAAGAGTCAGTTTGTCAGCTGTTGGTTGGTTGACTGAGGAAGTCTTTATAGGGAAGTGTGGTGGCTTTCAAGATGGCTGTGGTTGTGTTCTGTGACCACACATGGGTGTGTGGCAGGGTGAGGGGTTTTGTTTCCATTACACTGTCTGGTTTCATTACATAAGGGGTATGTGGGTGATAAGGGGGTTCTGTGGAAGTGTGGGAGGATGAGCTAGTAGCATCATGGTTAGAGACATGGTCGCCATAATATCAGTCTTAAAGTCCATGTTGACAGCAGAACCCGTTAGCGCCTCCAGTGTGTCAAACAATGCCGTGAAGATCTGGAGTTTCGGATCATGACCTTCACATATTCATATAAGGTGATGTGTGGCTCACGTTTCTGGTTAGAACAGCCTAAAAAATGATTCTTTTCCATGAAGGCATTTTTAATTCTTTGAGACTAAGAAGAAAATCTATAGTCTGCAAGTCTAAGAGGCTATTTCCTTACTAAAAAAACAGTAGGTCTTTTTTCATGGAGCTCCTTCAAAGACACTCTAAAACAAAGAGACTTTTCACGCATTAAGGCGGCCGATATATCACACAACATGTGTAGGCTAGTGACCTGGGAGAGCAGATTCAAATGGGGCAGATGCAATAAGAAACCCTCACCCAGTAGCGACAAAACATGCGATGGAATGATGTCGCATTATGGGTAAAGGATGTGAACCCGTTTGAACCCACATTGGGTTGACAGCATGTGGAGTTGCAAAATCATCCCTGGTACAACATCAACATGAGTGGGGAAATCCATTAGATGCACCAATCATATTAATGTGGAAAATCACATTTAGGTGCAAAGTAAGCAGGATTGTGATTTCACAGTTACGGGGAAACTACATTATGGGGCAAAAACATCTGTGGTGAAGCACAATGAGTTGCAGGCTCACAAAGTACAATCATGGGGAAAAAACAGATTTTTATGCAAACAACTGTTGTTTGACCCTCAACAGGAGTAAGGAAGGACTTCAAGGAGCACAAACGAATGAACCTCTGTTGCGCTTTATGAATGATTCGCTTCGTGGCCCTGGGAATCACTACTAAGGCAGAGAAACAAACAGTCGGCAACAAACAATGAAACTCAAATACTCATTTGGTCTAACCCACAGTTCGAATGACACTTTCTTCAAGCTATGAGAGAGGGGGTGACTCAAATGAACCCGAGTCTGGGAGGGGACTAGCTAAAACCCTCTCTGCCCGCTCGGTGTAGTTTTCGTTGTGATGACAGGAGCTCTGGCACTGTAGCCAGAACCACCAGTAAGTGCAGAAAGGCCACCGTTTGCAGTTGTGTTACCACAGGGCTCACTCACACTCTGACCCGGTCCAGGATGGAGCCGGCATGTTCAGCTTAAACAGAATCCAAAATCGGGGACATCCGTAGATGTTTCTGTGCATTTTGTGCACACAGCGGTTAACCATTTTTGTTTATGTGAAAGTAATTTGCATTCCCTGGTATTTCATATAAACTTTGACCATTTGAATAGCTGCCCCAACACCCTCATGAATTTTACCTGCTTAGTGCAAGACAGATAGACATTCAGTTGAATAAACGGTGTCATGTTCTGGATAATAAAGATATAATGTACTACAACGGATGTTCTAGAGTGAACACATCGTCACTGTCCAGACATTAAATGACTTCTTTCACTAACACATTACTGCAGCCGAAGCCTTTCAGGAGATGGGCCTTGTCACTTGTATCTGAACAAATAAGGAAGTTAGCTGTGGCCTCATCACCCAATCAAGAGACCACTAAGAGGCGGGATCTCTGGCCTGTGTCTCCTTGTGGAACCTCTGCGGTGTTGGCTGCTAGTTGAGGGCGGTAGGGCTCTGTCCCGCACTCTACAGAACTGCTCAGGGGTCCCGTAGTAAAAGCCGTTAAGACGTAGCTGAAAAACTGAGGCCAAGAAGCCATGAGCGCCGTAGTGAGGGCAACAAACTGTTGAGTGCCATTCAAAAGTGAAACAATGTTTCATCTTCCTTCACAACCCATTGTGCCTCTCTAGGAGATGGTTGGACGGTAGATGTCATGGTGATGTAGTGCTCTGGACCATTCACTCCTTCCGTCCGGAGTCAAATACGTTATCTCCCTCGGCTCACTCCATGGGTCCAGGACGAGGATCTAACGCGACGACAAGGAGGGTGAAGGTGCCGATCCATTGATGGGGAAGAGGTGGAGACCAGGGCCCAAACATTTGGAGGAGCATGGAAAGGGGGGGCAATGATCAGGACTGCAAGACACTATGAGGGCGAGGAGAAGCAGAATCCCATAGGCTTATAGAGGGCAGAGTCCAGCAACCAATAACAGGGAGACAGACGGACCATATCCTAACCACTGGGATAAGGATGGGAATCTGACACAAAGGCCAAGATGCCGCAGGGGTCGCAATTTAGTTTTGTGGAGGGCCGCGTGATGGAGCAGGGTACTTCGGCTGCGAAAGAGCATGTTTGGGATGACGCTCCTCAGTGGCACAGTCATGCCTGCTTTCCACAGACCGACTAGCGCACTTTGCATCTAACACATTAGTTTGACAGTATTGCCTTTGACGGTGCTAAATCGCCCGCGTCGAAACGACGCAAGCTAGTGATGCTGCCTATCAATTTTAATGCAGCGCAGCCAGAATGCACGCACCGCAAGGTTTTGACGTCTGCTCCATTTTATGTAATTGAAGATGTTGAACCGTAGAGCCGCTCGGTTAAGAATTCACTTTAAATTGCACAATGAGCAAAATCCTGCCTTTTTTATTCACCTGGGTGCTCTGGACTTCCTCGCTTCCTTTGAAGGCGATGCTGAAAGGATTCTTCGGAGATGGGGGTTTTTATGCTTCCGCGAATTCCTGTGGGAGCCCGCGGTCCCAAAGGAGTCCTCCTGCCTCTATTACCCAACTGGTTATTTCTGCCCACTTCTCAATATGGGTCAAACTTGCTGCCCTCAGCCTTTTCCCTCTGGTGCAGAAAGAGATCACAGGAAACTGCATCATGGAAGCAATAGATTTGATCTCCTTTATTTTATTAAAGGTGTCACATGTTTGGGGTTCGCAGCTGTAAAATGAGTCTGTTGGAAGTGGTGAGTAATGTCTGGAAATGCTGCAGCCAGGGCGGGCCTCCCTTGGGCCACTGTCCTGGAAGCCTCAGGGTGGAACTGATGGGCAGAGGCTTGTGAAGTGTGTCGCTTGTGAAACAATTTGTGAGGAGGACTGCTGGGAGTTTAGGTAACAGAGAGATAGGTTTTCATGCAGTATTGACGTGTTTCTACTGCAGAGAAGGACATTTATGCGGTAAGGAAAGGGAATCTTTGTAGCATTTCAGGCTGTAATTGGACAGTGTTGAGATAAGCTATGTGGCATTGTTCTCTAGCTAATATGCATTTTAAATGACGATAAGTAGTGCTACAAATTGGATTTGAAAGCCTTAAAAACTTCAGACATCCCTAAGATGATCAGACTGGGACAGAAAATAA
This sequence comes from Triturus cristatus, assembly GCF_964204655.1. Taxonomy (NCBI): domain Eukaryota; kingdom Metazoa; phylum Chordata; class Amphibia; order Caudata; family Salamandridae; genus Triturus; species Triturus cristatus. Next base: position 21,063,200 of record NC_140592.1, on the reverse strand, counting down.
AGCCGGACACTGAAATAAAAGTGTAGAGCAGAAGGACGGCCAGGAAACGCGGGCTAAGTGCGCAGATCGTAGACGCTATAAGGTGGATTGGGGCAGTTCTGTTTCCAATGTGCCAACTGACCACAACTGAAGGGGAGGTATTAACTTTCAGCAAACTCTCCTCGAACCCGCCCTTGGCCCCTCCCAGTCATGTTATGTTATGTTACGGGGGTTTATAAAGCGCTCGTACACCTACAGGTCTCTTGGCACTGAGTTTAGAGCCACCACTAATGTTGCCTCTAGCTGTAGGCGTGAGTGAAGAGCCTGCTTTAAAATGTTTTCCTGAAGCACATGTAGTCAGTTGTCTGTCTAATGGTGATGGACATGGAGTTCCAGAGTTGAGGTCCCAACGTGGAGACGCGTGAGCCGCTCATTCTTTTGCGCTTGAGTCTGGGGACTATAAGTTCATTTGCTCAGTCCTTCTCCGCCTGCGGCCCTCTGGCTCTCTGTGGAAAGGCTGATGTTCTATAGACGCCAGTTTTTGAACACATGCATAGTAATTCACCACACAAACCAATTTAGCAAATTTAAATTTTGCAGCCCACACATATTGTTGTGATCTATTCTTGCACTTCTGGTGACAACCCTTGACCAGAAGCCGCCCCTGTTGCCTCTCGTGCAGCCTGATTCTACACAAAAGGGCAGCCCAATATTCCCTTGAGGGCTTGGGTAACTGTATGCAGGTAGGGAAAGATGCAAACTAGGGATTTACCTGGAAGCAAAATTTCAAGTATACTCACTATAGATCAATGATGCTTATGAATAACATCTCAAATTAATTAAATATCATTTAAAGCTGGTAACGCTGAGAACCTGAAAGAACCACTTCATTCGGGACACATTTGCCTAAAAGTAATCCTGCTGAGTTTTCGCCAAGTTGAATTCAAGTCACCGTCTTCGTTGGCACGCCTTAGAATCTTCAAGCTCCTACTCCACGATTGAATAGCCCTATGAGAAGGTGATTTCTTAAGTCAATTCCAAAGTTAATGAGATTTCATATCTATGCTGAAGATCTACCAACATCTGCCCTGCGCACCTCAAGATTGCTGAACATTACTAAGTTTCTTCTGGGACCACAATTCTTATGGATTAATGAACTTTTTCAGTTTGCACATCGCTTGTACTTTAGTTTCCTGTTCTACCCAAATCCCTACTCGATGGCCTCAGAAGGGGTCCTTCATCTTCGTTCAAGGATGCAGCCCTGAAGATGATCTTCCAGATGTGCAACAATTGAGACCGAAACGTTGACGCACAACCCAACTTTCCATTAGAAATTGTTAACACTTTCTAAAAGTCTTGTGTTTTAAAAAAAAACTGTCTCTAGCTGTGTGCAGGAAAGTGGTAACAAGTACAATAATATACGTTCAAAAAACTTGTCAAGATTTTGTAACACACATTTTCTTCGTACTATGAGATTTATGTTCTGAACCCCTGTTACTAACTTTTCTAATTTCAATACAAACTTAAAAAAATATTTACACCTGTATTTTAGATTGATTTCTTTTTTTAATTATTCTATAGAAAGTAGATCATATTTAATTATTTGAGATGTTATTCATCGATGAATAATAAGTATACTTGACATTTTGCTTCCAAGTAAATCCCTTCTTCTGCAGTCTGAGCCCGGTTTGCCTGACAGAATGGTGGCACACTAGAGCCCTACATCCATTCAGGACACTGACTCGTCCTTCTTTTGTTTCCAACTGTTGATTTTCATCCAATCAGTTTTAGAAGAATCAACCTCTGTAAAGGATTCTCTAGCAGTGACTTGTTACATGGTTGCCCCAAGGGTTTGTTCTGGACAGTTAGCCTTAGTGACCAACAGCTGGTTCACATCTGCCCAATTAGTGTTGTAACATTTTATAAGCATTTACAATTTTTCTCTAAAGTTCTGGAAATTGTCTTGTGTTTTGGAAAAATATCTAGTGATATTGAGAAGGTCGGATGGGCGGCAAAAGATATGTCTGGAGACCTCTATCTGTGGGTCCAGATACTGTCCTAAGAACAGGAGCGGATCCTAGGAAGGGTCTTAGAGTCCTCACTGCCATCAACATCTGAGGGACAGGGCTCGTCTACTGCGCTGAAGGACACACCTGGGGTCTGTAGCCTTTCGTTCTACAGCTGCTCGCAAACTGTAATAATATTCAGACTGCCCATCTGACCACTTGGAGCACATGAGCATCCTAAGAGGGAGGTACCCACCACAGCCGCGCTAAAGGCGGTAACAAGGGTGGTGGCATGTCAATCTCCTGTCTAGGTCTAGCACTTGTCGCTCCACCATCATGGCATGCAGCCATTATCCGCTCTTGCTGCACTCACCACACTGCCTCACCAGCTTGTGCCCTGGCTACGGGCTCTCTACCTGCTCAAGTCCCGCCAGCTGGCACCTCAGGTGCCCCTCTGGCCCCACTGTGGGAATGGGGACCCTCAGAACATCTAGGAGTCCGTCCTCTTTTTCCCTCCTAGACCTCGTCAGTGGGCAAGCAAGTGAATTCTCAATTTTTCGTGTGTGTTTTTGAGACACCTCAATTGAAATTTTTGTTGTTATTTTAAAGTTTCCCCTTTCCACCTCAGAGCGCTGACCAGTATCGATGTCGGGTTTTATTTTTGGGTTATTTGTTTCCTTTTTAAAGTTATTTTGGCGTTTTTTACCAGCGGCCCCTCTTCGGGGAAATACCTTTTTCTGTCGGTCTCAGCGAACTAATGAACATTTGCTGTGGGCCTACAAGTGCCTCAACCCCACTGGTTGTGCTTAATGAGCGCACGAGTCCCTCCAGGCAGCAGGTTAGTCTGCAAAGATTCTAACATTCCCAGTTTCACCTAATATTTATTCATTAGCAAATGGCGCAAAGCTGGGCTGCCGCAAATTTTGCGGCGCTGTGTCATTTCCAAAACGCAGGTATGTGCTGTATTTACAAGAATATGGTACACCCCTATGTTTTCTCTAGCGCTGGCGCTAAAAATAGCTACGTATCTCTTACACAGACACTTGCGCCATAGTGCAAGGGGGCCTGCGGTGCAGGCATGATTGCTTTTATGCAGGAAGGTGTCCCTTCCTGCACATAAACAATCAATCATGGTATTTTGCTCTTTCTATGCGTGCTGCAGAATGACCCCATGTACAAACATGCATGTTAAACGCATATGTTAAAAATTGTGCATGACACTGTACCTTTAAGAAAGCTTGCCCTTGTATCTCGTATTGGCTACAAGCTTCACTCTTCAGCCTGATGAATGTTTCATGTGTTTGACTGTCTGTACTTTTTGTTTAGTGTGTAAGGACACAGGACTGTGTCCCACTCTACATTCTAACGTATGTCAAAAACTACTTCTATTGATCATTAAAACTTCAATGTCCGGCTGGGCATTGTACAAATGATATAGAGCCGATTCTGATCTATATTTATCGTATTTTGTATTGTTTTTGAAGGACCTCCTGTTTTTCAAACTAGTAAATACCCTGGGTCCTTCCTACCTTACGGGTTTCCCCTTGTCAAGTATTAATATAGCCTAATGAAATGCAGCACTGCTGGTGGAGAACCACCAGTGGAGGCAGCCAGCTTACTGAAATGCAGCACTGCTGGTGGAGAACCACCAGTGGAGGCAGCCAGCCTAATGAAATGCAGCACTGCTGGTGGAGAACCACCAGTGGAGGCAGCCAGCTTACTGAAATGCAGCACTGCTGGTGGAGAACCACCAGTGGAGGCAGACAGCCTAATGAAATGCAGCACTGCTGGTGGAGAACCACCAGTGGAGGCAGACAGCCTAATGAAATGCAGCACTGCTGGTGGAGAACCACCAGTGGAGGCAGACAGCCTACTGAAATGCAGCACTGCTGGTGGAGAACCACCAGTGGAGGCAGCCAGCCTAATGAAATGCAGCACTGCTGGTGGAGAACCACCAGTGGAGGCAGACAGCCTAATGAAATGCAGCACTGCTGGTGGAGAACCACCAGTGGAGGCAGACAGCCTAATGAAATGCAACACTGCTGGTGTAGAACCACCAGTGGAGGCAGCCAGCCTAATGAAATGCAGCACTGCTGGTGGAGAACCACCAGTGGAGGCAGCCTGCCTAATGAAATGCAGCACTGCTGGTGGAGAACCACCAGTGGAGGCAGACAGCCTAATGAAATGCAGCACTGCTGGTGGAGAACCACCAGTGGAGGCAGCCAGCCTAATGAAATGCAGCACTGCTGGTGGAGAACCACCAGTGGAGGCAGCCAGCCTAAGGAAATGCAGCACTGCTGGTGGAGAACCACCAGTGGAGGCAGCCAGCCTAACGAAATGCAGCACGGCTGGTGGAGAACCACCAGTGGAGGCAGACAGCCTAACGAAATGCAGCACGGCTGGTGGAGAACCACCAGTGGAGGCAGACAGCCTAACGAAATGCAGCACTGCTGGTGGAGAACCACCAGTGGAGGCAGCCAGCCTAACGAAATGCAGCACTGCTGGTGGAGAACCACCAGTGGAGGCAGCCAGCCTAACGAAATGCAGCACTGCTGGTGGAGAACCACCAGTGGAGGCAGCCAGCTTACTGAAATGCAGCACTGCTGGTGGAGAACCACCAGTGGAGGCAGCCAGCTTACTGAAATGCAGCACTGCTGGTGGAGAACCACCAGTGGAGGCAGCCAGCCTACTGAAATGCAGCACTGCTGGTGGAGAACCACCAGTGGAGGCAGCCAGCTTACTGAAATGCAGCACTGCTGGTGGAGAACCACCAGTGGAGGCAGACAGCCTAATGAAATGCAACACTGCTGGTGGAGAACCACCAGTGGAGGCAGCCAGCCTAATGAAATGTAGCACTGCTGGTGGAGAACCACCAGTGGAGGCAGCCAGCCTAATGAAATGCAGCACTGCTGGTGGAGAACCACCAGTGGAGGCAGCCAGCCTAATGAAATGCAGCACTGCTGGTGGAGAACCACCAGTGGAGGCAGCCAGCCTAATGAAATGCAGCACTGCTGGTGGAGAACCACCAGTGGAGGCAGCCAGCCTAATGAAATGCAGCACTGCTGGTGGAGAACCACCAGTGGAGGCAGCCAGCCTAATGAAATGCAGCACTGCTGGTGGAGAACCACCAGTGGAGGCAGCCAGCCTAATGAAATGCAGCACTGCTGGTGGAGAACCACCAGTGGAGGCAGCCAGCCTAATGAAATGCAGCACTGCTGGTGGAGAACCACCAGTGGAGGCAGCCAGCCTAACGAAATGCAGCACTGCTGGTGGAGAACCACCAGTGGAGGCAGCCAGCTTACTGAAATGCAGCACTGCTGGTGGAGAACCACCAGTGGAGGCAGCCAGCTTACTGAAATGCAGCACTGCTGGTGGAGAACCACCAGTGGAGGCAGCCAGCCTACTGAAATGCAGCACTGCTGGTGGAGAACCACCAGTGGAGGCAGCCAGCTTACTGAAATGCAGCACTGCTGGTGGAGAACCACCAGTGGAGGCAGACAGCCTAATGAAATGCAACACTGCTGGTGGAGAACCACCAGTGGAGGCAGACAGCCTAATGAAATGCAGCACTGCTGGTGGAGAACCACCAGTGGAGGCAGACAGCCTAATGAAATGCAGCACTGCTGGTGGAGAACCACCAGTGGAGGCAGCCAGCCTAATGAAATGCAGCACTGCTGGTGGAGAACCACCAGTGGAGGCAGCCAGCTTACTGAAATGCAGCACTGCTGGTGGAGAACCACCAGTGGAGGCAGCCAGCCTACTGAAATGCAGCACTGCTGGTGGAGAACCACCAGTGGAGGCAGCCAGCTTACTGAAATGCAGCACTGCTGGTGGAGAACCACCAGTGGAGGCAGACAGCCTAATGAAATGCAGCACGGCTGGTGGAGAACCACCAGTGGAGGCAGACAGCCTAATGAAATGCAGCACTGCTGGTGGAGAACCACCAGTGGAGGCAGCCAGCCTAATGAAATGCAGCACTGCTGGTGGAGAACCACCAGTGGAGGCAGCCAGCCTAATGAAATGCAGCACTGCTGGTGGAGAACCACCAGTGGAGGCAGCCAGCCTAATGAAATGCAGCACTGCTGGTGGAGAACCACCAGTGGAGGCAGCCAGCCTAACGAAATGCAGCACGGCTGGTGGAGAACCACCAGTGTCCTGGGTGCACAGCGTGATTACAAGTATACATCTTTCGCAATTGGCATCAAAAGCATCAAACAATGAATTTAAAGATAACTAATGCTAAGTGCAACAGACTGAAAACTGCAGATTGTCAAATTTTATACAAAGCGAACAAATGGCATCCGTATTTAAAACGTGACAATATCATTTGTGTTCAATGATGTTATACACAGAACAAACAGCGAACAGAAACATTTCTGTAAAGTTATACAGTAAACATAAAGTATCATCTTGCCCTTCGTGCCCATTGCATTTCGGGATATGACAACCCCTTCTTCAGGGGCCTATAATAAATGAACAACAACAAAGCAATGATGAAGAGTTAATCTAAGGAACACAGATGCAAAAGATAATCAAGCAACAGCTCTATTTACAATGCCCAGCGAGGGACAAAAGGCTGATATACGTTCAGTTAGAGGCAAAGAAAAGTGTCCCAAATGGTGTGGTTAGTCTCTGAGTGAGAAAACAAATTATAAAACGAGAGGAGAAAGAAAAGAAATATTAATGAAGATACATCAACATCTAAAAGTGCATGCAGAGTCACCCTGCTCTGCTGTTTATAACCGAATCAAACACTTCCAGTGGTACAAGGAAAGGCAGAAAAGCTGCTGAGTGCCGGGAAGATGATTGCACATCATGTGTTATTAAATAACCGGAATGATATTGTGTGTGAGCTTACTCAACGGTGATGGTCATAACACAATCCCAACTTCTTGATCATGACGTGTTCACCGGTATGCAGAAGTGTCATAATTGCGTGAATTGCAATAATGTTATTACAGGAAATACTATGAGTCCTCCTCACACAGGCAGAACTATCCCATTAGAGCAGAATGGTGACTGTAATTCAGGTTTTGTTATATATGCCATCAAATGTCCATGTGGTTTTCTGTATGTAGGGAAAACGACGCGAAAAATCAAAATACGTATTTCTGAGCACAAAAGCACAATTCGCACAAAGAATACTAAATCATATTTGGTGTCCCACTGGCTTGACCATCTTCACACAAATGCACAACTTAGATTTACCATTTTGGAAATGTTAAAATGCAGATCAGGTTTCGATAACGCAAAAAAGCTGAGCCAGAGGGAAGTGTGGTGGACAAAATTCTTACAGACCTTGGCACCCAGTGGTCTCAATGACAAAACTGAGATGCAGTGTTTCCTGTAACATACTTTTGTCTTTGGGTAATGTCTTGTTCAATTTTAAAAGCAGATTGTACATATGCGCTCTGTTCCTGGCAACATTTATAAACTATGGTCATTTCTCTCACTTGGGTGTAAGTTATTTCATAATTTAGAACATGATTTTACATTCCACTGTATCACGAGGGTTTTGTTGTTATTAAATTCCCGCCCTTTTACTAACACATGTCACACTTTTTCGTCACTGTCCCTTCGGGTCCTTATAGTCCATTTCATTATGTTTTTCCTACCCCCATTGCACACAATATTAGTGGTCTTTCAATAGTATTAGATCAATAGCCTAACATAGCGCTTAGTTTTGCAACTAGCTGCTTTCGTATGCACACTTTAATACTCGACATGTTCTATGTTGTTTTTTCTTAAACATCACCATTCCAAGATGGCGTCTGCCATCATCATCTGTTAGTACTTTCTCTATTTATTACTCTGGAGCGGGAAGAGCTTGTGATCATTATTTTAAATTTGCTTGCGAGTCATGCTGAACCGGTAACCTATTACGGAAGGTGCAATTCTAGGTACCTTTGATACACGGCATACAAGGTCACGTTCAGGATTATAGGAGCTACACATTCTTTACAACGTAAGTTTTATTTTTGAAACGTATTTCGGCTTGTGCGACTACACTTAGGCGTTTGAGTAAGTTCACTATTGCGTTTTCTTTTTAGATCAACTAAGTGGAATACAAGTGATTTGTGCTTCACACTCTATTGTGGTCTTCTCCAAGTTATATTCAGGGCATTATTTCAGTACACATAGTGTACCGTGACCATTGAATTTAAACACCATAAACATCAGTTCTTATTTGCGTTGTGTAGGCCACGCGTGTATCCAGCAGCAATTGTCTTATCGACAGAGTTCAGCTACTTTGTTGAGTGACGAGGTAAATCTCGCGTTTTCACCCTTTTGGTAACACAATTCCTCTTGTTTGCCAGTTGGTTAGTCGAGTTTGGTCGTCCACATTGGATTTTCTTTTCTAGTGTGTGCCCACTGGAGTTGCGCCGGGATTTGTTAGCACATCTTTTCAGCCCATCACCGTTGAGTAAGCTCACACACAATATCATTACGGTTATTTAATAACACATGATGTGCAATCATCTTCCCGACACACAGCAGCTTTTCTGCCTTTCCTTGTACCACTGGAAGTGTTTGATTCGGTTATAAACAACAGAGCAGGGTGACTCTGCATGCACTTTTAGATGTTGATGTATCTTCATTAATATTTCTTTTCTTTCTCCTCTCGTTTTATAATTTGTTTTCTCACTCAGAGACTAACCACACCATTTGGGACTCTTTTCTTTGCCTCTAACTGAACGTATATCAGCCTTTTTTCCCCTCGCTGGGCATTGTAAATAGAGCTGTTGCTTGATCATCTTTTGCATCTGTGTTCCTTAGATTAACTCCTCATCATTGCTTTGTTGTTGTTCATTTATTATAGGCCCCTGAAGAAGGGGTTGTCATATCCCGAAATGCATTGGGCACGAAGGGCAAGATGATACTTTATGTTTACTGTATAACTATACAGAAAGGTTTCTGTTCGCTGTTTGTTCTGTGTATAACATCATTGAACACAAATGATATTGTCACGTTTTAAATACGGATGCCATTTGTTCGCTTTGTATAAAATTTGACAATCTCCAGTTTTCAGTCTGTTGCATTTAGCATTTTTTATCTTTGAATTCATTGTTGGACACTCTGATGGCACACATCATCCTGGGGGACACTGAAGTCACACATCATCCTGGGGTACACTCTGACGGCACACATAATCCTGGGGGACACTGATGGCTCACATAATCCTGCATGGCTTACACGCACTCATGTGGCACCTTCTCATGGCCTCGCTCTCCAGCTCCACTCCAAACACCTCAAGAAGCAGGACAAACAGACCGAGTGGAGCTGCGCCCTGCAGGGGCCTGGGACAAGTGTTGGCTCTGAGAGGAGCCTGTGTTTGAGTCTTAGGGACCAGGCAAGGTGGGGTTCAGCAGCATGGGGGAGCTCTGCACAGCTGAGACAATGCTCACTATGTGGAAGTCCTGGTGCATAGAACTCTGGACAGTGTTTGTGCCTCAAACAGGCTCCCAAGACAAGAAGTGCATCATTTTACCAAACATGGGGAGTGGGAAGCCTGGTGGTTTGTTTGGACTGGCTGGCTCCCACCACCAGGGGCTGTCTGTTTTACCCTTTAAAACAGGGCATTCCCAAATGTTTTCTATGCCCCGCACCCCTAGGAAATATTTGATTAATATTCGCACGGTCGCACCCCCTACAAAAGTAATATCACATTTGAATATTAATAGTCACATTTTGTTTTTTTTGAACCACATGCAGTCCTGCGGGTGGTCGAATTTGTTAGACCTGGCGCCTTGGTGTAGGACTACCTCCCATTTGTTTGCTGTTGCCTCATGTGTTTTTGCTGGTTATAGATGCTTTGGGCACTGAGCCACTGCTGTCCAGTGCCACAGTGCAAGTGCTCCCTATGGTCAATTGATGTATGGATTAGTGATTCTATGATTGGCTGGTTGGGTTTACTTGTCAGACCCTAGTACAGTGCACTGAGTGTACCCAGGGCTTATAAGCCAAATGCTGCTGGTGGGCTTGCAGCACTGGTTGTGCCACCAACAGAAGCAGCCTGTAAAAGTGTGTCTCAGGTCTGCCATTGCAGAGCCTGTATGCAGTCTGGTACTGCCATGCTGACTGGGCAAGTGCACCCACTTGCCAGTCCCTAAACCTTCCCTTTTCTGCGTATTAGTCACCCCTATGGTAGGCCCAAGGGCAGGGTGCATTGTAAGTATAAGGTAGAAAATGCCCTGGTGTGTGTGGCATGTCCTAATAGTGAATTACAGCCATTTTCGTTTTTCACTATTGCAAGGCTACCTGTTCCCCATAGGCCAGAATGGGCAGTTTGATTATTACATCTTATAATCCTAACTGACTCAGGGAACTAGGTAGACATTCGAATTTAGTATGCCTGAACTCAGAATGATAAAATGCATCTTTTAGTGAAGTTGGTTTTAACATTCTGTGTTTGAAAATACCACTTTTAGAAAGTAGGTATTTTCTTGTCTAACCATCCAAGCCTGCCTCTGCTAGGTTGTGTATATTTCTTGTCTGGAGTTTGAGTGACAGAGGCTGGGGGATTCCAGGAGACAGGGTGAGTCAGCACAGGGCTGAACAGAGAGATCTGCATGTAGATGGGTGGGAGGAGTTGCACCTGGGACCTGAATATGGCTGTGCCTTCCCTCCACAATGCTGGCTCCACCTCCTGTGGTGCGTCTGATGTCCACTGTGAAAAGAAAGAAGGAGTCTTGTCAACAAAGTGCTCCAGGACTGACCAGAACTGGTATTGACTAGGCAAAGGCCTCTCTGCCTTCAGCGAACAAAGAGAAACTGTGTATAAAAAGGGGAACCCAGACCCCAGAACTTTAGATCACTTTTGGGAATCAAGAAGAAACCTTTGTTGAGGAGAGGAACCAGAGAGACTGAGGAGAGACGATCCCTAAGCTTGAGGGATTGGCCTGCAGTGGTTGACTGCCAAAGAGAGGAGAAAGGAACTTTGTGTACTTTATTCAACTTGTAAAGGATCTCCAAGGACTTGAGAAAGAGCTTGCCTCCTGCTGAAGTCTCAGGGACAACAGACTTCAACCACCAGTTTCCCAAGAGTTGTTTGGAAGTGCCTGCAGTTGTGTTGAGCTTTCTGAGGGACTGCGTGTCGCAAGGAGCTAGAAGCGCGACTCACGAAGAAGAAGCGTGTCGCCGCAGCCGCTGTCGTCGCATCACTGAAGAAGGGTGTCGCCGCTGCAGCTGTCGCATCGCATCACCGAAGTGTCTCGCATCAATGGAGAAACGTGTCGTAGGGCCTGTCGCGGCTCAGAAGAATAGTTGAGTCGCCGCACGGCCGTCGGGCGTGCACACATCGTGTCGCATCAAGAAGAAGACGCCATCTTTGTTTCATCGCACTGGATCTTCATCGCATCACGGCGTTGCGGGTCACACCACCACGGAAGCGCAGTAAGAAACCAACGCATCACCGTTCCTGCGTGTAAGGAACCGACGCATCACCTTCCCTGCAACACTTTCATTGTATAGCGTTACGCATCCAAAGGTACATTGAACTCAAAGTGTTGCATTTTAACATCTAAAGAGCACTACGCTAATTCTACCATTTTAAGTACAGTATTGTGGATTTTTGTTGTTTATGGTCTTGTGATAATTCTATATAAAGAATACTTATTTTATACTACAACTTGAGTGGTGTCCATCTGTAGTGTTGTCACTGGGTTACTGTATGTGTTCACAAATGAGTTACACACTGCCTCTGAGATAAGCCTGTCTGCTCATGCCAAGCTTCCAAGGGGGTGAGCAGGGGTTATTTTAGGAGTGTATCCCATTACCCTGACTAGACGCAAGGGTCCCTACTTGGTCAAAGGTACCTACCTCTGCCAACTAGAGACCCCCAAACCTAACAAAATTGAACTAAAAAATACACTTTTTACTCAGTGCATAAAATACTAATATAAACATACTTTCCCTGTGTCTCAGCCCCTGAAATGCCATCTCACACCCTCTGGGGGTGCAGGCACCCCAGGTTTGGAGCTTTAAAACACCCTTCTCCACTCCATGGGGAGAAGGCGCATGGATCTGAACCAGTGCGAAGGCCCACGTGCTTGTCGCACTGAAGAATTCCCGCCTGACGACTTTCTAGAGCTCATTAGAAGGGCATACATGTCTCTTGCTCTGCAAGGACCTTTTCTTGCATCATTTTGGTCCAAGCCTGGGGACGCCAGGCTCCTGCTGAGGCACAGGTCTAAGGAGAGATGGTCCTGTCGGTGAAGCCTGTGTGGCCCTGGCAGATGTGTGTCTGCCTGCCTGGCCTCCATCTGACCAGGCGCTACTGGGCATTGCTCACAGACGTGATGACTAGACTTTTGGGGCTCCTACCCCTGTGACTACTCAAAGAAGTGCAGTCGGGTTTTAGAAGGCAGGCCAGGAAATGTTCATTTCTTAAATCAATGTGACATTATGTACAGACCTTGAAGAAAAATTAAGATCTTTTGAAAAACGTCAACCGAGTACCTGAGGCAACTTATAAATCCTTCCTGAAAGGATGTGACCTCGATGGGCTCCCTGTGCTCTTTGCCCACTCTGAGCTTTTTGGTGTTGGGCGAGTCTAATGTGGGACCACCAAGGCATCATATGCCACCTTTTGGGGCGCTTACTGGCTTCTGCGTCTGCATCTGCCTCACAGTAGAGATCCACATGTTCAAAGTGAAAAGCATTCGGCATTCAACTTTTATTTGACCACATTCTCTCGTGACTCACCCGCATAAGTGACTAGGGGGCATATCAGCAAGGCGAGGCGATAGAATTATCGCCGCTTTTGCAGCCGTTTTCGGCTTAATTTTTCTTCAAGGTCTGTACATAATGTCACCTTGATTTACAAATGAACATTTCCTGGCCTGCCTTCTAAAACCCGACTGCACTTCTTTGAGTAGTCACAGGGGTAGGAGCTAGAAGAGGGTGTCATGAACGGCTTTGAATCTTTGAGTGCGTCTTTTCCCGTGAGCTCTGGATTTAGGGGCCGCCATCCCTGTGTTTTTAGCCACAAACAAGAGGTCATAAATCAGCTAATTCACATTCATAATACTGGCCCTGCAGCCTCCTATGGCTGCAGATTTTACAAACCAACCCAGTATTAGACAGTTTGGTTTGCAAAGTCAGAGTTTGTTCGCAAGAGGTTGGTGGACAACTTGTGTCCACTTGTTGCCAACTTCCTCTTCATCCATCTGCTCTTTCTCTCGTCGGTGTAAACTTCCTACCATTTCCAGGGTAGGAGTGGATAGAGCAAAGGCTTGTTAAAGTCCACCAGTTCCCAGATTATGTGTGTTCACACACTAAGGGGAAAATTATTAAGCACGGCGATAATGGGCTTGATAATATGCCCGTGAGAATTCCAATCGAAGCCCATGTTGACACCGAAACCAGTGGCGATAATTTTAACGCCGTTTCTTGATAATATGACCCTAAGTAAGGCGTGGGTATCCCCAGCAAGGAGTGCTAACATCTCACCCCACAAGAAGAAGTACATTTTGTGCCATCAATATTGCACCATACCACAGTAACAGGGTACATGAGCAAATCTATTACAAGTCCTACTAATTGTATGTGTGAGCTCAATTTACCGGTATAACCATCTTTGTGAGTGGTGCCTCCTAGTTCCAGCGTAAGCTTTTATGTAACAGTGTGATGTATTCTGGGAAGTGTAGTCTTAATTGGTGTCCATTCAGCCAATTACCCTGACACACCTGATAAAAATGACTTGTGAAAGGGAAGCCCAGTCCTGGAATTATGGTGGGCTGGTAACATGAAGCAATACGGTACCTAAAGTGGGCACTAAGGGCCAGGTTTACTAACGTTTGGCGCAACACAATGCAAAATGACAACTTGCCACGCTGCGTCAAATGGACAGAGCAGGAGCGCACCATATTTACTACGATATAGCACATTCCTGGTCTCTCTGCGCTGCCGCACGGATTGACGCCTAGCGCCAGTGCGGGCACCCTTGCTTCATGTGTTCCTGGCTGGATTGTTTTTGTGCAGGAAGAGACACCTTTCTCAGAGGCATTGTCCTCTTTCTATGTCTGCTGCAGAATGCAATACGCGTAGAAAGAGGAAAGAACGAGGAAAATTAAACATATTTTGCAAGGACTTGTTAAATCTGTGCCTTGGTGTCAGCTTGTTCCATCGTAGACGTTCTCAGTGGAGAGATCAATACCTTACCTGGCCTGGAGGCAAAGCTCTGTAGGTGCACCCGCCTATAACACTGAAATTCATCGTTTACGCTACCACTGGGTCGCTTGCATTGTGTGTCCGGTGAACAGACATTATCATGCAAAACAGCTCTATCTATTCAAGCTCTGTGTGCATAAAAGAAGTGCTGCGCTGCATTAATATTGATGGAAAGTGATTTTAATATTTTTATGTGCAGTGTTTGGCATAAATATTTGTTCACCGTATAATGTATGGTGCCCCCACACTGCCCAGCAGCTGCATTTTCCTATTACATATGAAGGGGCCAACCTTCATACATGTCGACATGTCCTATTCTGGTGGGAGACTCCCCATTTTTTAAGCCAAAATTGGCGTTTTTTAGCTACCTCGAGCCCAAATTGCTCGCGCTTCAATATAAGTCAATGGCGAAAAAATATTCCCCTTATATTTTTCAAAATCTCCTGCTTTTCAGTGTTAAAATGCTGGCACGTTTGCAGCACATTCCGATGAGTCTTATGTGCATAGTCGCGGTACCTCCGCTTCTGGAGGGGGGCGTTGATGCATACATGTGGCGTTTCCATTCCATGTCTCCATGTCACCCGCACAGGCCTAACTCTTTTATCACTAGCAGTGCTTACTATGTACAAAAGTAAGTGCTGGTGCCCAAAATGTTTTTGAGGAGACGGTGTGTGCAGCAGAGAGGGCGTGGCCTACTTGTAATAAGTAGTCCTATTTGTATATCCATTGTGGTTCATGGAAGTAAAAAAAAAGCTGCAAATACAATAAAATGGTAAGAAATCACTGTATTTCTGTCCTTCTTCTATTTATATACCCATTGGAATTAAAAAGAAGACTTTTTCAGCTTCTCTGTTAAGTTAATGTAGCGACAGAGTGGCACCAGGACAATCAGGAAGTGGCAAAGAGTCTTAGGCCTCTAAAATAAGTGCCAGTGGTGCCCACTAGCCAATGCCATCAAGAATTAACCACCGGCCCCAGACCCCCAACCACAGTGCTAAGTTGAGCACCAAATTTAGGTGCGGGATGGGGAGTGCAGCGGTTCTAAACTTCAACATCCTCTGCCTGCCATGTCAGAGAATGTTGGTCCATGGGGGATACTACTCTTATAGATGGAGGCAACACCTTTACCAGTATGGATGCCAGGGCCCACATGGTGGAACCAAAGACCGCTGCGCTGCTTTTATGCCCGCGCCTCCTTTACAAGGTCCGCGGGCTTCTGTCTCCATTGCGATCAACGCTTCCAAACCTTTCTGAGCTGGTAGGTCCCAAGTTGACGACGCTCTTCGACAAGCTCATCCAAGGGTGCCCCAGTGGTGTCAATACCGCCTTCTGGTGGGGGGCTCTGTCCTGACATTTGTCAGCCAACGCTGACCACCCAAATGGAACGTCTGGCGGATCAATGCCGAGTTCTGCCGAGCCCGATCGATCAGGTCTGCCATGCTTGTAACTGAAAGCTCTCTTTGCTGTAGACATGCGCTCGCTCTTGGGGCCCGGGTGGAGCGCATGGCTGTCGTTGCAAGTGAACGTTGGTGCTATACTTGTCGATGTGACTGAGGATTTACTGAGGGCGCTCAAGACCGAAGACGCTGTGCAGAGCCTCTGGGATGAAAAGAAGCTTCTCATGAACCAGGGTTCAGGGTCCTCCCAACTGCACCCCTCAACGCCCTTAAATAGCTCCACATTGAACTCTTCCACCAATAGCATGAGTTACCAGACTTGATATAACTCAACACTCTTCACCTTTAAATAACTCAATGCTCACCAGTTCACCTAACACAATCACTTACCAGCCTTAAATAGCCCAACTCTCACCAGTTCTTCCAACATCATCACTTAACAGCTCCCATAAAACCAACCAATCAGGTGAGAGTGAAAAGATACAAAGGGCTCATGAGTTTCTTGGGATCCTCCCAGGACAGCTTCATGTACATCCTTCTAACTTACAATTAACTGCAACAAAACACGATAGTTGGACCAATCTGTATGCTGCAGGTTTGCCAGCCGGTACGCTGCAGGTTTACCAGCCGGTACGCTGCAGGTTTACCAGCCTGTACGCTGCAGGTTTACCAGCCTGTACGCTGCAGGTTTACCAGCCTGTACGCTGCAGGTTTACCAGCCTGTACGCTGCAAGTTTACCAGCCGGTACGCTGCAGGTTTACCGGCCTGTATGCTGCAGGTTTACCAGCCTCTACGCTGCAGGTTTACCAGCCTGTACGCTGCAGGTTTACCAGCCTGTACGCTGCAGGTTTACCAGCCTGTACGCTGCCTGTTTACCAGCCTGTACGCTGCCTGTTTACCAGCCTGTACGCTGCCTGTTTACCAGCCGGTACGCTGCAGGTTTGTCAGCCGGTACGCTGCAGGATTACTAGCCTGTACGCTGCAGGTTTACCAGCCTGTACGCTGCAGGTTTACCAGCCTGTACGCTGCAGGTTTACCAGCCTGTACGCTGCCTGTTTACCAGCCTGTACGCTGCCTGTTTACCAGCCTGTACGCTGCCTGTTTACCAGCCGGTACGCTGCAGGTTTGTCAGCCGGTACGCTGCAGGATTACTAGCCTGTACGCTGCAGGTTTACTAGCCTGTGCGCTGCAGATTTACTAGCCTGTACGCTGCAGGTTTACCAGCCTGTACGCTGCCGGTTTACCAGCTGGTACGCTGCAGGTTTACCAGCCTGTACGCTGCAGGTTTGCCAGCTGGTACACTGCAGGTTTGCCAGCTGGTACGCTGCAGGTTTACCAGCTTGTATGCTGCATGTTTACCAGCCTGTATGCTGCAGGTGTACCAGCCGGTACGCTGCAGGTTTACCAGCCTGTACGCTGCAGGTTTACCAGCCGGTATGCTGCCTGTTTTTCCAGCCTGTACGCTGCAGGTTTACCAGCCTGTATGCTGCAGGTTTACCAGCCTGTATGCTGCAAGTTTACCAGCCTGTACGCTGCAGGTGTACCAGCCGGTACGCTGCAGGTGTACCAGCCGGTACGCTGCAGGTTTACCAGCCGATACGCTGCAGGTTTACAAGCCGGTACGCTGCAGGTTTACCAACCTGTATGCTGTCTGTTTACCAGCCTGTACGCTGCCGGTTTACCAGCCTGTACGCTGCCGGTTTACCAGCCTGTACTCTGCCGGTTTACCAGCCTGTACGCTGCCGGTTTACCAGCCGGTACGCTGCAGGTTTACCAGCCTGTACGCTGCAGGTTTACCAGCCTGTACGCTGCAGGTTTACCAGCCTGTACGCTGCAAGTTTACCAGCCTGTATGCTGCCTGTTTACCAGCCGGTACGCTGCAGGTTTACCGGCCTGTATGCTGCAGGTTTACCAGCCTCTACGCTGCAGGTTTACCAGCCTGTACGCTGCAGGTTTACCAGCCTGTACGCTGCAGGTTTACCAGCCTGTACGCTGCCTGTTTACCAGCCTGTACGCTGCCTGTTTACCAGCCTGTACGCTGCCTGTTTACCAGCAGGTACGCTGCAGGTTTGTCAGCCGGTACGCTGCAGGATTACTAGCCTGTACGCTGCAGGTTTACTAGCCTGTGCGCTGCAGGTTTACTAGCCTGTACGCTGCAGGTTTACCAGCCTGTACACTGCCGGTTTACCAGCTGGTACGCTGCAGGTTTACCAGCCTGTACGCTGCAGGTTTGCCAGCTGGTACGCTGCAGGTTTGCCAGCTGGTACGCTGCAGGTTTACCAGCTTGTATGCTGCATGTTTACCAGCCTGTATGCTGCAGGTGTACCAGCCGGTACGCTGCAGGTTTACCAGCCTGTACGCTGCAGGTTTACCAGCCGGTATGCTGCCTGTTTTTCCAGCCTGTACGCTGCAGGTTTACCAGCCTGTATGCTGCAGGTTTACCAGCCTGTATGCTGCAAGTTTACCAGCCTGTACGCTGCAGGTGTACCAGCCGGTACGCTGCCGGTGTACCAGCCGGTACGCTGCAGGTTTACCAGCCGATACGCTGCAGGTTTACAAGCCGGTACGCTGCAGGTTTACCAACCTGTACGCTGTCTGTTTACCAGCCTGTACGCTGCCGGTTTACCAGCCTGTACGCTGCCGGTTTACCAGCCTGTACACTGCCGGTTTACCAGCCTGTACGCTGCCGGTTTACCAGCCTGTACGCTGCTGGTTTACCAGCCTGTATGCTGCAGGTTTACCAGCCTGTACGCTGCAGGTTTACCAGCCTGTACGCTGCCGGTTTACCAGCCTGTACGCTGCAGGTTTACCAGCCTGTATGCTGCAGGTTTACCAGCCTGTACGCTGCCGGTTTACCAGCCTGTACGCTGCAGGTTTACCAGCCTGTACGCTGCCGGTTTACCAGCCTGTACGCTGCCGGTTTACCAGCCTGTACGCTGCAGGTTTACCGTTGCATCTAATTCGAACATTTCATGATTATGGTAAAAGAAAACCTGAAAGGAAGCCAAGAACATTGTGTGGTTCACTTCAGGTTTGTTTAAAAATAAAATGTAAACGTCTCACAAAGAAATATGGAATCCAGCGTTATCCACTCTGAGCACAGGCCTGCATTTGCTACGGTCAATCTAACGTGCATAACACACAGGTCATAACATTTGCATGTTTACAATATAATGTTGATTTAATGCAAACACAGACAACATGAAAAAACACTTTCAAGAAGTTCCATTTGAAAACAGGGACAATAAATTCACCTCCAGCAAAATTTCAACCTGTGTGTAATTTTACAAAGCTCATTCCCTGCGGAAACGCACTCCTAGGGTTCTGTATAGCCCCGCTAGCTGTTCTTAGACAGCGTGGGCATGTGGGGGGAAGTGAGATGCACTTCGGGCTGAATTCCTCGTAGGCAGATAGGCAGACAAAGGGAGTATTCTGCTGGTTTATTTTTTGAAGTCTGTGTTTTTGCTGTTGCGTTTCTCGTCCCATCGAGGGCCCGTTGCTCATTCTATTCTGTGTTGAAGTTACGAAGCATCTTCCGCCTACTTTGCATGCATGAACGCATGACGTGTCTCTGTGCGTCACTGAACCGTGATGCCATCACGACCTGCGCTCCCATGTGGCACGTGCTCTCCATCGCACAGTCCTGGGGGCCTTGGGGCGGGGGGGGCATCAGGACTCAGAGGCAATCCGAGGGAGTCTGGGGGCGCATCCCTGAAGACGGGGGAGGGGGCAAGCCACCGTGGGGGCAGGCCCAGCCACCACAGCTGCATGCAGTTTCCATGGCGACTACAATTCAGGGGGAACCTGGCTCGGCAGGCCATTTCTCCATCTTTCTCAGATTTTTTTTAAATCTGGCTCTCGATAAAAACACTGCCCTTGCAAACTCATCTCTGCTGGTACAAACATTTGTCGCAGCGTGATGGCCGCCTCGACCCAGGGCGCGTGCTTACATGGACCCAAACCCTGGACCATGAATTCCATGTATCTGCTTTCAGGGGCTGCTGTTGAGCCCCAAGCCTTCTAAAGCAGCCAGGCCACATAACAAAGTCCAAAAATAGGTGGCTGCTGGCAGCTTGCCGGAGATCTGTCGCCTCACCACAAAGTCCCCCGGTCTACGGGGGGTGCCTTTGGATTCAATGAAAGGGACTAGATTTGTGGCCCTTTTCATATGCACTGGGATACATCAAGAGTCATTTGAAGTTAAAAGCCCTCTGTGATGGAATGTCTCCCACGGTTCCTTGGTTTCTGGGTCTTCTTTAAAATGCTTTCCCAGTTTGAGAGGGTTTGAGTCACATCTCTCCTCCCCTGCCGGTCTGTGTGGAGACCTTGGCAGGGTGTAAGTGGGACAGGCCTCCTGAGGGAGACATCTGTGGTCTCCATACGTCCGGTAGGGCTGGGGCAGGGTGAGGCACAGGCCACGCCCACTCGCCTCACCTGTAGCTCTACTGTGGTTTCTAATGTCTAAGTTAAGCATCTATTATCTTTATTCTCAAATCTTGGGTTGATCCTTTGATCAATACTTTTATTTTTTTTCTCAATGCATGCTTGAATTCAAAATATCACCCACAACTGAAAAATGGTCAAACAATTACAATCTGTTTTCAAAATTTCAAAATCACGCACAGGCGCATGGGAAAGCCCCCTTCATTGCTCAACTTTTCGTCTAATTTTGTTGCCCAAATTAATCGAAATACAATTCCAGGTCAGCCGTTGTCAGGTGTTTCGTCAGTGCTTAATTTGTAAAAAATGAAGTGCCAGGGCCCTCGTCAGGAGGCCACTTCACCCGTTGCTCAGCACCGCCAATGGCGGGTCGACCACAACTACTAAAGACCCTACAGGTGTGACCGTTCAGAAACTTCAAGGCCCCCAAAGCTATAAGAATGCCTTGGTCCGCAGGTATAACTCAATTTTAATGTATATTGAATTAATAAACAACTGTTGTTGTGTTCATCTCTAATTTAGACAAACACTGCCGCCATGTGGCAGACTGTCATAAGTGGCGGTGTTGACAATTAAGTGCCGGTGCCGAACACTGGAAACCACTGGCTCAAATTAAGCACAGTTTTTCGTGAGACTTGTAGGGAACCTGTAACGGGAGGCAGGCTCAGGAGTGACATATGCCACATGAGCAGTAGTGGCCCGTGGAGGGAGTGCTGCGGGGCGGGGGAGGAGCAGGGTCGGGGGGTAGTAAACTGCGGAATACAGCCCAACGGAGGTAAGTAAACAAATAAATAAATAAAACAAATTTCATTGCGTGTGCTGCATTGCTAAATGCGATGCAGCGCACGCAATGAAATTTGTTTTATTTATTTGTTTACTTACCTCCGTTGGGCCGTATTCCGCAGTTTACTACCCCCCCACCCTGCTCCTGCCCCGCCGCACCGCCTCGCAGCACTCCCTCCATGGGCCGCTATTGCACATGAGTACTGTTCATCGCTTGAGACCAGGGTCCGGCCTGTAAACCGACCCTCCTTGAACAATCGGTGGACTTTGACAGAGTGGACCATACCTTCTCAACCAACTGGTGTCTTTAGCTGCCGATATTGTGGACTATTGGGATGGACGGCCTTCATACAAGAATCTGCAGCTATTCTGTTAAGAAGGAGGTTCCTTCGTTCATATCCGCCCCCCTTAGGTTACAGCTGCAGCTTGATAGGTCCTGTCAGGTTTCCATCCTCCCCCAAGGGTCCCTGTCTTCTAGCTTCCACTGCAGGCCACGCGCCAATATTCCATTACTTCATTTCCTGTCAGCATTCAAGACACCGGCTCAGACACGCATCTCCGTTTCTTACAAACCACAAGTCAGAGATTAGCCACTCACTGGCACACACAGTACCGGGAACATCATTTACAATCACTTCACTTGAAGAATGTCTAGCTTACACATTCATCCAACAACCACACAGAGAAATGATCTGACAACTTGGTTGTGGCTACCATTACACAAGGCTTGTAGGCGTCTCTGGCATGAGGCTCCCACCACAAGATTGCACACTCACAATGACACAGTTCAAAAGTTATGAATGCAGGACTTGTAATCACAGGCACTCAGTCACCTAACAGCCAGGACACAGAGCCCACCGGCTTCCTTCAACAAAGGGTCTCCCGTCATCCCTAGACACAAAACAACAATGATGGAAAGTAACTATACATCACATCAACTCAAAATCCCTTGGCCAGACTTTAACACAAACCCTGTCACCACAACTACACCCATACACCACATCAGACTAGTAAAGTATGCAGGTGACACAGACACAGCAAACTCTCACACTTTCTCCATTTCCACAAGCTCCAACACACACAAGCCCCGACAGACTACATACTCTATCACACACACACACAACGTGCAGCTGAACAATCCAGCAAACCCAATATACAGTCACATTAGATGGCCAGACAAACATGACAACAGCCAACAGAAGAAAGCGCTCAATCTGCACCAATGACATGACTTCTAGAAACGGCACCGGAAAATGTTGTAATGACTTTTGGACACAAGGATGCCAGCCTCCAATGCATGCATACTGAAAAAGATTAACACAACACACCAGTCAAACACTAGAGCAGCCTAGCAATACAACCATTGACTCCAGACCACGCCAGCAGGTAAAGAAGTACTCACCTGTAACACACTAGAGTTAAATGAGGCACTACCATTCTAACATAACATTGACCAACTCTGTTACCTGCAACTGAATAAGATGCACAAAAACCAATCGCAAACATGCTCTGACTTGTGTACCTCACACCTGCCAAAGCTTACCATTTGTACAATCAGGGATGGTCAGTTTCTGGACCTCAGGACAACCCACCATGGTGACAGCGACCTCAAGAATGGCTCACAGGTACGTTTAGACACTCAAACCCTTGGCTGCTGAGGGGTCCATGCTTACACCAGACTCGACAGAGGAGTGTGAAGCGAACCCCCCGTTCGGCTCACATAGTAATGTATCACATATGCTGGGGTACCTGGTGCAGAAACAGAGAGTGGCCGCTATCTCTTGGTTAAATTCTGAAATACAACCATGATTGGGGGGCACCAGGCTCCTCAGACTCTTGGACCCCAACGCCGTTGCACCTGTTGATGGGTGTGTCAAAGCAGTCACCTGCACTTTGTGACTGTTGCAGCGGCGTAACATAACTTGAGAGGGTCCCCTGTAAAGTACATGGAGGAGGCACCCACTCTCTGGACCCAGTCAGGAGCTTCTCAGGCCAGGGGCCCGCCGCCCATGCCAGAGGGGGCCCTTTGTAAAGTACATGGAGGAGGCTCCTCATGCTCTGGACCCAGTCAGGAGCTCTCAGGCCAGGGGCCCGCCACCCGTGCACAGTGCCAGAGGGGGCCCCCTGTAAAGTACACGGAGGAGGCCCCCCATGCTCTGGACCCAGTCAGGAGCTCTCAGGCCAGGGGCCCGCCGCCTGTGCACAGTGCCAGAGGGGGCCACCTGCAAAGTACATGGAGGAGGCCCCCCCCATGCTCTGGACCCAGTCAGGAGCTCTCAGGCCAGGGGCCTGCCACCCATGCACAGTGCCAGAGGGGGCCCCTTGTAAAGTACATGGAGGAGGCCCCCACACTCTGGAGCCAGTCAGGAGCTCTCAGGCCAGTGGCCCACCACCTGTGCACAGTGCCAGAGGCCCCCCATGCTCTGGACCCAGTCAGAAGCTCTCAGGGCAGGGGCCCACCGCCCATGCACAGTGCCGGAGGCCCCCATGCTCTGGACCCAGTCAGGAGCTCTCACGCCAGGGGCCCACAGCCCGTGCACTGTGCCAGAGGGGGCCCCTTGTAAAGTACATGGAGGAGGCCCCCATGCTCTGGAGCCAGCCAGGAGCTCTCAGGCCAGGGGCCCACCACCCGTGCACAGTGCCGGAGGCCCCCATGCTCTGGACCCAGTCAGGAGCTCTCACGCCAGGGGCCCACCGCCCGTGCACAGTGCCGGAGGCCCCCATGCTCTGGACCCAGTCAGGAGCTCTCACGCCAGGGGCCCGCTGCCCGTGCACAGTGCCAGAGGGGGCCCCTTGTAAAGTACATGGAGGAGGCCCCCATGCTCTGGACCCAGTCAGGAGCTCTCAGGCTAGGGGCCCGCCACCCATGCACAGTGCCAGAGGGGGCCCCCTGTAAAGTACATGGAAGAGGACCCCCTATGCTCTGGACCCAGTCAGAAGCTCTCAGGCCAGGGGCCCACCGCCCATGCACAGTGCCGGAGGCCCCCCATGCTCTGAACCCAGTCAGAAGCTCTCAGGCAAGGGGCCCGCCACCCATGCTCAGTGCTGGAGGGGGCCCCTTGTAATGTACATGGAGGAGGCCCCCATGCACTGGACCCAGTCAGGAGCTCTCAGGCCAGGGGCCCGCCGCCCGTGCACAGTGCCAGAGGTGGCCCCCTGCAAAGTACATGGAGGAG
Source organism: Triturus cristatus (assembly GCF_964204655.1). Lineage (NCBI taxonomy): Eukaryota > Metazoa > Chordata > Amphibia > Caudata > Salamandridae > Triturus > Triturus cristatus. The sequence goes on along the minus strand of NC_140592.1, from coordinate 21,039,247 downwards.
GCCCCCCATGCTCTGGACCCAGTCAGGAGCTCTCAGGCCAGGGGCCTGTCAGCCATGTACAGTGCCAGAGGGGGTCCCCGGGTGATCGGGCCCCCCGCATTGTGAGGATTGCGGGGACTATTGTTATGCCACTGGATTGTCATGGGGCAGGTCTCTTTCATCACTGGGCTGGTGATCTCAGGAGGGCCATTCCCAAATAGCATTTTGAGTTACAGCCAATCAGGCAGAAGGCATGACGGAAGGCCTCCTCGCGCTTGTGTGGATTCAGAAGACAACTTGCGCTGAATCGGACCTGTGAAATAGGAGGGAAACTACTCCCCTTGCTAAAGAAGGGTAGCTTTGTGGCCTTCTGCCCACCCCCTCGGACATTTGCTGCATGGATGAAGGCTGGGACAGCCGTGTCACCAGGCTGGCATGTAAACACCTTGTCCATAGGGTCACACATGCACACAAGGTGCACAGATATGTTGTTGGGGAGACTTCACTTGGTTTTAACTGAGAATCAGCAGACATAATGTAACTGGGCACATCACGAGTCAGGCGGAGCGGAATTACCCAATGGAATTAACTCCTAGAATCTCCTCATGGAATTCTGCCCCCTGATTCCAAATGGGCCAATTTTCCGCTAGTGGAAAAATCAGACTCGATTTTCCTGGCCGGACAAATCGCAAGGCTTTCTCTGCAACTGGAGCCAAGCCTCATTAAACCCCATGGAACTGGACATTCTGTTTGGTGTTACAACCAGATATATCAGTCAAAATTTGTAATTCCCCATTCCAAGGGGTTTAACTTGTAATCGTACAATACTGGGACAGAATTATCACACAAAAAACGGTAAAATCACGTGTAGTTTCACTATTCAACTCTTAATCAGCCCCAACGTGTGTTTGTCCATCTCATGTACACACCTTGGGGCATCCTGGTGCTAAATAACTGGCATTTCTTTTTATTTACTGCCATAGTACAATTGACCTCAAAAGGATGAAAGACTGAGTGGATCTGCCTGGATTACGAACCTGCAATCATGAGCATGAGGGCAAACACAATTCCTGGTGCCCATGCTTTAGACCACTGTGCCACCAGACCAGCCCTGGCAGCCCCTTGGGTACAGTCATGCTATAAAAAAAACTGCCACCCCCCAGTAACCCCATGAGAAGGGTCACTGCTCCCCTCTCTTCATCAGGCTTCTTCTGCTACAGCTGGCACAGGAAATAGCATTTAGAACGCGTCATTACCACACAATATCGTTACAACGTGGTCATTACCATGCATTAACTTTACCACGCATGCCATTACAACGCAAATGTCAGTACCACACAGCCCAACGTCACCACCAACTTGAACCAAGTAGTAGAGAACATCAACTCCTTGATCACCAGCGCTGCCGACCGAGTCGCTCCCACCATAAATGCAAAAACGCAGAGATCTACTAAATGAGTCAGCTGCTGCACCCCGAAACTCAGCACGCCAAAGTACAGCTGCAAACAAATGGAAAAAAATGGCGCATGAGCAAGAACCACACTGACCAAGCCACCTTCAGGTCCGCCCTCAACAACTACTACCGCTAGTTCAAAGCTGCGAAGTAGGAGGCCCTGACTCACCGGATAGAGACCAGCAACAACCAAACGAAGGAACTCTTCACCATCATCAGAGAGTTCACCTGCCCGTCAGCCACCGAAAACTCTATCCCCTCACAGGAACTCTGCGATACTTTCACCGACCACTTCCGCAACAAGATAGCAACAATCTACACAAACCTTGATCCTCAATACCCACTGACCCCCTCAGCCTCCCATCGACCACTACTGCCGACCAACCGCTCCCCACATGGGAACAACTCAGCACACAGAGCATTACTACTCTAATGAACTCCATCCACTCGGGAGCACCCACTGACCTTTTAACCTCAAAAGAGACAAGATCAGCCACCAGCTCACCACCATCCCAACGCCTGAAAACATGCAGAGGTGAGACCCCTCATCAAGAAACTCTCTGCAGACCCCAGCGAGCTCCAGAACTACCATTTCATCTCATTACTCCCATTTCCCTTCAGAGTCTCGGAGGAGGCCATCATCCTCCAACTCACCAAACATCTGGAAAGAAACAACCTGCTGGACCCTTCCCAATCAGGTTTCAGAGCCAATCACCGCACTGAGACAGCCCTGATTGCCGCAACAGATGACATCCTTCTCGACAGAGGAGAATCAGCCACCCTAATCATCCTTTCCGCAGCCTTTACACGTTTCCCACCACACACTCATTGATCGACTGCGCCAGATTGAAATCACAGACGACACGCTCAGATGAATGGCATCATTTCTCACAGGGCACACCCAGAGAACCCATCTGCCTCCCTCCATCTCACAACCCAAGCACACCATCTGCGGTGTCCCTCAAGGCTCATCCCTCAGTCCAACCCTTTTCAACATCTCCATGACACCACTGGCTGACCTCGTCAACAACATCTCCTATGCCGAAGATATCCAGCTCGTCCTCTGGCTCTCAGTGGAAGCCACCTTGACGAAGACCAATTTCCACAACTGTATGAAGGACGTCTCAACCTGGATGAAGAACATCTGCCTGAAGCTCAACATGGACAAAACTGAAGTTCTGAATTCCTGCAGACACACCGCCCTCTGGAATGACTCCTGGTGGCAATCGGAACTCGGAGCCACCCCCACTCCGAAAAACCACACCCGCAGCCTCTGCATCATCCTGGGCAGCGAACTCTCCATGAAATGTTGGGTCAATGCCATCACCTCTGCATGCTCCACAAAGTCTTCGAGTGGCTCCCCGTCAGTACCAGGAAAACGGTGACACAGCCCCTCATCACCAGCCAGCTGGACTACTGCAATGCAGGCACCACCACCAAACTCCTGAAAATACGCAAGAGGATCCAGAACGCAGCTGCCACACTGACCCCACAATCACCCAGCACCTGAAGGGCCTCCACTGGCTCCTCTTTCAGAAGAGATGCCATTTCAAGCTTCTGATGCAGACCTACAAAGCTCTCCATGACCAAGGACTCGGTGTCATGAACCACCATCTGAATTTCCACCGGCCTCCCGGGAACCTCTGTTTACCTCGCCCTCGCACAGATACCACACATCCGCTGCTGTCGCTCTGGAGGATGATCCTTCTTCCTCGCCGTCACCCTTCCCCTCCACCTCCTTACTTTACCCTTACTGACCCGCTTCAGGAAGGGACTCAAGACCTGGCTTTTGAATAATACGCACAGCACAGCGCCTGGATACCCTCTCGGGTGATAAGCCGCACTATATAAGTAGTGCTTGATTGATGGATTGATTGAGCAGCTTCGTACCAAATGTTTCCACCAGATAACTACAAGAAAAATAAATATTGGGAAATTCAACTAGTTGAAAAAACGACACCAGAACCATGAACCACCAGGGATCAGGTGCCGGACGCTATTGCAGACCTCGTCCTAGCTGATCGCAATGTGGCCAACATCTCACCAGCGGTGTCCAATGGAAACCATTTGTAACTGGTCATTCAGCCAAGGTGTGGAGTGGAGAGGTGGGGTATTTGTAAGACGTAGCCTGTGGACAGAATGGCACTTCAAGCGCTAGGACACGCCTCAGTGGCTGCGAGCTTGTCTATGCGGTGGTCCAGCTATAAGACAGTCCAAGCGGCCTCGACCACGGAGCTCAGGGTTATTGGGGAACCCTCGGCTCGGCCAAGGCGCTGTCCTGAGGTCATGTGGTGGCGCTCAGTGGGGATGGAAATCTCTGGTGGTGCTTGGGATCGAGAAGATGGGAAATCGGTCTGTTTGGGGGGGCTAGAAAGAAATGCCCTGCAGTGAGGGTATTCAATAAATACCCGTAGCACACCTTGAGCCAGCCGGCAGCTGTGTGAAGCTGGAAGTGGTTCTTAGAAGCGCCGTGAAGGTGCAGGGGCACTTTCTAGGAGTAGAAGAAGAAGAAGACGACATATACATCACACCTGCCTCCTCCTGCTACACAAAGCGATGTAAACTCCCTCTTCCCTGGACATTAAACATCCAAAATAATACTGGTGTGATGAGGCTTTTCAACTCAGAATCACACAACCTGCAGCGGGGACGCTGGGATCTCTTTGACCCGGCTCATTGGTTAGTAAATGAGATATGACCACAGCTGAGAGACGGCATCAGCCTGAAAACAAACACCGCAGGGGTAGGACAGAAGGACTACATGTGGGAGTGGGAGAGAGAGAGAGAGAGTGGGAGAGAGAGAGTGGGAGAGAGAGACAGAGAGAGAGAGAGAGAGAGAGAGAGAGAGAGAGGGAGTGGGAGAGTGGGAGAGAGAGAGTGGGAAAGAGTGAGAGTGGGAAAGAGTGAGAGTGGGAGAGAGAGAGTGTGAGGGAGAGAGAGTGGGAAAGAGTGAGAGTGGGAGAGAGAGAGAGAGAGAGAGAGAGAGAGAGTGGGAAAGAGTGAGAGTGGGAGAGAGAGGGAGAGAGAGAGGGAGAGAGAGTGGGAGAGAGAGTGGGAGAGAGAGTGGGAGAGAGAGTGGGAGAGAGAGTGGGAGAGAGAGTGGGAGAGAGAGTGGGAGAGAGAGTGGGAGAGAGAATGGGAGAGAGTGGGAGAGAGAGAGAGACCACCAGAAACAAGCATTGGAAAAATCTAATAGGTCTAGTCTATGAGAAAGCTATTGGCTTTGTTAATGTATTTTAGCCAATTTGTAGAGCAGCGCGGCTGCTATGAGGCTGGCTGAAAGTTAGAAAAAGTAAGCGCCTTAATGCAGCCAAATATCATAGCACTTTTTTCTGATGCAAGGGGATGTGGCAAGTAAGAACGCAGGGGGTTGAGGGGGTAGCGGGAATGAAGCTTGATGGAGTACGGGGAGGAGGGTAGAGGCAAGGATAAGCAACAACATGGAAGGGGGCGGCAGGGATGGGGCAAGCAACAACGCTATAGGGGAGCGTGAGTTACTGGGCAAGCAATGACGGCAGGCCAGCCACAACAAGGGAGGGGCGTAGGAGGAGGCAGTTGAAAGTAGAAGAAAAAAGTACCCCCGAATGCGCAAGCAGTGGAAGGAAGCAGGACTTTGGCCGTGCTCCAAGACACAAAGAGGAAGTGAAGCCAGCACGTGCTAACCAAAGAGACGCAATGAAATGAGAGTGATGATGAAGCCAACCAATGGTACGCAATGGGCGGGCTCTAAGCCCCTGATAAGTAAACAACATGTCTCAGAAGTGACAGCACATGCACCGTCTCAGGCAAGACCTAAAAAAGGAGACTAAATAAGGGGCACTTTGCTTAGTGCACACTGTGTAGTGGATCAGTCTCTCGGCACTTGTGTGAGTTTATTTTTCAGTGATCATGAAGGAGCCAGGCTGCTCATTCGCTTGTTTGTGCTTTACATTGTGCAAACATGTGTATGTATTGTATTAATTATAGATATGTGTATAGTACACACCTAGCCACGTGCACAATGGACCACTTCAGAGTAACAGAGAACATTATAATTACATTAATAGTAAAAACTGTACAGCAGAAAAGAATAACACATTTATACATCCAGGTGTAGGCTAAAAAGATGGGCGTTTATGATCTTCAAAACCACTCGTAGGTTTTTGACACAGTCCGGAGTGTTCTGGTTGCTGCTTTCCCACCTGTTTAGGGTTAGACAAGAAAAGGCCTGTTAAAATATTTTACATTTTTCTTGTTTTTTGGCGATCTCCATGGGCGGTGGGGGTTACACGTGTCTCTTATTTCCCTTTCTCCTGTCTCAAACGAGAACCCCGTGAGAGGAGGCGGTGGTAAATTAGGGAGATCTAAAAGCAAGGACCTGCTGACTCGAGGTGTGACAGGCCTGTACCCCTCCTCTGAAGTCTCAGTGGTAATCGATGCGTCACTTTGTAAGGCCCTGCGCTACATTATACCTGCGTCAGGTATAATGTATGGTGGGTGGGTGTTCCCCCGTTAAAAAAACTTGTAGACGTGACGCAGTGAAATCTACGAGATTTCACAGCGCCACTCTTGCGAGTTGACTAGAATTGACGCAGGCCTTTTACATGGGACTCGCCCGATGTGCAATGACACATTGCTGGAGTTGCATCAGTTTACCGACACACTCCAGCAAGGTGTCATAACTGCGCTACCAAATATGTGAAGATTCCTGACGTATCTGTGCAATCTTTGCGACATGGAGTGCCGTAGTGTAAATCTGGCACATCCATGGTGTCGCAAGGAGGGCGCCATGAAAAGTGTTGCATCGCTGTTTTTCCCTAGCGATGTGACACTTTCCATAAATGACGAGAACCAAAAACAAGGGAACCCCACTCACATGGAACCAGGGTACTTACATTATCATCAAAAACAATGGCTCCTGTGGACTAACGGCGACTTAATCTTGATATAGAAATGCACAATGGCAATGTAATGGGTTAAATGTGATGTCAGAAGGAGAAGCCGTCGAACGCACCTTAAATTTGTATTTCATGAACAATTATTTATACAGTTTTTAAAACAAAATACACACATGGTATTTAAATAATACTCTAACAATAGTGAATGGTGTCCCGGTGAAAAATGGAACCTAAAACAGTGGTGACATAATTATGACATATGTACAAGGTTTCCTATATATCATAAAGACGACCATTAGGAGATATACAGTATGTAAACCGAGCATTATACAATGAGAAGTGCTGGTTTTAAATGGTTCTCTTTTGCAAACAGTCAACGGCGTTTCGACCCTGTGTGCAATGTAGGGTCTCTTCAGGACCTAGGGGTGTAGGGACACCTACAAAAAGAGGGAGGGCTAACATCAGTATGTGGCTGTTAGGAAGCAGCTGAGCTTGTAAATGAAGAGAACAGTTAGTTTAGTACCTGAAGGCTAGTCTGCGCAGCCTTGTGTGGAAGGTGTAGCACCGTGAGTGTAGTGAAGAAATTAATACTTACATGGGATCCAGCCGGGCGCTGAACATGTGAAAAAATAAGGCGTGTTATTGTCAGACATATAAATAAGGGCTATGGTGCTAACAATACTACACTCAGTAGGTACATGAAGGTGATGAACTTACCCCATGTGAGGGTAGAGGTAGGCTGGCAAAAATCTGAATATCTGAATGGCACAACAGGAAGAATCCACATGTAGGGTTTTAGAAGGCACAGTGAGTGTGCGGTCCTGGCGTGTGCTCTATGGAGAAAATGGGGGAGCATATATAATGGACCGCTGCTCATAAGTACTGTTGCAACATCTATAGGCTTTGGATGCCCAATAATGATAATTCAGACTTACCCGAATGGGTGTATCTGGGAGCTCTTTGTACGTGCGATTAAACACAATGGTTCAATTAGGCGCGAGGAGCTGACGCTCTGATCCGCTAATAATTAAGGTTGCTTGCATTCAGTTTGGGCTTCTAAACCAAGTAAAAGCACAATGTTCGAAGGATGCTAGGTATGTCAGCTCTTAGTAAATGACGCTATGTGCGTCAATAACTCGCCAATTCTACCACAGCGCCTCTTACCTTACTCGATCATGAATCTTTTTATGCCTGCAGCACCTGGACCGCCTCAAAGCAGAACAGCTTCCGTCTGTCTGCCGGGTTCAATGACAAGGGGCCTGTAGTTAGCTGAATGAATCTGCAAGCAGACCTGACTAGGGAGTTACATCTCTCGATGTGATCGGGTGTTCTGCCATCTATAATGGACATGAACAAAAGGCCAATAGTGGTGTAGCTGGCAAGAAGAAAATAAAAATGGTGCGGACTAAGGGGCATATCAGCAACAACCGGCAATAATTATCGCTAAGCGCACTTAGCGCTAGGATAATTATCGCCGGCTAGCGTGGATTTTTATCGCTGAGATAGCGTGCTATTAGCAAAGCTTATCTCAAATGCGTTAAAAATCCTAGCGTTAATTGCCAAACGTGAGATTATCGCTGGAAATCCAGCGATAATATCACGAAGTTTGGCGATAGCTTGCTGATAGGGCCTCACATACTTAGCCATGATATCCACCTTCCATAGGATATCATGGCTAAGTCAGTTTCAAAGCAGGCGTAAGGAAAGTAGCGATAACAGAGGTTATCGCTACTTTTCTTGTCGCTATGCTGCTTTGCGTGAGGCTTGATGATAGGAGAAATGTTGCTTAGTGACATTTCTCCCGTTATCCTGGGGAGGAACGCCCACTTTGCATCTCATTAGAGATGCAAAGATAGGCATTAGGAATTGAGGCGCTAAGGCAAGGTTTCACGCGATAGCGTGACCTTGCTAATATAGCAATAAAATTATCGCCGCTTTTCGGCCGAAAAACGGCCGCAAAAGCGTGGGATAATTTTATATCGCCGCCTTCTAGATATGTCCCTAAATGATTGAAGTGTGTCTTTTCAGGCGTGCATACATTGGTACAAAGGTCACACTGTAGAGGAGATTATCTTTTCATCTGAATCTCCCAAGAGCTGTTGAATACATTGACGCTGTGTGCGCGGGTGTGGTTGTGTCAGTAATGGATGCAGGCTCACAATTTTTCCCTTGTGTGTTCACATATCTAGATGGACACATTATGAAATGAATTGAAATAATATACATTCGTGCAAAGGTCTGTGAAGGGTGACGCATGTCATTACATTATTTCTGACCTGTGCGTGTAACTTTCATTTGGTGCAAGAATCTGTTGATACATAGTATCTGTTTGGCTGACTTAATGTACTAGTCCCAGCCTATATACTGACGCATGTAGGGTCATACAGCAATGTACATTCACATTTATGATTAGCGTACATGTGGTCACATTTATCGATTTCTCTGGCAAGTCAGCAGTACATTGCATGTGTCAGAATTCCTGTATTACCTTATTTACTTTTGTCTGCCATAATACCTTTGTCAATAGCAAAGAATACGTCACAAAGAATGGTCATTATGCCAGCCGGTGATTGCCGAGTCGAAAATTAGGGTTGATACATACAGTGCTATTCTTGAAGATGCAATGTTTATGGAAAATTGCTGAATGGGTGAACATGTACCAATTTTTTATCAGTTGCTTAGTGTGGTGACAAATCCACGCCGCTCTTCTGCGGAGTTCAACCCTTGGGCTAGCGAGTTAGTTATTTCAATCCAACGGCATTCTAGTCGTTGTAGAATCTGTGTGAGGTCCCCTCCTCTTCCTGGAATAGTGGCTTTGTCTAGGACTTGCCATCTTATGTCATCTGCCGTGTGTTCTTTTTCGGTAAAATGGCTCACCAAGGGGGCGTTGACAACAGAGGGCCTGATGCGGCTACAGTGTTGCCCCATTCTGGCTTGTTTGGGTTGCTGAGTTTGTCCAATGTAGGGCAAGTTACAAGGACATGTTATGCAGTACACCACATTCCTTGTGTTGCAGTTTGCAAAAAAGTCTAGTATGTGTCTAACATTTGCATGTTCAAATGTTTTGGTGTTGAAAGTAAAAGCGCAAGATACACAGTTGCCGCATTTGTAATGCCCTTTAACCTCTGGTAGGCCCCACGTGGACAACAATGATCCGGTTATTTGCAGAGGGCGTTCCGTGGACGACCGGATGAGGTGGTCTTTCACATTCTTGCCGCGCTTAAAAGCAAACATGGGCACCTCGATTGTCCAATCTATGTTCTTTATGATATGCCAGTTCTTTGTTATTGACTTCACCTTCGGGCATTCGGGCATCGCACGAGAGAGGCCACGGTGCAGAGAAGGAGGTGTCCTTGGTGGCAACAAGCCTCAGTTGTGGCTTGGCATGAGCTCAGGAGTCTTGCATGGGTGTCCATGGGGGGGTCTGGAACTGGTCAAAAAGCCCCTTCACCTTGTATCTGGAGAGCTGCGTCTCTGATACGTAGGAGTACTTACCGCTTGGATTCGTTCGTACTGTGGCTGTCTTGCCGGACCGTCCATTAAGTTTAACGTGGTGTATTTTTGGGGAAGTTTGTATGGGAATATTGACACCTATGTAGTTGGATAAGCCAATTATGACAGGGCAATGGCATAGAGGAGGGTAGGGTTAGGCCTTATACAGCAATGCAGAAAACAACACAGACAACTGCAGAGGAAACAGTGACCATCTAATGTCAAAGCAATGAGAATCTCAAAGATGATGGAACGTCAAAGGGGATGGAATGTCAAAGGGGATGGAGTTTCAAAGACGATGAAATATCGAAATGAATGGAATGTCAAAGGGGATGCAATGTCAAAGGTGACTGAACGTCAAAGGGAATGGAACATCAAATATGATAGAGTGTCAAAGGGGATGGGAATGTCAAAGGGGATGGGAATGTCAAAGGGGATGGGAATGTCAAAGGGGATGGGAATGTCAAAGGGGATGGGAATGTCAAAGGGGATGGGAATGTCAAAAGGGATGGGAATGTCAAAAGGGATGGGAATGTCAAAAGGGATGGAATGGTGGGATGTTTCCTGGATTCCTCAAAGTTGCTCCCAATTAAACAATATTTATAAAATAATGTGCACACAGTCCAACAATGACCAGACATTGTTATGTTGTTATTTTATGTTACTAGTCTCATAAAGCGCGTAAAATACCCCGAGGGGAGTCCTGCCCCTACAACAAAAGATTCCCAACAAGAACATGGCTCTAGACTACAGGAAGAGGCTGGAGCGACCAAAAGGTGAAGGCATAACAAAGATGTTTCTTCTCAAAAAACCCAAAATGCAAACTAGTGGATGCCGAAGAGCCAAGCTTTGAGAGCCTTCCTAGGTTGAGGAAGAGAGGGGGTTATCTGCAGGAAGGTCACGCCACAGTTTTGCTGCACACCTGAGGAAAGCCTGACCTCCTGTGTAACATGTAGTGACCGGCTGTGGAATCAGCAGACGTGCATCAGAGGGGTGCAACAGACGAGAGGGTGTCCTCCTTGAATATATTAGCGGGGTGTACTCCTTGAATATATTAGCGGGGTGTACTCCTTGAATATATTAGAGGGTGTACTCCTTGAATATATTAGCGGGGTGTACTCCTTGAATATATTAGTGGGGTGTACTCCTTGAATATATTAGAGGGTGTACTCCTTGAATATATTAGTGGGGTGTACTCCTTGAATATATTAGAGGGTGTACTCCTTGAATATATTAGCGGGGTGTACTCCTTGAATATATTAGTGGGGTGTACTCCTTGAATATATTAGAGGGTGTACTCCTTGAATATATTGGCGGGGTGTACTCCTTGAATACATTAGCGGGGTGTTGAATATATTAGCGGGTGTACTCCTTGAATATATTAGCGGGGTGTACTCCTTGAATACATTAGCGGGGTGTTGAATATATTAGCGGGGTGTACTCCTTGAATATATTAGCGGGGTGTACTCCTTGAATATATCAGCGGGGTGTTGAATATATTAGCGGGGTGTACTCCTTGAATATATTAGCAGGGTGTACTCCTTGAATATATTAGTGGGGTGTACTCCTTGAATATATTAGCGGGGTGTACTCCTTGAATATATTAGCGGGGTGTTGAATTTATTAGCGGGGTGTACTCCTTGAATATATCAGCGGGGTGTACTCCTTGAATATATTAGCGGGTGTACTTCTTGAATATATTAGCGGGTGTACTCCTTGAATATATTAGTGGGGTGTACTCCTTGAATATATTAGCAGGGTGTTGAATATATTAGCGGGTGTACTCCTTGAATATATTAGCGGGGTGTACTCCTTGAATATATTAGCGGGGTGTTGAATATATAAGCGGGGTGTACTCCTTGAATATATTAGCGGGGTGTACTCCTTGAATATATCAGCGGGGTGTACTCCTTGAATATATCAGCGGGGTGTACTCCTTGAATATAATAGCGGGTGTACTTCTTGAATATATTAGCGGGTGTACTCCTTGAATATATTAGTGGGGTGTACTCCTTGAATATATTAGCAGGGTGTTGAATATATTAGCGGGGTGTACTCCTTGAATATATTAGCGGGGTGTACTCCTTGAATACATTAGCGGGGTGTTGAATATATTAGCGGGTGTACTCCTTGAATATATTAGCGGGGTGTACTCCTTGAATACATTAGCGGGGTGTTGAATATATTAGCAGGGTGTACTCCTTGAATATATTAGCGGGGTGTACTCCTTGAATATATCAGCGGGGTGTTGAATATATTAGCGAGGTGTACTCCTTGAATATATTAGCAGGGTGTACTCCTTGAATATATTAGTGGGGTGTACTCCTTGAATATATTAGCGGGGTGTACTCCTTGAATATATTAGCGGGGTGTTGAATTTATTAGCGGGGTGTACTCCTTGAATATATCAGCGGGGTATACTCCTTGAATATATTAGCGGGTGTACTTCTTGAATATATTAGCGGGTGTACTCCTTGAATATATTAGTGGGGTGTACTCCTTGAATATATTAGCAGGGTGTTGAATATATTAGCGGGTGTACTCCTTGAATATATTAGCGGGGTGTACTCCTTGAATATATTAGCGGGGTGTTGAATATATAAGCGGGGTGTACTCCTTGAATATATTAGCGGGGTGTACTCCTTGAATATATTAGCGGGGTGTACTCCTTGAATATATCAGCGGGGTGTACTCCTTGAATATAATAGCGGGTGTACTTCTTGAATATATTAGCGGGTGTACTCCTTGAATATATTAGTGGGGTGTACTCCTTGAATATATTAGCAGGGTGTTGAATATATTAGCGGGTGTACTCCTTGAATATATTAGCGGGGTGTACTCCTTGAATATATTAGCGGGGTGTTGAATATATAAGCGGGGTGTACTCCTTGAATATATTAGCGGGGTGTACTCCTTGAATATATTAGCCGGGTGCTGAATATATTAGCGGGGTGTACTCCTTGAATATATTAGCGGGGTGTACTCCTTGAATATATTAGCGGGGTGTTGAATATATTAGCAGGGTGTTGAATATATTAGTGGGGTGTTGAATATATTAGCGGGGTGTACTCCTTGAATATATTAGCGGGGTGTTGAATATATAAGCGGGGTGTACTCCTGAATATATTAGCCGGGTGTTGAATATATTAGCGGGGTGTATTCCTTGAATATATTACCCAGATAGCTGCTTTGTGTACCGAACAGAGTGACTTAAGCTTCACTCGCTTTTCAACTGGAAGCCAGTGCAGAAGTTTCAAGGCTTCTGAAAAGGATGACCAATGAGGAACGCCAAATATTATCTTGGCTGCCATATTCTGAATGCCTGGCATTCTCCTTAGTAGTCTCTGTCTGCCCCAAAGAGAGGGAATCACATTAATGCAGGCGGCCAAAAATAGTCGCCTGGATCACCACGTGATGGAGCGGCTTGAAAATGAAGAGACGGATCTTCTCAAGAAATTGAGTAAAAAATGACAAGTTGAAACCACATGATTGGCTTAGCCTTCACCATAAGGTTGGGTTCAAGGTAGATGCATAGATTGATTCCATCCTTCACAGGAGCAGGATGTACCATTCAAGAAGGGGGCCAGAGATGGGCAGCACACTCGGGTCTGCTGATGTGGTAGCCACTGTGGATCCATTGTCTCATCATTTCGAACATGGTTGGGCTGGTTACCTTTCAGATCTCATGGTCAGGTTGCTCTCCAGACACTGCCTTTGTGTAAAGTGATGTTTCTCAGAGCACGCAGCACTGTGGCTAGCTCCAAGCAGGAGTACACTCAACATGAGCACAATAAAGTGTGAGAATTTTCCAACTGGCTGTCATCAGCCTTCCTGAAGTACTAACCAGAGTAGGCAAAAGACCAGGGCTGGTCTAGACACTCCCTCAAGTTGAACACGAGAGAAAAACCCCCTTATCATGCTGTCTCCACCGCTTTACGTGATGCATCTATGGCAGGCACGGAAGCCCACTAAGGGCACGCTTCAAGGTATTCTCCAGGTCACGGAACAGGTCCTGGACCTCACATTGTTATTGGGAGAAATAGGCATGTGTGTTTACGCTACTGCCAAACGAAAAGTCAGGATACCAGTTCCACATGCAGATGGATACTCAGGTCAGGGGAGCACGCCTGTTTACCATGTATGGAACTTTTGCATTCCAACACAATCTGTTAAAAATGTGAACCCAGGAAGAGCTGTTTAATTCCTCTTTGGATTCTTAGTTTAAAATGGGCACTGATTGGTGGTTCTGTGGTGCAGAAGCTAGAAAATAAAATACTACATAGTCTTGCATCCCCAAGACCTGGTGTGAGGATGGGGTGGTGAAGAAAGTGTTGCAAACAAGAGATCCAGGCAGTAAAACCAATATCTTTATTTCGCCAAGATCTCAGCTCATAAAAATCCCATATGCGATATCATATGGTTCTCACTGACCTATGGTTACACTCATATGCATCACAGTATCACAGATATAGAGGAAAGAGTCATGGGTATCAACCAAATGCTCCTTGGACTCTTTGAACACACCCATAGGTCAATCATTCAATCAAATGGGATTGATTTATACGGCGCTACTTAGCACCCATGAGGGTCTCCAGGCGCTGAGGGGGCCGTTCTGCTGCTCTGAGCTATTTGTTGAAGAACCAGGATTTCAGCCTCTTTCTGAACTGGTGCTGATCGAAGAGGTAGGGAGAGGTCGTTCCAGAGTTTGGGGGCACGGCAGGAGAAGGATCGGCTTCCACTTCAGGTGATTTGAGACGAGTGGGCGAGGTGGAGGAAGGAGGAGCGAAGCTGTCTTGTGGGCTGGTGGAAGTTCACTCTCTGGTTGAGGTGGGCTGGACCCTTTTTGTGGAGGGCTTTGCAGGTGTGGGTGAGGAATTTGAAGTGGCAGCGTATGCTGATGGGAAGCCAGTGCAGTGTTCAGCAGTGGGAGGTTATGGGGTCTCGTCTCGGGAGGTCGAGGACCAGACTGGCACCCTTGTGCTGTATTGTCTGGAGCATGTTTTGGAGTTGGGTGTTGATCCATACATAGAGGGCATTGCCGTAGTCCAGGCGGTTGGTGATGAATAAGTCTGGATGGTAAGCTTCGCTCTGTCTGTGGAGTTCACAGAGATTTTGTCACTCCGCACCATGGTCGGATGGCGGAGTTTAGCAAAAACTACAACTATGCCATGCAGCGGAGTTTACCGGCACCCACCAGCCACCACTAGCCTCTGAGCGGCTTGGGCACTCTTGCGAGAGGCCAGGAAACTCTGGAGCTATATTTTTTTTATAATAGTCTATTATTGGCGCTCCCTCAGGGTTCTCGATGTTTCACATAAGAGAATTCTGTATGGAGGTGCCCTACCTATAAGAGTTTATGGATGGGTCCCACGGGGGCGGGGCGGGACACTGGCTGCGTTGCCTACCGCCCGTCCATACTTGCAAAACCCTTCTCAGGAGATTGCAATATCACATTTGGTATTTTAGTGAAGGCCCCCTTAAGTTTCTCAGAGTGGTACGGCTTATTCATATTGCCTTTTCTAAGTATATCTGCGTACACGTCTCCAATTATATTGTTTTCAGGAGATGGCGGCAACTCTATTGGTATTTTGGTTAAGGCACCTTTAAAATTTCTGCTTGAGACATACGCGTGCACACATCTTCTGCCGTTGGACAATTGGGATTGATATTACCGAATGGGGGAGCACTTCCGTATGGCGTCACTTGCGGCAAATGCGGTTGTCGTTCTTTGACTTGCGTATTTTTCAGTACTGGTAAGCGGCGCGCATTCCGAGATTAGAGAAGCATGCTGTAATTATCGGGCACTTGTTCTTTATAGGAGTCTGCTTGCATTGTTTTGTTGTAAAGGCATGATCGGTAAAGATCACACCCGAACCCCTAGAGCACTGACTGCCGTTATAAAGCGTATGCGTGGTCAAGGCATATGCGTGGTAAAAGCATGCATGGGAACGCTTGCGTGGTAATGGAGCACGTGGTTCTGCCTGCGTTGTAAATGTTGTTTCCCCATGTACGTATGTATATCAGTAAAGCTGCAAGCCTTTTGCAAATGTCATGGCAATTTGAAGAGGACATTTTAATGGAAAATATGCTGTCGGCACATGGCCGAAACCTACCACTCCATCCATTGCTCATATATTTGAGGCAATGTGCTGCAAACTGCACCACTGAACACACAACACAACTCCCACTGTACTCCGCCTTCATGGAACTGCCTCATTTGGTACTCTCGTATTTTACGTAGCCCTTCAATATTGCACACACCCTGTAACTTTGGAGACGTCCCATTAATAGCAGCACCCCCACTTTGGATATTGTTCGAGCATTGCAGTGTTTCAACAGCATTATCAGTGACATGCTCAGCGCCCTTACACGCTTTTCTCTACCTGCTGCACACCCCATCTCACTTTTCTCTTTTTATTTCTTTCTAAAACAACTTTATTGGTTTCCACATTTTACAGCAAACAAACCAATGCATGACAGAGAGGTGTTCAAGCATTAGTTTTGTGTTTAATACCTCCAGCAGGCTAGCCCACATTTTTGTTTGTTCTCTTCTAAAGGAAGATATATTGACTCGCAACAGCCACACAGGTAATCTCTGTGAGAAGAGCTTGTCTAGAAAGTGTGCATATTCAGTAATTCCGCATATTTCCATAATCGACCACCTACCTGGCAGCCTCTCTCATGTCTGAGACATTCTGGCTGGCCATCTCCAAACACATTATTTTAAAACTGTGCAAAGAAGAAGGCATGCCCAGGCCGCAGCCCGTAACATTTGACTGCATCGAGAACGGGTGACAGCAGTTTCTTCATTTAGTGGCATCTGAAGATGGTTGTCGGTGAGGGTAGGCTTGCATGTTTGCAGCAGCGGGCCATTTGCAGCTCTCACTTGTGACAGCGCATGCACTGCATGTGCTCTCGTTTGCTAGAGATATTGTATACAACAAGGTTTGCAGCTCGCTATAGTTTGACATTCGTTGGCTTCATTGTCACTCTTATTTTCTACCTCCTAATTAGTTAGCGCTTGCCGACTTCACTTCCTCTTATTTCCTCCGGAGCATGTACCAAGTACCGATAACTTTATCTTGATTAGGGTCTTTCCTCTCACACCGCTGTGATTAAGGGGCTATTTCTTCTTTTTTTCTTCTTCCTTAGGGGTTGCGTTTTTTACTTACTCCTTCCCGTGGTGGTGTTTCTTCTTTCCAACCCCTGTTGTCTATGTTCCCCCACCCACCCGCCATAGGAAAAAAAGCAACATGACATGGCCAGCGCTGGCCGCACCATAGCACTTTGGTTTACCTTCCCGTGTCTAGCACTTAAAAAAAAATGTATAGCACCTTTTTTTATGAACTTTTAGCCATGCTGCACAGCAGCCAAACTGCTCTACAGCCACTGGCAAAGCCAATAGCTCCCAAATAGGTGAGACCTATTGGCTTTGCAAATGCTTGTTATGGAGCTCACTGTTTACCAACTACTTGTCTCGCTCTACTAAGAAAAACAATGATTGCCTTTGCTATGGGCCAGAGACCCAACAGGTACATTCTGACATTTTCGACTGCCTTCTCTAGTGTACTTCATCCATTTTTTTACTTTTATTTTTTTACTGTCTGGGCATACGTTGTACCTCATTAGTACTGGCGTATACCCAAATACAGCAATACGCAACAGAAAGATGACTAGTCCACCTTTCCAAAGGACTCTCCACTGCGCTGCAACGCGTGGCTGCGTTTTTAGTAACTTTTGAACCATTGGAGCTAGAATTTTTTTTTTTATTAAAATCTGCAGATTATACAACAGATGGTAGATTATGTGGCAAATGCAGCAAATCCATAATTATGCGGTAAAATGCTATAGCCACACAATTGCATACTTCCAGAGGCCCTGAGCATAACTTACCCATTGAAGGCAGGGGGGCAGGCCACCGCAGCGCTGCCGCTTTAATGCGGCTCTATGCGCCGCAGAAGGTTTTTCCTACGTGGTGACATTTCCCTCCACCCCGTGGTAGATTTAATTAAAGTCTCAACACCACAGCCCATGTCAGATGCCACACGGTACAAGGCTCCAGCAGACAGCGCCCAGACAGGCAGGAGTGCAGGTTTCATTACAGATGCAGAGCGGCTTTTCCCATGTGTGGACTGGTGCTTCGAAAAATTTACATTTCTTCAACTCACATCTCATCATTGCCCGCCCGAGCCTTGTGCGTGCCGCATAGATGCCCTGGAGCTGACACGCTGCAAAATAATTGTATCGCTTCTTACGCTCCATCGCTGCTCATCATCACGAATCAGGGTCTACCAAGCGCTGCATGGGCCAGGCTCTAGCGAGGGTCTAACAAGCGCTCTATGGGCCAGGCTCTAGCGAGGGTCTAACAAGCTCTCTATGGGCAAGGCTCTAGCGAGGGTCTACCAAGCACTGCATGGGCCAGGCTCTAGCGAGGGTCTACTAAGCGCTCTATGGGCCAGGCTCTAGAGAGGGTCTACCAAGCGCTCTATGGGACAGGCTCTAGCGGGGGCCAGGCTCTAGCAAGGGTCTACCAAGCGCTGTATGGGGCAGGCTCTAGTGGGGGCCAGGCTCTAGCAAGGGTCTACCAAGTGCTCTATGGGCCAGGCTCTAGCGAGGGTCTACCAAGCGCTCTATGGGCCAGGCTCTAGAGAGGGTCTACCAAGCGCTCTATGGGCCAGGCTCTAGAGAGGGTCTACCAAGCGCTGTATGGGCCAGGCTCTAGTGGGGGCGAGGCTCTAGCAAGGGTCTACCAAGTGCTGTATGAGCCAGGCTCTAGTGGGGGCCAGGCTCTAGCAAGGGTCTACCAAGCACTGTATGGGCCAGGCTCTAGCGAGGCCAGGCTCTAGCAAGGGTCTACCAAGCACTGTATGGGCCAGGCTCTAGCGAGGGTCTACCATGCGCTGTATGGGCCAGGCTCTAGCGGGGACCACGCTCTAGCAAGGGTCTACCAAGCAATGTATGGGCCAGGCTCTAGCGAGGGTCTACCAAGCGCTGTATGGGCCAGGCTCTAGTGGGGGTGAGGCTCTAGCAAGGGTCTACCAAGTGCTGTATGAGCCAGGCTCTAGCGGGGGCCAGGCTCTAGCAAGGGTCTACCAAGCACTGTATGGGCCAGGCTCTAGCGAGGCCAGGCTCTAGCAAGGGTCTACCAAGCACTGTATGGGCCAGGCTCTAGCGAGGGTCTATCATGCGCTGAATGGGCCAGGCTCTAGCGGGGGCCAGGCTCTAGAGAGGGTCTACCAAGCGCTCTATGGGCCAGGCTCTAGCGGGGGCCAGGCTCTAGCAAGGGTCTACCAAGCACTGTATGGGCCAGGCTCTAGTGGGGGCCAGGCTCTAGCAAGGGTCTACCAAGTGCTGTATGAGCCAGGCTCTAACAGGGGCCAGGCTCTAGCGAGGGTCTACCGTGCGCTGTATGGGCCAGGCTCTAGCGGGGACCAGGCTCTAGTAAGGGTCTACCAAGCAATGTGTCGGCCAGGCTCTAGCGGGGACCAGGCTGTAGCAAGGGTCTACCAAGCGCTGTATGGGCCAGGCTCTAGCGAGGGTCTACCAAGCGATGTGTCGGCCAGGCTCTAGCGGGGACCAGGCTGTAGCAAGGGTCTACCAAGCGCTGTATGGGCCAGGCTCTAGCGAGGGTCTACCAAGCGCTGTATGGGCCAGGCTCTAGCGAGGGTCTACCAAGCGCTGTATGGGCCAGGCTCTAGCGAGGGTCTACCAAGCACTGTATGGGCCAGGCTCTAGCAAGGGTCTACCAAGTGCTGTATGAGCCAGGCTCTAGCGGGGGCCAGGCTCTAACAAGGGTCTACCAGGCATTGTATGGGCCAGGCTCTATCGAGGCCAGGCTCTAGCAAGGGTCTACCAAGCACTGTATGGGCCAGGCTCTAGCGAGGGTCTACCATGCGCTGTATGGGCCAGGCTCTAGCGGGGACCAGGCTCTAGCAAGGGTCTACCAAGCAATGTATGGGCCAGGCTCTAGCGAGGGTCTACCAAGCGATGTGTGGGTCAGGCTCTAGCGGGGACCAGGCTGTAGCAAGGGTCTACCAAGCAGTGTATGGGCCAGGCTCTAGGGAGGGTCTACCTAGTGCTGTATGGGCCAGGCTCTAGCAAGGTTCTACCAAGCACTGTATGGGCCAGGCTCTAGCGTGGGTAAGACTCTAGCAAGGGTCTACCAAGCACTGTATGGGCCTGGCTCGAGCAAAGGTCTACCAAGCACTATATTGGCCCAGCCACAGGCTCTGCTAAGAATGCCAGAAGTTGTGGGTGACATACCTCCAAATTATCACTCTACCTCTAACTTCCAGGAGACAGGGCTGAGGAGGTCTGCAGGAGGCAGCAGGCGATGAGATGAGGCTGAGGAGGTCTGAGGGAGGCAGAGGAGTGACGATGAGATGAGGCTGAGGAGGTCTGAGGGAGGCAGAGGAGTGACGATGAGATGAGGCTGAGGAGGTCTGAGGGAGGCAGAGGAGTGACGAGGAGATGGGGCTGCGGAGGTCTGAGGGAGGCAGAGGAGTGACGAGGAGATGCGGCTGCGGAGGTCTGAGGGAGCCAGAGGAGTGACGAGGAGATGAGGCTGAGGAGGTCTGAGGGAGGCAGAGGAGTGACGATGAGATGAGGCTGAGGAGGTCTGAGGGAGCCAGAGGAGTGACGAGGAGATGAGGCTGAGGAGGTCTGAGGGAGGCAGAGGAGTGACGAGGAGATGGTGCTGAGGAGGCCTGAGGGAGGCAGTGGAGTGACCAGGAGATGGGGCTGAGGAGGTCTAAGGGAGCCAGAGGAGTGACGAGGAGATGGGCTGAGGAGGTCTGAGGGAGGCAGAGGAGTGACGAGGAGATGGGCTGAGGACGTCCGAGGGAGCCAGAGGAGTGACGAGGAGATGAGGCTGAGGAGGTCTGAGCGAGGCAGAGGAGTGACGAGGAGATGAGGCTGAGGAGGTCTGAGGGAGGCAGAGGAGTGACGAGGAGATGAGGCTGAGGAGGTCTGAGGGAGCCAGAGGAGTGACGAGGAGATGGGGCTGAGGAGGTCTGAGGGAGGCAGAGGAGTGACGAGGAGATGGGGCTGAGGAGGTCTAAGGGAGCCAGAGGAGTGACGAGGAGATGGGCTGAGGAGGTCTGAGGGAGGCAGAGAAGTGACAAGGAGATGGGTCTGAGGAGGTCTGAGGGAGGCAGTGGAGTGACGAGGAGATGGGCTGAGGAGGTCTGAGGGAGGCAGTGGAGTGACGAGGAGATGGGGCTGAGGAGGTCTAAGGGAGCCAGAGGAGTGACGAGGAGATGGGCTGAGGAGGTCTAAGGGAGCCAGAGGAGTGACGAGGAGATGGGGATGAGGGAGGCAGAGGAGTGACGAGGAGATGGGGCGGAGGAGGTCCGAGGGAGCCAGAGGAGTGACGAGGAGATGAGGCTGAGGAGGTCTGAGGGAGGCAGAGGAGTGACGAGGAGATGGGGCTGAGGAGGTCTGAGGGAGGCAGTGGAGTGACGAGGAGATGGGGCTGAGGAGGTCTAAGGGAGCCAGAGGAGTGACGAGGAGATGGGCTGAGGAGGTCTGAGGGAGGCAGAGGAGTGACGAGGAGATGGGGCTGAGGAGGTCTGAGGGAGGCAGAGGAGTGACGAGGAGATGAGGCTGAGGAGGTCTGAGGGAGGCAGAGAAGTGATGAGGAGATGGGGCTGAGGAGGTCTGAGGGAGGCAGAGGAGTGACGAGGAGATGAGGCTGAGGAGGTCTGAGGGAGGCAGAGAAGTGACGAGGAGATGGGGCTGAGGAGGTCTCAGGGAGGCAGAGGAGTGACGAGGAGATGGGGCTGAGGAGGTCCGAGGGAGGCAGAGGAGTGACGAGGAGATGAGGCTGAGGAGGTCTGAGGGAGGCAGAGGAGTGACGAGGAGATGGGGCTGAGGACGTCTAAGGGAGCCAGAGGAGTGACGAGGAGATGGGGCTGAGGAGGTCTGAGGGAGGCAGTGGAGTGACGAGGAGATGGGGCTGAGGAGGTCTGAGGGAGGCAGTGGAGTGACGAGGAGATGGGCTGAGGAGGTCTGAGGGAGGCAGTGGAGTGACGAGGAGATGGGGCTGAGGAGGTCTAAGGGAGCCAGAGGAGTGACGAGGAGATGGGCTGAGGAGGTCTAAGGGAGCCAGAGGAGTGACGAGGAGATGGGGATGAGGGAGGCAGAGGAGTGACGAGGAGATGGGGCTGAGGAGGTCTGAGGGAGGCAGAGGAGTGACGAGGAGATGGGGCTGAGGAGGTCTGAGGGAGGCAGAGGAGTGAAGAGGAGATGGGGCTGAGGAGGTCTAAGGGAGGCAGAGAAGTGACAAGGAGATGGGTCTGAGGAGGTCTGAGGGAGGCAGTGGAGTGACGAGGAGATGGGCTGAGGAGGTCTGAGGGAGGCAGTGGAGTGACGAGGAGATGGGGCTGAGGAGGTCTAAGGGAGCCAGAGGAGTGACGAGGAGATGGGCTGAGGAGGTCTAAGGGAGCCAGAGGAGTGACGAGGAGATGGGGATGAGGGAGGCAGAGGAGTGACGAGGAGATGGGGCGGAGGAGGTCCGAGGGAGCCAGAGGAGTGACGAGGAGATGAGGCTGAGGAGGTCTGAGGGAGGCAGAGGAGTGACGAGGAGATGGGGCTGAGGAGGTCTGAGGGAGGCAGTGGAGTGACGAGGAGATGGGGCTGAGGAGGTCTAAGGGAGCCAGAGGAGTGACGAGGAGATGGGCTGAGGAGGTCTGAGGGAGGCAGAGGAGTGACGAGGAGATGGGGCTGAGGAGGTCTGAGGGAGGCAGAGGAGTGACGAGGAGATGAGGCTGAGGAGGTCTGAGGGAGGCAGAGAAGTGATGAGGAGATGGGGCTGAGGAGGTCTGAGGGAGGCAGAGGAGTGACGAGGAGATGAGGCTGAGGAGGTCTGAGGGAGGCAGAGAAGTGACGAGGAGATGGGGCTGAGGAGGTCTCAGGGAGGCAGAGGAGTGACGAGGAGATGGGGCTGAGGAGGTCCGAGGGAGGCAGAGGAGTGACGAGGAGATGAGGCTGAGGAGGTCTGAGGGAGGCAGAGGAGTGACGAGGAGATGGGGCTGAGGACGTCTAAGGGAGCCAGAGGAGTGACGAGGAGATGGGGCTGAGGAGGTCTGAGGGAGGCAGTGGAGTGACGAGGAGATGGGGCTGAGGAGGTCTGAGGGAGGCAGTGGAGTGACGAGGAGATGGGCTGAGGAGGTCTGAGGGAGGCAGTGGAGTGACGAGGAGATGGGGCTGAGGAGGTCTAAGGGAGCCAGAGGAGTGACGAGGAGATGGGCTGAGGAGGTCTAAGGGAGCCAGAGGAGTGACGAGGAGATGGGGATGAGGGAGGCAGAGGAGTGACGAGGAGATGGGGCTGAGGAGGTCTGAGGGAGGCAGAGGAGTGACGAGGAGATGGGGCTGAGGAGGTCTGAGGGAGGCAGAGGAGTGAAGAGGAGATGGGGCTGAGGAGGTCTAAGGGAGCCAGAGGAGTGACGAGGAGATGGGGCTGAGGAGGTCCGAGGGAGCCAGAGGAGTGACGAGGAGATGGGGCTGAGGAGGTCTGAGGGAGGCAGAGGAGTGAAGAGGAGATGGGGCTGAGGAGGTCTAAGGGAGGCAGAGGAGTGACAAGGAGATGAGGCTGAGAGGTTTGCTGGAGGCAGCGTAGGTACACTCCGGAGAGGCTGCGCATCACCCTGCTGAGCTGCACTCTGGACAGGCTGACCACCACCCTGCTGAGCTGCACTCTGGACAGGCTGACCGCCACCCTGCTGAGCTGCACTCTAGAGACTGCACATCACCCAGCTGAGCTGCACTCTGGACAGGCTGACCACCACCCTGCTGAGCTGCACTCTAGAGACTGCACATCACCCTGCTGAGCTGCACTCTGGACAGGCTGACCACCACCCTGCTGAGCTGCACTATAGACAGGCTGCGCACCACCCTGCTGAGCTGCACTCTGGAGAGGTTGTGCACCACCCTGCTGAGCTGCACTCTGGAGAGGCTCACCACCACCCTGCTGAGCTGCACTCTGGAGAGGCTGTGCACCACCCTGCTGACCTGCACTCCAGAGCGGCTGCTCACCACCCTGCTGAGCTGCACTCCGGAGAGGCTGCGCACCACCCTTCTGAGCTGCACCCCCTGGAAAGGCTGACCACCACTTTGCCCACCACCCTGATGAGCTGCACTCCGGAAAGGCTGTGCACCACCCTGCTGAGCTGCACTCTGGAGAGGTGGTGCACCACCCTGCTGAGCTGCACTCTGGAGAGAATGACCACCACCCTGCTGAGATGCACTCCGGAGAGGCAGCCCACCACCCTGCTGAGCTGCACTCTGGACAGGCTGTGCACCACCCTGCTGAGCTGCACTCTGGACAGGCTGTGCACCATCCTGCTGAGCTGCACTCTCGACAGGCTGCGAACCACCCTGCTGAGCTGCACTCTCGACAGGCTCCGCACCACCCTGCTGAGCTGCATTCTGTAGAGGCTGCGCACCACCCTGCTGAGCTGCACTCTAGAGAGGCTGCACATCACCCTGCTGAGCTGCATTCTGTAGAGGCTGCGCACCACCCTGCTGAGCTGCACTCTGGAGAGGCTGTGCACCACCATGCTGAGCTGCATTCTGGAGAGGGTGCACCGTCTGCAGA
Organism: Triturus cristatus; assembly: GCF_964204655.1. Lineage (NCBI taxonomy): Eukaryota > Metazoa > Chordata > Amphibia > Caudata > Salamandridae > Triturus > Triturus cristatus. The sequence goes on along the minus strand of NC_140592.1, from coordinate 21,014,850 downwards.
GCTGCACCCTGGAGAGGGTGCACACCACCCTGCTGAGCTGCACTCTGGCCAGGCTGACCAGCAGCCTGCTGAGCTGCACTCTGGACAGGCTGACCGCAGCCTGCTGAGCTGCACTCTGGACAGGCTGACCAGCAGCCTGCTGAGCTGCACTCTGGACAGGCTGACCAGCAGCACTCCAGAGAGACTGTGCGCCAACCTATTGATCTGCACTATGGGGAGGCTGCACACCACATAGCTGAGCTGCAGTCTGGACAGGCTGACGACCAACATGCTGAGCTGCACTCCGGAGAGGCTGCGCATCACCCTGCTGAGCTGCACTCTCGACAGGCTGCTCACCACCCTGCTGAGCTGCATTCCGGAGAGGCTGCACCACCACCCTGCTGAGATGCACTCCGGAGAGGCAGCCCACCACCCTGCTGAGCTGCACTCTGGACAGGCTGCGCACCACCCTGCTGAGCTGCACTCTGGACAGGCTGTGCACCATCCTGCTGAGCTGCACTCTCGACAGGCTGCGAACCACCCTGCTGAGCTGCACTCTCGACAGGCTGCGCACCACCCTGCTGAGCTGCATTCTGTAGAGGCTTCGCACCACCCTGCTGAGCTGCACTCTGGAGAGGCTGCACATCACCCTGCTGAGCTGCATTCTGTAGAGGCTGCGCACCACCCTGCTGAGCTGCACTCTGGAGAGGCTGTGCACCACCATGCTGAGCTGCATTCTGGAGAGGCTGCACCGTCTGCAGAGCTGCACCCTGGAGAGGGTGCACACCACCCTGCTGAGCTGCACTCTGGCCAGGCTGACCAGCAGCCTGCTGAGCTGCACTCTGGCCAGGCTGACCAGCAGCCTGCTGAGCTGCACTCTGGACAGGCTGACCAGCAGCCTGCTGAGCTGCACTCTGGACAGGCTGACCAGCAGCCTGCTGAGCTGCACTCTGGACAGGCTGACCAGCAGCCTGCTGAGCTGCACTCTGGACAGGCTGACCAGCAGCACTCCAGAGATACTGTGCGCCACCCTATTGAGCTGCACTATGGGGAGGCTGCACACCACATAGCTGAGCTGCACTCTAGAGACTGCACATCACCCTGCTGAGCTGCACTCTGGACAGGCTGACCACCACCCTGCTGAGCTGCACTATAGACAGTGTTGGACAGGCCTCACAGACGGTTTGCTCCCTCCCCGCACGACAGGGCCCGAACTCCGGCCCACCTGGCATACCCCCGCGACAAGCACCCGTACTCCGTCTTCCGACGGACCCTCTGCCCTCGGACCCCTACTCATCACGGGGTCCAGCCCCACCGGCTTCCCCGGCCGGGTCAAGCCGCCCTCTTGGGCCCTGCACCACGCGGCCGCATGGCCTCACCTCGACCCTAACCCCGGGCCTGGCCGGCCCCGACATCCCGGCACCACCATCCCCCCAGGAGGTGAGCGGACCACTTGGCAGGTCAATGGGAGAAAGAAGTACCAAGGGCTCTCCCCCGCCAGGTGCCGATCGCCCCCAGCTCCCCCAGGCACTGGCTCCACCCCCTGCTGGGTGTCTGGACACCTTCATCCCGGACCCTCCGACCTCCAAGTGCGAGGGTCCGGACATCAAAGGGCACCAGCCCTATAACTGAGGCAGCTCCGGAGCAGGAAGGCAGTTGTATCCTGGAGTCGAGAGACACCGAGTGAACTCAACCTTGACGGTCTACTGGCGCTGCCGTAGCCGCTCTTGTGAACCATCGTCCTGCCTGCTGGCGCTGCCGCGGCCTTCTGCAACATTCATCTTCCTGGGACCTGCTGGCGCTGCCGCGGCCCGTTGTAACGACCATCCTCACCGGGACCTGCTGGCGCTGCCGCGGCCTTCTGCAACATTCATCTTCCTGGGACCTGCTGGCGCTGCCGCGGCCCGTTGTAACGACCATCCTCACCGGGACCTGCTGGCGCTGCCGCGGCCTTCTGCAACCTTCATCTTCCTGGGACCTGCTGGCGCTGCCGCGGCCCGTTGTAACGACCATCCGCACCGGGACCTGCTGGCGCTGCCGCGGACCGTACCACCTAACCACCAAGCTCGAGGATTGTGAGCTCATCATCCTCTCATCCGAACTACCTGATTGGTAAATAGACTGTCCCGCTACCCCCTTCCCTACCTTGCGAGACTCTAATCGAGGGGACCCCTGAGTCCAGACCTCCTTGTACCATTCAACCGTACCTTAAATAAGTGCTTATAAAGAACACTGAACCTTATCCGTGTGTGATATCTGTCTGTGGGGGGGAAGTTACTTGTCTGTACGATCACTGGAGACGGCTCTCCCCGGAGACCTCTCCCCCTGACCCCGGCCGGCCCTCCCGGTCCGTCTACCTTTTCTAACATTGGTGGCCAGCGGCGCGATCTGAATCAACGCGTAATCGTACAGAGAGTAGCTCACCCCACGACATAAGCACGATGTCGACCAAAGATAGCAGCTCCACCGAGAAATTCCAAATGGAGAAATTAGAAGAATACAACCACCGCGAACTGAGACAATTTTGCATAGAACTTGGCATTGCTACCACCGGCCTGAGTACCAAGGATGATCTAAAGCGCGCTCTTGAGTCATGGACAGAAACTGGGGTCACAGGACCCTCCGACCAAAACAGCGTCACACCAGAGGAGAACGCCACGGCTCCCGAGGAGCGGGGAACGGGCCTCCCACAGGAGGAGATCCGAGAAAGAGACAGAGTCAGATTACACGAGTTGGAGATGGCACGACTCAAGATGGATGGGGAACTCAAGTTAGCTGAACAGAAACTCAACCTCGAGCATATGCGGCTTCGAGAGGAACGAGAAGAAAAGCAGAGACAGAGAGAGCTGGAAGAGAAAAAAATAACGCTCGAGCACGAGCGCCGACTAGCGGAAATAGAACTGCGCAAACAGAATAAGGAACTGGGGGTGCCTGAGCGACCACACACCCCGGGGCCAAGTGAGAAAAAAGTTCACATCCCCAAGGATGTTGTCCGCGAATATGTCCGAGAAGACGACATACAACAGTGGTTTAAAGCCTATGAGATCGCCATGACCTCCCACCGGATCGACCGGAGTGATTGGGGAGCCGGACTTTGGGGGAGATTTATCAACGAGGGTCGCGATGCCCTGCTGCAGCTCCCCGATCACCAAATGTCGTCCTACGACCACATGAAGGCTGCCCTCCTCACCCGCTACGGCCTCACGCCCGAGATGTACCGCCAGAGGTTCAGAGATTGCACCCGGATCCCAGGTACAACTTGGGTGGAATACGTGAACTATTTCAGCCGGGCCTTCGAGGGTTGGATCAAGGGAAGTCAGGTCACCACCTACGAACAACTCTTCAACCTTATGGTATGGGAGCACCTGTCAAACAACTGTTTCGTCGAGCTCAGGCAGCACCTACTCGACAGTAAGCTGACTGACCCCCGGCAGCTCGCCGCCGAAGCTGACCGGTGGGAAAGCACCCGAGTGGGCCGGAGAGGGCCACACGACCAGAACAGAAGCAACCAAGGCCAGCACCGTCCTCGGGGAGGAGGAGGGGGCCCGGGGCGAGGGAGAGACGCCTTACCAGCAACACCCGTGGCCAGCACCCCGCCTCCGGCCGGCCGGGGCAACCCCCCGTTGCGGCCTGGGTACCGAGCCAACGTCACGTGCCACCGGTGCCAGCGACTAGGCCACTACGCCAACGACCCGAACTGCCCGCTAAACCAAACACCCAAGCCCCGCCAGGTAGCTGCCGCTGCCCTAGGGGAAGAGCAATCATCGGAGGGACCCGAAGAGTACGAGCCGGCCCAGCAAGGGTGGGAACCGGCCGCCATGGTCCTGGCATGCTTAGGGGGAAGAGACATGGTTCCGCGGGCTCCCCTACCCGCCAACACCAGAAAATACGGTCAGTGGGTGACCATTAATGGACAGAGAGCCGAGGCCTTGCGTGACACCGGCGCCAGCGTGACGGCCGTCCGCTGTCATCTGGTGAAGCCCGAGCAGATCCTGCCGAACATTCTCTGCCCCGTCCGCTCGGCAGATAACTCTGAGAGTATGTGTAAGATGGCCTGCGTCCCGTTTGAATGGGGGGGGTCTCCGGCCTACTGAAGGTGACGGTCCGGGACGATGCCCCCGTGGACTGCCTCCTGGGGAATGACCTCGAGAGTTCCCCGTGGGCCACCGTCGAGAAAAGAGAGCACCTGGGGATGCTGGGCCTCCCGGACTGGGCCTGCATAACCACCCGATCCATGGCCGCCCGTGCCGCCCCCCGATCCGAAGAAACCGAATGGCCAGCACCTCCGCCCCCGGTTGCCCCCGTAGAGGACAACGGCGAGTCCGACCTCCCGGACCCGACTACCGAAGAAGACGCGCAACACCAGGACCTTCCGGATCTGGCTCAGTGGCGTCAAGAAGGGGGGCCCACCCAAGAACAGTTCCGCCAGGAACAAAAGACCTGTCCCTCCCTCGAGGGACTCCGCCAACAAGCCAGTACCCAAAACGCCGGGGACACCACCGGAACCCACTGGGTCTACTGGGATAACGACCTGCTCTACAGCAAGCAAAGAATCGCCGAGCTGGGGGCCGGTCGAGTTCTGGTGGTACCGCTCCGCTTCCGAGACTTTCTGCTCAACTTAGCCCACGATGTCCCCCTGGCTGGACACCTTGGCCAGGACAAAACGTACAGTCGCCTGGTGACCCACTTTTTCTGGCCGAAAATGAGGAATGACGTCCTGAACCACTGCCGATCTTGCCCCACATGCCAAGCCAGCGGGAAGAGTGGTCGGAAGCTGAATGCCCCTCTGCAACCCTTCCCGGTGGTCACCACCCCGTTCGAGAGGGTGGGGATAGACATTGTGGGGCCTTTGGACCCCCGCACGTATTTTTGAAGACAGTGGTCCCTGAAAACAAGGAATTGTAACAAGCAATAATCAATATAGCCACAATAGGTACTATATTAAGGCCTATGTCCAGCCGGACAAGGCAGCTTTAATAAGCAAAAATGTATTCAGTGATGTCACAAGATGTAAGCAAAGCAATGGTGGGACACAAGCCTGTATCCTATGGCTTACATATCAAGAGGACATGAATTTGTGAAAAAACACACAGGCAATTGAAGCGATGTTTCTTATGAGAAGAATAGCAGATAGTGAAACATCCTAGTCACCTTCACGACATTTCATACACATAAGTGAACATAGTGTAAGGTGAATAACATAGTCGACGACGTTTCGATCCTTACTGGGGGGGTGTTAGGATCATCATCAGGACTGATTAATATGATTGCCTTTAAAAATGCCTCGTGCTGTGTACGATAACAGCAAGGAAGATGTGTCAGCTTAGTTGGGAAAGCTAAGCAGTCATTAGAACACGGAATAGTTCTAGGTTCGCAATGGTAATAATAAACGCGGTAACCAAATTCTCGGTTTGATGATGTAGTCGCGTTTCGGGGGAGTCGGCAAGGCAACGTCTCGGACGGTGCCGTCCGAGACGTTGCCTTGCCGACTCCCCCGAAACGCGACTACATCATCAAACCGAGAATTTGGTTACCGCGTTTATTATTACCATTGCGAACCTAGAACTATTCCGTGTTCTAATGACTGCTTAGCTTTCCCAACTAAGCTGACACATCTTCCTTGCTGTTATCGTACACAGCACGAGGCATTTTTAAAGGCAATCATATTAATCAGTCCTGATGATGATCCTAACACCCCCCCAGTAAGGATCGAAACGTCGTCGACTATGTTATTCACCTTACACTATGTTCACTTATGTGTATGAAATGTCGTGAAGGTGACTAGGATGTTTCACTATCTGCTATTCTTCTCATAAGAAACATCGCTTCAATTGCCTGTGTGTTTTTTCACAAATTCATGTCCTCTTGATATGTAAGCCATAGGATACAGGCTTGTGTCCCACCATTGCTTTGCTTACATCTTGTGACATCACTGAATACATTTTTGCTTATTAAAGCTGCCTTGTCCGGCTGGACATAGGCCTTAATATAGTACCTATTGTGGCTATATTGATTATTGCTTGTTACAATTCCTTGTTTTCAGGGACCACTGTCTTCAAAAATACGTAACTTCCCAAGGTCCCTGACCAATTGCTTTGGGTGCCCTTGTCCCTCTGTTACCCTTTGGACCCCCGCACGGCACAAGGACACAGGTTCATCTTGGTACTAGTGGACCATGCCACCCGCTACCCCGAGGCGGTACCCCTACGGACAGTGACAGCTCCGGTGGTTGGCCGGGCCCTGATGGGGATCTTCTCCCGGGTAGGCTTCCCCCGAGAAGTCGTCAGCGACCGAGGTACGAATTTCATATCTAAATACATGAAGTCCCTCTGGCAACAATGCGGGGTCACCTACAGATTCACGACCCCCTATCACCCCCAAGGGAACGGACTAGTGGAGCGTTTTAACCGCACCCTCAAGGGGATGATTGGGGGATTGGAAGAGCCTCTCCGTCGCCAGTGGGATGTACTGCTCCCGTGCCTCCTCTTCGCCTACCGGGAAGTTCCCCAGAAGTCCCTCGGTTTTAGCCCCTTCGAACTCCTGTACGGACACCCTGTGCGAGGGCCCCTCAGCCTAGTCAAGGAAGGTTGGGAGATGGCCCCCTTAACGACCCCTCCAGACGTCTTCAAATACATCCTGGCCTTACGAAACCAGACCCGGCGCTTCAGGGAGATGGCCAAGGCGAACCTCGAGGCCAGCCAGGAGGACATGAAGAGGTGGTATGATCACAATGCCTCCTCCGTTGAATTCGAGCCTGGGCAGCAAGTATGGGTGATGTCCCCCACCGAACCATGTGCCCTGCAAGATAAGTGGACGGGGCCCTTCAAAGTGGTCGAGCGTAAAAGCCCCGTCACTTACCTCATCGACATGAGGTCCCCCCGGAACCCCCTTCGGGTCCTCCACACCAACCGGCTCAAACCACACTTTGTGCGCTCCGAACTAAGCCTCTTGATGGCTAAAGACAGTGGTACAGAAGAAGACTCCGAGCCCCTCCCGGATCTCCTGAAGACTCAGGAGAAGGACGGCTCCGTGGACGGGGTCCGGCTCTCTGACGCCCTCACCTCGGAGCAACGCCAGGACTGCCGGGACCTCCTGCTGCAGTTCGCTGCCCTGTTCTCCCTCACCCCCGGGGTCACCCCTTGGTGTTTGCACGACGTAGACACCGGGGACAGTCCCCCTGTCCGGCACCGGGCCTACCGCGTACCAGGTCGGGTACGGGCCTGCATACAGGCGGAAGTGGCCAGGATGCTCACGATCGGGGTCATCGAGCCCTCGGACAGTCCCTGGGCCAGTCCGGTTGTATTAGTTCCCAAGGCCGCTGCCCCCGGCACCGCACCTGAACTAAGATTCTGCGTCGACTACCGGGGCGTGAACGCTGTCACCCGGACCGACGCTCATCCCATCCCCCGAGCAGACGAGCTGATCGACCGGCTGGGGGCCGCCCGCTACCTTAGTATCTTCGACCTAACGGCGGGCTACTGGCAGATCGGCCTCACACCCAGGGCTCAGGAACGGTCAGCCTTCTCCACCCCCGATGGCCACTATCAATTTAAGGTCATGCCCTTTGGCATGAAGAATGCCCCCACCACGTTCCAACGCCTTGTGAACCAGGTCTTGGCGGGGCTCGAAGAATTCAGCGCTGCCTACCTGGACGATATCGCTGTATACAGCCGCCACTGGTCCGACCACCTCCGTCACCTCCAAGAGGTCCTACAAGCCCTCCAGCGGGCCGGCCTCACCATTAAGGCCGGCAAGTGCCAAATTGGCCAAGGGTCTGTGACCTACCTTGGGCACCAAGTGGGAAGCGGGCTAGTGGCCCCACTACAACTTAAGATTGCGGCCATCCAGTCCTGGCAGCCCCCCGTCACCCAGACCGAGGTCCGAGCCTTCTTGGGGCTCACCGGCTACTACCGGCGGTTCGTGAAGGACTACGGCAGCATCGTGGGGCCCCTCACGGGTCTCACATCCAAGAACCAACCGAAGCGGGTCAACTGGACTCCTGATTGTCAAGCGGCCTTCGAGAAGCTGAAGGCCGCCCTGTGCACCGCCCCGGTGCTCCAGGCCCCCGATTACAGTCGGGAATTTGTGGTGCAGACCGACGCCTCCGACCACGGCATCGGAGCCGTCCTCTCTCAGTTGAACCCCGAAGGTCATGACCAGCCAGTGGCCTTCATCAGTCGACGTCTCCTGGCCCGAGAACAGCGTTGGAGCACCATCGAGAGGGAGGCATTTGCAGTAGTGTGGGCCCTCAAAAAGCTCCGACCCTATCTCTTCGGTACCCACTTCCGGGTACAAACCGACCATCGACCCCTGCAATGGCTGATGCAGATGCGGGGGGAGAACCCAAAACTCTTGCGCTGGTCCATTTCCCTGCAGGGAATGGACTTCACCGTGGAGCACCGACCAGGCCAAGACCACGCCAACGCGGATGGCCTGTCCCGCTTTTTCCGCCTCGACGAAGAGAGTCCCCAAGGAGATGGGTGACTCTCCCCGCCTTCAGCTGGGGGGGACGCATGTTGGACAGGCCTCACAGACGGTTTGCTCCCTCCCCGCACGACAGGGCCCGAACTCCGGCCCACCTGGCATACCCCCGCGACAAGCACCCGTACTCCGTCTTCCGACGGACCCTCTGCCCTCGGACCCCTACTCATCACGGGGTCCAGCCCCACCGGCTTCCCCGGCCGGGTCAAGCCGCCCTCTTGGGCCCTGCACCACGCGGCCGCATGGCCTCACCTCGACCCTAACCCCGGGCCTGGCCGGCCCCGACATCCCGGCACCACCATCCCCCCAGGAGGTGAGCGGACCACTTGGCAGGTCAATGGGAGAAAGAAGTACCAAGGGCTCTCCCCCGCCAGGTGCCGATCGCCCCCAGCTCCCCCAGGCACTGGCTCCACCCCCTGCTGGGTGTCTGGACACCTTCATCCCGGACCCTCCGACCTCCAAGTGCGAGGGTCCGGACATCAAAGGGCACCAGCCCTATAACTGAGGCAGCTCCGGAGCAGGAAGGCAGTTGTATCCTGGAGTCGAGAGACACCGAGTGAACTCAACCTTGACGGTCTACTGGCGCTGCCGTAGCCGCTCTTGTGAACCATCGTCCTGCCTGCTGGCGCTGCCGCGGCCTTCTGCAACATTCATCTTCCTGGGACCTGCTGGCGCTGCCGCGGCCCGTTGTAACGACCATCCTCACCGGGACCTGCTGGCGCTGCCGCGGCCTTCTGCAACATTCATCTTCCTGGGACCTGCTGGCGCTGCCGCGGCCCGTTGTAACGACCATCCTCACCGGGACCTGCTGGCGCTGCCGCGGCCTTCTGCAACCTTCATCTTCCTGGGACCTGCTGGCGCTGCCGCGGCCCGTTGTAACGACCATCCGCACCGGGACCTGCTGGCGCTGCCGCGGACCGTACCACCTAACCACCAAGCTCGAGGATTGTGAGCTCATCATCCTCTCATCCGAACTACCTGATTGGTAAATAGACTGTCCCGCTACCCCCTTCCCTACCTTGCGAGACTCTAATCGAGGGGACCCCTGAGTCCAGACCTCCTTGTACCATTCAACCGTACCTTAAATAAGTGCTTATAAAGAACACTGAACCTTATCCGTGTGTGATATCTGTCTGTGGGGGGGAAGTTACTTGTCTGTACGATCACTGGAGACGGCTCTCCCCGGAGACCTCTCCCCCTGACCCCGGCCGGCCCTCCCGGTCCGTCTACCTTTTCTAACAGACAGGCTGCGCACCACCCTGCTGAGCTGCACTCTAGAGAGGTTGTGCACCACCCTGCTGAGCTGCACTCTGGAGAGGCTCACCACCACCCTGCCGAGCTGCACTCTGGACAGGCTGACCAGCAGCACTCCAGAGATACTGTGCGCCACCCTATTGAGCTGCACTATGGGGAGGCTGCACACCACATAGCTGAGCTGCACTCTAGAGACTGCACATCACCCTGCTGAGCTGCACTCTGGACAGGCTGACCACCACCCTGCTGAGCTGCACTATAGACAGGCTGCGCACCACCCTGCTGAGCTGCACTCTGGAGAGGTTGTGCACCACCCTGCTGAGCTGCACTCTGGAGAGGCTCACCACCACCCTGCTGAGCTGCACTCCGGAAAGGCTGACCACCACTTTGCCCACCACCTTGATGAGCTACACTTCGGAGACGCTGTCCACCACCCTGCTGAGCTGCACTCCGGAAAGGCTGTGCACCACCCTGCTGAGCTGCACTCTGGAGAGGTGGTGCACCACCATGCTGAGCTGCACTCTGGAGAGAATGACCACCACCCTGCTGAGATGCACTCCGGAAAGGCAGCCCACCACCCTGCTGAGCTGCACTCTGGACAGGCTGCGCACCACCCTGCTGAACTGCACTCTGGACAGGCTGTGCACCATCCTGCTGAGCTGCACTCTCGACAGGCTGCGAACCACCCTGCTGAGCTGCACTCTCGACAGGCTGCGCACCACCCTGCTGAGTTGCATTCTGTAGAGGCTGCGCACCACCCTGCTGAGCTGCACTCTGGAGAGGCTGCACATCGCCCTGCTGAGCTGCATTCTGTAGAGGCTGCGCACCACCCTGCTGAACTGCACTCTGGAGAGGCTGCACATCACCCTGCTGAGCTGCATTCTGTAGAGGCTGCGCACCACCCTGCTGAGCTGCACTCTGGAGAGGCTGTGCACCACCATGCTGAGCTGCATTCTGGAGAGGCTGCACCGTCTGCAGAGCTGCTCCCTGGAGAGGGTGCACACCACCCTGCTGAGCTGCACTCTGGCCAGGCTGACCAGCAGCCTGCTGAGCTGCACTCTGGACAGGCTGACCAGCAGCCTGCTGAGCTGCACTCTGGACAGGCTGACCAGCAGCCTGCTGAGCTGCACTCTGGACAGGCTGACCAGCAGCACTCCAGAGAGACTGTGCGCCACCCTATTGAGCTGCACTATGGGGAGGCTGCACACCACATAGCTGAGCTGCAGTCTGGACAGGCTGACGACCAACATGCTGAGCTGCACTCTCGACAGGCTGCGCACCACCCTGCTGAGCTGCATTCTGGAGAGGCTGCACCCCCCCCTCCCGCTGAGCTGCACCCTGGAGAAGCTGCACCCACCCCCCGCTGAGCTGCACTCTGGAGAGGCTGCACCCCCCCCCCCCCTCCCGCTGAGCTACACTCTGGAGAGGCTGCACCCCCCCCCCCGCTGAGCTGCACTCTGGAGAGGCTGCACACCCCCTCCCGCTGAGCTGCACTCTGGAGAGGCTGCACCCCCACCCGCTGAGCTGCACTCTGGAGAGGCTGCACTCCCGCTGAGCTGCACTCTGGAGAGGCTGCACCCCCCCCTGCTGAGCTGCACTCTGGAGAGGCTGCACCCCCCCCCCTCCCGCTGAGCTGCACTCTGGAGAGGCTGCACCCCCCCTCCCGCTGAGCTGCACTCTGGAGAGGCTGCACCCCCCCCCCGCTGAGCTGCACTCTGGAGAGGCTGCACCCCCCCCCTCCCGCTGAGCTGCACTCTGGAGAGGCTGCACCCCCCCCTCCCGCTGAGCTGCACTCTGGAGAGGCTGTGCACCACCCTGCTGACCTGCACTCCGGAGGGGCTGTGCACCACCCTGCCGAGCTGCACTCCGGAAAGGCTGACCACCACTTTGCCCACCACCTTGATGAGCTACACTTCGGAGACGCTGCCCACCACCCTGCTGAGCTGCACTCCGGAAAGGCTGTGCACCACCCTGCTGAGCTGCACTCTGGAGAGGTGGTGCACCACCATGCTGAGCTGCACTCTGGAGAGAATGACCACCCCCCTGCTGAGATGCACTCCGGAGAGGCAGCCCACCACCCTGCTGAGCTGCACTCTGGACAGGCTGCGCACCACCCTGCTGAGCTGCACTCTGGACAGGCTGCGCACCAGCAGCACTCCAGAGAGACTGTGTGCCACCCTATTGAGCTGCACTATGGGGAGGCTGCACACCACATAGCTGAGCTGCAGTCTGGACAGGCTGACGACCAACATGCTGAGCTGCACTCCGGAGAGGTTGCGCATCACCCTGCTGAGCTGCACTCTCGACAGGCTGCGCACCACCCTGCTGAGCTGCACTCTCGACAGGCTGCGCACCACCCTGCTGAGCTGCACTCTCGACAGGCTGCGCACCACCCTGCTGAGCTGCATTCTGTAGAGGCTGCGCACCACCCTGCTGAGCTGCACTCTGGAGAGGCTGCACAACACCCTGCTGAGCTGCATTCTGTAGAGGCTGCGCACCACCCTGCTGAGCTGCACTCTGGAGAGGCTGTGCACCACCATGCTGAGCTGCATTCTGGAGAGGCTGCACCGTCTGCAGAGCTGCACCCTGGAGAGGGTGCACACCACACTGCTGAGCTGCACTCTGGCCAGGCTGACCAGCAGCCTGCTGAGCTGCACTCTGGACAGGCTGACCAGCAGCCTGCTGAGCTGCACTCTGGACCTCATTGACCTTATGATCTGTTCTTCTTCTTTTTTCTTTTTTTTTATCCTTCTTATATTAGCGGCGAACTGAAAAACACCAGGTTTCTTCGCTGCAGCACTTCCTGTCTGCATCGATTTTCTTTAATTCCTGGAATGTAGACTATCTGACGTTATTATCCTTGGGCTTTCCTGGATCTGTATTCCTTTCTGGTAAATACATTCAGCATTCATTCATTGTTAGTTCGTTAATATGTTAACATACATTTACGCTGCTTACGTTTACTTTTTCTTTTGCCTTTATTTATTTGTTGGTTTAGCCTGCAAATTGGTGAAATCATTTCAAAATCATCCCAAATCTTGTAAAAGTCACCTCCTGGATTTTCTGTTACTTCTATCAATTCAGGTAATCTGTCTGCTTTAATTATATGTTTATTTGCGCATTGGCCTTAGGATGTTCTGTCGTGTTTTGTTTTTAGTTTATCTGTACATACATTCTTGTGTTATTCTTTCAGATTCCGGTGTCTCACTTTGTTATATTTGTTTCATTTTTTTCATCTTCTATCTCTAGTGCGCACGCTCAATCTCCTGATTTTAATAGTTATATTGTATATATTATTCCATTGATGCAGTAGAGACACCTTTTTTGTGTGAAAATCACAGGTTTTGAAAGTGTTCTTCATTTCGAATGTTGCTATTTCTTTTTATGTACATACATTGTCCTTTCTGTTTTTATCCCAGGTCCCGTTCTTGATTTGTGTGGTTTTGTTTCTCGCCCTGAAGAAGGTGGTTCTCCGCTCCTCGGAGCGGTCTCACCGAAACGCGCGTCGGCGTTTTTCCCAAGAGCCCCGCCCCCTTGATTGTTGAGCTTGGACTTAATATTCAGATACATCGTCTTCCCTTGAAATTTACATTCCATCTATAATTTCCATACTTATTTGTGTCCTTGAGTATCTTTGTGAAGACCTCCCTGAGGGCTGGGTTCTTGGTGTTTTCCACTTATTCAGTTTTTGCATTAATAGCACATTTATATATACCTTTATGAATGTGTGTGATTGGGTGTGAATGAAGGTGTATATGAGTAGAATTTGCTTCCTTTCAGTGGGAACCTGTGTGTGTATTTTGATATTTGCCATTTTGTATTTGTATCTGTTTTGTCTCCCTGAATTTGTCTTATTAAATAACCATTAATGTATCATATTTATCCGCAACATTCATTTAAAGTAATGAAATAAATGTTTGCATATTATTATTGGTTTTTTGTTCTTTTCTCCTTGTGTGTCTCTAGCTGGCATCTTAAAATATTTTTTGATACTGTGTACCTCTTTGATATATAGGGTAGAGTTCTCCTTCGTTTGTTCTGGACTCTGGACAGGCTGACCAGCAGCCTGCTGAGCTGCACTCTGGCCAGGCTGACCATCAGCCTGCTGAGCTGCACTCTGGACAGGCTGACCAGCAGCCTGCTGAGCTGCACTCTGGACAGGCTGACCAGCAGCACTCCAGAGAGACTGTGTGCCACCCTATTGAGCTGCACTATGGGGAGGCTGCACACCACATAGCTGAGCTGCAGTCTGGACAGGCTGACGACCAACATGCTGAGCTGCACTCCGGAGAGGTTGCGCATCACCCTGCTGAGCTGCACTCTCGACAGGCTGCGCACCACCCTGCTGAGCTGCATTCTGTAGAGGCTGCGCACCACCCTGCTGAGCTGCACTCTGGACAGGCTGCACCCCTCCCCCGTCCCCCTGCTGAGCTGCACTCCTCGGACAGGCTGTGCACCACCCTGCTGAGCTGCATTCTGTAGAGGCTGCGCACCACCCTGCTGAGCTGCACTCTGGAGAGGCTGCACCCCCCCCCCCCCCCCCTCCCGCCGAGCTGCACTCTGGAGAGGCTGCACCCCCCCCCCCTCCCGCTGAGCTGCACTCTGGAGAGGCTGCACCCCCCCCCCCCCCGCCCCCCCTCCCCCCGCTGAGCTGCACTCTGGAGAGGCTGCACCCCCCCCCCCCCCTGCTGAGCTGCACTCTGGGGAGGCTGCACGCCCTGCAGATCCATCCCCTGGAAATACCAGAGGTGCGGTCCTTTCTGCAGCACAGGCCTGGCCCGTGAGACTCAGCCCTGCCAAGCACCACAGGCCGGATTCATCAGGGATTCACCAGGGATTCACCAGGGAGCGATGAAGCTGATCATCTTATTAGGGTCTCATTCCAGACACTTATTGAAAGCTGCCCTTCCGCATCTCTCGGGCTCTGCAGTGGAAATGAAATAACGAATCCTGTCTCTTCCATCACTGCTAATCCAGCCCTCCTCAAGATGCACACAGGGTGGCGGAGCGGCTCCTCCTGCACCAGGGGTGGGGGGAGGGGGGAAGAGAGAGAGGGGAAGAGGGAAGAGGGAGGAGAGGGAGAGGGGGAGAGAGAGAGAGAGAGAGAGAGAGAGAGAGAGAGAGAGAGAGGGAGAGAGAGCGAGAGAAAGAGAGAGAGAGAGAAAGAGAGAGAGAAGGAGAGAGCGGGTAGAGAGAGACAGAGGGACAGAGAGAGGGAGAGAGAGAGAAACAGAGTTAGAGAGAGAGAGAAGAAGAGAGCGGGGAGAGAGAGAGAGAGAGACAAGCAGTGAGACAGATATCCAATGCTCTGGCAAGTAACCGACAGACGCTACAGAGAAGCAGACGAAGAGACCATGGCTGGGAACTGAAGGGAGCAGACAGATCATGACATCCATTTCGAGGTGTAGATTGGTTAGATCCAGGGGGCGTAAATCTGAGATGTCCCAAGTACAAAAGCAGCAGCATGGAGGGCTGGAGGGGTGGAGGGGTGGAATGGCCGCGGCCCAGGATGGACGGTGTCCACGAGGAGCAGGGTCAGTACTGGTTTGCATCAAGTGGGCCTCTGTCTAGAGTTACACAGTGGGCAAAAAACAGTGGATTGGAATGCGATCCCGAGCGATTGCCCACTGCTGCCAACGTGAAATGTAAGACTCGAGGAGTACTTCTATGGGCACAGACTCACTGCTTTTAGGTAAAGCGGTCATTAAATGTGTGTGTAAGATCCTGGTCCATAAATGAACAAGTTAAAACCTCCAAGTGAAATATGAAGAATGAGGCAAAATCAACACAGACACAGCACATCCGACACAGACCCAACTATCAAAATGTATGTGTGGGAGGCCAGTCCCCAAACACCGCCCTGAAGCTACACCCCTGCATGCATCACCCATTATCCCTCAACCACCATACCTTATCCATCAACCAGACAGACAGACAGACAGACAGACAGAGAGCCAGGTAACTGACAGGTACTGCAAAAAAGCAGGCAGGCAGGCAGACAGACAATACATTGGCAGGTAACAGACAGGTGCTACAGACAGGTAGACAGACAGACAATACACTTTCAGGTAACAGACAGGTACGGCGGACAAAAAGACAATGTACTGGCAGGTAACAGATGGGTACTGCAGAGAGGCAGAGAGACAGACAATAAACTCGCAGGTAACAGACAGGTACTGCAGAGAGGTAGGCAGACAGCCAATACGCTGGCAGGTAACAGACAGGAACGGCAGAGAGGCAGACAGACAGACAATGCACTGGCAGGTAACAGACAGGTACTACAGACAGACAGTCAATACCCCGGCAGATAACAGACAGGTACTGCAGAGAGGCAGACAGACAGCCAATACGCTGGCAGGTAACACACAGGAACTGCAGAGAGGCAGACAGACAGCCAATGTGCTGGCAGGTAACAGACAAGTACTGCAGAGAGGTAGACAAACAGCCAATATGCTGGCAGGTAACAGATATGTACTGCAGAGAGGCAGAAAATGCACTGGCAGGTAACAGACAGGTACTACAGAGAGGCAGACAGCCAATGTGCTGGCAGGTAACAGACATGAACTGTAGAGAGGCAGGCAGAGAGCCAATACGCTGGCAGGTAATAGACAGGTATTGAAGAGAGGCAGACAGCCAAGCAGGTAACCGACAGATGAACAGGCAGGTAATGAGACGTCCTGCTGAGAAGCAGCAGGCAGAGTGTTAGAGGACTGGCATGTAACAGACAGAGAAACAAGCCGATCCAGTGATGTAAAATTAGTCCCTGCGGTGCGGGGGAAGGGCGCGCTCCAGGGGTCCCCTCTGACACTTGCATGGATGGGATGCAAGGTGCGGAAACCTCCGTGCCTATCACACAGCGCGCTGTCTTCAAGTCCCGAGGGCTTCTTCCAATTATATGACAGTATAAACTTAGGAACTGTATTTTCATATGATCAATGACATTCTTATGGTATTCATTTCTTATTTTCATGAGTTTAACAACCATCTTCAAAGTTGTTACAAAAATTCTAACGCAAACGAAACATAAACCTAGTCAATGCACAAATGATATGTTAAACCTCCACTTTTAGACTTGTGACAAATATTGACAAAAACCCAATGCATTTCAGGTATAACCCTTCTTCAGGGGATCAATGTTTGAAAATCAATGACTTCTGCTCATGTAATATTTGTAGCCACCAGCTGAAACAAAGAGAAAGATCTTTTGCAAGTAAGAACAATCAGCCAATAAACCACAGTCAGATATCTGTACTCGCTGCCACTATGAAGCGTACATGCTAAAGTGAAAAACCCTAGAACCAAGGGTGTGGGACAGTAAAAGCAAGGTGACTGGAAAAGAAAAACATCTAAACGAAAACCACTGAACACTACTGTCAACTCCGTGTATCAGATGCCACCATGATGTTACGGAGTGTGTGTGAAACGTGAATTATTACGGACAGTGCCCCCCTCTAGTTAGATTCCGTTTGAAATATGTCAAATGAGCTGTAACCGTGTCATTCAGTGCCTCTCCATGCCTACCCATGAGAGTCAGCCGTGGTCTCAAACCATTCAATTACCTCAGAGGATTCAAAACGTGTTCCCCAAGAAACGTATTTCTTCCTGAGTAAAAAAAACGTTAACATTATGTTTGAATTCCACTTCATACTGTAGAGTTGCGGTCTAGTCGTCGCGATGACGTAGGCGCGCAGTGGCCATTTTGGGCTTAGTAGCGCCGAGTCTGTGCACGGGGAAGACGGCCCCCGGCGCTCCCCCTCCGAGAGTAATTATCGTTTATATAAGGAATAAAGAGATCGTTATTACCACTTACCTGCGTGTCCCAGCAATCATTGTCCCTGCAAGCTACCCACTACAAATGGCGACGAGGGCTGGGACCGACGAATGACACGGGGAAAGCCCATAGAGCCTGCACAAGGAGCACACGTGGCCAGCAACAGGAGACACACAGGTACGCCGGAGGGAGAGCGCGGCAGTGGGGACGCCTGGGTCTCGAGCACCACCCCGGGGAGGCATACGAGTCGTGACTGCACAGGGGAGCCCCAGAGCCACGGGCAAGCACCCAAGTCACGGGAGAGGCACAGAAGAGGAAGGTGGCGCGAGTGCCGGAATTGCGGGGAGAGCAACCCACGTGGCAGGCAGAGGAAGGGGGGACCGTGATCGACTCAGGCCGCCGCAGGAGGCGCGGGCCCTCACAAAGTCACGAGTGGGAGGCGCCCAAGACGCAACGACCCTAAGCACATACTGGGGCCAACACAAGAGGTACAGGGGAGGCCCTGGCGGATCAGGCAGAGCCCGACAGTGGCGCTGGAGCGGCCGCACACCAAAGCCCCCCACGCCAGCAGAGACGGAGTGCACCAGGCAGCCCAAGGGGGGAAGACGAGTCGCCAGAGAGAAGAGCGGCAATGTGTGCCCAACCGTCCTCACTCACGACGCCAATCCCCTTCCTACCCAAACCGGGAGAACCGTCGATGAAATGGGAGGATTGGAGGGAATACTTCATGAATTACATGGAAGCCCTGGAAGACGAAGCGGGGGAACCATTCCCCAGCGAAAGGAAAAGAAGGATCCTGCTGCACAACCTGGGCCCAGAAGGAATCAGGGTGTTTCAGAACATTGCCCCCACGCCGAGGCAAGCAGCGGACGATGATGTCTTCCAACCCGCGATAGACGACTTAAACAAGCACTACAGACCAGCGGTATGCACGTCTATTGATAGATATACCTTCCAGCAAAGGAAACAGGCGAAAGGAGAGCCCATAGACGAATACGTGGCGGCATTGAGGAAATTGGCCATCACCTGTAAGTTTGGCACGTTACACGACGAATTTATAAAAGACCAAATTGTCATGCACACCACCAACTCGGCGATACAAGATACAAGATAAGTTGTGGGTCAATGGCGATGCGACGTTAAAGGAAGTGATAGCCATGGTGAAGAAGGCGGAGCTATCGAAGAGATGCGCGGAAGCGGCAAAGAAGGAGGCTGCCCCGAAACCCATGGTGAACAAAGTCACAGAAGCCGAACCGCCGGAGAGAGGCAAAGGAGCAACGGGAGACACGAGGACACAGGCCAAGTGGTCACCCAGGCCACCTCCGGGGAAGAAACCAGTCACGGAAGGCAAGGGCATGTGCTACAGATGCGGCAGCAGGTCGCACCCAGCACACGACAAGCGCTGTCCGGCATTTAAGGCTAAATGCATGTTTTGTGGATTAATCGGACACTACGAGAAAGTGTGTCGCCGCAAGCAGAAGACAAGAGCAGTCAAATATGTCGCACAAGAGGTGGAGGAAGACGTAGGGAATGAAGATGACGATGATGACAGCGTGCTATGCATAGACGAACACGTGATGGGGATAAACTGCAACCGATCGAAGAAACCGCAGTGTGACCTGGTGATTGGAGGGGTACAAATTCAGACGGTAGCCGACTCCGGGTCTCCCTACACCATCATACAACGCAGCGTCTGGGAGGAACAATTTAAGGCCCACATTGGAGACCACCTGGAGCCCCCGGACATCCGCCCCGTCACCTTTACAGGAGAACCCATCCCGATGGTGGGATACCGGCACCTGGAGTTTAAATTCAAGGAGAGGCACGCCAGTTGCAAGCTGTACGTAGCGGAGAAAGGCCCATCGGTCCTAAGTTGGGTAGACCAAGGTGATCTTGGAATACAGTTGAACCCAAGCGGAACCACCCAAGTCTTAATGACCAGTGACGAACAACGACTGTTAGACTTGGGGGTCTCTGGTTGGCGCAAGGTTGTCCTTGTGTCAAGCAGGAACCCTCTCCTCTATGTCAGGGCGCAGGATAACCCCTCGTGAATGACCCTTGCTCGCCCTCTAGGTGCGTGGCGTGAGCAGCCAAGGCGATTCCTCAGGCGTTGTTGGTTAAGCACTTACAATCGCACACACAGTAAATACATAAATCCCCCCCAGAAACGGACACCAGACTTGGATAAGTAGAAAAATACGCTTCTTTATGTAAAAATAGGTATATATATCTCAGCAGACTTATCACAAGACCAATAACGGTTTCGCTATGCCACCAGGTTGTAAAGCAGGCAAATGTTCTTTGTTCGTAGTTTCAAATTAGATACTTTGTAGTCTCTCGCAAATGTTACTTGTAGTTCCAGTACTTACAGAGGTCGGCTCCTGCGAACGGGGAAATAAGGCGTTGCGGGCCCCGAGCCCGATACTGGAATTCTTAAGAACGTGTAGTTGCTTTTGGGAGTCGGCACGGGAGGGTGCGACTCAGCAGTGATGGGGCACCTTTGAATCCTCTGGAGCAGGTGCGTGTAGTCAGGCAGGCGCGGCCCACGACCCTCAGCACGGCGGTGCGGGGGTCTCCTCAGCGGGGGCGGCGCGGCCTGATCTCAGGGCGAGATCGCGAAGCGGGGTCACAGGCCACGGTCCGTGCAGCTGGGGACCCGGCGGGGATCACGATCGTCGGACAAGAATTCCGGCGGGAGGGGCGATAGCGCTTCAGCGCGCTCCAATAGCAGGCGGTGGCAGAGGTGCCGGCGGCCTAGCCCGGGGTAGAGAGCGACTCCGGTCGGAGCGAGGCTCTCAAGGGGGGCAAAGGCAGGCAGGCTCCCGAGTGTCACAGCCCTAGGAGGGGCGATGAGGGGCGCAGTCTTCCTCCAGCGGGATACACACATGGCTCGAGTTTCAGGACGAGCAAAGGCACAAAGAACCCACTGGTCCTGGGGTTCTGTTCAGGGGGCAAGCTCAGATCAAGCCCTTGGAGAATGTTTAAAGCACAAAGCAGCAAAGTCTTTCCAGTCAGTCTCTTCCTCTCCTTTCTCAGCAAGGCAAGCAGCAGGCCAGCTCCTCCAGCGTCTTCTTCTCCTTCTAGTCGGGCAGAGGGTCTTTGTGGTAAAACAGGATTCTGATTTCTTAGGAGCCAGGCTCCTACTTTTATACAGTGATTCTTTTGTTCTTTAGCGCCAGGGGGCCTGGGCCTGGCCCAGTCCAGTCCTGGAGCACTTTGTTATGGTGACTCTGCTCTTTCCTTTCAGCAGCAGGGCAGAGACATCAGCCGCTCCGCAGGGGGCGGGGCGCCGGCTTTGTGGTGGCAGAGCACAGGTCTATTCAAGAGTCAAGGTGTACTCCTCCCACCCATCCTGGTGTCATCTCTCTACCCACCACCTGGCAGCCAACCTGTCTCTGGGGATTCCCCAACCCTGCTCCTTACTGTTGCTAGGCAGAACACACACACACAGCAGAGGCGGACTGAAATGGTCAGGTCAGTAAATACTAACTTTCTAAAAGTAGTATTTACAAACCCAGGATATTAAAATAAACTTGACTACAAGAAGTATTTTATTATTCTGAGTTCAGGCATACTAAACTTGACAATCTACCATGCTCTCTGAGTCCACTGGGGTCACAGCGTGTAGTGACTCCAGCAGCCCATTCTGGCCTATGGAGAGCAGGTAGCCTTCAATAGTGAAAAACGAAAATGGCTGTAATTCACTACTAAGACATGCCACACACATCAGGGCATGTCCTACCTTATGCCTACAATGCACCCTGCCCTTGGGCCTACCAGAGGGGTGGCTAATATGTAGGTAAGGGAAGGTTTAGGGACTGGCAAGTGGGGGCACTTGCGCAGTCAGCGCGACAGTCCGGGACTGCACGCAGGGTCGGCGGTGGCAGACCCTAGACGCATTTTACAAGGCCGCTTTCTGTGGGTGGCGCAACCAGCGCTGCAAGCCCACCAGCAGCATTGGCATTCACAAGCCCTGGCACCCCTGGTGCACTTTACTGGGGACTGACAGTAAATCCAATAAACCAATCATGAGCATCAATTACAGGTACACTTTACCTAGGGAGCACTTGCACTGCGGCACGGATTAGCCGTGGCGCAGTGCCCTGAGCGGACAACACCAGCAAAACATCGAGGCACACCATCAAAAAAGTGGAAGGGAAACTCACGCCAAGGTGCCAGGTCTAACACGTGTCCCCTCCAGCTGAAATGTGGGGAGAACTACCCTTGCCCAGGGGGTTCCTCGTCACTAAGGCGGAAATACCTGGACAGACCGTCAGCGTTGGCGTGATCTGTGCCAGGACGGTGTTCCACCGTAAAGTCCATACCCTGTAGGGAGATGGACCACCTCAACAGCTTTGGGTTCTCACCCCTCATTTGCATCAACCATCTGAGGGGCCTGTGGTCCGTCTGAACCCGGAAGTGAGACCCAAACAAGTAGGGTCTTAGCTTCTTCAGCGCCCAGACCACAGCAAATGCTTCTCGCTCAATTGCACTCCACCTACTTTCCCGTGGAAGTAACCTCCTACTGATGAAGGCTACGGGTTGGTCCCAGCCCTCCTCAGTCATCTGTGAGAGAACAGCCCCTACACCATGCTCTGAAGCGTCTGTCTGTACTAGGAATTCCTTGAAGAAGTCAGGGGCCAAGAGCACGGGTGCCGTGCACATGGCCGTCTTCAGGGTGTCGAAAGCTTTCTGACAGGTGTCAGTCCAGATCACGTTCCTGGGCTGCTTCTTGGAAGTCAGCTCTGTCAAGGGGGCAACAATCGTTCCATAGCCCTTGACAAACCTCCTGTAGTACCCAGTGAGCCCCAGG
Organism: Triturus cristatus; assembly: GCF_964204655.1. NCBI lineage: Eukaryota > Metazoa > Chordata > Amphibia > Caudata > Salamandridae > Triturus > Triturus cristatus. The sequence continues at coordinate 20,992,552 of NC_140592.1, read as the reverse complement.
AAGGCCCTCACTGCGGTCTGCGTCTTGGGGGGTTCCCAAGCCAGGATAGTCTCAATTTTGGGTTGCAAGGGTGCCACCTTGCCACTCCCCACTTGGTGTCCCAAGTACACCACGGAACCCTGCCCGATCTGGCACTTGCTCGCCTTGATTGTGAGGCCTGCTCAGCGCAGAGCCATCAACACTTCCCAGAGGTGGCGCAGGTGTTCGGGCCAGGTGGCACTGAACACTGCGATGTCATCCAGGTAGGCGGCACTGAACGCATCCAGCCCAACAGTACCTGGTTGACCAACCTCTGAAAAGTGGCAGGGGCATTCTTCATCCCAAATGGCATTACGCGGAACTGGAAGTGCCCATCTGGTGTAGAGAATGCTGACCTCTCTTTGGCCCCATCGGTCAAGGCGATCTGCCAGTACCCAGACGTTAAATCAAACGTGCTGAGGAACCGGGCAGCCCCTAGCCGATCAATGAGCTCATCAGCTCTGGGGATGGAGTGCGCGTCAGTCTTCGTTACTGAATTGAGTCCTCTGTAGTCCACACAGAACCGGAGTTCAGGTGTGGCTACCGGCGCAGCAGCTTTGGGGACCAAGACCACGGGGCTGGACCAAGGACTGCTGGAGGACTCAACCACCCATAACGCAAGCATTTTGGAGACCTCCTCCTTAATGCAAGCTCTGACCCTGTCAGTTACCCTGTAAGCCTTGTGCTTCACAGGTAAGCTGTCTCCTGTGTCCACATCATGGACGCACCAATCTGTGACACCAGGAACCAGGGAGAACCTATCTGGAAACTGCCCCAGCAGGTGGCGGCAATCTTCCTGTTGTTCGGGCGTCAGGGTGGGTGAGAGGTTAACTCCATCCACTGACCCATCTTTCTCGGAGGCTACTAAGAGGTCCGGAAGAGGCTCGGTCTTCTCTTCCATTCCATCATCAGTGGCCAGCAGCATGCCCACTTCGGTCCTCTCTAAGTGGGGCTTAAGGCGGTTAACATGTAGGACCCTCAAAGGGTTCCTGAGAGACTGCATGTCCACCAAGTAGGTGATAAGACTTTTGCGCTCCACAACCTCAAATGGACCTGTCCACTTATCCTGAAGTGCACACTGCTCCACTGGGGCCAAGACCCACACCTTTTGTCCAGGTTGAAGCTCTACCAGAGTGCCATTCCGGTCGTACCACCGCTTCATCTCCTCCTGGCTGGCTTCCAGATTTGCCTCAGCAAGTTGCCTGAAACGCCTAGTCTGGTTTCGGAAGGCCAGCATGTAACTGTATACATTCTGGGGAGGTTTCCTGGGAGATTGCTCCCAGCCTTCCTTTACCAAACTCAGAGGTCCTCTTACCGGGTGACCATACAGAAGCTCAAAGGGGCTGAACCCTAGAGACTTCTGTGGCACCTCTCGGTAAGCAAAGAGCAGGCATGGCAAGAGGACGTCCCACTTACGCCTCATTGGACCGTCTAGGCCCATGATCATGCCTTTGAGGGTTCGGTTGAATCTCTCAACCAACCCATTTCCTTGGGGGTGGTAAGGAGTGGTGAACTTGTAAGTTACCCCACACTCCTTCCACAGGGATTTCATATATGTGGATATGAAATTGGTCCCCCTGTCGCTCACCACCTCTAGAGGGAATCCCACTCGGGAGAAAATTCCCATCAGTGCTCGTCCCACCATGGGGGCCGTCACTGTCCTCAGAGGGATGGCTTCAGGGTACCGGGTGGCATGGTCCACCAAGACCAGGATGAACCTGTTGCCCAGGGCTGTCTTGGGGTCCAGAGGCCCCACAATATCAATACCCACTCGTTGGAATGGCGTACCGACCACAGGGAAAGGTTGCAGAGGAGCCTTGTGCTTCCCTCCGCTCTTACCACTTGCCTGGCAAGTCTGACAGGTTCTGCAGTAGGAATCTGAATTCTTGTGCATTTGGGGCCAGTAAAAGTGGGTGACAAGCCTGTCATAGGTCTTGTCCATCCCCAAATGTCCTGCTAACGGCACATCATGAGCCAGCCCCAGTAGGAAGGTTCTGAACTTCTGGGGTACCACCAGCACACGGGCTGACCCAGGTTCAGCAGCCTTAGGTTCGGAATACAGGAGGTCACTCTCCCAGTACACGTAGTGTGTCTTGGCCTGAACACCATTGGCCTGGTCTGCAGCCTGCTGCCGCATACCCACGAGAGAAGGGCATTCTTTCTGCTCCCTGCAGAATTCCTCCCTGGAGGGACCTCCTTCTTGCTGCCAATGGGTCAGCTCAGGCAGGTCTCCCAGTTCGGCAATCTGTTCCCCGGTAGGCTCCAGAGCATCCCCCTCAGGGTCTGCTTCCTCCTGGGCCGTGGGAACTTCGGGGGCCGGTTTCCCGCGCCTCCTGCGCCTTCTCCCTAAGGCCGGTTCCTGGACCTCTCCCTCAGGCTCCAGGACCCTCTCAACACCCCTACTGGCTGCCATGGACCGGGTGGTCACGCACGCCCAGTCGAGTAGACCCACCATCCTCAGATGCGTGGTCTTCTCCACCTTTTCCCAAGGGGAGCTCTCAAGGTCGTTCCCTAGCAGACAGTCTACAGGCATGTCAGTTCTCACAGCGACTTGTAGAGTACCAGAGACCTCCCCCCACTCAAAGGGAACTTGAGCCATTGGACAACGACTCTCTACGTTGTCAGCATTGACAACCCTACAGTAGGCATTGGGTACAATCTGCTCTTGAGACACCAGGTGTTGCCTCACCGAGGTCACGCTGGCTCCTGTATCTCTAAGAGCCTCAACCTTTTTTCCATTGATGGTCACTTGCCCATATTTCTTAGTGTTAGAGGGTAAGTAGGTTTCAGGGACCATCTCACTGTCTCCTAGCGAGACTAGGGTCATATGCGCGGGACCCCCACCCCCCTGGACTGCTACCTCCTCCCCAAAATTAACATTAGCTACTTGCCGGGGTGGAGCACCAGTGGGTGCTGTCTTACCAAACAGGCGACACTTAGGATCAGAGGCAATGTGACCCGGGTCACCACACCTGTAACAATTGAAGGGCCCCTTTGGAACAGGCCTACCTGTCGGGGCCCCGTTCTGCTGCGGGGCGGGGGAGGCTGAGAACCCTTCTGCTGGTTCCCTTGGGGATTACTTTGGGGGCCTTTTTGGAACCCCTTCTGTTTACCCTTGTCCCCCCCACTCTTCTGCTGGGGACCCTGCCCACCTTTGGCGGAGTCTCCCACTTGACCCTTGTGGACCCTGGTGCTGAGCCAGCGGTCCGCCTCCTCAGCAAGCTTCCTCGGGTTGGACAGCTTGCTATCAATCAGGTGCTGGCGTAGCTCAGGAAAACATTGACTGGACAAGTGCTCCCATGCAATTAAATCAAGCAGCCCTTGATAATCATTCACCTTGCTACCCTTCACCCAACCATCCAGTGCTCTGCAGAAAAAAGTTACATACTCCACATACGTACTCTCAGGGATCTTCTTAGTCTCCCTGAACCTCTGTCTATATAGCTCAGGAGTTAACCCATACCTGGTCATTAAAGCTTCCTTCATATGGGGGTATGAGGCTTGGAGATCTAAGGGTAAATCTAACAGTGTGTCACGCCCTTCAGCAAGGAACCTTCCCCACAACCCCGCTCCCCAGTCTTTCTCAGGGACCCGGTGTGAAGACATGGCCACTTCATAGGTTCTAAACCACTGCCCTATGTCATCCTTTCTAAAATACTCCTTTACTACATCTTTGGGGATGTACACCTTGGACTCTACCTGCACCGGTGGAGTGCTGCCACCAGAAGGAGCGGTGTCCAAACTTTTCGCCTTCAGCTCCAACTCCTTCAATCTTATATCATGATCCATTTGGCGTTGTTGTGCCTCTAAGGCCAACTTCTGCTTCTCCATTTCCATTTGTCCTGCCAACTTTGCCATCTCCATTGCATGCGCCCTGTCTGCTGCCCTGTCCGCCAGCTCTTCTGGGGACAGGCCTCTGGTGGGCTCCACAAAGTGGTCGGGCGGAACGATGTCCCCCGCATTCTGTGGGTCTCTTGACTCTTTCCAGGCTCTCAACGCCTTGAGGTACTGGTTCTTCTTCCTGAATCCAGTATGGGGAACTCTGAATTTCACACTGTAGCCTTTCAATTGCTCCACGGTGCAGTCCTCCAGTTTCTCCCAATCCACCTCATCCATTCCAGAAATCAGAGAGTGCTCTTCCAGCAGGAAGTGAGCCAGGCATGGCTGCAGTAATGGCAGATGTCTCAACAGTTCAAAAAATGAAAACCTGTGGCTGCGTTACTTGGTCTGCTCTCACTATCTGGTGATTAATAATTCACTGTATGCAAATTACAAATGCAAATCCGAAATCCCACCGCTGCCACCAATGTTAGACTTGGGGGTCTCTGGTTGGCGCAAGGTTGTCCTTGTGTCAAGCAGGAACCCTCTCCTCTATGTCAGGGCGCAGGATAACCCCTCGTGAATGACCCTTGCTCACCCTCTAGGTGCGTGGCGTGAGCAGCCAAGGCGATTCCTCAGGCGTTGTTGGTTAAGCACTTACAATCGCACACACAGTAAATACATCAATCCCCCCCAGAAACGGACACCAGACTTGGATATGTCGAAAAATACGCTTCTTTATGTAAAAATAGGTATATATATCTCAGCAGACTTATCACAAGACCAATAACGTTTTCGCTATGCCACCAGGTTGTAAAGCAGGCAAATGTTCTTTGTTCGTAGTTTCAAATTAGATACTTTGTAGTCTCTCGCAAATGTTACTTGTAGTTCCAGTACTTACAGAGGTCGGCTCCTGCGAACGGGGAAATAAGGCGTTGCGGGCCCCGAGCCCGATACTGGAATTCTTAAGAACGTGTAGTTGCTTTTGGGAGTCGGCACGGGAGGGTGCGACTCAGCAGTGATGGGGCACCTTTGGATCCTCTGGAGCAGGTGCGTGTAGTCAGGCAGGCGCGGCCCACGACCCTCAGCACGGCGGTGCGGGGGTCTCCTCAGCGGGGGCGGCGCGGCCTGATCTCAGGGCGAGATCGCGAAGCGGGGTCACAGGCCACGGTCCGTGCAGCTGGGGACCCGGCGGGGATCACGATCGTCGGACAAGAATTCCGGCGGGAGGGGCGATAGCGCTTCAGCGCACTCCAATAGCAGGCGGTGGCAGAGGTGCCGGCGGCCTAGCCCGGGGTAGAGAGCGACTCCGGTCGGAGCGAGGCTCTCAAGGGGGGCAAAGGCAGGCAGGCTCCCGAGTGTCACAGCCCTAGGAGGGGCGATGAGGGGCGCAGTCTTCCTCCAGCGGGATACACACACGGCTCGAGTTTCAGGACGAGCAAAGGCACAAAGAACCCACTGGTCCTGGGGTTCTGTTCAGGGGGCAAGCTCAGATCAAGCCCTTGGAGAATGTTTAAAGCACAAAGCAGCAAAGTCTTTTCAGTCAGTCTCTTCCTCTCCTTTCTCAGCAAGGCAAGCAGCAGGCCAGCTCCTCCAGCGTCTTCTTCTCCTTCTAGTCGGGCAGAGGGTCTTTGTGGTAAAACAGGATTCTGATTTCTTAGGAGCCAGGCTCCTACTTTTATACAGTGATTCTTTTGTTCTTTAGCGCCAGGGGGCCTGGGCCTGGCCCAGTCCAGTCCTGGAGCACTTTGTTATGGTGACTCTGCTCTTTCCTTTCAGCAGCAGGGCAGAGACATCAGCCGCTCCGCAGGGGGCGGGGCGCCGGCTTTGTGGTGGCAGAGCACAGGTCTATTCAAGAGTCAAGGTGTACTCCTTCCACCCATCCTGGTGTCATCTCTCTACCCACCACCTGGCAGCCAACCTGTCTCTGGGGATTCCCCAACCCTGCTCCTTACTGTTGCTAGGCAGAACACACACACACAGCAGAGGCGGACTGAAATGGTCAGGTCAGTAAATACGAACTTTCTAAAAGTAGTATTTACAAACCCAGGATATTAAAATAAACTTGACTACAAGAAGTATTTTATTATTCTGAGTTCAGGCATACTAAACTTGACAATCTACCATGCTCTCTGAGTCCACTGGGGTCACAGCGTGTAGTGACTCCAGTAGCCCATTCTGGCCTATGGAGAGCAGGTAGCCTTCAATAGTGAAAAACGAAAATGGCTGTAATTCACTACTAAGACATGCCACACACATCAGGGCATGTCCTACCTTATGCCTACAATGCACCCTGCCCTTGGGCCTACCAGAGGGGTGGCTAATATGTAGGTAAGGGAAGGTTTAGGGACTGGCAAGTGGGGGCACTTGCGCAGTCAGCGCGACAGTCCGGGACTGCACGCAGGGTCGGCGGTGGCAGACCCTAGACGCATTTTACAAGGCCGCTTTCTGTGGGTGGCGCAACCAGCGCTGCAAGCCCACCAGCAGCATTGGCATTCACAAGCCCTGGCACCCCTGGTGCACTTTACTGGGGACTGACAGTAAATCCAATAAACCAATCATGAGCATCAATTACAGGTACACTTTACCTAGGGAGCACTTGCACTGCGGCACGGATTAGCCGTGGCGCAGTGCCCTGAGCGGACAACACCAGCAAAACATCGAGGCACACCATCAAAAAAGTGGAAGGGAAACTCACGCCAAGGTGCCAGGTCTAACAACGACCAGACGTGGGGAGGCTGAAAGCAGAGTTTCCCCACGTATTTGGAGGCAAAGTAGGAAGACTAACTAAATTCACGCACAGGATCGAGCTCAGAGGGGATGCCTTACCGGTATGTCACAAGGTGAGAAACATCCCCCTAGCAGTCAGAGACCAAGTGCAACAGGAACTCCACAGACTGGAGGAAAACGGCATCATAGAACCGATCACGAGTGCAGAGTGGTTGGCCCGTTGGTGGTCGCCATGAAGCCTAACGGGAAAATACGGTTGTGTGTGGACTTGAGGGAGCTGAACAAAAACATCATCGTTGAAAGGTTTCCCTTGCCACGGATAGATGAGATGCTGGCCAACACCAAAGGAATAAAGTGGTTTTCAACAATTGATCTCACGTCCGCCTACCACCAGATTGCGCTACACCACTCCAGTAAGAAGCTGACGTCCTTTATAACCCCCTTTCGGTGCTACCAATTCCGCTGAATGCCATTTGGGTTGGCTTCGGCAGCAGCCGTATTCCAGAAGCTAATGCACAGTCTATTCCGCAAGATCGAGGGAGAGGAATACTTCCAAGACGACATCCTAATAATGGGCAAAGACAAGGCGGACCATGACACCAAGTTATCCACCGTCCTCCAAGTGTTGGAACGCAATGGACTCACGGCGGAGTGGGAGAAGTGCCGGTTTGGGATGACGTCAGTTATGTACCTGGGGCATGTGATCAGTGACCAGGGGATCACCCCCAAACAGTCCAATGCCAAGGCAATATGTGATGCTCCGCCACCCAAGTCGAAAGAAGACGTAAGATCGTTCCTAGGCATGGCGGAGTTCTATAGCAAATTTGTTCCCCACTTCGCCACGAAGACGCACCACTTGAGACAACTAATACGGAAAAAAACCAAATTTGAGTGGACTGAGGAAACACAAGAGGAGTTCCGCAGGATAAAAGCGGACATCAGCACGGCTGTTCCGCTGAGCGGATATGATCCCCGGGCCGGGACAATCCTGACGACGGATGCCAGTGACCGGGGTCTGGGAGCAGTCCTTATGCAGGAATTGGAAGGTGGAGACTTGGCCACCCTCAGCTTCGCATCCCGATCGCTGTCTCCCACTGAACAAAAGTACAGCGTCATAGAAAAAGAGATGCTAGCAGTACTATGGGCCATGGGCAAGTTCCGCCAGTTCTTATGGGGAACGAGATTCCGATTGAGGACAGACCACAAGCCCTTGATCAAAGTACTAACATCGTCAGGACATGCCACGGCGACGCCCCGCATCGCGAAGATGATGCTGAAGTTGTTGGACTACAGATATGATGTGGAGCACATCCCAGGGCAAAAGAACAAAGTAGCCCACTACCTTAGTCGAGCAGCGGCCATGGAGGAAGCCCCCAAGACATCGGAAGACGAGGACTGTAAAGTAGCATTCATGGACGATCACGAACAAGTGATAAGCATGCACGAATGGAGGGAAGCGTACGAGACAGACACAGACATGGAAGCAGTCAAGCAATGTTTCCTAAGGGGATGGACGGAAAAAAAGCACTTGGGAGCAATGCTTAGGAAGTTCTTTGAAGTGAGGGAAGAGTTGTCTGTCTGCGACCAAGGGATCTTCCTGAGGAGAGGGGAAAAAGTAGTCCCCCCGAACAACTTGATACCACACCTGCTGACTCTCATCCACGAGGGCCACCTGGGTATCGTCAAGACAAAATTGAGAGTGAAACAAGTGTATTGGTGGCCGGCGATGGACAACCAGATAGAGAGGCATGTGCGGGAGTGTAGCCAGTGCCAAGGAGCTGACAAATCCCTGAGCCTCCTGCGACCACCCCAGGGGAAGTTTGACAACCCGGTGAATCCTTGGGAAGACCTGGCCATAGACATACTCGGGCCGATTCTGGACAAGCAGGGCATCCAGAAATATGTGTTGGTTCTTGTGGACAAGTACTCCAAGTGGCCGGAGATGGATGTACAAGAGGACATGGATACGGACAAGATACTAAAGTTCCTAACGGCAGTATTTCTCAGGGAAGGCATCCCACGCTCCATCCTAAGCGACAATGGGCCTCAATTTGTGACCGACAAATGGAACACGTACATGGCGAGGAACGGCATTAGGATAAAACACACGTCGATATACCACCCCGCGGGGAATGGTCAAGCCAAAAGATTCAACCGTGTCATCATGGGGTCGGTGCAAGCGGCGATTGCGAGCGGAAAGGACTGGGAAAAGGAACTGAAGAGTATGGTGTGGGCGTATAGGAACACACCTACCAGCACGGGGTACAGCCCCTTCCAGATCTTGAGGGGTAGAGACCCCTTTACGAAAGATAATGTGGTGTGGAAGGAGTGAACCATCACGAGCAAGTGGTCACCTGCTGTAGTACGTCACAACCTAGAGAGAGCTCAAAAGATATATGTGGAACACTACAACAAAAGGAGAAGTGTCAAAGAGACGGAGCTCGAGAAGGGAGAGTGGGTGCGTGTTAAGTTGGCCCAGTTGCGAAGGAAGGGGGACAGCAAATTTAGCGCACCGATGCAGGTGGAAGAAGTTTACAACCGTTCTGCCCTACTCAGCGATGGGAAGGTGTGGTCGCAGGACCGCATGTCCAAGTGCACCAAGATCATGCAGTGGGACGGACGGGAAAATGGACAAGGGATACCGTCCCGGACCCAAGGGACTGAGTCAAGGCTAGCAGACAACACATCAAGCAACCCAAGAGAAAGTGGAGGTGAAGCGGACGTAAATGATGATGAGGGTCTGGGTAACTCGGAACCTTGGGGAAGCGGTAGCAGATCTCCGGGGGAAGGAGTGATCCCAAACACCGGGAGGGAAGACCAGAGAACCTCCAGAGAGAGTGCCGTCCCAACCTCAGGCACTCCTGTGAGGTGTACCCGGAGTGGAAGGACTGTGGTGAAACCTACGAGGTTTAGAGACTTTGAGATGGAGGACTGATGGGGAATGCACGCAAGTAATAATTTTTCTTGTTGTGATGACGTAGGCACGCAGCGGCCATTTTGGGCTTAGTAGCGCCGAGTCTGTGCACGGGGAAGACGGCCCCCGGCGCTCTCCCTCCGAGAGTAATTATCGTTTATATAAGGAATAAAGAGATCGTTATTACCACTTACCTGCGTGTCCCTGCAATCATTATCCCTGCAAGCTACCCACTACACATACTGCTTTCCAATCCTAAAAAAAAAAAAAAAACGAGAGTCCTGCAGTGAATGAAAATTACCTGTACCGCTGAATCTGCGGCTGTTGTTCAGAAAATAAACTTGACTGACGATCGAGATCTGAGAGAGGAGAAAACCATCTGTCAGCTATCCCATTGAAGAAACAAAACTCCGCACGTATCGCATAAAAAGGGCCTCCGATACCACTTACCGAGTCTAGTATGAAAATCACTCGTAACTCTAAATCACCAACTCGCCTGCATGACTCCGATGCCAGAACGCCAATATATTAACGTGTCCACAACGTCAATACACCCCATGTGATCTAGGTGCGTGCTCAGAAATCTTAAAGGTGTAAGCACCTAAGTGTCAACTAACTTTATTGACATCGATGCGTTCCCAACTGAGTTAGTCACGAAACTCAGTAACATATTTTTGCAAGATAGAAACGAGTGTCACCGAACCACTACAAGCCGATTCCATTCCAGAGTAAAATGACACGCTTAAATAAAAACGATGCCTGAGATGTTTCCTCAACTAGACTAGCATACCGTCCTTATCAACAAAGAAATGAAGTGTAAAGGTTAGAGAATATGGCTAAACTCTGTGAAAACGAAACAAAAAGAAAAAAGAAAGAGGAAGAATGCTAAATGATGACAGGTTATGATCAAAAGTACTAGGAAAAGAAACTGCACTGTAAATCAGATCATGCAGTGCAAGTGAATCAAATTGAATAATAGTGTGTGCAAGTGCAGATGTACATAGAAGATATCACAGGTGTAAAAAATGCATAAACAATAAACTGAATAAGCAGATCTACAGCTTATCATAAAAAGCATAACATTTCATAATGATCATTTAACCCTTTAGGAATGATTGTATCAAGAAATGTTATCCAAACGGTTTATCGTTGAGCTAACTGAGTGTTGATATCAGTGCCTGCTCTTTGTCTAATGGATTCTAAAATAATGAATCTAAGTTGCGGAATGGTGTGTGACGTGTCTAACCAATGTGCTGCCGAAGAAGAGTGTCTATTCTTATTACGTATCATGCTTTTATGTGCTATGATGCGTGTTTTAATTTTACGACAAGTTCTCCCCACGTAAATCAAACCACATGGACAGCGTATTGCATATATGACTCATTCTGTGTTGCAAACTGAAGTATGTTTGAATTTAATTCTTTTCCCCGAATGTGGATGATGAAAAGTGTTACCCAGAATGACATTTCCAGTTGTCCACAATTAAAACATTTTCTCATTCCCTTGAATGCTGAGGTCGGTTGCGTGGGTCTTGGTTTCAGAAGATCTCTCAAGTTCTTAGAACAAGTATGCGCAAACAGGGGTTTATCCAGAAAAACGTCCTTAAAATCTGTCTCTTTTTCCACAATTTCCCATCTCTGCCATACAATCTTCTTAATTGTTGTGGCTTCACGAGAATGTTTGAAAACGAATACTTCACGTTTGTTTTCCCTTTTCTGTTTCTTCAAGAGAAGATCCTCACGTTTTTTCTTGTCCACAACTGACCTGGCATTTTCAAGTATCTCTGATGGGTATCCCAGTTTCCGATATCTTTCTGCTTGAGCTTGAATGAGTGTGTCTGATTCTGCTGCATTAGAAGAAATTCTTTTAATCCTAATGAATTGTGAAACCGGAAGGTGTCTTTTTAATGAGATCGGATGGAAAGTAGAAAAATGTAAGGCGTTATTTTTGTCGGTAGGTTTACGATAAACTGAAGTTTCTAAACCCGGTACTGTATTTCATATTTCGATGTCCAAAAACTACATGCGCTCCAACAACTGGCGACACGCGACCGGACGTCATGTCGCCCAGCAAGCAAGGAGCGCGCCGGAGCGAAGGCAGAAGCCGGCACCATGACAGCGCAACCTCGAGGTCCAAGCGCAACGCCCTCGAAGAAAGAAGAGAGTGACAGCCCTGTCCCCCCGAAAATCAGAGGAACACAGGTGGGCTGAATAGACCAACAAGGGAGAAGACCGAGAACTCGCCCAGCAAGCCAAGAGCACACCCTGACACACCAGACAGCCACCAAGGCGGACCGACGTCCCTGGATACAGCTCCATGGGTGAACCGAACATAAGCCGCAGCAAGCGCAAACCGCGTCTCATCCCTACGCTTCCCCAGGCGACCGTCCATCTCCAAGCGTCGGCAGTCTAAGTCAAGTGGCATCCCTGCTCCTGTCCGCAGATGCCACGGGTAAAGATCAGCACTGAGTGTCCGTCCTCACACTGCCTCAAGATGGAGTCGGCAGTGGCCCCAAGCCAGGCAAGAGAGGATCCACACACTCTATGTGTCAAGCCGCCACAGACACTCAACCTCAGCAAGGCGGAGGCACATGGCTGCCAAGTTCCTCCTGACATCCAACTCTCCCAGGAAGTCACCATCACCTGTCATCCCGAGTCACCACATGGCTGGAAACCACCATCACGCCAGCCATCAGCACACGCGTCAAACACCACTACCAGAGTACCAATGGACCGGAGTCCTACACCGTTGCCACACCTGCCGACTAAAGAAATCAGAAGCTACCTGTGAACCTGGCCTACACCGGAACTGCAGCAGCGAGAGCAAGTCTTAGCCAAGACCCACCCACCCGTGAGGGTTGTGCCTGCGACTGAGTAACGGCTTCTTGGCAGTCCTGCAGATGCCCCAGTTGGCACACAAGCGGCCCCAGCGCAGCCCTCCTGCAGTCCCGCAGCAACCCCGACAACGGGCCTCCCCAGGCGGGAGTGTGAGAAGAGACATTGCCCCACCCACAAGTTGTCGGTTACTGCCAAGCGGTTCGACAGAAGCAATCGATCAGGCAACACTTCTGTGAACTCTCACCTGGGACTCCATCCATGTCCATGACGCAACCCACTATAAAGAACTGTTAGAACTCACCACAGACCATCACCGACGTCAGCAAGGTGGGAGCCATGCAAGACCGCAAGACGTGTCATCATCAGTGAACTGACTGTATGTAGCAGACGTCTCCAAGCCAGCGGTCATGTCCTGAACCCCTCAGGTTAAACTACGGGTGCCCGCCGAGAAGATCCTGCTGCAATCAAATTCACCAGCTCATGTTTGACGTCGTCCTGCCACCTGACGTAGAAGACTGATGGACCCTGTGGTATTTAGTTAGCCGTTTGTTTTGTCCCCACAGGGTGGACTAAGGTTTTGTTTGTTCTTCAATAAAGTTGGGGAGGAATGTAGTGACCAGCAGGACACGTTCTAGTGTCCCACAGGAAGCTGTACTCCCAGCCACTTCCCTGAGGGCTGGACACACTGCACCCACACACCCATCCATCATGGGTGTCACGAGCGACGTGGCCCTGCCAATAAAAGGGGCCGGGTGCACGTGCTTGTGGCCAGTTACTACATTGCAATCCACTAGTGTATGTGTCTGTCTGTTCCTTGATGTGGGCCTGAGGCCCAACATCACAGGGAGGAGGGCAGGGGGCTCCAGGTGGAGGTCCTGTCATAGCTAATATTAAATGTAGCCTTGAAAATGTATGTATGTATGTATGTGCGTGCACCTACCCACCCACCCATCACACATTTACACACACACACACACACACACACACACACACACACACACACATATATATATATACATACATGACTACACACAAACCGCGACAGGCTAGATATAGAAGTAAGAGTAAAGGCTTTAGTCCTATCTTTATTTCTGTTTTGTCCTGGTTTTAAGTTCTCAAAATCTGGTCACCTAGTATCATTGCTCATTCATTTACGTACCTGAGAGGGAGTGGGTAGCGCCCCCACGCTAACGCCGGAGAGAACCATCCCCAGGTGGGACTCTGGCAGGAGACCTGCAACCTGCCCCAAACCTCAGCAGGTGGCCACACCCGCAGAAAAAAGATGGCAGTCACCAGAAGTGGTTAAACAGTGGCAGACTCAGAATTGTGGCCGGGCCACCCTCCCTGGCGTTAGTTGATCCTAAGTGTGGATGGTCCCATGACACCAGGCAGAGGTCAAAGTGCAAACCCACCAAAGGCTACTACGTGTTTACTGGACATAGGAAGGTGAAGGTGTGCTTAACAACTCCACCTTGCAGCCTTCAGTGTGGGGCATTCTCCCAGCATGCCTTTGCCCTCAGTGTAGGGGTGTGGTGACCCCCACCCGCATTGGGGAACCTGATCTGTAGAGAGGGGTATTTATAAGGCGAGGCGCCTGCGCGTCACAGTGACGTCATCAGTGCCCATCCACCCGGAAGAAGGGATTGTGAGCCAGGGTAAATTGTGTCTTTTCATGGAAGAGTAGGGGTCTTTGGAATCTGGATAGGACACCCTGCCTGGTACTCGCCAGGGTGGGAGAGGGTTTAGATGTGGGCACCTGATCTGTAGAGAGCGGTGTTTATAGGCCTATGAGTCACAGTGACGTCATCCACGCCCATCCACCCGGATGCAGGGATTGGGAGCCTTGGTAAGAAGGTGTCTTTTCGTCGAGGAGTAGTGGGCTTGGGAGTCTGGTGAGATACCCGCCTGGCACTCGCCAGAGTGGGAGAGGGTTTAGACGTGGTCCTTCCTAGCTCCAAGCGACAGTCAGGAAGGCCTCTAATGGGCAGGAAGACAGGGATACCCAGGAGGTATTTCAGAACGCCATCGTGAAGGGCGCAGGTGCATGGTGCCTCCCCTGACTGTGTGACATCACTTAGGGGCATGGGTGCATACACTGGCATAGAAGCCATCGGTGTGTTTTAGGGACCGGACCAGGTCTGGCCCCGGATTGGTTGGTCTCAGACTTTAGGGGCCAGGTGAACATACCTTTGTCTTTTACAGTTACCTATTAGCGACATTTTGTGATTCGCTATATGGTAATCGAAAACAGCAATGTACAAATATGTGTTTCACATATTTAGCAATACCCAGTGGGTTGCCAATAGACCTACCTCATGAATATTAATGAGGTAGGTCTCGGTCTACAACCCATTGGGAATCACAAAAAGTCTCAGGGATGGTGGCCTGCTAGGGTCAGCAGACCACCTTGTCTGTGATTGCTTTTAAATAAAGCAAGTTTTTTTTTTAATGCAGCCCATTTTCCTTATATGAAACCGGATCATCTTTTCAGTTTTTTTAAGAGTAGGTAGTGGTCCTGCCTGCTCTTAAAAATGTTGTTACAAACTTTCCCAAAGGGGAAGGGGTCACTTGGGTAACCCTTCCTGTTTTTGCGAATGGGTTACCACTAACTCGGAGTTGGTGGTAAAATATAAATGTTTTTCAAACTCCCTTCGGTCGCAAAACATTCACAGATACCACTGCGAGCGGCAATCAGGAAGGGATGCCCTTAACACGCCCATATTAATACTGAATCGCAAACCCATTTCCGATTCGGTACTAGGTTAGCGAATCACAAAATAAGGCTTTGCGCATAAAAAATGCTTATTTCCAGGCTTTAATGGCCGGATTCTGCAAATTGGACTGTTTGCGACCTAAAAAAAGCGTTTTACATCTGGCCCATGGTTCAGTTCAGCAGTGCTAACCTTGGGATACAGCCACGGTAGCCCATAAGGCATGTCCATCAAAGGAGAAGAGTTCCTTGGGAAAGAGCCACGGTAACCCATAAGGCGTATCCGTCAAAGGGTCAGAGTTGCTTTGGACAGAGTCACAGAAGTCAGAGAGGCATGTCCGTTAAAGGGTCCGAGTTCCTTGGGACAGAGCCGTGGTAGCCCATTAGTCATGTCCATCAAAGGGGCTGAGTTAATTGGAACAGAGCCACAGTAGCACGTAAGGCATATCAGTCAAAGGGGCAGAGTTAGCCACATCTCCGGGACAAGACATGGTCTTAAGGGGGCGGCGAAGGGATGTTTGAGTGCTTCCAAGGAAGTGCCGAAGATGAGACAAGAGTCAATGATCAGCCCGGTTTGCCCAGTGTGTGTTGGTGCAGTCTGCATTCAACAGGGGCCGATGGGTCTCGCCTTTAGATGAGGGCGGGGAGTGGTCATGTTAAATGGAGACCCTCCTAGATGGATAGGAGGGTTCAAAAGAGACCCTCAGAGATGGGTAGCAGGGTTCAAACGAGATACTCTGAGATGGGTAGGAGATCCTCCGAGATGGGCAGGAGACCCTCACAGATGGAGAGGAGACCGTCAGAGATGGTTAACAGGGTTTAAAGGAGACCCTCTGAGATGGGTAGGAGGCTCTCAGAGATGGGTATTAGGGTTCAAAGTAGATCCTGAGAGATGGGTAGGAGACCCTAAGACCTCGGTAGGAGACCCTCAGAGATGGGTGGGACATCCTCAGAGATGCGTAGCAGGGAACGAAGGAGACCCTCAGAGATGGGTAGCAGGGATCAAAGAAGACCATCAGAGAAGGATAGCAGGGTTCAAAGGAGACACTCAGAAATGGGTAGGAGACCCTCAGAGATGAGTAGGAGACCCTCAGAGAGGGGTAGAAGGGTTCAAAGGAGACCTTCAGAGATGGTTAGCAGACTCTCAGCAATGGATAGGAGACCCTCCAAGTTGGGTAGCAAGTTTCAAAGGAGACCCTCAGAGATTGGTATTAGACCCTCAGAGATGGGTAGTAGACTCCCAGATATAGGTTAGAGGCACTCGGAAATGGGTTGTAGGGTAAAACAGAGACCCTTAGAGTGGGTAGGAGGGTTCAAAGGAAACCCTCAGGGATGGGTAGGAGGGTTTGAAGGATATACTCTGAGATGGGTAGGAGACCCTCCAAGATGGGTAAGAGACTCTTAGAGATAGCTAGCTGGGTTCAAAGGAGACCCTCAGAGATGGGTAGGAGACCCTCAGAGATGGGTGGGAGGGTTCAAAGGACACACTTGGAGATGGGTAGGAGACCCTCAGAGATGGGTATATGTTATAATATGTTATGTTATATGTTATACTGGTTTATAGCGCGCACAGCTACTCAACAGAGTGTCCCGGCACTAGTCAATGGGAGACCGACCAGGGCACCTGGATTAACTGTTAAAGACCCAGGTCTTTAGTTTCCTCTTAAAGATGTCCAGGTTGTGTGTTAGACGAACGTCTGATGGAAGCTTGTTCCAGTAGAGTGGGCCCAGATAGGAAAAGGATCTCCTGCCTATTCTGAGGTGATTGATGCGGGTCAGGGCGAAGGGTGCGTACTGGAATGTGTATCTCTCACCCTCTCACTGAGATAGGAAGCACCAGTATCATGCATGGCCTTATGCATGAGGACCATAGTCTTAAAGACCACCCTCTTTTTTATAGGGAGCCAGTGAAAATCTCTCAAGTGAGGGGTCATGTGAGACCTTGGTGGGAGTCTAAGCAGGAGTCTCGCCGTTGAGTTCTGCACCACCTGCAGTCTATTGAGAAGATAGTCTGGGAGACTGAGGTACAGAGCATTCCCATAGTCAAGTCTCGACGTAATCAGGACCGGCACCACCTTTCTAACAGCAGACTCAGATAGAAGAGATAGAAATGTTTTCTACATGCGAAGAATGCTGAAGCAGGAGCCAACTAGAGCTTGAATCTGAGGTTGGAAGGAGAGGAGAGCTGTCAATTTTGATCCATAAGTTCTTCACGCAGTTTTGAGGGGAACCAGGGTGCGGCAAATCGCTCAGCCAGCAAGGTTCCACTAACTTGTGAGGGACATCACTGAATGTCACAATCTCAGTTTCATCTGGATTGCACCTTAAATGGTGCAATTCCAACCAGTGAAACACCTTGATGAGACCAAAGGAGACCCTCAGAGACGGGTAGCTGGGTTCAAAGGAGACCCTCAGAGATGGGTGGGTGACCCTCAGAGATTGGTAGTAGAGTCCAAAGGAGACCCTCAGAGATGGGTAGGAGACCATCAGAGATGGGTGGGAGACCTTCAGAGATGGGTAGCTGGGTTCAAAGGAGACCCTCAGAGATGGGTGGAGACCCCCAGAGATAGCTAGCTGGGTTCAAATGAGAACCTCAGAGATGGGTGGGAGGGTTCAAAGGAGACCCTCAGAGATGAGTAGGTGACCCTCAGAGATTGGTGGGAGAGTCCAAATGGGACCCTCAGAGATGGGAATGAGACCATCAGAGATGCGTGGGAGACCTTCAGAGATAGGTAACTGGGTTCAGAGTAGACCCTCAGAGATGGGTAGAAGGCCCTCAGAGATGGGTGGTAGGGTTCAAAGGGGACCCTCAGAGATGGGCAGGAGACCATCAGAGATGCGTGGGAGACCTTCAGAGATGGGTAACTGGGTTCAGAGGAGACCCTCAGAGATGGGTAGCAGGCCTTCAGAGATGGGTGGTAGGGTTCAAAGGAGATCCTCAGAATGGGTAGGAGGCCCTCTGAGATGGGTAGGAGATACCCAGAGATGGGTGGGAGACCCTCAGAGATGGGTAGCTGGGTTTGAAGGAGAACCTCAGAGATGGGTTTTGAGACCCTCAGAGATGGATGGCAGGGTTCAAAGGAGACCCTCAGAGATGAGCAGGAGACCCTCATAGATGGTAGGAGGGTTCAAAGGAGACCCACAGAGATGGGAAGGAGACCCTTAGAGATGGGTAGGAGATCCCCAGGGATGGGTGGGAGACCCTCAGAGATGGGTAGTTTGGTTCAAAGGAGATCCTCCGAGATGGGTAGGAGACCCTCAGACATGGGTAGTTGGGTATGAAGGAGATCCTCAGAGATGCGTAGGAAACCCTCAGAGATGGGTAGTTGGGTTCGAAGGAGATCCTCAGAGATGGGTAGGAGACCCTCATAGATGGGTAGTTGGGTTCAAAGGAGATCCTCAGAGATAGGTGGCAGACCCTCAGAGTTGGGTTTTTGGGTTCAAAGGAGACCCTCACAGATGGGAAGGAGACCCTCCAAGAAAGGTAGGAGACCCTGCAAGATGGGTAGGAGACCCGCTGTGATGGGTGGGAGGGTTCGAAGGAGATCCTCAGAGATGGGCAGATGGGTACAAAGAAGATCCTCATAGATGGGTATTTGGATTCGAAGGAGATCCTTAGAGATGGGTAGGAGACCCTCAGAGATGTGTTGTTGCGTTCAGAGAGCTCCTCAGAGATGCATTTAAAGAGGACAGCATGAGGCACGGGAGAAGACAATGAAGGCCTGCTATTCTATATCCAAAGTTCACACCAGCAGACACCTACAAGATGGCTGACCCGCCTCTTAAAGAGGTTAGAGAGGGATCCCTAACCTCACACCAGGAGACACATGGCCAGCTCTAGGGCGGTGCGATCGGTGCCACTGCACCGGGCGCTGACTTAGGGTGGGGGCGCTGTGTTTGCAAGTATATTAGGTTATAAAAGTCCCTGTTGCTGTGTTCTGGCCTCGATAACTCCAGGTGATTAATGTCCTTCCTGGATCTAAAGCGAAGTTTGACAAGTTGTAAGGTAGCACAGAGGATTAATATACTTACTGCAAAGAAAGTGTACTATGCAGATTACAGAGTGCATATAATATAAATAGGTCAGCGGTTAGTGCTTTTGTCAGATCATTTTGTTTCTTGCATTTTATAAGTTAAAAATCTAATATAGAGCAGTGAACTATTAACTGTCATCAAAGAGCTAAATGCTAAATGCAAGGTATAGATTAGAGCTTTCTGATTTACCCCCCTCTCCCCCCAGTTTTTCATTACCCTTATGTTGCAAAAAGGGTTTTTTTGGATAGAAAATAATTATTATTAGTAAAAACAACCCCCAACTATAGTGTTAAATTTTAAATTCTGAGTTTGTGCTTCTCCCGGCCAAGCACACTTAAACTGTACTGCCTACCAGTATGGATAACAGGTTACTCTTACACCTCATAATCCTGTGCTTTATGTAATATTTCCTATACACTGATCTACATATGTATTATTGTCTGTGTGTGATGTAAAATAACACCCTACACTGGTACGGGTGGTGCTATAAAACAAATTTAATGCATCTGAGAGAAAGTGGTTATGTAGACGAGGGGCACTGTTAAAGGGTGGTAGTGAGGGAGTCTGTGACGGAGGTGGTCATAGGGGGGTGCCAACAAACATTGTCACACCGGGCGCCACCAGCACTAAAGTCGGCCCTGAGGAGACACCTCCAAGATGGCTGACCCCGTGTCTTAAAGAGGTTGGAGAGGGATCCCAAACCTCACACCAGGAGACACCTCCTAGATGGCTGACCCATCTCTTCAAGATGTTATAAAGGGATCTTGGGGCGAGAGAGATGGGACGCTTGCAGAATCCGCGTTGAGGACGTAACCATGTAACAGGGTGGGGAAGCGGAGTTCAAGAGACTCCTTGAGAGCGCCCAAGGATGTACCGGAAGGAAGTGATCCCGTTCAACGAATACTGCGGAGCGCTGCTCCTGTGTCATTCGAGGCATCCGCGGGCACGTGATCACGTGACGTCAAACACCAAGAGATAAAAGCAAGATGAAAATATTAATATCAAATACTGGCTCCAACCCACAGCTAGAACGAGAGCCGGAGATTGCAGACAAGGCTGTACTTTAATTATTTTATAGCGGCCACATTGTGCCATGATGATGAGAAAAAAGATTATAGATTAAGAATCACTGCATGGAAGCAGCACAAACTGAATTTTAACTCGACTTGTCACACTTTGCTATGATTTGTTATGTTATGTTCCTATGTAATGTATGTTGTGTAATGTTATGTATGCCATGCTTTGCTATGGTATGGTATACTAAGTTAAGTTCCTGCATGTGCTGTTATGCTATGGTAGGTTTTGATTTTGATTATGTTCTTTTTTTTTTTTTACCATTCGTACCTTTATGTAGAGCGCTCTTCCACCCCATAATGGGCCATATTCTCAAGGAGCTATCGCCGAGTTATTGGCACCTTAACGCAGCCAAATTTGAGATAAACTTACCACCCCATTCACAAGCTGGTGCAAACAGCCCATATCACCAGTTTTCCGGCGATAGCAGCCGCAAAATCATCGTTAAGGATGACCCCGGCAACCATCGTTAATGAGATGCAGAGTACGCGTTCCCGAGCAAAAAGCCAAGACAACACCACACCACAACATTCTCAACGACCAGCCTGATCTGCGATAAGATCACAAAACATGGGCGCGTTAGCACCAGGAAACTAACACCTGCTCCGACCTGGTGCATAGTCCGACGACAACCTGCACCACAAAAGAGAGCCCAGCCCAGAGCCACACCTGAAGAACAGCAGATGTCATGGATCCACAGAACATGCATCCCGGAGCCCCAAAAGGGCAACATCACCCACCGCCATCACCCCAGGACCTCACCTTCCCCCCCGGGGGCCCCACTCCGGGCACCCCCCACCCACCCCCGGACAAAGATATGTTACATCAACCACACAGAAACATATACCAAATACCCGCATGACGTCGCACAATCACATCTGGTGACATGCATGTTTCGTCACAAAAATGAGCATCACACATTCACCTTCAAAGCAACAAATGAAAATGTATTGAAATAAACACAGAACAGAAATGAAGACACATGTCGGCTCCCCTCGGGACAATCTGTAGGTCACAGTCTGCAAGACAAAAATCATGATGAGAAGGTGTGTCCTGCACACATCAAAGGACAGAGATAGAGCGAAGGAGAGAGAGAGCGAAGGAGAGAGAGAGAAAAAAGGAGAGACAGAGCGAAGGAGAGGGAGAGCAAAGGAGAGAGAGAGCAAAGGAGAGAGAGAGCGAAGGAGAGGGAGCGAAGGAGAGATAGAGCGAAGGAGAGGGAGCGAGAGAAAGTCGGACAGAGAGGCGGAGCAAGAGGAAGACGGACAGAGAGGGGGAGCAAGAGAAACTCGGACAGAGAGGGGGAGAGAGAGATAGGACAGAGAGGGATATACGAACAGATAGGGGGAGAGAGAGCTAGAGAAAAGAAGAGAGGGACAGGGAGAGAGAGTGCCAAGACTGTGCACCCAGGCCACATTGCCCACCTACTGCCACCGGTGTGTCTCCAACCACGTGCTGGTATGTAGTGCAGTTCACCAGGTCCCACATCTGAGACAGACCCGCCATCTGAAACAGAGTCCAGATGCCTGAATGGCAAAGTACACCCAATTGCACAAGACATCATGGCCTGACCGCCCCAGCGCACCCAGGCCTCACTGCTCACCTTCCGCCATCGGAGTGTAGAAAAGAGGGCCAACCATGTGCCGCTGCAAGCCACAAGCCCGGGGCCCGCAGACATGGCACCCTCCACATCAAGCAGCCCCGCTCCGCAGGCCACCAGGTCTCACATTTGGTGCTGGGTCTTGATTACTCCATGGCAGAGGACATACCAGTGCACCCGGCCTCTTTGCAGGCTGCACACCCACTCAGCCTCATAGGTGCCACTGACTCTGTGATCCCGAGGCGACGCCACGTGGCGGTAGGCCTGTGCTGCACGCTGGCTCAGGCCTACACTGCAGTCCAGCAGGGCACACAGAACCTGAGCCGTCCGGACCGCCGGGACGGGGCATCATCACAGGCTGCACACCCGCTCAGAACTTAAGGTGCCCCTACCTCTGTGCACTGAAAGTCACCGTCCCGTGGCGGTGTGGCTGTGCCGGCCGCAGTGTATCCGGTGCCACCAAGTCTGTGCCCCCACAGTCATGGAGCCTCTATGATTGGGTAACGTGGTGCGGACGCCCCTGGGTCCCCATGCCTACATGCACACCACACGGATACACTCCGAGAAAGGTTGGAAATGGCGTCGTGCACATGCGCCCGGCCCTTTTTATTGGCTGGGTCACATGTGCTGTGACGCGTGTGCTGGCTGGGTCGGGTGTGGGTGTAAATCAACCATGAGGGAGTGGCCGTGGCATGCTGACAACTAGACCTGTGAGCAGCAGATCACTACAGGGGAGTCCTGACACACCTGGAGCGTAAGCATAGTGGGCTGGCATGGTGTATGCCACTCCAGCGTAAGGGTTTGAACAATGACCCCGGGGGTCTGTGCGTGGTTCCGTACGGGGCTGGACAAGGAAGTAACAAATGTGTGTGCTGCTGTTGTTGCATCGGCGCCACCCGGACGACAATCGACAATGTTTTACCCTGTGACCCAAGTCCAACGACATGAGCCACATGGACGTAAGGGGAATTCACTAACCCCACATCCATCCATGCTACCACACTTGAAAGACCATAGAGACAACACATCTGTATGATTCTGAATGTTTAATGCACATTCAGTGGAGTGTTGCATCTGGAACAGTACAGGGCCATGCAAGCCCCACTTTCAAATGTTGGTCCGTGGAGGGCCAGCCAGAGTAATTCAGGGAACGACCAGTCCAAAGGAAGTGGGAGAGTTCAGTCCGTAGTCAGATAGCTGTGTCATTGGCGATCAAACAGGTTATGGCAGTCCATGTTGAGGTCCAAGGTGAGTGTCACAGAGTGTATCAGGGGACAGTGGAAGATCATGATGCAGAGGGCAGAACCAAGCTGAAACGTGCCATGATTCGTAGGTGGCGTCTACCGCTTCCTTCTGACCACAAGGGCAGATTCATCCGCATCTTCGTCCCCTGCTGTGTCTTGTGCCTCACATGTGAGTGGTGCTGGCCTTTCTCCAACACTATGTGGCAGTGACACCTTAGGGGCCGGAGGTGGAATGTCTGCCGCACTGTGTGACACTGACACTTCAGGGGGCGGAGATGTGGATGTAGTGGTAGCAGCAGCATGCATCTGCGCCAAGCCTTGCGGCAGCAATGCCATGAGGATGGTTTTGAGGTCATTGTGGAACCCAGATACCTCTCGCCGGTGTGCAGCCGTGGAAGCCGCTCCTTCTGCATTGGCCGGCTCCATGTTCTCCATGAGCCTCCGCATAAGTCCCATCTCCCGGGTGAGCTCGCTGGAGCCACTCTGACTAGACAGTCGTTCTTGTCTCACAGTCAGGGCTCTAGCGATGTCAGCCTTGGTTCATTGGAGAGCATGGAGCGGACTGTGGGTGTCCGTTAGGGACTGTGAGTGGCCCTGATGGGACTTTGACACCCATGTATGGCATCTAGTTTGTCTGCCATGCGGTTGAAGCCCACCCACACCTGTTCAGCCAGCTGCTCCTGGCATCCCAACACTTCGGTTAGTGATGGACTAAAGCTTGCCCCATCTTGCTCTTCGGTTAGTGATGGACTGAAGCTTGGCCTATCTCGCTCATCGATTAGTGAGGGACTGAAGCTTGGCCCATCTCGCTCTTCGGTTAGTGATGGACTGAAGCTTGGCCCATCTCACTCTTCGGTTAGCGATGGACTGAAGCTTGGCCCATCTCGCTCTTCGGTTAGTGATGGACTGAAGCTTGGCCTATCTCGCTCTTCGGTTAGTGATGGACTAAAGCTTGGCCCATCTCGCTCTTCAGTTAGTGATGGGCCTAAGCTTGGCCCATCTCGCTCTTCGGTTAGTGATGGACTGAAGCTTGACCTATCTCGCTCTTCGGTTAGTGATGGACTGAAGCTTGGTCCATCTCGCTCTTCGGTTAACGATGGACTAAAGCTTGGTCCATCTCGGTCTTCGGTTAACGATGGACTGAAGCTTGGCCCATCTCGCTCTTTGGTTAGCGATGGACTAAAGCTTGGTCCATCTCGCTCTTCGGTTAACGATGGACTAAAGCTTGGTCCATCTCGGTCTTCGGTTAACGATGGACTGAAGCTTGGCCCATCTCGCTCTTCGGTTAGTGATGGACTGAAGCTTGGCCTATCTCGCTGTTCAGTTAGTGATGGACTAAAGCTTGGCCCATCTCGCTCTTCAGTTAGTGAATTCTCCTATATGGATGGTTTTGAGGGTTCTTGAGAGATATTTGGTGCGGATCTGAAGATGACGGGTAGTCTGTAGAGTTGGCGAGGTATGGGTAACATCTGGCTGCACTGTAATCGATCGGCTATTTTTCTGACAACAGTTTTTTGGAAGAATTGCATGACCCATTGATCAAAAATCCTGACCCCAAAAAACATTTTGCAGGCCCTGCACTTTCATACCTCCTTATTATAGAAGCTAGCAGCTCTCCTGGTGCCTCGGTTGTTATTGAGTTCACTCGCTTCCCAAGCAAATGAAGTCCCCAGAGAACAAAACTGCAGATGAAATGGTCTGACTGATGTGGAAATCTGAAACTGCACTTTGTAGCAGTAGCTTGACCTAAAAGCAAACATCAGCAGCAGAGCATCATTGTGTTAGACCTGCATTTCATTTACTGCCCGCTGAAGTGCTCGTCAGGAGACATATAGTATTCCGCGCAGGAGGCCGGGGATCAATGCAACGTAATGGGGCACGCGCTGGTTCTGCGAACAATAAACTTAAATCCAACCGCGCCGCGATCTGCTCCACCGCTAAGGATGTTTGTAAGAGGCCATTTATAAAATGAAACACACTCGCTGGACAATCAATAGACTTTTTAAAGGGCGCTTGCAGCGTTATAGCCAGATAAACTGTGGCAAATAAAGAGACGCCAAGCGGATAAACTTCCACCTGGGAATGTAGGCCAATTTCTTTTTTTATCACAGTTTATTCTATTACTATTAAAGCCACGGCCACAGAAAGCATTTTGTAATTGACAGAATTTACAGTTTTGCCTTTTAACAAGAATAGGTGCGGATTTGGCATTCGCGCAATTCCACTTAAAAAATAAAGCAAATCTTTTTTGCAATTTCTTACCCGGAAGGATCGGGAATTGATAAACTTTTTTTTAACAATTATAATTTCAAGCTAATTATGTCAAACCTACTTTAACAACTTAGAATGAAATGTAATTTGGGGTGTGTGTGTGTGTGTGATGTATAAATATAAATTTAATCGAACTTGAACAATAAAGAGTTAATACGATTGGTGCCACTAGGTGGCAGACAGAGTCAGTTGTAGAATATATTAATTTCAGTAGACATGGATGAGCGGACTCACTCATTCTTAGGCCAGACTGAGTACACACAAAGTACCTCTTGTCAGCACCCCATACAGAAACTATGGGGCATATTATGAAGGAACGGCGATAACATTATCGCCGCTTTAGCGGCAGGAAAAGCGGCGATAATGGGCTTGATGATCGGCCCTTGTGAATTCCCATAGAAGCCCATGTTCTGGTGTGAACCTGGGCTTCTATGGGAATTCTCCAGGGCATATTATCAAGCCCATTATCGCAGCTTTAGCGGCAGTTTCCTGCCGCTAAAGCGGCGATAATGTTATCGCAGTTCCTTCATAATATGGCCCTTCTTCTTTAACACGAGCAGGTTTTGTTGAGCACTGTTGAAGGCCTCTCATAAAGCGCCGCGCGTTCGGCGCCTAGAACTCAATTCGGTCTTTTAAATAAGTAACACAAAGACCTGATTGCTTTGTGGCACCATTTTTATAATTGAATTTGCACACCAATACAAAAGAAATGCAAAAAGGAAAAATAAATATTGCAATACCTCCAAGTCAAGTTTCATTTAGATTTTCCGTTAACACCCTGTCCCCTTTCTGCTTCTAGTCCAATCCTTCTGTGATACTATGTCAGATTCATTTCTCCAAAGCTTTTCCACAACTCCTTCCTGCGTCCAATTCCTGTCCTTTCCATTCATTTTTGAATTCCCCATCTTACTCTCGTTCTATTCATGTTTCCATGTATTGCTCTTGTCCTTCACCACTTCTGTTTCCATCACCTGTTCTTGCCCCGGCCCCTTTCTGCTACAGTTTGCTGTCCTAGTCCTCCGCTTCCATTTCTTGTTGCTGTCCTCAACATCTTTTGCTCCTATTGTCTTCCATTGTGCTCAGCTTTTCATGTTTGTATTTGCGCTAATTGTCCTCAGCCTCTTCCTGCTTCTCTTTCTTGGCATTGTCCTCAGCCTCCTCCTGCTTCTCTTTCTTGGCATTGTCCTCAGCCTCCTCCTGCTTCTCTTTCTTGGCATTGTCCTCAGCCTCTTCCTGCTTCTCTTTCTTGGCATTGTCCTCAGCCTCTTTCTGTTTCCATGTTTTGTCATTCTCCTCAGCCTCTTCCTGCTTCTCTTTCTTGGCATTGATCTCATCATCTTCTGCTTCTCTTCCCTGCCTTTGTCCTCAGCTCTTTCGGCTTCCGTTTCCTTCACTTCTGTTGGAAGGGGCAGTGTCTGGTTGGCTGAAGGGATGCCACCAGCTCCCATCCAGGGACGGTGATTACACTCACTGTATAACCCGTGCTCACCCGTGGGTAGCGTGGCACTGAGCCGCCAGGCTCACTACAGAGGCGATGTGTAAAGCAAAGGCACTGCAGTCACTCACGGTAAACGCTCTGAGCGTCACAGAAGAGACCACACCGGGTGTACGTAAATAACATTTATAATCAACACATATTCAATCACTATAACATGAGCATCATAGTCTTGTGGGCATAAAACACGATTGGAAATATTACTCGCAGTACGAGGTCCACACGTATTGTTATGATATCACTAGTATGCACACTGTGGACACTACTTAATCCACACCCCCACCCCAAAAAATGAGAGAGAACGTACGCAGTGCACAATATCAAAAGGATGTACATACACAAGAATAGAACACTCTTTAGCAGAACCGCGGGCCGAAGCCACGCGGGAAAAAGCCAAAGTCAAAAGGTATTGTGCTTTTGGCACCAATCAGCGTATGAGGCGGCACCACAGGCCAGTGTGATGAATCACAGGTGGTACCCACACAATCACTCCCACTCACACACACACACACACACACTCACTCCGCACCATTATGCGACGCGACAGGTATCAGCCAGTCCATACAGCATGCTCTTACATACACATACGCACTCAGCACCCATATACGGCGCCACTGGTACCCAGCAGGTAAATGGTTCACCCTCTGCAGAGTCCATGGCCCAAGCCTACCTCCACCCTCCAGTTCACCCCGATTATCCGATACCCCGAATGGAAGACAAACAACCCCACATCCAGACACTGGGCCACATGTGGTCAAAGTCACACTCAGTCTTGGTCCTCGGGAAGCAGGCGTGAATATGTAGCAGTTTTAATTAGGAGGTCGACATAAACAAGGGAAAGGTTAGCATCCACTCGGGAAGTTCACTCACAGGTCTCAAAACACAAAGGAGTCACACAGTCTCTTGACCCGCTTCCGAGCTGTCTCAGAAATGTTTCTTCAACCCAGTCAATCTCTCTCGCTACTACCTAGCGCCAAGATATCTTCGTGAGGGGCCAGGTGTGGAGAGGGAAGTTGGTCCGCCGCACTGAGGGTCAACATTGGAACAACCGATGAACGGGGAGTAACACAGGGGAGCCTATTGATAGGGTGAGGCACCCTGATACGTACACAATGATCCAGTTCATGCCCATGCAATCCGGGCACAGCTACTTTTGCGCATAGGGATGAGTCACACCAGGCACTTCAGATTTCAAACACGATGAGTTGCAAATTCTGCACCTTCCTGGAAAGGAGGCACATCGGGTTGGGTTGCACCAGGCAATTCCAGTCACACACACAGCGAAGAGTTGCAATTCCGTACCTCTCTGGAAATCAGGCACAATGTCCAGTGAATAATGATACAGGTTGCACCAGACCAGTCCGGTCATATACAAACAAGCGCAAGAGGTAGAATAAGGCACTACTCTGGGTACACCCCCACCACCGAGGGTCGCACCCTGTGAATCGGACACCAAACGCAATGAGCATGCAGTCTGTGTGTTGCATGAGAGAAATGCAGCACGATCAACTAAACGGACCACGTGGGGTCCCACAACCACTGAACCATCTCCCGCAATCACTGAATCGGCTGACCACCACTTGATACCCATGAGTGAGTGTTGTGGTCCCCGCAGTACGGGAACTACATGCCTTAGATGAGGGCAAGATATCTGGGGATGCCATACAAGGCAATGCGGTCTTAGGTCCTTGCTCACACCACGCTACCAGTTTGGATTTAGTAGCAGAGGTGGGCACTTGAGAGGGCACCACTCTCCAGATGTCACAGGAGATGGTGTAGGTCCCTTGGGAGAGATCTTTGATGTCCCGGAGATCTCCAAGAGAAATGGAAGCTCGCAGTCGTGCCCTTAGATAGCACACTTCAGGGGTCCACACTTGAGTAGGTCCTCGGCCCAGGCCAGTCTCTATTCAGACAGTTATGCTCCATGTGCACAACAGAGTCCTCGGACAATGTGCACCACACAGTCCGGGTTCTCCAGTCCCACGTCCCCACAAGCATATCTCACCCTTTGCTGGAGGATGGCACCTATAGGTATACTGTTGTGTGTCTTTGAAGTCGGTTGGTTTAGGGATTTTCCCTTTGAACCACAGATGTCCCCCCTACATTGAAGATCTGTCTGCCATGGGGCCCTGGAAGGCTGTTCTCAATCTTTAGTGGGGTCATGATCCGGCCTCTAGAGGCCATGTGTCACAACCTCTATCTTCAATGTATCCCCTTCAGACCTCAAATGGCAGAGGTTTGCCATTCCTGTGCAATGCCCATGTTTTATGGCTGTCGATTGGGGAATGCACAGATGTGCTCCCCTGGCGTCCACTGGAGCCAGACACCACAGTCTCTGAGACTCTTAGAGCGTAGAAATGTTCATATTCTATAAGTGGCATTTCTAAGCAACTTATGCCAAAACCCCCTTTACCAATGGAATGGGGTTGGCACTGCGAATCCGTTGATATGTAATATGAGGCCGCTCCATTGCAGCGCGAAGTATTGTCAACCACGTCCTCATCTTAGCCTATGGGCAGAGCAGGCCTCATAGATACTGAAAACACACACAGGTATTCCTCACTACCTGGGCGCACGTGCGCTATTGCGTACCCCGACCTGCAATGGCAGGTTGGGCATATAATTCCCAGCACTAGTGGTGCCAGTGCACCTGCCCGAGCCTGCACAGCAGACTGGACATGGGTTTAAGTAATATACAATCATAGGCGGGTGCGCACTCACAGTAGCCTACAATGGCAAGCTGTTCATGAGTTTACTCACGATCGATGCCAGTGCGCACCCACCGTTCTGCAGCGACAGATCGGCCCATGTTTCAGAACAGTAAATCAACACCACTCCCCAGCATGGATAGGAAGGGTGCGCACGCTTTCACACCGTAGCTGATGTGGGGAAGGGCCCGGAGGCTATACAAGAGAATCATCGAATCCCAGGTGGAAAAAGCAAAAAAGTTCAGTGAACCGCTACCTGGCAAGGATCAGGTCCAACATCTTCCCTGTAAGATTATGTAGACATCAGGCACATCTGAATTTTTGCTTCAACCCACCATCACAGGCTCTACTGTTGCACACCGGCATGCAGGCTGGCTTGATTTTATTGAAAGAAGCCTATATCTAAGGTCCAGGTGTCTGTTTCCGAATTAGAAATCCTGCTTGAACTGATTTCCCGTGGTCAAGCGAGAGGCTGCCTTTGGAAGCTAGGAGGCCTTGTCCGGTTACTTACCAGTAAAGCTCCTTATTCTTAGTTCCCATTGTCCTTGGCGCAGTCATTACTTTTGAGGTGGACCCCACCTCAGCCAGGAGAGGAAAGCAGGAAGTGGAAGGGTAATCCCATCCACCTTCAGAGTGGTACAACCGCTACCCTGTCCACCTCACTACCTGACATACCAAGCAACTGAAGGCAGGGTAGGTCGTAACGACTGTGACGAGGAGAATCGAGACTAAGGTTAGTGAGATTTACCAGTAAGTAACCGGGCATTATCCCTACCTCCCACTGCCTCACCCCGGTCATTCCTTTTGACGATCACCCAAGCAGAAGCTGCCCTTCACATCCAACTCAAATGTTACCAATATTTTTAATTAGTGTACCAAAAACAACATTACTTTATGTGGAAAATACTGCATTTCATATATATTTTCATTTACTGATTTACCCTCCATTACACTCTCAATCCAGTAGTGTTTAACAAAAAATTGATCTGTTGCCCTAGTGGGTGCTCAACAAATTAAAGCCACACGCTACACAGTAGTTTCAAAGGGTGTGCCATCTGTGAGAGCGAACCAAGTGGAAAGGCGTGACCAACTAGGTAAAAACGTAACCCAGTGGTTTAAGAGTATGGGTGGGTGAAGAATTCTGGTCCGCAGACAAAGTTTGCAGAGTTTTGCTCACACCGCTTTACCCTTATAACGCAGAGTTCTAGTAAAACTCGGCCAACCGCCTCCATTAAGTTGACGAACGCGAGTGAGAAGTGGCATCCCCTAGTGAAATTTTTGGGTGCTAAGATGGCACCCAGAGAGATTTTCTGAACGCGGGCAGTCATGCCCGTTCACGGTGAGAAAGCTGCTGCTCACAGTGAGATAACTTCTGAAAATCTACTTGAGGGGCTGCAAAGTAGCAGCGCCCTCTGGTGCACTGCATGGTGCTGTTCGCTCTGATTTTATAGTGTGGAACTAGCTCCTGGTGCTAAAAATCAGCCCTACATGCTGATTCCACCCGCTCGCGGAACTCTGCTGAACCTTGCTGAGTTTTTTTGAAACTCCGCAGAATTCTGCAGAGTGAAACTCACGAGTCCCGCCCACATCCATTTAAGAGGCAATTGAAGGATAGAACCACACTTCACAAGGATATAACAAGCATTTGCAATGCAATAGGTCTCGCAGTTATACGAGTTTGAGCTATCGGCATTGTAAATGACAGTGCCTTCTACTTATGTTTTAAAAAAAACAAACTTAAATAAAAAGCATTGTCATTTACAATGCCAATATCTCAAACTCGTATAAATGCGAGACCTATTGCATTGCAAATGCTTGTCCTATTACTAATGTAAACAGTGTACTGCTATGGGCACTGGGAGCAAGCAAACACGCCACAGATACAAAGTGGCCGGCATCATTTGCTTGCTCCTTTTACCAAAACCAGTCTCTTTAATCTGTTTAAGTCTATCGATTTCTGAAGTAAATGTTATTATTCGCTAAGGTAAATGTGGCTTTATCTTGCTCAAGTGTAACGAACGACTAATACATTTCAAGAAATGCCCACTAAAAAATAAATCATAATTACACAAGCACCCTACCTCTCTCTGGGACCTGTAATCCCACTGCCAGAGATTACAGAAAAGAGCACTGGCAAAACCAAAAAGGTTTCACCTATGTGAGATATTAGCTTTGTTATTCTTTTTGTTTTATTTTTTTAAAGCCACGCTCAACAGCATTAGGGATTCTGTGCGTCGTGGCTGAAGTCTTAAAAAAAACAAAAACTTCGGGACAAGGAACAATAGTAAATGGTTGGAAGGAGTTCATTGAGAACCCGAGTATGACTGTGTGTGAGAGAGATAAAGAGAATGAAACGGAGGTAGGAAATGAACGTGACAAAAATAGATAGAGAACGAAAGAAAAGATGAAATGAGAGAAAAGGGGCAGAAAGAACAAGACGCGTTGCAAGAAATAATTACCGCGATGCCTAATCCTGTAGTGTCTAATTAAGTCACTGCAGTTTTATGGGGTGTTTCACAGGCATATTGATGCGCTTGGTCATGTTCCACACGGCAATACATGGGAGTTCCTGGAAAATACACAAAACTCCAACAACATACCTCCCTTGGAAGCATACTTGTGTCGCATGAATCCAACGCGTCCCACTATTAAACTGGGCTGCAGCATTTGAAAACAAGATGGCCGGTGCTGTTTTGGAACGCATATTCATTGTGCGCTCCAAAGGAGTACCAGCCATTTTAAATGCGGATCTCGGGAGAGGAAGTGTTGTTCAGGCTAGAGTGGCTGACTTTGCTGCTAGGGCTCGAGCGGTTCATGTATGTGCCGGAGGCTCAACACCCTCTGTGGGTAAATATGCAACTGGTGTTTGTGTACCTTGTGATGGAGTTTGTGCTATGTTAATGTATTTTTTATTTTTTAAAGCCACACAAATCACAAATAAAGGCTTTCCTGTGGATGAGGACGAGGGGGCGTATTGGGGAATTGAAATGCCATCAGCTGAGCGCGTTTAGATGGAAATGGATAATATCCAGAGCTAACGCGCACAAGCCAAATGCTTTACAGTGAAGCCTGGCGGCCGTGATTGGGGTGCCACGCTTACTGGGAAGTGGGAAGTGCTCAGTGTCAATATAAACAAGACGTGCTCTGTGGCGGGAGGGGGAGCAGGAGGTGAGCCTGCGAGTGGTGTGTGCGATATTGAAGTAATTTCACTGTGGCGCCAAAAGTGAAAGCAGATGCAGCGGAGCGTGGCACGCGCGCTTGGTGGGGCGGGGGAGTGCATTCCAGGCGGGGGAGCGGACCCTTTGAAGTGCTCCCAAAAGCGGAGTGCATGGCGGCACGATGCGCGTGATTGTGCGCGTGCTAGCCATGCAATCCGCTTTTGGGAGCACTTTTAAAAGCCCTTTTACAATAGTCTCGCTTCGCGATCGCTTACGCGATAGCAAGGCGAGACCTAAAAATGGCTCGCAGAGTAGCATGGGTTGGCACTGGTCCAAAATTAGATGCTAATGACTGCATCGTTGTTAACTTTAGTAATGAGGCTATTGTAAGAAACATCTGAAGCGGTTTTCAGGCCAAGAACGGATTCTGCTACACCAACTTCAACCAGGGATTTAGGGCAGGGGTGTGCATCTTACTCAGCATTCCAAATACCTCTTCACGATATATACGCTGCCCTCACCCAGGCTGAGAGCATAGATCAACAAGCCACAGAGTGTACCACGCTCACCCTCAGATAGGAAGGGGGTTGACCATATTTCCATAGTCGCTGAGGGCTTATTTTGCCCTCGAGGTGCTATTGAGGTACTATCAGTTCTCCTAAGCACGATGGTACAACCCCGAACAGCTGTAGGTGAACCCCATCCAACTCACTGGGAAAGGTCCTAAGATGGAACGTGGCAGGCTTAAGCTCTAAGATAAAGAACCCACAATGGCTGGACTTTAATGACAGCTCTTACATTACTATACTCCAAGAGACCTGGGCCACAAGTTCCTGTTATCTTCAGGGCTTCACAAGATGTTTTACACCAGCTGCCCCAGGAATGATAGGGAGGGCAGAGGCTGGGCTCCTAGCTCTCAGATCTATGACTGTTCCCAGTTGAGTCATCAGAAGGAACCTAGGTTCCTGTCAATTTCAAATGATTGTAGTAACTGCTTTGATGTTAATAAGCACTGTTAATGCCCTGAGAGAGGACATGGAGGTGGTTTGCTCCATAGTTGGAGAGCCCATCTCGCCATGGTGCGTGGGTGACGTCAGTCCTTGATGCTGTGAGTGCCCAGGTACGCTCACACGCGGTCCAACAGATGTTCAGGGAGAACCATCCGCACATTTTATTCATAACCCATCTGGAGAAGTCCTCAATCTGCTCTATTGCTAACTCCCACCTTCAGTCTGCTCTTGACTCAGCTATCAGATCTCCAGTCTTAAAGCCAACCTACACAGGCAGGAGACAGTTTAGTATTATTCATTTCATCTTGTTTTCCGATGGTCTGTTTTTTTTTTAATATATATGGAGTTTTAGAGAATGCATTTAATGATCATAATTAGGGCTCCAGGTTTTATGGTCCTTTTTTCTTTTGACATTTCTGTCTGTATTTATCCATATTTATTTTTTGTTAATGTTATCTGTACTTATCCATATTTATTTTGGGGTTTATGAAAACATGAAGTTGAAACTGGTATATTTCCACATTTATGGAACCGATATATGAGCATTCATGCCTGAGCGCCTGATCGGTTTCAATGATATGAGCACCCGCACATGATGAACCAATGCACATATATGAAAGCGTGACATTTTAAGATCAATGTTGTGCGTATCTACTGTTGTTTCAGCCTCTTTACTAAAATTCCTTTCTTTTTTAACCTCTCACCTGACAATTCGCACAACTATTGGCTAGGCAGTCATGACTGACAGCATTTAGAATCAGACAAAAAGAATCCAATCTTTATTCACATTTAAAAATGAAAGCAGACAGGAAAATAAATGGTTTTCTGTCTGTATTTATCTGTACAAAATCTGCAAAAACGGTAAACCGGAAGCTTTAATCATAATTAAGGCTCCCAGTTTTCTGTTTTCACAGATTTTCACAGATAAATACAAACAGAAAGCAATGTATTCACTGTATGTATTTATTCTTAAACGGGGAGAAATGTAGACGAGTGTGCTTCTCGTGAGGGAGTCCCGCTGTTGTCCTTCATGCATTCCAGATCACCTGCTAAGCAGAAAGACACCATGGGGATTTAAAAAATAGGATGAGATTCCTTTAAATGCAGGCATACATTAACATATATTTGTATTTAATGCTAATAGTTACCTGTCTGTGTAGTGTTTTGTTATATTTGGCTGCATAATTTGCTAAAACACGACAGGCATCAAAGTATGAATGCATGTTTATGAGTTGAATAAATGTGACATATACCATTTTACAACTCCTTTTATTCTCAAGACATAAAATAAATATAGATAAATACAGATGGAATTGTTCAAAAAACAAATACCATAAAACTGGGAGTTCAATTCATAATCTACTCTCAATATCCTTTCATTGTAGCCATTCTCCTACAGAGACCCCACATTTTATGTCCCTTTAGTTGACACAAAGACAGGAAGTGCTACAGGGATGGGAAAGAGTTGACAAACCAACACTATTGTGCAGTAGTATCACTCGCAACAAGGAGGAGTGTTAGGATGATGGGGGAGGGGCTAGTAGAGATGTCAATGTGCTATCGTCTATTGTGCAGTTCGACCAGGGAATTGTTGACTCTCCCAGTTTCATACTTTAAGCACAAACCTTAGAGATGCTTTGATTCGTACTGTCTAAAACTCATGCAGAATTGTTAGAAGCTGTCGAAAGTGCACAGGGAGATGTTGACTTTGAGGCTGATTCACAGAACTAATCTGAGATAAGATCCTAAACGTACTACTTTTGGTATTCACGGAAGGCATTTAGTAGTAGCAAAGTTAGGACTCCTAACTTTACTACTGCTAAAGTGAGATAAAACCCTAACTTTACGACTTTTGGTATTCACAGAAGGCATTTAGTAGTAGTAAAGTTAGGACTCCTAGGACTCCTAACTGTACTACTACTAAACTGAAATAAAATCCTAAGCTTACTACTTTTGGTATTCACAGAAGGCATTTAGTAGTAGTAAAGTTAGGACTCCTAACTTTACTACTACTAAATGCCTTCTGTGAATACCAAAAGTAGTACGTTTAGGATTTGATCTCAGATTAGTTCTGTGAATCAGCCTTTATGTTTGCAAGGGGGCAGGGGGGGGGTCTATAATCTGGCCATGGCTATTGGAAAAATGAAATTAGAACTGATGCTTATGAGTCCTTACTGGCAGGTAACACCCTGAAAGATTCTCAGGCTTTTTGACAGGTGATTAATCACATGATTTTAATAATTCCACAAAGACATGGATTAAAACAGTTGTCGCCCCACCAAGCTAGAGACAGGAATTCAAAAACCAGATTGCGGCACAGTCCTCTCTATTTCTTCCAGGGGAGACGGCCTAGACATGATTCTAGGAACCTTGATTCTATTGGAATCCTTCCATTCCCTTTTTACTGCATCAGCAACATGTTGGTGAATATGTTATCTCAAGAAACCAGCTGCTGGAAGTGCCTCAGAACTAGCTCTGGAGAAGTACTAGGGAACTCCTCTGCTGGAAACCCCACAGACAGCCTAATCCAAGTCAGGAGTTCCAGCAGCAAATCCTTCTCAATATTTGTGCCCTTTGGTTCAGGGGGAGCTGCTCCCCACCTTCCCCTTCCCCCAAACTGGAAAGGGGGGAATGCTAATCCCTATTAGCAGGAGCAGTTCTCTGAGGAGCATTAAGAGCCGTCATAATATCTAGGACAATCCTCCTGGTCTCCTCCAGAAATGCGAGCCCAGGCCGGCATTTTCAATACTCTGTCAATATCCTGTCATCAGTGGAAGTTTTTCTTTACAGAATTAACCAACTGTGAGCCTCACTGCGCCCTGGGAAGTTTATCTCATCTCCTCTATCATTTTCATCCGTAATAATTTACTTACATTGTGTGGGTCTTTTTCAGCTCCATCGTAAACCACATACATCCAATTCTCTTGCGTGATTGGATGGATTTGAGTTACATATCATTCCACAGTGTACTGGTGCGCACTGTAATCTAAGGGGCAGATTTACTAAAGTGTCAGCCAATCCGGCACAGCAGCCTAAAATGCTGCGTTGCGTGACAGGGAGGGCGCAGGAGAGCGCCTTATCTACAGAGATACGGCTCTCTCCTCCCCTCTCCCTAGCACCGGTGCAGAATTGTGCTGCAGAGTGACCCGCACACACCTTTCCACCATGGGTTTGGTACTGGAAGGGTTCCTTTCTAGCATAAAGTTCGAGGCATGTGGGCTGCTGAATTCATATCTGTGCATAGATCGCCGCCTAGTGTTGGGTCCGGATGTTTGCACGTTGTTGTCTTCGAAGTATCCTTGGATAGGTGACTCCTCCCCTGGACTACAGTGCGCATGGGCATCCCCTCCATCCTCAGATTGTTTTTTTCCGCCATTGGGTTCGGATGTGCTATCTTAGCTCAAGTTAGGAAAATATTTTTTCGAGGCCAAAAGGCCTTTAGTTCGCGTCGGTACTGTTTATCGATCGGGTTTCGATAGAATTTGTTAGTTTACTAACTTTCAGCACCGACTGTTTTCGCATTTACCTGTCCATCGACTACTTCGACGATGGAATCCAGGACGCCATTCAAAAGGTGTCCGGTATGCAATGCGAAGTACCCACACATCGACGTCCATCCGGTGTGCAACAAATGCCTTTCGCCGGACCACGACGAATCAACATGCATGGCCTGTGCCCGGTTCCGCTCGAAGAAGACTCTGCGGAATCGACGAGCGGCGAGACTCGAGGCGCAGCACGCGGCACCGGCCCCAACAGACATCTTCGGCGAGGCCGAAGACGTCGAAGAATTGGAAGTCTTGCCCTCCAGTCCCGTTTCCGAACACGAACCCGGATCGGACGAGGAAGACGAGTCACTCTTCCACAGAGGTGAAGACGACACCGAGGTAGGAGACAACGAGGAGGCCTTCGGGGCCGAAGAAAGTAGCTCCAATGATGAACAAGGCCTACCTGTTCAAACCGTTCAAACACCAGTGCCACAGCCTATGGCTCCGGTCGAGGGATCGCCTTCGGGCCTTACCCGAGACCCATCCCGCAGTTCTTCGGCCCCGCCCTCGGGCCCGGCCTCGGACGTTCAGCGGCAGCCATTACTACATAAACAGGCTGGTTTCCCTACCACAAAACCGAAACCGAAAGCTGCTCAGGTTCCACCGAAACCGAAACTGAAAGTAGCGCTGGTCGGATCGAGGCCTTCGACGCCAGCGCACCGCGTCGGCACCGACCGCACCAAGAGGGACTTCGGTGCCGAACTTGAAGCGGGCGACGTTGGAGTCGACAAACGGAAAAAAGCCATCGGCACCGACAAACCTGCTCGGCTACCGGCACCGACGACACCAAGGGCCGTACCGCCTGCTGTGTCTCACATCGCTCCCTCGACGACACCTAAGCCTCAGGTATCGAAGACTTCGACGGTGATCTCTTCTCCCCGACTCGATGACCCGCCGGCGCCGAAAAAATCTACGGCCGCCTCTACGAGCCTGGCCGGTGCCAAAGCCTCGAAGGCGCCCCAAGTACGACCTGGTGCGACGCAAGGCAGCAAAACCACACCTGTCCTCCAGGACACGTCGGGCTCCGGTTCGGTCGGAGCTCCCGCAGCCTCTTCGGTGCCGACCAACATTACCTTCGGCTTGCCTCCGTCAACAATCCCGAAAATGTTCCAACTCAGGACAAGGGTCACCCAACCTACGGTCACACCTGCTGAGACGTCTCCGGCACGTATCATCGACGCCGGCACTGGCAGGATGATTCTCCAAGACCGAAGGATAACTTCGGAGCCGCCATTGGGCCCTTTCAGGATCCCACTAAAAAGGAAGTTGCCTGCAGAATCGGAACCTCTCCTTTATGAACCCTTCCATTCATCCTGCCAGGATCCACACCGGTTCTCCCCCACACGCTCCGATACAGACGCATTGGAGGACTACATGGCTGACCAAGTCCCCTACCATGTAGACACGGACCCTGATGACCAGCAGGACCCTGATCAAACTTGGGGCGACCCTGCAGACCCCAGTGCACCTCTCGATGCACAGGACCCACAACTCTATGGGGCAAAGACATCTCCTACGGAGGATACTGCGGCGTTCAATGCTCTTATCGAACGTGCTGCCAATAACCATGGGGTGCAGCTTCACTCTGATACCATCGAAGATGACTTTCTAATGGACACCTTTGCATCCTCAGAAAGACATGTAAAGACTCTGCCAATGTTGAAGGGGATCCTCAAACCAGCCAAGGACATTTTCAATGAACCCACCAGGGCACGAGTGATAAACCCCAGGATTGATAAAAAATACAGATCAGCACCTGGGGATCCTACTTACATCAGAGGACAATTACCACTCGACTCCATCGTCGTAGCGAATGCACGCAAGAGGGCACACTCGCAAACAACAGGTGACGCTCCTCCCCCGGACAAAGAGTCCAAGGTGTTAGAAACCTCTGGCAAGCGAGTTGCCGCCCAAGCTGCCAACATATGGCGCATAGCCAACACTCAGGCGCTCCTTGCTCGCTATGATAGAGCGCACTATGACACACTTGAGCAAATATTCCAACATCTCCCTGACCAGTTCAAGGAAGGCGCTGAAATGCTCATCAGAGAAGGACAGCTACTAACGAACGCTTCCATCAAATGCGCACTAGATGCTGCAGACACGGCTGCCAGAGCCATAAACACAAGCGTCATGTTGCGACGACATGCCTGGCTACGGATCTCAGGATTCAAGCCTGAGGTACAAAACAATATACTGAACCAGCCCGTCAACCCCGACTATTTATTCGGGCCAGAGGTTGACACCACCCTCGAAAAGATAAAAAAGGATACGGACACTGCAAAGTCCATGGGCGCACTACAAACTCAGTCCTTTCGGAGCGGCTCCTTTCGTCGCCCCGGAAACAAGGGAGCAGGTAGAGGACAGGGGTCACAACAAACATATAACAAAGGCAATACACAGACCACCTATGATAAAAACACCCGAGGTGGATATCGTGGCTCCAGCACAAAGGGCAGAGGACGCGGCTACGGCAACACCAGGTCCTCCCCCAAGAACAAGCAGTGACGCCCTCTCCCTTCCTCCCGACCACATAACACCTGTCGGGGGAAGGCTACAAAGGTTCCTGTCCACGTGGAATTCCATCACCACGGACAGGTGGGTCAAAGATATTATAAAATACGGTTACTGTCTGGAGTTAACCTCCACTCCACCCACAATACCACCAAGAAACCGTCCTATGTCCTCAGAGCACTTAACGCTCTTACGGCAAGAAGTGCAAAGTATGCTTCTAAAAGGCGCTATAGAGGTCGTACCCATCCACGAGCAGGGTGCGGGAGTATACTCCCTCTACTTCTTAATTCCAAAAAAGGACGGGTCGCTCAGACCTATATTGGACCTGAGACCCCTGAACCAGTACATTCTTTCAGAGCACTTTCATATGCTCACTCTACAGCAAGTCCTTCCGCTTCTCAAGCAGGGAGACTTCCTAGCCACACTGGACCTCAAGGATGCGTACTTTCACATACCCATCCACCCCTCACACTAAAAATACCTCAGGTTCACTGTTCAAGGGCAGCACTATCAGTTCAAAGTCCTTCCCTTCGGCGTGACAACAGCGCCCAGGGTTTTCACGAAGTGCCTAGCTACGGTGGCAGCACATCTACGGAGGCAGCATATACACGTCTACCCCTACCTAGACGACTGGCTCGTTCAAGCAAAGTCAGCCCAGCAATGTGCAAGCCACATGTCCCGCACCATTCACCTTCTTCACAGTCTGGGATTCTCACTGAATTATCCAAAGTCCCATCTCCAGCCCGCACACGTACAACAGTACCTAGGTGCGACTATAGACACTCTGGCGGCCACAGCTCAGCCAAACTTAGTGAGGATCAACAGCATACAACTGCTGATCTCCAAATTCAAACCCAATCACTCACTTCCAGCGCGAGTATTTATGCAGTTGATAGGCATGATGGCCTCCTGCATCTTCATAGTCCCGCACGCGAGATTACATATGCGCCCACTTCAGGAGTGCCTAGCACGTCAGTGGAATCAGGCTCAAGGACAGTTAAAGGACCTAGTGTTGGTGAGCGGTCGGGCATACAACTCTCTGCATTGGTGGAATCCACAAAACCTTTGCAAGGGCCGACCGTTCCAAGAGCCTGTCCCACAAATAGTACTGACAGCGGACGCGTCTCTCCAGGGATGGGGAGCTCATGTACTCCACTACACAGTGCAAGGACTATGGACAACACAACAAAAGAAGTTGCACATCAACCTTCTGGAATTGATGGCAATCTTCCTAGCCATGAAGGCATTCAAAGTACATCTATGCAACAAGGTCGTGTTGATCCGGACGGACAACATGACCGCAATGTACTACATACAGAAACAGGGAGGCACACACTCTCCACAGCTGTCTCATCTGGCTCAGAGCATGTGGAAGTGGGCCATTCAGAGAAACATGTTCCTCATGGCGGAACACCTCCCTGGCAAGGACAACCAGATGGCGGATCTGCTCAGCAGACACAGCCACCAAATGCACGAGTGGGAGTTACACCCATCAGTACTCCAACCGTACTTTCAGCAGTGGGGTCATCCGGAGATAGACCTATTCGCGACAAGCGAAAACGCAAAATGCCCAAGCTTCGCCGCCAGATTCCCACATCCGCAGTCGCAGGGCAATGCGATATGGATGAACTGGTCCGGCAGATTTGCGTACGCTTTTCCCCCAGCGCCATTGATACCGCTAGTGGCCCGCAAACTCCGACAACACTCCCTGACACTCGTCCTAGTTGCTCCCACGTGGGCACGCCAGCCGTGGTACACCACCTTCCTCGAACTTTCCGTGGTGCCGCATCAAAGGCTGCGGATCAAACCCGCGCATTTGACGCAGAACCATGGAGAGGTTCAGCACCCAGATCCGCAACAGCTGAATCTGGCGATCTGGCTCCTGAAGTCCTAGAGTTTGGCTATCTCAACCTGCCACCTGACTGTATGGACATCATCAAGGAGGCCAGGAGACCCACTACCAGAGCTTGCTATGCAGCCAAATGGAAAAGGTTCGTCATTTATTGCGGTAATAATGACATCAACCCGCTGGACGCATCCATCCAAAACATCATCTGTTATCTCTTACACCTATATCGATGCAATCTGGCGTACACCTCTATACGTGTCCATTTGACCGCAATATCAGCCTATCTGCAAACCAGGCAGCACCTCTCTCTATTCAGAGTGCCTGCCATCAAAGCATTCTTGGAAGGGCTCAAACGAGTCATTCCACCTAGTCACCCACCGGCTCCAATGTGGAACCTCAACTTGGTCCTCACACGCCTGATGGGTCCACCCTTTGAACCTCTACACTCATGCGAGATTCAATTCCTTACCTGGAAAGTGGCCTTCCTAGTAGCGATCACTTCCCTCAGAAGAGTTAGTGAACTCCAGGCACTAACCATTCAAGAGCCATTTATTCAGGTTCACGCCAACAGGGTCGTACTACGTACCAACCCCAAGTTCATGCCCAAGGTAATATCGCAGTTCCACATGAACCAGACTATTGAACTGCCTGTTTTCTTCCAAAACCCACAAACTGTTGCAGAAAGGGCACTACATACACTAGATGTACGGAGGGCCCTCATGTACTACATCGACAGGACTAAACCATTCAGGAAGACAAAACAACTGTTCGTTGCCTTTGCCCCACACCACAAAGGTAACGCCATCTCCAAAGCAGGGATAGCCAGATGGATAGTTAAGTGTATTCAAATCTGTTATCAAAAGGCAAAACGCACATTAACTATTCCACCACGAGCCCACTCAACACGTAAGTTGGGGGCTTCCATGGCCTTCCTAGGAAATATTCCCCTGCATGATATATGCAGAGCAGCCACATGGTCCACTACACACACATTTACAAAACACTATTGCGTAGATGTGCAGTCAAAACAGCAGGCAGCTGTAGGACAGGCTGTTCTCAAAACACTTTTTCAGACCGCTGCAGCTGGCACGGGTAGCCGCCGCTAATAGAGGGCACTGCTATGTATTCTATGCACAGATATGAATTCAGCAGCCCACATGCCTCGAACTGAATATGCTACTTACCAGTATGCATCTGTTCTTGGCATGTAGGGCTGCTGACATTCATATCGCCCTCCCTCCTCCCCGGCGCCTGTCGCAGCTGCAGCTCTCAGAATTACTGCTAGCATGGTCATCACTTTCTGTATCTACTCCATCACTGCCACAATGGCGAAAAACAATCTGAGGATGGAGGGGATGCCCATGCGCACTGTAGTCCAGGGGAGGAGTCACCTATCCAAGGATACTTCGAAGACTCTTCCAGGACAACAACGTGCAAACATCCGGACCCAACACTAGGCGGCGATCTATGCACAGATATGAATGTCAGCAGCCCTACATGCCAAGAACAGATGCATACTGGTAAGTAGCATATTCAATACTATGCCTAGAAAACATTCAACACTTTTACTACTTTGAATGTATGCTATACAGTGCAGCACATATGCAAAGTCAGAAAAGAAAGGAGAACTTAAAGCATTTCTCCTTTTAATTACTACTTTCAAAAGGTGTTATTTTTTTATACAAAACCTTGTCTCACATTTTTAATACACAGGGTTTTACATCAAAAAGTGTGGGTATTTGCATGGGATTGCCCATGTAAAGCCCCCTTGAAACGGAGGCCCTTATTACGATGTCGGGCGGCGACACCGTTGCAGAACCGGGACCGACCAACCTCCGGTCATAGGCCCCGACACCTCGGTTACAATGCAACCTCACATGGTGCGGTCACATACTCCCATTTGTCTATGGGAGCTTGAGCTGCAGCCGTAAACCAACTGTAGCACAAGCTCCCTTAGAGAAATGGGAGAATCTGTTTATCCCTGCACCGTATGGCAGGCACCATAGGTGCCCCCTTGCCCCCCAGCAGGAGGCCACAGGGTGCCCAGCTAGGGCTCCCCAATGTTGCTTTTCTGACAGGCTTTCCATGTCGGAAAGCCCGACATGGAAAGCTTGTCGGAAACCGACATCGGAATCCCTATGGCAGAAGCGCCGTCCATAGGGATTACGGGCAGCCTTTTGACTGGCCGACGGTCTCCTTGGGCCTGTTGGAATCCAGCCAGAATGACCATTCAAGCGCCTGCATCATAAAGCGACGGTCGAAAGTGAAACCCGCAATGAGACCTGGAAAGCCTCCAACCTGTGGTCGGAGGCTTTCCGGTTCTCATCGGAATGAGACCCTAAGTGCACTCTTTTGTGTTACTTATAGTTATTTGCCAGCAAAGTAAATAATGAAAAAAACATTTTTTATGATGCTAAGCCAGTGCAAAATGTTAGTAAATCACCCATAAGGTTCCTTGATTTCAGTGCACCTTGATAACCTTGTCACTCTCTCCCATATGTCTCCACATATGTCTATTGCGGTCTCTTTTTGTATCTTTCGATGCATTCATGTATAGGGGCTTTTGATGCAATC
Source organism: Triturus cristatus (assembly GCF_964204655.1). Lineage (NCBI taxonomy): Eukaryota > Metazoa > Chordata > Amphibia > Caudata > Salamandridae > Triturus > Triturus cristatus. The sequence goes on along the minus strand of NC_140592.1, from coordinate 20,948,447 downwards.
CATATGGATGTGATAATATACTGAATAGTTGAGACAGATGAAGTGGCTCTGTAGCCCCACAATCAGCAACATTTCTTCTTTTTGTTTCCTGTGTTTTATTTCTCACGGTGGACATAATATTTAAAATGCTATTGAAGATCACCGTTTTCAAAGTCTCTGGGGCGTATTTATGAGAGTTTTGCATCATGCTTGCACACCGCAGAGTGGTACATGGGCGATGCAAACCTCTAAGTCAGATCCATGAAACCACGCAAAGCCACTTGTATATATGTGTGAAGCTGAGAGAGGAGGGGCGCTGAAGGGTCAGGAGGGGGTTGTGTGAAGCAGAGGCAGTAAGGAGTCCGAAGGCTCTTGGGGAGGAATGTGTGTGAAGCAGAGGTGGGGGAGGCACAAGTGGGAATGTATGTGAAATGGAGGCAAGGGGATAGTTCGGGCAGATGTGTGTGAATTGGAGGTATGGGGAGGCTAAAGGCTCTAGTGGGAATGTGTGTGAGGTGGGGGTAGGTGGAAGCTATCGACTGCAGGGGTACATGTGTGAAGTGGAAGCAGGGAAGGCAGAAAACTCTGGACGGGGTTGTGTGTGATGCAGAGGGAGTAGGCAGACTCATGAATGCAGGGGGAATGTGTGTGAAGCAGAGGCAGAGGGGAGGCTGAAGGCTCTGGAAGGGGTGTCGGTGAAGTGGAGGACTGATGGTTCTTGATAGAAATGCATGTGAAGTGGAGGCAGGTGAAGGCTGAAAGCTCTGGAGGAAGATAGGTATTAAAGTGGAGACCCTGGAAGATGAAATTTCTGGAGGTGGGATATCTGTGAATCGGCGGTAGGAACAACCTGAAGGGTCTGGAAGGCAGTGGGTGTAAAGGGAGGCGGGGGAAGGATGAAGGCTGTGGATGGCAGTGGAGGCGGGGAAGGCTGAAGGCTCTGGAGGGCAGTGGGTGTGAAGCGGAGACGGCGGAAGGATGAAGGCTGTGGAGGGCAGTGGAGGCGGGGAAGGCTGAAGGCTCTGGAGGGCAGTGGGTGTAAAGGGAGGCGGGGGAAGGATGAAGGCTGTGGAGGGCAGTGGAGGCGGGGAAGGCTGAAGGCTCTGGAGGGCAGTGGGTGTGAAGCGGAGGCGGGGGAAGGATGAAGGCTGTGGAGGGCAGTGGAGGTGGGGAAGGCTGAAGGCTCTGGAGGGCAGTGGGTGTGAAGCGGAGGCGGGGGAAGGCTGAAGGCTCTGGAGGGCAGCGGGTGTCAAGCGGAGGTGAGGGAAGGATGAAGGCTCTGGAGGGCAGTGGGTGTGAAGTGGAAACAGGGGAAGGCTGAAGGCTCTGGAGGGCAGTGGGTGTGAAGTGGAGGCAGGGGAAGGATGAAGGCTCTGGAGGGCAGTGGGTGAGAAGGGAGGCGGGGGAAGGATGAAGGCTCTGGAGGGCAGTGGGTGTGAAGGGAAGCGGGAGAAGGCTGAAGGCTCTGGAGGGCAGTGGGTGTGAAGTGGAGGCGGGGGAGGATGAAGGCTCTGGAGGGCAGTGGGTGTGAAGTGGAGGCGGGGAAGGGTGAAGGCTCTGGAGGGCCGTGGAGGTGGGGAAGGCTGAAGGCTCTGGAGGGCAGTGGGTGTGGAGGGAGGCGGGGGAAGGCTGAAAGCTCTGGTAGGCAGTGGGTGTGAAGTGCAGGCGGGGAAAGGATGAAGGCTCTGGAGGGCAGTGGGTGTAAAGGGAAGCGGGGGAATGCTGAAGGCTCTGGTGGGCAGTGGGTGTGAAGTGGAGGCGGGGGAAGGATGCAGGCTCTGGAGGACAATGGGTGTGAAGTGGAGGCGGGGGAAGGCTCTGGAGGGCAGTGGGTGTGAAGGGAGGTGGGGAAGGATGAAGGCTCTGGGAGGCAGTGGGTGTGAAGGGAGGCGGGGGAAGGCTGAAGGCTCTGGAGGGCAGTGGGTGTGAAGCAGAGGCGGGGGAAGGCTGAAGGCTCAGTAGGGCTGTGGGTGTGAAGCGGAGGCGGGGGAAGGCTGAAGGCTATGGAGGGCAGTGGGTGTAAAGGGAGGCGGGGGAAGGCTGAAGGCTCTGGTAGACAGTGGGGGTGAAGTGGAGGCGGGGGAAGGATGAAGGCTCTGGAGGACAGTGGGTGTGAAGTGGAGGCAGGGGAAGGCTGAAGGCTCTGGTGGACAGTGGGGGTGAAGTGGAGGCGGGGGAAGGATGAAGGCCCTGGAGGACAGTGGGTGTGAAGTGGAGGGGGTGGGAAGGCTCTGGAGGGCTGTGGGTGTGAAGGGAGGCCGGGGAAGGCTGATGGCTCTGGAGGGCAGTGGGTGTGAAGGGAGGCGGGGGAAGGCTGATGGCTCTGGGGGACAGTGGGTGTGAAGTGGAGGCGGGGGGAAGGATGAAGGCTCTGGAGGACAGTGGGTGTGAAGTGGAGGCGGGGGAAGGATCTGGAGGGCAGTGAGTGTGAAGTGGAGGCAGGGGAAGGCTCTGGAGGGCAGTGGGTGTGAAGTGGAGGCAGGGGATGGCCGGTGTAGTGTCGCCGGCGGCTCTGGAGGGCAGTGGGTGTAAAGGGAGGCGGGGGAAGGATGAAGGCTGTGGAGGGCAGTGGAGGCGGGGAAGGCTGAAGGCTCTGGAGGGCAGTGGGTGTGAAGCGGAGGCGGGGGAAGGATGAAGGCTGTGGAGGGCAGTGGAGGTGGGGAAGGCTGAAGGCTCTGGAGGGCAGTGGGTGTGAAGCGGAGGCGGGGGAAGGCTGAAGGCTCTGGAGGGCAGCGGGTGTCAAGCGGAGGTGAGGGAAGGATGAAGGCTCTGGAGGGCAGTGGGTGTGAAGTGGAAACAGGGGAAGGCTGAAGGCTCTGGAGGGCAGTGGGTGTGAAGTGGAGGCAGGGGAAGGATGAAGGCTCTGGAGGGCAGTGGGTGAGAAGGGAGGCGGGGGAAGGATGAAGGCTCTGGAGGGCAGTGGGTGTGAAGGGAAGCGGGAGAAGGCTGAAGGCTCTGGAGGGCAGTGGGTGTGAAGTGGAGGCGGGGGAGGATGAAGGCTCTGGAGGGCAGTGGGTGTGAAGTGGAGGCGGGGAAGGGTGAAGGCTCTGGAGGGCCGTGGAGGTGGGGAAGGCTGAAGGCTCTGGAGGGCAGTGGGTGTGGAGGGAGGCGGGAAAGGCTGAAGGCTCTGGAGGGCAGTGGGTGCGAAGTGAAGGCGGGGGAAGGATGAAGGCTCTGGAGGGCAGTGGGTGTGAAGTGGAGGCGGGGGAAGGCTCTGGAGGGAAGTGGGTGTGAAGGGAGGCGGGGGAAGGATGAAGATCTCTGGAGGGCGGTGGGTGTGAAGGGAGGCGCAGGAAGGATGAAGGCTCTGGAGGGCATTGGGTGTGAAGGGAGGTGGGGGAAGGATGATGACTCTGGAGGGCAGTGGGTGTGAAGTGGAGGCGGGGGAGGCTGACGGCTCTGAAGGGCAGTGGGTGTAAAGGGAGGCGGGGGAAGGCTGAAGGCTCTGGAGGGCAGCGGGTGTGAAGCAGAGGCGGGGGAAGGATGAAGGCTCTGGAGAGCAGTGGGTGTGAAGTGGAGGCAGGGGAAGGCTGAAGGCTCTGGAGGGCAGTGGGTGTGAAGTGGAGGCAGGGGAAGGATGGAGGCTCTGGAGGGCAGTGGGTGTGAAGGGAGGTGGGGGAAGGATGAAGGCTCTGGAGGGCAGTGGGTGTGAAGTAGAGGCAGGGTAGGCTGAAGGCTCTGGAAGGCAGTGGGTGTGAGGCGGAGGTGGGGAAGGCTGAAGGCTCTGGAGGTCTGTGGTTGTGAAGGGAGGTGGGGTAGGCTGAACACTCTGGAGGGCAGTGCGTGTGAAGTGGAGGCGAGGGAAGGCGGAAGGCTCTGGAGGGCAGTGGGTGTGAGGCGGAGGTGGGGAAGGCGGAAGGCTCTGGAGGGCAGTGGGTGTGAAGTGGAGGCGGGGAAGGCTGAACACTCTGGAGGGCAGTGGATGTGAAGGGAGGTGGGGGAAGGGTGATGGCTCTGGAGGGCAGTGGGTGTGAAGGGAGGCGGGGGAAGGCTGAAGACTCTGAGGGCAGTGGGTGTGAAGTGGAGGCGGGGGAAGGCTGAAAGCTCTGGTAGGCAGTGGGTGTGAAGTGCAGGCGGGGAAAGGATGAAGGCTCTGGAGGGCAGTGGGTGTAAAGGGAAGCGGGGGGGGGAATGCTGAAGGCTCTGGTGGGCAGTGGGTGTGAAGTGGAGGCGGGGGAAGGATGCAGGCTCTGGAGGACAATGGGTGTGAAGTGGAGGCGGGGGAAGGCTCTGGAGGGCAGTAGGTGTGAAGGGAGGTGGGGAAGGATGAAGGCTCTGGGAGGCAGTGGGTGTGAAGGGAGGCGGGGGAAGGCTGAAGGCTCTGGAGGGCAGTGGGTGTGAAGCAGAGGCGGGGGAAGGCTGAAGGCTCAGTAGGGCTGTGGGTGTGAAGCGGAGGCGGGGGAAGGCTGAAGGCTATGGAGGGCAGTGGGTGTAAAGGGAGGCGGGGGAAGGCTGAAGGCTCTGGTAGACAGTGGGGGTGAAGTGGAGGCGGGGGAAGGCTGATGGCTCTGGAGGGCAGTGGGTGTGAAGGGAGGCGGGGGAAGGCTGATGGCTCTGGGGGACAGTGGGTGTGAAGTGGAGGCGGGGGGAAGGATGAAGGCTCTGGAGGACAGTGGGTGTGAAGTGGAGGCGGGGGAAGGATCTGGAGGGCAGTGAGTGTGAAGTGGAGGCAGGGGAAGGCTCTGGAGGGCAGTGGGTGTGAAGTGGAGGCAGGGGATGGCCGGTGTAGTGTCGCCGGCGGCTCTGGAGGGCAGTGGGTGTGAAGGGAGGCGGGGGAAGGATGAAGGCTCAGCGCCTCCACATATCAGCCTCATCGCTCTGGCTCTCACTGCCATCAATAATGCAGCCTCTGCCGCCTTGAAATGCACTTCTAGGCTGATTCTGTTCACATCATAATTAGAGCTCCGCAGGATGTGGATGTGAGCCACAAATAGCCGGCTCGCCCCCTCACCCTGTCAGGGGATGCCCGGGTACCTTTCCGCGGCTCTGCATGTCTCCGGTGCTCCTTTGAAGCGTGAGTGACAGTTCAATTAAAGGAAGCCTCGCTGTCTGCCCCGCCCCTTCCTGAGGAGCGCCTTCCGCCTGACCTCACCCCCTGCCACCGAGGGCTTTGATTATCCTGTCAGTCAGGGTCAGCCCAGAACCCCAAGTGATGAGCACATCAATAAACTAGCATTGGCAATAGCAAAGGACTGGTTTGCAATGCATTATAAGTCTTGATTAAAACAAAAAAAGTACCCACTTCACGGGAAAGGGCAGAGGAAAAGTAATATAGTTTTATGTACAGAAGGTCCCTACAAGATAGAGAATTTAATCTGTGGTGATTCAGTGTACTTATGAGATGTAAAATAGTCCCTTGTGCATTGCAAAGCATGCACTCCATATATGGTGGATTGATTCGGAAAACAGCCAGTAGCATGAGGGGAGAGAAAATACTTCTTTGGTGGACCAAAAACCCACTCCAAGTATCCTTAAAGAATTGGCAAAACTAGGTCTAGCAGACAGCTGCACTGTCAAGCCAGACCTGAAAATCCATCTAATGTAATATAGAGTGTGAAGGGCACAAGCCTTCGTCTCTGATAGGTGCGGGACAGAACCAGGTACACCGCTGCCTGCCACCTGGTTTGGAGGGGCAGTAAAGTGGGGACAGTCAATGAAAGGTGAGTGGGGCACAGGTGGAGGGTGGATCCTTACACGAGAACAGCTCATGGATTTCAGTGCCCCAGGCACAATCGAATTTTGCCAACTGAAGCCCTCCTTGTACACCTTTCAGCAGTTTGTGCCACGACCCCCTGGCGTCCAATGTCTTCCCCCTCACATGTGCTTCACTGCCCTCCCATGAAAGTCAGACCTGGATGTAAAGCTTCCTGACAAAGTTTGACAATGCACAAAGTTCCACACAAAAATGGTGTTTCTGTCCTGAGAACCCTTCTCAGTTTTTTAAAAGGAGCTGCTAGAGGTTGGCCCATCAAAAAAAAAAAAAACAAGCATTGGCAAAGCGAATAGGTCTGGCCTTGGCAGTCTGTGGGATGGTCATTGTTTTGTTATTGCAAGCGTATGCTGAACACACAAAGAACAGGCAACACAAAAAGCAGATATTTAGAGTTAATATGATAGTATTATATACAAAAGTACAATTAGAACCAGCTTTGTCAATGGAGAGAAAAGAACTGTTTTTAGTCAGAAGTGAATAAGGCCACAGAATCTGCGCAGTCATTGAAATGGAAGGGAGCCAAAGGGCACAGGTGTCTGACCCATTGCCCTACGCAGTATGATATGGGGGCGGGAATAAAATATGATTGACTATTTACCAGACCAATGGATAAAGCCTTCTGAACAACAGCGCCTCTGGTAGTTGTATTTTGTATGAATTTGTTTTAAACAACAGTATGGCAAGTGAGCTAAAGCCATCTCAAAGGGCAGACCTAAGAAATTACATTGAACTAAAGTGAAGAAAAGGTGTAACTGCCCGTCACATGCTGGGGCAGCGGCACACAGGGTGGTTTGGTGAGGTGAGCCGTCGGACACTACTCTGGGATAGTTGCTTGTGTTTGCTGATGGATATTTTTATCCTTCCTCTGCCAGCAAAGGCTCAGCCCTGAGTAAGCCTGCGCGGAGTTCGCGGAGTTCACCGACTTGGAGCACCGCAAAAGTGACAAAAAAACTAGGCAAACTACGCGGAGTTCTGCAAGCAGCGGAGTGGGTTACCTTGCGCCATTCGCACAGATTTTTAGTGCCTGGTGTTGGTCCCTTCCTGTAACATCAGCGCGAACAGCATCTCGCACAGTTACTCAGACACACAGCTCTCTCCCTGTATTCACATAGATACTCAGTTCACTCAGTGCACTCTCAATGTGCACTAAAACCCTGCACTCAGACAGACACATTACTCATCTTGCATTCACACAGACACGCCTTGCACTCACGGAGGTAGGACTCACTGTACAACACACACACAAAAGTTATTGGGAGGAATCAGTGCTTAATTTGTAAAAGAAAAAGTACCAGTTACCGAAGCTCTGCTCAGAAGCTCGCGGCCAGTCCAAATAAATGTCGGCTCACAGAACACCATGGCTGCGTTCCCTTAAAACCACCTGATGCCTCATTAATGCACCACCAGACACTCCTTGTCTCTTTATTTCACTTTTGCAGACTCCTGTTTTGCCCTTTTGCCATGGTATTTCTGTCTTTCTCTTATTGGTTGATGTTTGATACCATAAATAAATGCTTGAACCAAAAAATGGATGCCGTGGCCGCCATAGGCAACCACCTGCTCAAATTAAGCACTGGGAGGAATGATTGCAGAATTCGAACCCACTGTTTTACACCCACTGCGCTGCTCTAGGCAGGGGTCTGTCATAGGTAAATGAGTACAGACCTGCTCCTTGTCGGACCAGTCCATCCTAAACTGACACACAAGGCCCTGTGCCAGAGGGCAGCACAAGTGACCCCAGAGCGGTTTCATCTGCGGCCTCATCTGTCAGGCATTGCTTGGGTTAGATGTTACACAGAGTTATTGCCAGTGGTGGAGACCATCACCGATTTTTTGATGTACCACCCTAAGTGGCAAGAGGATGCCCAGACGTGGGTCCCATGCTCGCTGTGCCATAGGACCCAAGTTCACATGCAGGATGTAGGTGATAATTCGAGTCCTTGAGTGGCCTGGAAGAGGTACATCTCAGGAGGGTAAACAACCTTTACAACGAAACTTTTACAACGCACTACCATTACAACAAAACTTTTACAACGAACGTGATGTAACCACACGATGCCATTACAACGCAAGTCTTTACATCGACTTGCGCTAGATGGCGAGCTAACATTACAAATAGTGTAGTTTACTATCCCAACACCTTCCCTACTGTTAAGTGGACTGGAGTTGGAATAGTAAATTATGCTTTTCTAATGTTAGCACGCCATCTAGCGCAAGTCGATGTAAAGACTTGCGTTGTAATGGCATCGCGTGGTTACATCGCGTTCGTTGTAAAAACCGCGATGTAACTGCACGCGTTGTAAAGACACGCGTTGTTACGTCATACATCCTCTCAGGAGCGAAGCACTGAGACTGAGAGTCCTTGAGTGACCTGGAAGAGGTGCATCTCAGGAGCGAAGCACTGAGATTGAGAGTCCTTGAGTGGCCTGGAAGAGATACATCTCAGGAGCGAAGCACTGAGAGTCCTTGAGTGGCCTGGAAGAGGTGCATCTCAGGAGCGAAGCACTGAGATTGAGAGTCCTTGAGTGGCCTGGAAGAGGTGCATCTCAGGAGCGAAGCACTGAGATTGAGAGTCCTTGAGTGGCCTGGAAGAGGTACATCTCAGGAGCGAAGCACTGAGACTGAGAGTCCTTGAGTGGCCTGGGAGAGGTACATCTCAGGAGCGAAGCACTGCGACAGAGTCCTTGAGTGGCCTGGAAGAGGTACATCTCAGGAGCGAAGCACTGAGATTGAGAGTCCTTGAGTGGCCTGGAAGAGGTACATCTCAGGAGCGAAGCACTGAGATTGAGAGTCCTTGAGTGGCCTGGAAGAGGTACATCTCAGGAGCGAAGCACTGAGACTGAGAGTCCTTGAGTGGCCTGGAAGAGGTACATCTCAGGAGTGAAGCACTGAGATTGAGAGTCCTTGAGTGGCCTGGAAGAGGTGCATCTCAGGAGCGAAGCACTGAGATTGAGAGTCCTTGAGTGGCCTGGAAGAGGTACATCTCAGGAGCGAAGCACTGAGACTGAGAGTCCTTGAGTGGCCTGGGAGAGGTACATCTCAGGAGCGAAGCACTGCGACAGAGTCCTTGAGTGGCCTGGAAGAGGTACATCTCAGGAGCGAAGCACTGAGATTGAGAGTCCTTGAGTGGCCTGGAAGAGGTACATCTCAGGAGCGAAGCACTGAGATTGAGAGTCCTTGAGTGGCCTGGAAGAGGTGCATCTCAGGAGCGAAGCACTGAGATTGAGAGTCCTTGAGTGGCCTGGAAGAGATACATCTCAGGAGCGAAGCACTGAGAGTCCTTGAGTGGCCTGGAAGAGGTACATGTCAGGAGCGAAGCACTGAGACTGAGAGTCCTTGAGTGACCTGGAAGAGGTGCATCTCAGGAGCGAAGCACTGAGATTGAGAGTCCTTGAGTGGCCTGGAAGAGGTACATCTCAGGAGCGAAGCACTGAGACAGAGTCCTTGAGTGGCCTGGAAGAGGTACATCTCAGGAGTGAAGCACTGAGACAGAGTCCTTGAGTGGCCTGGAAGAGGTACATCTCAGGAGCGAAGCACTGAGACTGAGAGTCCTTGAGTGGCCTGGAAGAGGTACATCTCAGGAGCGAAGCACTGAGACTGAGAGTCCTTGAGTGGCCTGGAAGAGGTACATCTCAGGAGCGAAGCACTGAGACTGAGAGTCCTTGAGTGGCCTGGGAGAGGTACATCTCAGGAGCGAAGCACTGAGACTGAGAGTCCTTGAGTGGCCTGGAAGAGGTACATGTCAGGAGCGAAGCACTGAGACTGAGAGTCCTTGAGTGGCCTGGAAGAGGTACATGTCAGGAGCGAAGCACTGAGACTGAGAGTCCTTGAGTGGCATGGAAGAGGTACATCTCAGGAGTGAAGCTTTGAGACTGAGAGTCCTTGAGTGGCCTGGAAGAGGTGCATCTCAGGAGCGAAGCACTGAGACTGAGAGTCCTTGAGTGGCCTGGAAGAGGTACATCTCAGGAGCGAAGCACTGAGACTGAGAGTCCTTGAGTGGCCTGGGAGAGGTACATCTCAGGAGCGAAGCACTGAGACTGAGAGTCCTTGAGTGGCCTGGAAGAGGTACATCTCAGGAGCGAAGCACTGAGATTGAGAGTCCTTGAGTGGCCTGGAAGAGGTACAGCTCAGGAGCGAAGCCTTGAGACTGAGAGTCCTTGAGTGGCCTGGAAGAGGTACATCTCAGGAGCGAAGCACTGAGACTGAGAGTCCTTGAGTGGCATGGAAGAGGTACATCTCAGGAGCGAAGCACTGAGACTGAGAGTCCTTGAGTGGCCTGGAAGTGGTACATCTCAGGAGCGAAGCACTGAGATTGAGAGTCCTTGAGTGGCCTGGAAGAGGTACATCTCAGGAGCGAAGCACTGAGACTGAGAGTCCTTGAGTGGCCTGGAAGAGGTACATCTCAGGAGCGAAGCACTGAGACTGAGTCCTTGAGTGGCCTGGAAGAGGTACATCTCAGGAGCGAAGCACTGAGACAGAGTCCTTGAGTGGCCTGGGAGAGGTGCATCTCAGGAGCGAAGCACTGAGACTGGGAGTCCTTGAGTGACCTGGAAGAGGTACATCTCAGGAGCGAAGCTTTGAGACTGAGAGTCCTTGAGTGGCCTGGAAGAGGTACATCTCAGGAGCGAAGCACTGAGACAGAGTCCTTGAGTGGCCTGGAAGAGGTACATCTCAGGAGTGAAGCACTGAGACAGAGTCCTTGAGTGGCCTGGAAGAGGTGCATCTCAGGAGCAAAGCACTGAGATTGAGAGTCCTTGAGTGGCCTGGAAGAGGTACATGTCAGGAGCGAAGCACTGAGACAGAGTCCTTGAGTGGCCTGGAAGAGGTACAGCTCAGGAGCGAAGCCTTGAGACTGAGAGTCCTTGAGTGGCCTGGAAGAGGTACATCTCAGGAACGAAGCTTTGAGGCTGAGAGTCCTTGAGTGGCCTGGAAGAGGTACATCTCAGGAGCGAAGCACTGAGACTGAGAGTCCTTGAGTGGCCTGGAAGAGGTACATCTCAGGAGCGAAGCACTGAGACTGAGAGTCCTTGAGTGGCCTGGAAGAGGTACATCTCAGGAGCGAAGCACTGAGACTGAGAGTCCTTGAGTGGCCTGGAAGAGGTACATCTCAGGAGCGAAGCTTTGAGACTGAGAGTCCTTGAGTGGCCTGGAAGAGGTACATCTCAGGAGCGAAGCTTTGAGACTGAGAGTCCTTGAGGGGCCTGGAAGAGGTACATCTCAGGAGCGAAGCTTTGAGACTGAGAGTCCTTGAGTGGCCTGGGAGAGGTACATCTCAGGAGCGAAGCTTTGAGACTGAGAGTCCTTGAGGGGGGGGCGTTCCAGCGCAGGAACGCCTCCTAAAAGTCGCTGAGTGAAATCTACAAGATTTCACTCAGTCACTTTTGAGCCCATGCTGTGTCAAAACCCTGCGCCTGCTTGAAGCGTTTGCGACGCAACTCCAGCAATGCGCCGCCTTTACGGCAGCAGATGCGTCACGCATCTGTCCATTTTTGCCCCATGGTGTGCCGCATTGTAAATGCGGCGCATTGGCATAGCCAATAGGTCTCGCCTATGCAATATGTTTTAACCATGTTGTACACCAGGGTGTCTGCTGTTCAGCATGGCTAAAAGTGGGGTAAAAGAGAGCGCAGTGGAGTGTCGTAAAGTGGAGTAGAGAGAAGAGAATCTAGGCCCTGTCCCCAGTGTGACAGGAAGAGGTGGAGAGAGAGCAGGCTGTGCACCCCACGAACAACGCAAGAAGCGGATAGGCCATCCTCTGCACCCAGTGTGATGGGGAAAGGCACAGAGAGGCTCTATGCACAGTGTGACAGGGAGAGACAGAGAGAAGCCAGGGTCTGTACACAGTGTGACAGGAAGAGGTGAAGAGAGACCAGGCTGTGCATCCCACAAACAACACAAGAAGCGGATAGGCCATCCTCTGCACCCAGTGTGATGGGGAAAGGCACAGAGAGGCTCTATGCACAGTGTGACAGGGAGAGACAGAGAGAAGCCAGGGTCTGTACACAGTGTGACAGGAAGAGGTGAAGAGAGACCAGGCTGTGCATCCCACAAACAACACAAGAAGCGGATAGGCCATCCTCTGCGCCCAGTGTGATGGGGAAAGGCACAGAGAGGCTCTATGCACAGTGTGACAGGGAGAGACAGAGAGAAGCCAGGGTCTGTACACAGTGTGACAGGAAGAGGTGAAGAGAGACCAGGCTGTGCATCCCACAAACAACACAAGAAGCGGATAGGCCATCCTCTGCACCCAGTGTAATGGGGAAAGGCACAGAGAGGCTCTGTGCACAGTGTGACAGGGAAAGACAGAGAGAAGCCAGGCCCTGTGCCCAGGGTGAGAGGAAGAGGTGGAGAGAGGCTAAGGTCTGCGCCCAGTGTGCCAAAGAAAGTAGGAGAGACAGACCAGGTGGGGAATTCATTCTCACCGGAGAGAGGCCATAGAGGCCAGACTCTGCACCCACTGTGACGTGGGAGAGACATAGAGAGATAGGCCATGCTGTTCTCCCACTTTACCTATACCTTAGTTGTATAAAAGTTTGAATCTTTCTCCATATTTATAAACATTATTAACTACTGGGTCTTTTAAATAAAAATGACTGGTATTAACCTGATTCTAATATATTTTTGCAACAAACATCTAACCTGCTCACTTTCATATGAAAGAGCTAGACATCAAGAATGTAAGTGGTTTGTGGGAAAGTTGATGGTGTGATCATGCATTAAAAGGAATAAAGTATCCCCTGTTGTACATGGTAAGGATGTTGCAAATCACCTCGGAGTTCCATAACCTTATAAACAAACTCAGCCTTCTGCCTTGTTCCTCTATAAGGTCATGAAACATCTCGGTGACTTGCAATTTCCTTATCATGTATGGCGGGGTTACTTTATCCCACGTATAACAATGTCCCTGATATCACCTGGTAACTGAACCCTGGAGTTCCCAAAACCAGAGCATTATTAACTCCAGGAAGGGAGGTGGAGATAGAAAAACCAGGGACCCTGAAGGTCGCCTTGGAAATGAGAAATCACCAGAGGAATCAGTCATTTGATTCTCAGGTCTTCCAGGTTTTACACCCTTTTACTCCCCCTGCTATCAGCAGGGAGGGTCTTTTAGGGTTCGGGGAAAGGTAGCGTTAAGGGGCAGTAAGGAGTTTTTAGGGTTCAGGGAAGGGTAGCATAAAGGTGTAATAAAGGATTTCTAGGGTTCAAGGATGGGTAGCATTAAGGGGTAGTAAGGATTTTTTTAGGATTCAGGAATGGGTGACATCACGTAGTAGTAAGTTTCTTTAGATTTCAGGGATGGTAGCAATATAGGGTAGCGATGGTTTGTAGCGTTCATTGAAGGGGACTGTTAAGAGTTATTCTCTAGTTTTTAGATGTCAGTGATGGGTAGTTGTAAGGGGTGGTGAGGGTTTTTAGGGTCCAGGGAAGAGTAGCATTAAGAGGTAGTAAGGTTTTTCAAGTTTCACAGCAGGGTAGCGTGAAGGGGTATTGAGGGTTCTTTAAGGTTCAGGGATGAGTAGAGTAAAGGGGTAGTAAGGTTTGGGGATTCAGGGAAGATTAGTGTTAAGTGGTGGCAAGAGGTTTTTAGGATTCAGGAAAGAGTAAGGTTATGGGGTAGTAAGGGTTTTTAGGGTATAGGGAAGGATATTGTAAAGGAGTAATAAGGTAAGGCAATACAACAACACATCCCTCCAGACTGCCCTTGTCCCATTTGTGCTGCTGCCAGAGAAGGACAAACACCATAACTATCTAAGCATCTATGAGACATGCGTCATTGCAGCGGCCTGTGTTTGACCTAAAGGTCAGGCTCTGATGTAACACAATAGTGAGAAGGGATAAAGAGCTCTGCTCCAACAACCTGAGAAGGAAATGCGTACAGCTCTTGGAGGGTAGGCGCGTGTTCTGTTGAAGCTCACAACTTCTGCCCAATCAAAACACGTGCTCCTGTCCACCTACATGAGGGTGGGCCCAAGGTTCCTCTATGTAGTATTTCCGAAAACTCTTTATTATGTTGTTCACATAAGGTTAGCGATGGCTGCACTACCAAGCTGGATCTAAAAGGAGTATCTATCGTAGGGCGCAGACACGACGCGGAACAAGTCAGCACTCGGCCAGCATAAGTGGATGGTCTAAAACAAGGCACAGGGGCGGCTCGCCGAGGGAGTGCTGCCGGGCGGGGAGAGGCAGGGTGGGGGCAGTAAACTCTGGCATGCGGCGGTACGGAGCAAAGTAAATAAATAAATTAATTGAACAACTAAGGGACATATTATCAAGTCAGGTGATAAAATTATCACCGCTTTAGCGGCAGAAAACTGCCGCTAAAACTGCGATAATGGGCTTGATAATATGCTCTATGGAATTCCAATTGAAGCCCATGTTAGATGTGAAGGACGTCTAACCTGAGCTTCAATTGGAATTCCATAGAGCATATTATCAAGCCCATTATCGCCGTTTTAACGGCTGTTTTCTGCCGCTAAAGCTGCGATCATTTTATTGCCTGTCTTGATAATATGCCCCTTACATTGCGCGCACTGCATCGCCGAGTTGGCGTTGCAGCGCACGCTATGTAAGTTGTTCTATTTATTTACTTAACTCCGTACCGCCGTATGCCGGAGTTTACTACCCCCCACCCTGCCCATCCCCTGCCGCGCCGCGCCTCACCGCCCCGCAGCACTCCCTCGGCGAGCCGCCACTGAAGGCATGAAGGTGCCCCTTGTGCTAAACTAAAATATGGTTTAATACCAGGCCAGCCCCAGATCGTGCCGAGGGGCTTATTTACAAGCCTCTTGCGCCGCCAGTGCGTCCCTTCTAATATGGGAAAAAGTGACGTCACGGCGGCGCAGTAAGCCCGGCTGTGCAGCGTAGCTCTCTCCCTGAGTAGGTAGAGTGTGACGTATGCATGAAGAGGGCATTCATGTATGCTGGGCTCTGCATTCATGCTCGATGTAGGTGTTAATGAAATGTATTTTCAGTTAATATTATCACTAACCAGCTTCATCTTCTCTCTCCCTTTCCTAAACCCCTCTTGTCTGTCCTGTTCTTCCCGCCCCCCTCGTTTTCCACTTACCTCTGATTACCCCTCACCCTGATTACCCCCACCCACCCACCTCTTCCCTTCATTTGCCCCCCTGCCCCATCTACGCCCCGCTGCAGCTCTGTGCCTGGTCCTCGGCTGCATGATCTTTCCGGATGGCTGGGACTCCGAGACCATCCGCGACATGTGTGGCGACAAGACGGGCAAGTACGCGCTGGGCGACTGCTCCGTCCGCTGGGCCTACATCCTGGCCATCATCGGCATCCTCAACGCGCTCATCCTGTCCTTCCTCGCCTTCGTCCTGGGGAACCGACAGACCGACCTGCTGCTGGAGGAGCTGAAGGCGGAGAACAAGGGTGAGCTCCAGGGGGCGAGACGGGTGGGGCGCCCACCCTGAGACGGGTGGGCGTGCCATGGACCAGTTACAAGGGGTTCTACTGGATCCAGCCTGGCACAAGGGGTTTCAATATTGTACAACTTCCACTTAGGCTTAAAAACAAGGCACATCCTATTAATTTAAAATATCAAGCGAAATCAATAGACACCCTTAGCCAATAGTGACCCGACGGGCTTCCATCACAGTTCATTGTGTGTTAAAAAAAATCCATGTAAAAGCGAAATACGTTGAGTAAAATGTATTCGCAACCCACCAGGCAGTGACAGAGGCATGACAAGGGTGCCCGGTGTCGCAGTTGAAACTTGAAAAACGACCCCTTGACCACTGCAGTAAAACACAGCAATAATCATGGTTTAGTGGACCCGTCTGGGCCCGGTGCTACTGCACCTGCTGTATCATTGATAGGTACGCCCCTGACACCAGGTGGAGTTTCCACCTGGGATAGCTGAATGTCACAGTGTGCCCTGTATGTCTGCCAGCCAGGGCCAGCCTTTCCTCAGACAGCGCCCCCAGCGAAAACACATTTGCAGGCACATGCATCAACGTAGACTTTTGCGATTCGTTAATTGCTTTTATTATGGAATCGCAATTAAGGAATTGAAAAAGCCTATGCATGTAGGAATCGCTATAAAAATAGCGATTCCCACACATTCCTTAATTGCGAGTCGCAAATTGCGAGGCGCAATTAAGGAATGCCGTCCCATTCATTCCTATGGGCCTCCTGGCCCATAGGAATGAACTGGAGATTGCATGAGCAATTTGCGAGTACCAGTAGGTATTCGCAAATTGCTCATGCAATTTCAAGGGTGCAAGGGTATGAAAATGACACTCTATTGCACCCTTGAAATTGATCTGTGCACATATGTTGCACACACACATGTTCTAAGGGCATGTGTGTGCGCAACAAGAAACTTTGAAAAATGCACAAAAGTGCATTTTTCTAAGTTTTTGCAAATTACCATGAAGTTCAACTTCATGGTAATTTGCTGCCCCTATTAGCGAAATCGCTAATTTTTTTTTTTACTTTAATGCATTGCATTTAAGGAATCTCAATTTGGGATTCCTTAAATGCAATCGCAATTTAAGTAATTGCAATTTAGAGATTCCTTAAATTCCTTGATGCATGGGGCCCTTGGTGTTTTAAATACCACTTCTGTCTCATCGTGTCTTACTTCCAAGTTGAAAACCCAAAAATGATTGACTGAAGCCATTTGTAAAGCATGAACAGCCAATGAGGTGTTGCGGCGCTATAGAGAAAAACAGCACAAGAATCAACCAACCGCAGAACATCCCAAGATTGATGAAAGAGGCCAGCAGCCTCAGTAGAACATTCCAAGGCTGGAATAAATAAGAGACACACATTGTGAGTGAACAGAAAGGTGTTTAGCTGTCTCCTGAAGATAAGACGAGTGGGATGCGGCTGAGTAGTCCGAGCTAAGGAGCTCCAAGCCCTTGGTGTCAGCACTGCCAGGGTGAAGACAGCTTGTCTGTTTTTCCTAAATCTGGGGGTTTAAACCGGACATAAATGTCTAAGGCTAGATGTCTGGAGGGAGAATGCCAAGATAAAAGAGAGCAAACACAGCTGGATGATGGGCGGAGCGCTGAAACCTTTCAACCACTCACCCCCAGTCAAGAGATCTGGGTTTAATCCATTGTTATTTTGCCCACTACGCCACCCCAGTTTGGACCCAGCCATATGCAAATCAGTCTTGACCCTGTACTCCATGGGAACAGTCCAGACCGAACTGACAAACCAGGTCCTCCCTGGCCTGGAAACAAGCATTGTGGGACTGGGTTTGGGGTAACACCCCTCATCACCCAGGCAAACTAGAAATTCAGTGGCACAGTGAGTACAGAATCCACATTTGGGCAACCTCTGGCCACTTAGAGCGAACAAAGCAAACACAACAAGATGATGGACGGAACGCTGAAACTTTTCAACCTCTCACCCCCAGTCAAGACATCTGGGTTTAATCCATGTTTCTTTTGCTCACTATGCCACCCCGGTTCAAACCCAGCCATATTAAAATCAGTCTTGAGAACCTGCTCCTCTTGGGAATAGTCCAGCCCGAGATAAAAGAGAGGCCTTGGACGTCACCTGGCTTGTGCTATGAACAGTTTTATGGCACAAACAGAAATAAAAGGTGTTTACACCACTTGGGGGCATATCAACAAGGGCTTAATCTCTGCTTTTTTAGCTTTAAAAGCCAAAAAAGGAGAGATAAAACTATTGCCCTATCAACAACAGGGTGCTAACATGCAAATTTGCATGTTAGCACCCTTTTACTCTACGCTTCCCCTTGCATCTCTAATGAGATGCAAAGGGGGCGTTCCAGAGTAAAATAATAGGAGAAATGTCGCTAAGCGACATTTCTCCTATTATCAAGAATGTCGCTAACCCTGTTAGAGACAAAAAAAGCAGCGCTAACCGCGGTTAACGCTGCTTTTTTACGTCTGGTATTTTTCTGACTATCCATGATATCCTATGGAAGGAGGATATCATGGCTAAGTTTGTCTGTCCCTATCAACAAGGTAACGTGAGATTATCGCTGGGTTTCCAGCGATAATCTCACGTTAGCCAGTTAGCGTGGGGATTTTTATCGCTATTGAGATAAGCGTTGCTAATAGCATGCTATCTCAGCGATAAAAATTCACGCTAGCTGGCGATAATTATCCTAGCGCTAAGTGCGCTTAGAGATAATTATCGCCGGTTGTTGTTGATATGCCCCTTAGTTCCTCACCCCAGATTAATATATTTACTGGATGCTTTAAATTCTACCCAGGGCTTTAAGTGGGATGAAACAAATGGGGGGTCCACCCTACCCATATATTTGCATAGACTCACAATTGCAACTATCATATGTGACCATTGCTCTGCGTGCTCTGCAGAGAGGCCAAGGATTGGATGAGCATGTATTCTTAACACTTTTTGGCTGCTGACAGGCACTATCAAGACCGTTAAATAGAGGCAGTTGCTGAAAAAACATGAAATAAAAGTCCCTAAGCAGAAAGTAATTCTGTTATTTTACTGACCTCTGCTGGG
The DNA here is from genome assembly GCF_964204655.1 of Triturus cristatus. NCBI lineage: Eukaryota > Metazoa > Chordata > Amphibia > Caudata > Salamandridae > Triturus > Triturus cristatus. The sequence continues at coordinate 20,930,281 of NC_140592.1, read as the reverse complement.
CATTTTCTATCAAGACAGTTAAAGAAAGGCAGTTCCTAGAAAGAAGTAGTCCCTTAGTAAAAGCGGAAGCAGCCAAGTCCTGGGGAAATGCCCCAAAGCCCACACAAAGTGCATACAACAGATCTTCCAGATAGCGCTAGTGCTGTCTAGGCTCGAACTAAAAAGGTAACACAACATCCTGGAAAAAACAAACCCTCATAGGGAATGCAAGATCAGGTAAAGTATGTGAAACAAAAGCAGGAACAACATGGGGTACCTTCTCTATTTTACACTCATGGATCAGAAATTGATCGGTGTTTTAAATGAAAGGCTAAGGACATGAAAACAGTGCCCGAAATTGACCCGTTTCAATGCCTGTTTTAAATTAGGAGGGACCGGCCCACTTAAAGCTCTGATTCTACCCCTGTTTCACTAAGAGGTGTAACTTCTACCAGTTGCACCAAACTCATAATTGGAACACAAGTTGCCCCCTGGAGTCTCTTACGGCAGCAGTTGGGTTGAGGGGAACCCCTGAGGGACCATAGATGCTGCATAGACTCAGGTACAGAAGAGGGGGTTCAGTAAAGGCGGTGGGATGACCCCTCCTGCACAGGTCCACATTGTCTCTCCCGAGCGGAAGAGTATCGGCGGTGCTTCATGGTTCCCCAACCCCCTGCTGAGCCTCAGACAGTTTTTCTCCATCACGTCTGCCAAGGGGCATAACACAGGCCCCTACACCCCTGCGGTGCAGGGCGGCCCTCAACCCTGTTGTGGCCCCAAACCTTCAGGAGGCCGCATTGAGCCCAGGGCCAGTGCATATCTGTGGGATATGTGGAGGCTCGGGGCCCTCGTCACGTTCCGCAGGGAGACCCCGTCGTTTTGCGTAAGCCCGCTTCATCCGCACCAGGTTCCGCGCTGTGTGTGGTCTTGTCGTTAACTGCCTTATCAATACCCCTCAGATTACCCACAGACCCTCATTCCTCAAAGGGCGCGCGGATATTGTATCTGTGGCTGCATAGATTGACCGATGACCACCAATCACCTTCCGAGGAGATCGATGCTGAACTCACTCTGCCTGCAAGTGACCTTTTCATTGGTGCCCCCCACCCCGAGAGTGTGTTGGGGGGGCAGCATGGGGGGGGCATTCTGATAGTATTCATTCGTACGCTGGCACTTTAAATATTCAGATTCAGTGACGTAGGACAGGTCCAGAATGGGGAAGTTTCAAACATCCATCTATCTCAGCAGGACATTGTAAACAAGCCGCTGCACTTGGGCAGTAAATCCTCCACATCAGAAGAGTAAAGTCCATCACCTGAGCACATTACCACCATAGTTTGCCTCTACCTCCTCTCACCTATAAAATAGTTTGCCTACACCGCCTCCTGACTATGAAATAGTTTGTCTATACCTCCTCTCACCTATGGAATAGTCTGCCTGTACCTTGTATCGACTATGGAATAGTTTGCCTATACCTCCTCTCCTCTATAATATAGTTTGGCTATAACTCCTTTCACCTATGGAATTGTTTGCCTACACCTCCTCTGCCCTACAGAATAGTTTGCCTATACGTCCTCTCACCTATGGGATAGTTTGCCTATACCTTCTCTCGCCTATGGAATATCTTACCTAAAGGTTGCCTGTACCTACCCTCCCCTATGGAATAGTTTGGCTATACCTCCTCTTGCCTATGGAATCATTTCCCTATACCTCCTCTCACCTATAGAATAGTAGGTCTATACTTCCTCTCGCCTATAGAGTAGTTTGCCTTTACCTCCTCTCAGCTATGGAATAGTTCACCGATACCTCCTCTCACCTATGGAATAGTACACCTATACCTCCTTTCGCCTGTGTAATAGTTTCACTATACCTCCTCTTGCCTATGGAATAGTTTGCCTATACCACCTCTCACCTATGTGAGGAATAGGATGCCTATACCTCCTCTCGCCTATGAAATAGTTTGCCTATACTTCCTCTCGCCTATGCATAGGATGCCTATACCTCCTCTTGCCTATGGAATAGTTTGCCTATGCCTCCTCTCACCTATGGAAAACTTTCCCTACACCTACTCTCACCTATGGAAAAGTTTGCTTATACGCCTCTCACCTATGGAATAGTTTGCTATACTTCCTCTCGCCTATGGAATGGTTTGACTATACCTACTCGCACCTATGGAATGGTTTGTGTTGGACTTGGCCCTTCTGGCAGGTTCACCCCTGGACTTTTTGGCTTTTTATTGGTGACTTGGTGTGGTATTTTTTTGGTTTCTGCGCACTTTCCCTGTGTCCCAGGGTAAAGTGCGTGCGTGCGCTGAGTGCATGTGGTGAGATAGGCCTGCCCTCCCATAGGAATGCATGGGGAATGTATGTGTCCCTAGTAGTTCCTGATGCGTGGGGTGTGCAGGCCCGAGTTTGGTATGTGCGGACTCGTGGGAGTGAATGCTGCGCGATGATGTGTGCGGCGTGCATGTACCTAGTGTGGAAGTGCCACTTCTAGAAGTGGGCACTTCTGTGTGCAGTGTGTCTGTCGCGTGATTGGCTGGTCGTGTCATGTGACGGGCTAGGGATTCCCCAGTGTCAGGATGAGTCACCCAGTGGTGAATGGGGAGATCAGCAGCTAGATGGGTGGGAGGAGTCCACCTGGGTCCTGAATAGGACAGGGTTTTCCAAACACAATGCTGGCCCCGCCCCCTGTGGTGCGACTGACGACCCTAGCCCTGCCAGTGAATAGAGTGAGGGGCTGAGCACATCAAGGGTGCTCCCCAACCAGCTGCGACTGGTTTTCCCCCTCACCCTGAACCCAGAACAAAGGGTTTGCCCGTATAAAAATGGGGCTATGTCCCCACAGAAACTGTTCTCTGCCAGGATCCTGCCTGAGGGGGGCTGCTGCTGCTGCTGCTGGACCAGAGGACCGCCACTTGGACTACCTCCCTGCCTGGAGGCCCAGTGAGCTGGCTCTGGGTCCAGCCTTGCCCCCCCCACCCCTGCCTTGCTGTATGCAGGGGAGACCTTTGCTGGACTTTTGTTTTTATCCTCCTCTAAGCGCTGGGAGCGCTTTAATTGTATCCCTAAGCGCCTGGCAGCGCTTTTACTGGACTTATAGCGCTAGGAGCGCTTTATTTGGCACCCAGCATCAAGAAGCGCTTTCCCTGAAAGGCGCCTTCATTGGAGCGCGTAGCGCGGCGCTACGATAATCCAGGAGGGAACCCCGACGTAGGGATTCCCCCGCTTTGGCCGGATTTAAGGCGGGTGCCCACCCCGTATTGTGGCACTCGGTGGCGGGTGCCTACCCCGCTTATTTTATTGTTTCATATACGGGTGCCCACCCCGTATCGCCTCCCTCGCGGGTGCCTACCCCGCTGTGTGTGCCCCGAGACGAGTAGCCACTGTCGTATTTTTGTACCTGAAGGCGGGAGCCCACCCCGCGCTTCAGTAAAGGGAACACGAGAAGTTCCTCATTGCCGCCGGAGGGTTGCCTGGCAACCGGGACTCCTACCGCCGCGTCATCAGCACGCAGGGCGGAGGCAGGAAGTCCCGGCTCCAGGGGGAGCGAGGCAGCGAGACGCTGCTGCCCTGCCGAAAGAAGCCGCCGACCAGGTGAGGAGGGGCCCGGGGGGGGGAGAGAGCCTTCGCACGTTGCCTGTGCCTGCCCCCACCCACGGGGCCCCAGGGAAAGCTGCCGGTGCACCCCCAGGGAGTGAGAAGAGGCTGAATACCCCGCAGTGTTGGTGCCTCTCGGGGCACCTCTCCGTTGCTAACAACGTCTTCCCAGCTGCGCCGCCGATCGGGCAGCTGCAACGTGTGGGGGCAAGTCCGTGTTGAGTCCCAGAGGGGGACTCGGGGGCATTCTTGATTCTGAGTCCCAGAGGGGACTCCAACATACGGGGGCGTTTCTTTGGTGGCTAGAGCGGCCCCGGAAGGCAGCGGGCCGCTCCAACGAAGGGCCACATTAGTGATCAGAGCCTGCGAGGCTCAGGGGGACCACGAGTGTTTTTGCGAGCCCCGGGAGGCTCCATCCATACGGGGGCATTTCTTTTGTGACTGAGTGGCCCCAGATGGCAGCGGGCCACTCCCACCTTGCCCCACAGAGTTGCGCAGAGCCCCGAAGGCTCTAGGGGGCATTTTGTGCATTTAGAGCCACGAGGCTCCAACCCCTGCCATATTTGTTTAGGAAGGCACAGTGGTGCCCCAGCATTTCACCAGTTGCCCAGCACTTAGTGGGCAACTGCTACGTGTAGGTTGTGCTTTGTGCGCCCTGGTCTGCGCAGCCTGCGCAGTCGCGCCCTGACTTTGCTGGGACATAGGGCGTCCTAGCCCCGACAAGGCCAGTTGGCCTAGGGACTGCCACCGGTGGTGGCGAATGTGAGTTTTGCGCTATTGTTCCTTTCCTGCACCTCTGAATGTGTTTATGCGTCATGTGCTTTGCTTTACACCGCTGAATGTATTTTATGCATCATGTGTTTCCCTTGTTCTACACCTCTGAATGTGATGCATCATGTGTAAAGTGCGTTTACCCCTACTGGTATTGTGATACTTAGGTGGTTGTTTTCTCCCTAGTACAGGTGGTGCTAGTGAGGTCCTGATTCCCTGCGCAATATTGTCCTAAGGTGGTTAGGGTTGCGTAGGTGGTGCTTACCTGACACCAGTAGTTACTGGTTGTGTGCTACATATGTTATTTTGTACTACAGTATTATTCCTATGTTCTAAAAAGTGCTAATTCCTGACAGTGGTCCAGTTGGCCCTGTCCCCTGTATATATAATCCCTTGTAAATTCTGCCCGTGCCTGTTGGCACATTGTAGAGTGTGTGTTTTTATCTAATGTGTTGTGTATAATACAAAGGCTATTTTTGTAGAATACCTTGTGTGGAGTTTCCTTTGTGGTGGGCCTTGGGTGTTGTTGCTGGGTGCGCGCGCAAACGCTTTACACATCGCCTCAGAGATAAGCCTGACTGCTCGTGCCAAGCTACCAAGGGGGTGAGCAGGGGTTATCTTTGGCGTGTAACTTCCTTGCCCTGACTAGAGTGGTGGTTTCTGTCTGGCTTTGGCGCAAGCCCTAGCCAACCAGAAATCCCATTTCTAACATTGGTGGCAGCGGTGGGATTTGGACTTGCGTTTGCGCTGTACCGCAGCGGCAACTGGCCGCACTACAAAACTCTGCATTTAGATAAATCACATGGTATAGGGATTATTGTTTTAAAATTGTTTTTACTTGTCATTTCTTTGGAAATGTGTTTTTGTGCACTGTGAGTTAGGTGTCCCTAGCTCGGGAGGGTAGATCATCCCCCTTAGTGCATTGTGTTTCTGGATTCACCAGAGGGTGGGATCCAGTGGTGGCAGCGTAATAGTGTCCTGTACATTTGTCCCCCGCCCTGCGCCCAGAGTTGGTACCTGTGTCACGTGGTGGTCAGGTTGAGGAATCAGGGGTGGTAGAAACTGCCTTACCAGTCCGAGGGGAGGGTTGTGTGTGTGGATGAATGGTGTGTGGCACTAGGCAAGTGAGTGTGAGTTCTCTGGGTTAGAGAGCTTGCTGAATCTTTTTGTGAATTGTGTGCTCCTGTGTGGAACTCAGACCCCTAGGTTCCCTGTATAATTGTTACCATAACGTCCGCCAGAATGGAGCCTGCTTGTGATCCCTATGAGCTAGCTTGGCGCCAGAGGCAGGAGTTAGAAAGGTACTGTACAGAGGAAGAGTCAGAAGAGGAGGTAGAGGATGACAATACCTGGACGCCAGTAGAGAGTGAGGACCCCATAGGTAGGGCGTCCCTTGCTGGGTCCAGCGTAGGAGGCAGCGCCTCATCCCTTTCCCTGTCCCCAGAGGAGTGGGAAGATAGGAGGAAAGAAAGGGAGCACCAGCTGGCGTTAGAGAAGCTCAGGTTAGAGCATGCTCAGGCTATGGCGCAGCTGGAGGCCAGGAAGCAACAGCGAGAGACTGAGTGGGTCTTGGCGCGGGAGAGGGTAGAGGAGGCTGAGAGGGCCTCCACCAGAGGCAAAGTAGCTCTGGAGGGTAGACTATCCCCTGCGCGCAGTTTTAATTTTCTGGGCTCCCCAGGGAGGGTTGAGTCCAGTGGTAGCAGCCAGATAGATTCCAGTGTAGGAAATCCCAGTCCCAGTTCCCCCAGTCTGGTACCTGTTTCCCAGGAGGAGGAGTTAAGGTTGAAATTCAGGGGCAGTAGGAAGCTGTCCCACCAGTCTTGGGAGGAGTTTGTGGATGACTGTCAGGATGCACTGGTGGAATGGCTGATGGTTAACCCGGAAGAGGATTTGAAGGCAGTGATCAAAATGATTATCAAAGAGCAGATGCTCAGTAGTTGTTCTCCAGGGTTGCGCCAACACCTGCAGAGGTACGACTCTTTTTGTCCTTGGGAGCTTGCAGAGGAAGCAGAGCACTGGGAAAGGGCTAGAGGTTCTCTAGAGTCATTAGGGAGTGACTCCAAAAGTAGTGGGTCAGGTATCTTCCAGCCCAGCGTGGTGGAAGAGGCTCAGTGTAGCCCAGCTAGGTCCCAGGATAGCGAGGAGGGTGTAGGGGCTCACTGCCTGGCTCAGTGGAGCAGGAGTGAGAGGGTGACCGAGGGTCCCCGGACGTACGAAACCCTGCCTCAGGACTTGGATGGTTCCATGAGGGAACACCAAGTTGGGGACCTAGGCTGTCCTGTTAGCCCATTTGAGGGAGATCTCCTGGTGAGTAGAGGACCTGGAGCACCTGTAACCAGGGCTCCTGTGGTTCTAGAGTCTGGCAGTACCGCTCCGGTAGGGAGGGTACAGGAGTCCAGTGTGAGGAGTGATTGGGGGATGAGTTTCCCAGTGGAAGAGCCTGTGGGTCAGGGACTACCCAGTTGGGCTAGGATCCCGTGTAGTGACCAGGGTGGCACCACTTCTGTTCTGGGGGATCTCCGCGCACTGTCAGGTGGACAGGGGACGGGAGATCAGCGCCAGACAGACAGTCGCTTGACGTATGTGTCCTTTGATAGCCTCAGGGGGATGGAGTGGAAATCCCCAGAAGTCCTGGAGTGCCAGGCAATTATTCCACCAAAGGTTCTAGGCCGGAGGTTGGAAGGCCAGGTTCGGGATCAGCCTGACCTGAAGGGTGGGACGTCTGTAACCAGCGTCCCGACCAGTTCTTCTTCCAGAGGTACCGCCCCAGTTGGTAGGGAGCAGGGCTCTGGAAGGGGGTGCAGAGGGTGGGAGAGCCCACCTCTGCCCCCGGTACAACCTGAGGGGTTAAACCCTGGGTTGGAATGGCGTTCTAGGTGTACCCCTCGCCAGAGGAGGAGGAACCCTAGGAGAAGAGGTAGGGGGAGGAGAGCCTTCCCTGAGACTCCTGGTCCGCCTGAGGGTGTAGACCCTAGGCTGGAGAACCAGTGGCAGTCTAGTCCTGTCTTTCAGATAGGAAGAGTGGAGAATGGCCGCTATGTGCCAGGGGTTACTACCCCCCACTCTGTGGTTAGGCAAAGACCAGTGGCACCTGGGTGGCCTAGGGCCTGGTCTTGGCCGCGGACAGCTTGGGAGTACCAGTGGGGTAGCCCAGTTGGTCCAGACAGTGGTGTTAAAAAGAATTCCATGGGTTCACCGTGGCGTAGAACCGGAGGGTGTCCATGCAGTTGCGGGCCCGCGTCCGTGTTCTATCGCCCCAAGCAGGGAAGTCCATCACGGTGGTGATTGGTCTGCCCTGCGTTTTGGCTGGAAGGGGGTTGTGTTGGACTTGGCCCTTCTGGCAGGTTCACCCCTGGACTTTTTGGCTTTTTATTGGTGACTTGGTGTGGTATTTTTTTGGTTTCTGCGCACTTTCCCTGTGTCCCAGGGTAAAGTGCGTGCGTGCGCTGAGTGCATGTGGTGAGATAGGCCTGCCCTCCCATAGGAATGCATGGGGAATGTATGTGTCCCTAGTAGTTCCTGATGCGTGGGGTGTGCAGGCCCGAGTTTGGTATGTGCGGACTCGTGGGAGTGAATGCTGCGCGATGATGTGTGCGGCGTGCATGTACCTAGTGTGGAAGTGCCACTTCTAGAAGTGGGCACTTCTGTGTGCAGTGTGTCTGTCGCGTGATTGGCTGGTCGTGTCATGTGACGGGCTAGGGATTCCCCAGTGTCAGGATGAGTCACCCAGTGGTGAATGGGGAGATCAGCAGCTAGATGGGTGGGAGGAGTCCACCTGGGTCCTGAATAGGACAGGGTTTTCCAAACACAATGCTGGCCCCGCCCCCTGTGGTGCGACTGACGACCCTAGCCCTGCCAGTGAATAGAGTGAGGGGCTGAGCACATCAAGGGTGCTCCCCAACCAGCTGCGACTGGTTTTCCCCCTCACCCTGAACCCAGAACAAAGGGTTTGCCCGTATAAAAATGGGGCTATGTCCCCACAGAAACTGTTCTCTGCCAGGATCCTGCCTGAGGGGGGCTGCTGCTGCTGCTGCTGGACCAGAGGACCGCCACTTGGACTACCTTCCTGCCTGGAGGCCCAGTGAGCTGGCTCTGGGTCCAGCCTTGCCCCCCCCCACCCCTGCCTTGCTGTATGCAGGGGAGAACTTTGCTGGACTTTTGTTTTTATCCTCCTCTAAGCGCTGGGAGCGCTTTAATTGTATCCCTAAGCGCCTGGCAGCGCTTTTACTGGACTTATAGCGCTAGGAGCGCTTTATTTGGCACCCAGCATCAAGAAGCGCTTTCCCTGAAAGGCGCCTTCATTGGAGCGCGTAGCGCGGCGCTACGATAATCCAGGAGGGAACCCCGACGTAGGGATTCCCCCGCTTTGGCCGGATTTAAGGCGGGTGCCCACCCCGTATTGTGGCACTCGGTGGCGGGTGCCTACCCCGCTTATTTTATTGTTTCATATACGGGTGCCCACCCCGTATCGCCTCCCTCGCGGGTGCCTACCCCGCTGTGTGTGCCCCGAGACGAGTAGCCACTGTCGTATTTTTGTACCTGAAGGCGGGAGCCCACCCCGCGCTTCAGTAAAGGGAACACGAGAAGTTCCTCATTGCCGCCGGAGGGTTGCCTGGCAACCGGGACTCCTACCGCCGCGTCATCAGCACGCAGGGCGGAGGCAGGAAGTCCCGGCTCCAGGGGGAGCGAGGCAGCGAGACGCTGCTGCCCTGCCGAAAGAAGCCGCCGACCAGGTGAGGAGGGGCCCGGGGGGGGGAGAGAGCCTTCGCACGTTGCCTGTGCCTGCCCCCACCCACGGGGCCCCAGGGAAAGCTGCCGGTGCACCCCCAGGGAGTGAGAAGAGGCTGAATACCCCGCAGTGTTGGTGCCTCTCGGGGCACCTCTCCGTTGCTAACAACGTCTTCCCAGCTGCGCCGCCGATCGGGCAGCTGCAACGTGTGGGGGCAAGTCCGTGTTGAGTCCCAGAGGGGGACTCGGGGGCATTCTTGATTCTGAGTCCCAGAGGGGACTCCAACATACGGGGGCGTTTCTTTGGTGGCTAGAGCGGCCCCGGAAGGCAGCGGGCCGCTCCAACGAAGGGCCACATTAGTGATCAGAGCCTGCGAGGCTCAGGGGGACCACGAGTGTTTTTGCGAGCCCCGGGAGGCTCCATCCATACGGGGGCATTTCTTTTGTGACTGAGTGGCCCCAGATGGCAGCGGGCCACTCCCACCTTGCCCCACAGAGTTGCGCAGAGCCCCGAAGGCTCTAGGGGGCATTTTGTGCATTTAGAGCCACGAGGCTCCAACCCCTGCCATATTTGTTTAGGAAGGCACAGTGGTGCCCCAGCATTTCACCAGTTGCCCAGCACTTAGTGGGCAACTGCTACGTGTAGGTTGTGCTTTGTGCGCCCTGGTCTGCGCAGCCTGCGCAGTCGCGCCCTGACTTTGCTGGGACATAGGGCGTCCTAGCCCCGACAAGGCCAGTTGGCCTAGGGACTGCCACCGGTGGTGGCGAATGTGAGTTTTGCGCTATTGTTCCTTTCCTGCACCTCTGAATGTGTTTATGCGTCATGTGCTTTGCTTTACACCGCTGAATGTATTTTATGCATCATGTGTTTCCCTTGTTCTACACCTCTGAATGTGATGCATCATGTGTAAAGTGCGTTTACCCCTACTGGTATTGTGATACTTAGGTGGTTGTTTTCTCCCTAGTACAGGTGGTGCTAGTGAGGTCCTGATTCCCTGCGCAATATTGTCCTAAGGTGGTTAGGGTTGCGTAGGTGGTGCTTACCTGACACCAGTAGTTACTGGTTGTGTGCTACATATGTTATTTTGTACTACAGTATTATTCCTATGTTCTAAAAAGTGCTAATTCCTGACAGTGGTCCAGGTGGCCCTGTCCCCTGTATATATAATCCCTTGTAAATTCTGCCCGTGCCTGTTGGCACATTGTAGAGTGTGTGTTTTTATCTAATGTGTTGTGTATAATACAAAGGCTATTTTTGTAGAATACCTTGTGTGGAGTTTCCTTTGTGGTGGGCCTTGGGTGTTGTTGCTGGGTGCGCGCGCAAACGCTTTACACATCGCCTCAGAGATAAGCCTGACTGCTCGTGCCAAGCTACCAAGGGGGTGAGCAGGGGTTATCTTTGGCGTGTAACTTCCTTGCCCTGACTAGAGTGGTGGTTTCTGTCTGGCTTTGGCGCAAGCCCTAGCCAACCAGAAATCCCATTTCTAACAGTTTGCCAATACCAACTCTCTACTATGGAATAGTTTGCCTAGACCGCCTCTCACATATGGAGTAGTTTGTGTGTGCCTCCTCTTGCCTATGGAATAGTTCACCTATACCTCCTCTCACCTATGGAATAAAATGCCAATCCCTCCTCTTGGGTATGGAATAGTTTGCCTATAACTTCTCTCGCCTATTCAATAGTTTGCCTTTACGTGCTCTCACCTATGGTATAGTTCACCTATACCTCCTCTCACTTATGGAATACTTCACCTATTCCTACTCTCACCTATGGAATCGTTCGCCTATACATTCTCTCACCTATGGAAAATTCTTACTATACCTTCTCTCACCTATGGAATAGTACACCTATACTTCCTCTCACCTGTGTAATAATTTCACTATACCTCCTCTTGCCTATGGAATAGTTTGACTATACCACCCCTCACCTATGTTATAGTTCACCTATACTGCCTCTCACCTATGGAATAGTTTGCCAATACCTCCTCACACCGACGGAATAGTTTGCCAATAGCCCCTCTCACCTATGGAATCGTTTGGCAATACCTCCTTTCACCTATGGAATAGGTCATCTACACCTCTTCTCACCTATGGAAAGGTTCATCTACACCTCCTCTCGCCTATGGAATACGTTTCCTATACCTGCTCTCACCTATGGAATAGTTCACCTATACCTCCTCTCGCCTATGGAATAATTCACCTATACCTCCTCTTGCCTATGGAATAGTTCACCTGAACCTCCTCTCACCTATGGCATAGTTCACCTATACCTCCTCTCGCCTATGGAATAGTTCACCTATACCTCCTCTCGCCTATGGAATAATTCACCTATACCTCCTCTTGCCTATGGAATAGTTCACCTATACCTCCTCTCGCCTATGGACTAGTTCACCTATACCTCCTCTCGCCTATGGAATCGTTCACCTATACCTCCTCTCGCCTGTGGGTTAGTTCACCTATACCTCCTCTCGCCTATACCTCTCAGGCGGGTCTTTAATCTCAGTCAGTTCAGGAAGCTGCCGAAGAGGCCGCTGTTCACCCTGTGACTGAGTAGGTGAAAGGGGATTGTGACTGATGCTCAGCACCAGGACGCCTTTTAGACAATCGAGCGCCTGCAAATGTTTATAATAATATCAAGTAATGACTATTCATCGAGGTATCACTCTTTAGGGGACATGTTTAACGCTCATTTGCCAATGGCGCAAAAAGTTGACTCAAAAAGTGTGACGAACCTGAGCAGATTTACTGAAAAGACACTGACATTAGAACAGCCATAAAAAAAATAGGGCTACAGGAAGCTCGGGTTGAAAACAAATCTTAAAGATCCACTCAATTCCTGTGAACATAAAAAATATAAAAACGTTGTTTGGAAGGGAGCTTTCCATCGACCAAAAAAGAAACCTTTTCTAGTCCTGAGCTGGGAGAAAGGGAAACTGATTGCAAAGACCACCGCGGTACCACTGCATGGCCAGGGTATACAGTAAGGCTCATGTGCACCGCGGTACCACCGCATGGGCCAGGGTATGCATCAAGGCTCATGTGCACCGCGATACCACTGCATAGACCAGGGTATGCAGAAAGGCTCATGTGCACCGCGGTACCACTGCATAGACCAGGGTATGCAGCAAGGCTCATGTGCACCGCGGTACCACTGCATGCCCAGGGAATGCAGGAAGGGCTCATGTGCACCGCGGTACCACTGCATAGACCAGGGTATGCAGAAAGGCTCATGTGCACCGCGGTACCACTGCATAGACCAGGGTATGCAGCAAGGCTCATGTGCACCGCGGTAGCACTGCATGGCCAGGGTATGCAGGAAGGGCTCATGTGAACCGCGGTACCACTGCATACACCAGGGTATGCAGAAAGGCTCATGTGCACCGCGGTACCACTGCATACACCAGGGTATGCAGCAAGGCTCATGTGCACCGCGGTACCACTGCATGGCCAGGGTATGCAGCAAGGCTCATGTGCACCGCGGTACCTCTGCATAGACCAGGGTATGCAGCAAGGCTCATGTGCACCGCGGTAGCACTGCATGGCCTGGGTATGCAGGAAGGGCTCATGTGCACCGCGGTACCACTGCATACACCAGGGTATGCAGAAAGGCTCATGTGCACCGCGGTACCACTGCATACACCAGGGTATGCAGCAAGGCTCATGTGCACCGCGGTACCACTGCATGGCCAGGGTATGCAGCAAGGCTCATGTGCACCGCGGTACCTCTGCATAGACCAGGGTATGCAGCAAGGCTCATGTGCACCGCGGTAGCACTGCATGGCCTGGGTATGCAGGAAGGGCTCATGTGCACCGCGGTACCACTGCATACACCAGGGTATGCAGAAAGGCTCATGTGCACCGCGGTACCACTGCATACACCAGGGTATGCAGCAAGGCTCATGTGCACCGCGGTACCACTGCATGGCCAGGGTATGCAGCAAGGCTCATGTGCACCGCGGTACCTCCGCATAGACCAGGGTATGCAGCAAGGCTCATGTGCACCGCGGTAGCACTGCATGGCCTGGGTATGCAGGAAGGGCTCATGTGCACCGCGGTACCACTGCATACACCAGGGTATGCAGAAAGGCTCATGTGCACCGCGGTACCACTGCATACACCAGGGTATGCAGCAAGGCTCATGTGCACCGCGGTACCACTGCATGGCCAGGGTATGCAGCAAGGCTCATGTGCACCGCGGTACCACTGCATGGCCATTGTATGCAGCAAGGCTCATGTGCACCGCGGTACCACTGCATAGACCAGGGTATGCAGCAAGGCTCGTGTGCACCGCGGTACCACTGCATGGCCAGGGTATGCAGGAAGGGGTCTTGTGCACCGTGGTACCACTGCATGGGCCATGGTATGCAGCAATGGTTCTTGTGCACTGCAGTACCACGGCATGGCCAGGGTATGCAGTAAGGCTCTTGTGCACCGCAGTACCACTGCATGGCCAGGGTATGCAGCAAGGCTCTTGTGCACTGCGGTACCACTGCATGGCCAGGGTATGCAGTAAGGCTCTTGTGCACACAGTACCACTGCACAGCCAGGGTACGCAGGAAGGGGTCTTGTGCACCGTGGTACCACTGCATGGGCCATGGTATGCAGCAATGGTTCTTGTGCACTGCAGTACCACGGCATAGGCCAGGGTATGCAGCAAGGCTCTTGTACACCTCGGTACCACTGCATGGACAGGGTATGCAGCAAGGCTCTTGTACACCTCGGTACCACTGCATGGACAGGGTATGCAGCAAGGCTCTTGTACACCTCGGTACCACTGCATGGATCAGGGTATGCAGCAAGGCTCTCTTCTCCCTTGGGCTGCCAAGGTTGCGGAGGCTTATGTCAACGGTATTCTGACTCAACATCTTCAGACGGCTAATATCTTGGATTTCTCCCAGAATGGTTTCCGAGCAGGTCACAGCACGGAGACTGCTCTTCTCGCGATGACGGAACATCTTCGCACTGTGCTTGATTCCGGTCAAACTGCGGCACTGGTGTTACTTGACCTCAGTGCCGCGTTTGACACGGTCTCACATGTGTTACTTCTGCAGCGTCTGGGTGAGGCAGGTATCTCTGGTGTGGCACTTGACTGGTTTCGGTCTTTCCTAGCTGGTCGTTCATTTCGGGTCGCCACACCTCCTTTTGAATCCAAACCCTATCCTATCGAGCAGGGTGTCCCTCAGGGGTCGGCACTCAGCCCCACACTGTTCAACCTGTATGTGCAGCCGCTGGCTGCGGTTGCCAAGCAGTGGGGCCTTACTATGGTCTCCTATGCTGACGACACGCCGCTGGCGGTTGCACTTAACGGGGACTCCGACTCGGAGGCCTCTAGGTTCAGGGAGGGCGTAACAGCAGTGGCGGGCTGGATGACGGCTAACTGCTTACAACTTAATGCTAAAAAAACGGAAGTTCTCATCGTGGGTAAGCAAGGCAATCTATGGGGTGCTCAGTGGTGGCCCCCAGAGCTGGGCTCAACCCCTATTCCGGTCCCCGAGACTAAAAACCTGGGGGTTTGGTTAGATTCCGCCCTTAGTTTCTGCGGACACACGAAAAAGTGGCTGCTGCTTGCTTTGGGGTTTTGCGGGGGGTTAGGCCAACCCTGACATTTTTTGACGCCCCCACTAGACAGCTGATAATTCAGGCCACCATACTCTCGCGGCTGGATTACGCGAGTTCGCTCTTGGTGGGGGCCAATCAGGAGGAAGTTACTCGGAAGCAGCGAGTACAGAATGCGGCGGCCAGAGCCCTGGTGGGTTTACCTAGGTTCTGTTCTGCGAGGGAGGCTATTCGGAAACTACATTGGCTGCCTGTGGCTCAAAGGATTGAGTTTAAGACTTTATGTCTCTCCTTTAAGATCCTTAAGTTGTCCTCTCCTCCGATTCTGGAGCATCTTCTTACTCCTTATGTTCCCACTCGCTGTTTGAGGTCACTGGACCAAAATCTAGCAGTAGTTCCACGGTTCAAACGCTGCAGAGCGGGAGGACGTTCCTTCCGCGTTCTAGCGGCTAGGCTTTGGAACTCACTACCTGTTCATATTCGTGCCCTTGATGATCTGCTTATGTTCAGGAGGGCTATTAAAACCTATCTCTTTCCCCCTGGATGTCATCTTACTACATAGGATTTCATTCCTCGGTCCTGCTTTTCCCTCTCTCTGTTACATCCTGTTCTATGTATCTTTTCGTGCTGCCGCTCAGAGCGCCGGGACGCCCCTTTGCTGGGGCAGCTGTGCGCTATAGAAGAACGAATAACATAACATAACATTTTGCACCTCAATACTACTGCATGGCCAGGGTATGCAGCAAGGGTTCTCGTGCACCTTGGTAACACTGCATGGGCCAGGGTATGCAGGAAGGGGTCTTGTGCACCACGGTACCACTGCATGACCAGGGTATGCAGCAAGGGTTCTTGTGCACGGTGGTACCAATGCATGGCCCGGGTATGCAGGAAGGGGTATGTGCACCACTGTACTAATGCATGGCCAGGGTATGCAGCAAGGCTCCTGTGCACCGTGACACCTCTTCATGGATCAGGGTATGATGGAAGGGGTTTTGTGCACCACGGTACC
Source organism: Triturus cristatus (assembly GCF_964204655.1). Taxonomy (NCBI): domain Eukaryota; kingdom Metazoa; phylum Chordata; class Amphibia; order Caudata; family Salamandridae; genus Triturus; species Triturus cristatus. The sequence goes on along the minus strand of NC_140592.1, from coordinate 20,914,639 downwards.
ACTGCATGGCCAGGGTAAGCAGCAAGGCTCTTGTGCACTGCAACACCACGGCATGGACCAGGGGATGCACCAAGGGCTCTAGTGCACAGTGGCACCACTGCATAGACCAGGGTATGCAGCAAGGCTCCTGTGCACCTCGGTACCAATGCATGGCCAGGGTTTGCAGGAAGGCTCTTGTGCACCGCGGTACCACTGCATGGCCAGGGTATGCAGCAAGGCTCTTGTGCACACAGTACCACTGCTTGGCCAGCGTACACAGGAAGGGGTCTTGTGCACCACAGTACCACAGCATGGCCAGGGTATGCAGCAAGGCTCTTGTGCACCCTGGTACCACTACATGGCCAGGGTATGCAGCAAGGCTCTTGTGCACCGCAGTACAACTGCATGGCCAGGGTATGCAGCAAGGCTCTTGTGCACACAGTACCACTGTATAGCCAGGGTACGCAGGAAGGGGTCTTGTGCACCACTGTACCACTGCATGGCCAGGGTATGCAGCAAGGCTCTTGTGCACCACGGTACCACTGCATGGGCCAGGATATGCAGCAAGGATCTTATGCACCACGGTACCACTGCATGGGCCAGGGTTTGCAGGAAGGGTTCTTGTGCACCGTGGTACCAATGCATGGGCCAGGGTATGCAGGAAGCAGTCATGTGCACCGCAGTACCACTGCATGGCCAGGGTATGCAGCAAGGCTCTTGTACACCATGGTACCAGTGCATGGGCAAGGGTATGCAGGAAGGGCTCTTGTACACCGCGGTACTACTGCATGGCCAGGGTACACAGGAAGGACTCTTGTACACTGCGGTACCATTGCATGGCCAGGGTATGCAGGGAGGACTCTTGTACACCATGGTACCACTGCATGGCTAGGGTGTGCAGGAAGGGGTTTTGTGCACTGCAGTACCACTGCATGGCCAGGGTATGCAGCAAGATTGTTGTGCACCACGGTACCACTGCATGGCCAGGATATGCAGACAAGCTCTTGTGCACCGCGGTACCACTGCATGGATCACGGTATGCATCAAGGCTCTTGTGCACCACAGTACCACTGCATGGCCAAGGTATGTAGCAAGGCTCTTGTACACCGCGGTACCAATGCGTGGATCAGGCTATGCAGCAAGGCTCTTGTGCACCACGGCACCACTGCATGGGCCAGGGTAAGCAGGAAAGGTTCTTGTGCACTGCAGTACCACTGCATGGGCCAGGGAATGCAGGAGGGGTCTTGTGCACTGTGGCACCTCTGCATGTCCCAGGGTATGCTGCAAGGCTCTTGTGCACCGCGGCGCCACTGCATGTCCCAGGGTAAGCAGGAAAGGTTCTTGTGCACCGCAGTACCACTGCATGGGCCAGGGAATTCAGGAGGGGTCTTGTGCACTGCAGCACCACTGCACAGACTAGGGTATGCTGCAAGGCTCTTGTGCACCGTGGCACCACTGCATGTACCAGGGTAAGCAGGAAAGGTTCTTGTGCACCGCAGTACCACTGCATGGGCCAGGGAATACAAGAGGGGTCTTGTGCACCATGGCACCACTGCATAGACCAGGGTATGCAGCAAGGCTCTTGAGCACCACAGTACCATTGCATGGACCAGGGAATGCAGGAAAGGGTCTTGTGCACCATGGCACCACTGCATAGACCAGGGTATGCAGCAAGGCTCTTGAGCACCGCAGTACATTTGCATGGACCAGGGAATGCAGGAAAGGGTCTTGTGCACCACGGTACCACTGCATGGGCCAGGGTATGCAGAAGAGGTCTTGTGCACTGCGGTGCCACTGCATGGCCAGAGTATGCAGGAAGGGTTCTTGGGCACCGTGGTACCACTGCATGCACCAGGGAATGCAGGAAAGGGTCTTGTGCACCGTGGCACCACTGCATAGACCAGGGTATGCTGCAAGGCTCTTGTGCACCGCAGCACCACTGCATGTACCAGGGTAAGCAGGAAAGGTTCTTGTGCACCGCAGTACCACTGCATGGGCCAGGGAATGCAGGAGGGGTCTTGTGCACCGCGGCACCACTGCATAGACCAGGGTATGCTGCAAGGCTCTTGTGCACCGCAGCACCACTGCATGTACCAGGGTAAGCAGGAAAGGTTTTGTGCACCACGGTACCACTGCATGGCCAGGGTAAGCAGCAAGGCTCTTGTGCACTGCAACACCATGGCATGGACCAGGGGATGCACAAAGGGCTCTAGTGCACAGTGGCACCACTGCATAGACCAGGGTATGCAGCAAGGCTCCTGTGCACCTCGGTACCAATGCATGGCCAGGGTTTGCAGGAAGGCTCTTGTGCTCCGCGGTACCACTGCATGGCCAGGGTATGCAGCAAGGCTCTTGTGCACACAGTACCACTGCTTGGCCAGCGTACACAGGAAGGGGTCTTGTGCACCACAGTACCACTGCATGGCCAGGGAATGCAGCAAGGCTCTTGTGCACCCTTGTACCACTACATGGCCAGGGTATGCAGCAAGGCTCATGTGCACCGCAGTACAACTGCATGGCCAGGGTATGCAGCAAGGCTCTTGTGCTCACAGTACCACTGTATAGCCAGGGTACGCAGGAAGGGGTCTTGTGCACCACTGTACCACTGCATGGCCAGGGTATGCAGCAAGGCTCTTGTGCACCACGGTACCACTGCATGGGCCAGGATATGCAGCAAGGATCTTATGCACCACGGTACTACTGCATGGGCCAGGGTTTGCAGGAAGGGTTCTTGTGCACCGTGGTACCAATGCATGGGCCAGGGTATGCAGGAAGCAGTCATGTGCACCGCAGTACCACTGCATGGCCAGGGTATGCAGCAAGGCTCTTGTACACCATGGTACCAGTGCATGGGCAAGGGTATGCAGGAAGGGCTCTAGTACACCGCGGTACCACTGCATGGCCAGGGTACGCAGGAAGGACTCTTGTACACTGCGGTACCATTGCATGGCCAGGGTATGCAGGGAGGACTCTTGTACACCATGGTACCACTGCACGGCCAGGGTGTGCAGGAAGGGGTTTTGTGCACTGCAGTACCACTGCATGGCCAGGGTATGCAGCAAGATTGTTGTGCACCACGGTACCACTGCATGGCCAGGATATGCAGACAAGCTCTTGTGCACTGCGGTACCACTGCATGGATCACAGTATGCATCAAGGCTCTTGTGCACCACAGTACCACTGCATGGCCAAGGTATGTAGCAAGGCTCTTGTACACCGCGGTACCAATGCGTGGATCAGGCTATGCAGCAAGGCTCTTGTGCACCACGGCACCACTGCATGGGCCAGGGTAAGCAGAAAAGGTTCTTGTGCACTGCAGTACCACTGCATGGGCAAGGGAATGCAGGAGGGGTCTTGTGCACTGTGGCACCTCTGCATAGACCAGGGTATGCTGCAAGGCTCTTGTGCACCGCGGCGCCACTGCATGTACCAGGGTAAGCAGGAAAGGTTCTTGTGCACCGCAGTACCACTGCATGGGCCAGGGAATGCAGGAGGGGTCTTGTGCACCGCAGCACCACTACATAGACTAGGGTATGCTGCAAGGCTCTTGTGCACCGTGGCACCACTGCATGTACCAGGGTAAGCACGAAAGGTTCTTGTGCACCGCAGTACCACTGCATGGGCCAGGGAATGCAGGAGGGGTCTTGTGCACCATGGCACCACTGCATAGACCAGGGTATGCAGCAAGGCTCTTGAGCACCGCAGTACCATTGCATGGACCAGGGAATGCAGGAAAGGGTCTTGTGCACCATGGCACCACTGCATAGACCAGGGTATGCAGCAAGGCTCTTGAGCACCGCAGTACATTTGCATGGACCAGGGAATGCAGGAAAGGGTCTTGTGCACCACGGTACCACTGCATGGGCCAGGGTATGCAGAAGAGGTCTTGTGCACTGCGGTGCCACTGCATGGCCAGAGTATGCAGGAAGTGTTCTTGTGCACCGCGGTACCACTGCATGCACCAGGGAATGCAGGAAAGGGTCTTGTGCACCGTGGCACCACTGCATAGACCAGGGCATGCTGCAAGGCTCTTGTGCACCGCAGCACCACTGCATGTACCAGGGTAAGCAGGAAAGGTTCTTGTGCACCGCAGTACCACTGCATGGGCCAGGGAATGCAGGAGGGGTCTTGTGCACCGCGGCACCACTGCATAGACCAAGGTATGCTGCAAGGCTCTTGTGCACCGCGGCACCACTGCATGTACCAGGGTAAGCAGGAAAGGTTCTTGTGCACCGCAGTACCACTGCATGGGCCAGGGAATGCAGGAGGGGTCTTGTGCACCATGGCACCACTGCATAGACCAGGGTATGCAGCAAGGCTCGTGAGCACCGCAGTACCATTGCATGGACCAGGGAATGCAGGAAAGGGTCTAGTGCACCATGGCACCACTGCATAGACCAGGGTATGCATCAAGGCTCTTGTGCACCACAGTACCACTGCATGGCCAAGGTATGCAGCAAGGCTCTTGTACACTGCGGTACCACTGCGTGGATCAGGCTATGCAGCAAGGCTCTTGTGCACCACGGCACCACTGCATGGGCCAGGGTAACCAGGAAAGGTTCTTGTGCACTGCAGTAACACTGCATGGGCCAGGGAATGCAGGAGTGGTCTTGTGCACTGCGGCACCACTGCATAGACCAGGGTATGCTGCAAGGCTCTTGTGCACCGCGGCACCACTGCATGTACCAGGGTAAGCAGGAAAGGTTCTTGTGCACCGCAGTACCACTGCATGGGCCAGGGAATGCAGGAGGGGTCTTGTGCACCGTGGCATCACTGCATAGACTAGGGTATGCTGCAAGGCTCTTGTGCACCGCGGCACCACTGCATGTACCAGGGTAAGCAGGAAAGGTTCTTGTGCACCGCAGTACCACTGCATGGGCCAGGGAATGCAGGAGGGGTCTTGTGCACCATGGCACCACTGCATAGACCAGGGTATGCAGCAAGGCTCTTGAGCACCGCAGTACCATTGCATGGACCAGGGAATGCAGGAAAGGGTCTTGTGCACCATGGCACCACTGCATAGACCAGGGTATGCAGCAAGGCTCTTGAGCACCGCAGTACATTTGCATGGACCAGGGAATGCAGGAAAGGGTCTTGTGCACCGCGGCACCACTGCATGTACCAGGGTAAGCAGGAAAGGTTCTTGTGCACCGCAGTACCACTGCATGGGCCAGGGAATGCAGGAGGGGTCTTGTGCACCGTGACATCACTGCATAGACTAGGGTATTGTTCGAAATGGGATTTCTGGCTGGCTGAGGCTTGCGCCAAAGCCAGACAGAAACCACCACTCTAGTCAGGGCTGGGGAGTTACACGACAAAGATAACCCCTGCTCACCCCCTTGGTAGCTTGGCACGAGCAGTCAGGCTTATCCCTGAGGCGATGTGTAAAGCGTTTGCGCGCGCACCCAGCAACAACACCCAAGGCCCACCACAAAGGAAACTCCACACAAGGTATTCTATAAAAATAGCCTTTGTATTATACACAACACATTAGATAAAAACACACACTCTACAATGTGCCAACAGGCACGGGCAGAATTTACAAGGGATTATATATACAGGGGACAGGGCCACATGGACCACTGTCAGGAATTAGCACTCTTAGAACATAACACAAATTACCAAGTGTACATGTAGAACATAACCAGTCTCTACTGGCGCAATAATGACCTCAGCGTCATCACACTAGCATCAGGTATAAAACCTATCCTGCATCTATCACAGGGGCATAAATCACATTTAGAAAAATATTGCGCAGGGAATCAGGACCTCACTAGCACCACCTGTGTTAGGGAGAAAACAACCACCTAAGTATCACAATACCTGTAGGGGTCTAAGCACATAAACACATGATGCATAACATTCAGAGGTGTAAAGCAAAGCACATGACGCAAAAACACATTCAGAGGTGCAGAACAGGTACAATGGCGCAAAAAAACTCACATTAGCCACCATTTGTGGCAGTCCCTGGGCCAGCTGGCCGTGGAGGGGTAAGGACGCCCTATGTCCAGAGAAGTTAGGGCACGGCTGCGCCAGCTGCGCCAGCCAAGCGCACAACCAAACGCAGAGGTCACAACCTAAACGTTGCAGCTGCCCACTAAGTGCTGGGCAGCTGGGAAAAGGAACGTGGGCACCACTGTGCCCTCTGAACACGGATCACAGTCACGTGGGGCCCCTCTGAGCTCTAAGAAAACACTTGTGGCCCCCTGAGCCTCACAGGCTCTGATCAATAATGCGCTCCTTCGTTGGAGCCTCACGGGGCTCGTGGTCCCCAAGGAGATGCCCCCGGACTTCGGTGGAGCCTCGTGGGCTCTGAAAACAATAGGCCCCAAACAAACGATCTGGGGGACGTTGGAGCCCTCTAGGCTCTTTAACCTCTCTGCCCCCTTCGTTGGAGTCCCTCTCAGGGACTCGCGAGCCTCGCAGGCTCGTAACACACTGTGCCCGGACGTTGGGGCGGCCCGCTGCTAGACGGGGCCGCCCAGGAAGTCGGCACCGGCACTGGTGCCTCTCTCTCGCTGCCCCCCCTCCCCTTGGAGCCAGGACTTACCGGGCCTCTGGGGGAAGGATTCCTCTTCACCCGGTCCCTTCTTCCTTCAGGGGAGCGTGGGGAGGATCCTCCTCGGGGCCTTCCTTCTTCTCCGGCGTTCGGCCCAGCCTGGGTCGCGGGGGTCACGTCTTCGCTCCGGACCGGCCCAGCGCGGGGTAGGCTCCCGCCTGGGTCTTGAGGGCATAGACCAGCACGGACTTTCGGAGGGAGGCGGGGTAGGCTCCCGCCCTCCTACTTCCTTTTCCGGTTGTCCCGGAGGCCCGCCCCCGGCCCGCCTGACTTCCTGGTCGGGCGCCGGAGGGCGATTCACGGGGCAAATGCCGGGTGTGCACCGGCGCTATTATAATCCAATAAATCGAGGTGGGCACTCGATATTGCGGCAATGTCCCTGGCAGGGTGGGCACCTGCCAGGGGACTTTAGGATTTGCAGAGAACGGGGCACACGCCGGGTGGGCACCGGCTTTTCGAAATAGCGCGCTCCAAGCGCTAAGGAAAGCAAGGGAGGGCGCTCCCAGCGCTCAAGGCCAGTTCAGCGCTTCCAGGCGCTTAGAGATCCAAATAAAGCGCTCCCAGCGCGTTAAGGGTGCCAGTAGCAAAGTCCAGCAGAGTTTTCCCCTGCATGCAGCAGGGCAGGGGTGGGGGGCAAGGCTGGACCCAGAGGCAGCTCACTGGGCCTCCAGGCAGGGAGGTAGTCCAGGTGGCGGTCCTCTGGTCCAGCAGCAGCAGCAGCCCCCCTCAGGCAGAATCCTGGCAAAGAACAGTTTCTGTGGGGACACAGCCCCATTTTTATACAGGCAAACCCTTTGTTCTGGGTTCAGGGTGAGGGGGAAAACCAGTCGCAGCTGGTTGGGGAGCACCCTTGATGTGCTCAGCCCCTCACGCTATTGACTGGCAGGGCTAGGGTCGTCAGTCGCACCACAGGGGGCGGGGCCAGCATTGTGTTTGGAAAACCCTGTCCTATTCAGGACCCAGGTGGACTCCTCCCACCCATCTAGCTGCTGATCTCCCCATTCACCACTGGGTGACTCATCCTGACACTGGGGAATCCCTAGCCCGTCACATGACACGACCAGCCAATCACGCGACAGACACACTGCACACAGAAGTGCCCACTTCTAGAAGTGGCACTTCCACACTAGGTACATGCACGCCGCACACATCATCGCGCAGCATTCACTCCCACGAGTCCGCACATACCAAACTCGGGCCTGCACACCCCACGCATCAGGAACTACTAGGGACACATACATCCCCCATGCATTCCTATGGGAGGGCAGGCCTATCTCACCACATGCACTCAGAGCACGCACGCACTTTACCCTGGGACACAGGGAAAGTGCGCAGAGACCAAACAATCACCATACCAAGTCACCAATAAAAATCCAAAAAGTCCAGGGGTGAACCTGCCAGAAGGGCCAAGTCCAACACAACCCCCTTCCAGCCAAAACGCAGGGCAGACCAATCACCACCGTGATGGACTTCCCTGCTTGGGGCGATAGAACACGGACGCGGGCCCGCAACTGCATGGACACCCTCCGGTTCTACGCCACGGTGAACCCATGGAATTCTTTTTAACACCACTGTCTGGACCAACTGGGCTACCCCACTGGTACTCCCAAGCTGTCCGCGGCCAAGACCAGGCCCTAGGCCACCCAGGTGCCACCGGTCTTTGCCTAATCACAGAGTGGGGGGTAGTAACCCCTGGCACATAGCGGCCATTCTCCACTCTTCCTCTCTGAAAGACAGGACTAGACTGCCACTGGTTCTCCAGCCTAGGGTCTACACCCTCAGGCGGACCAGGAGTCTCAGGGAAGGCTCTCCTCCCCCTACCTCTTCTCCTAGGGTTCCTCCTCCTCTGGCGAGGGGTACACCTAGAACGCCATCCCAACCCAGGGTTTAACCCCTCAGGTTGTACCGGGGGCAGAGGTGGGCTCTCCCACCCTCTGCACCCCCTTCCAGAACCCTGCTCCCTACCAACTGGGGCGGTACCTCTGGAAGAAGAACTGGTCGGGACGCTGATTACAGACGTCCCACCCGTCAGGTCAGGCTGATCCTGAACCTGGCCTCCCAACCTCCGGCCTAGAACCTTTGGTGGAATAATTGCCTGGCACTCCAGGACTTCTGGGGATTTCCACTCCATCCCCCTGAGGCTATCAAAGGACACATACGTCAAGCGACTGTCTGTCTGGCGTTGATCTCCCGTCCCCTGTCCACCTGACAGTGCGCGGAGATCCCCCAGAACAGAAGTGGTGCCACCCTGGTCACTACACGGGATCCTAGCCCAACTGGGTAGTCCCTGACCCACAGGCTCTTCCACTGGGAAACTCATCCCCCAATCACTCCTCACACTGGACTCCTGTACCCTCCCTACCGGAGCGGTACTGCCAGACTCTAGAACCACAGGAGCCCTGGTTACAGGTGCTCCAGGTCCTCTACTCACCAGGAGATCTCCCTCAAATGGGCTAACAGGACAGCCTAGGTCCCCAACTTGGTGTTCCCTCATGGAACCATCCAAGTCCTGAGGCAGGGTTTCGTACGTCAGGGGACCCTCGGTCACCCTCTCACTCCTGCTCCACTGAGCCAGGCGGTGAGCCCCTACACCCTCCTCGCTATCCTGGGACCTAGCTGGGCTACACTGAGCCTCTTCCACCACGCTGGGCTGGAAGATACCGGACCCACTACTTTTGGAGTCACTCCCTAATGACTCTAGAGAACCTCTAGCCCTTTCCCAGCGCTCTGCCTCATCCGCAAGGTCAAATGGCTCAGCCAATCCACACCCCAACAGGTGTTGGCGCAACCCTGGCACACAACAACTGAGCAGGTGTTCTTTGAGAACCAGATTACACAGTATATCAAAATCACTTGCTGTGGAAATCCAATCAAACATTGCCTCCTCACATCCATCCACAAACTCCTCCCAAGTCTGGTGAGACAGTTTCCTACTGCCCCTGAATTTCAACCTTAACTCCTCCTCCTGGGGAACAGGTACCAGACTGGGGGAACTGGGACTGGGATTTCCTACACTGGAATCTATCTGGCTGCTACCACTGGACTCAACCCTCCCTGGGGAGTCCAGAAAATTAAAACTGCGCGCAGGGGATAGTCTACCCTCCAGAGCTACTTTGCCTCTGGTGGAGGCCCTCTCAGCCTCCTCTACCCTCTCCCGCGCCAAGACCCACTCAGTCTCTCGCTGTTGCTTCCTGGCCTCCAGCTGCGCCATCGCCTGAGCATGCTCTAACCTGAGCTTCTCTAACGCCAGCTGGTGCTCCCTTTCTTTCCTCCTATCTTCCCACTCCTCTGGGGACAGGGAAAGGGATGAGGCGCTGCCTCCTACGCTGGACCCAGCACGGGACGCCCTACCTATGGGGTCCTCACTCTCTACTGGCGTCCAGGTATTGTCATCCTCTACCTCCTCTTCTGACTCTTCCTCTGTACAGTACCTTTCTAACTCCTGCCTCTGGCGCCAAGCTAGCTCATAGGGATCACAAGCAGGCTCCATTCTGGCGGACGTTATGGTAACAATTATACAGGGAACCTAGGGGTCTGAGTTTCACACAGGAGCACACAATTCACAAAAAGATTCAGCAAGCTCTCTAACCCAGAGAACTCACACTCACTTGCCTAGTGCCACACACCATTCATCCACACACACAACCCTCCCCTCGGACTGGTAAGGCAGTTTCTACCACCCCTGATTCCTCAACCTGACCACCACGTGACACAGGTACCAACTCTGGGCGCAGGGCGGGGGACAAATGTACAGGACACTATTACGCTGCCACCACTGGATCCCACCCTCTGGTGAATCCAGAAACACAAAATGCACTAAGGGGGATGATCTACCCTCCCGAGCTAGGGACACCTAACTCACAGTGCACAAAAACACATTTCCAAAGAAATGACAAAAAACAATCTTAAAACAATAATCCCTATACCATGTGATTTATCTAAATGCAGAGTTTTGTAGTGTGGCCAGTTGCTGCTGCGGTACAGCGCAAACGCAAGTCCAAATCCCACCGCTGATCACCAATGTTCGAAATGGGATTTCTGGCTGGCTGAGGCTTGCGCCAAAGCCAGACAGAAACCACCACTCTAGTCAGGGCTGGGGAGTTACACGACAAAGATAACCCCTGCTCACCCCCTTGGTAGCTTGGCACGAGCAGTCAGGCTTATCCCTGAGGCGATGTGTAAAGCGTTTGCGCGCGCACCCAGCAACAACACCCAAGGCCCACCACAAAGGAAACTCCACACAAGGTATTCTATAAAAATAGCCTTTGTATTATACACAACACATTAGATAAAAACACACACTCTACAATGTGCCAACAGGCACGGGCAGAATTTACAAGGGATTATATATACAGGGGACAGGGCCACATGGACCACTGTCAGGAATTAGCACTCTTAGAACATAACACAAATTACCAAGTGTACATGTAGAACATAACCAGTCTCTACTGGCGCAATAATGACCTCAGCGTCATCACACTAGCATCAGGTATAAAACCTATCCTGCATCTATCACAGGGGCATAAATCACATTTAGAAAAATATTGCGCAGGGAATCAGGACCTCACTAGCACCACCTGTGTTAGGGAGAAAACAACCACCTAAGTATCACAATACCTGTAGGGGTCTAAGCACATAAACACATGATGCATAACATTCAGAGGTGTAAAGCAAAGCACATGACGCAAAAACACATTCAGAGGTGCAGAACAGGTACAATGGCGCAAAAAAACTCACATTAGCCACCATTTGTGGCAGTCCCTGGGCCAGCTGGCCGTGGAGGGGTAAGGACGCCCTATGTCCAGAGAAGTTAGGGCACGGCTGCGCCAGCTGCGCCAGCCAAGCGCACAACCAAACGCAGAGGTCACAACCTAAACGTTGCAGCTGCCCACTAAGTGCTGGGCAGCTGGGAAAAGGAACGTGGGCACCACTGTGCCCTCTGAACACGGATCACAGTCACGTGGGGCCCCTCTGAGCTCTAAGAAAACACTTGTGGCCCCCTGAGCCTCACAGGCTCTGATCAATAATGCGCTCCTTCGTTGGAGCCTCACGGGGCTCGTGGTCCCCAAGGAGATGCCCCCGGACTTCGGTGGAGCCTCGTGGGCTCTGAAAACAATAGGCCCCAAACAAACGATCTGGGGGACGTTGGAGCCCTCTAGGCTCTTTAACCTCTCTGCCCCCTTCGTTGGAGTCCCTCTCAGGGACTCGCGAGCCTCGCAGGCTCGTAACACACTGTGCCCGGACGTTGGGGCGGCCCGCTGCTAGACGGGGCCGCCCAGGAAGTCGGCACCGGCACTGGTGCCTCTCTCTCGCTGCCCCCCCTCCCCTTGGAGCCAGGACTTACCGGGCCTCTGGGGGAAGGATTCCTCTTCACCCGGTCCCTTCTTCCTTCAGGGGAGCGTGGGGAGGATCCTCCTCGGGGCCTTCCTTCTTCTCCGGCGTTCGGCCCAGCCTGGGTCGCGGGGGTCACGTCTTCGCTCCGGACCGGCCCAGCGCGGGGTAGGCTCCCGCCTGGGTCTTGAGGGCATAGACCAGCACGGACTTTCGGAGGGAGGCGGGGTAGGCTCCCGCCCTCCTACTTCCTTTTCCGGTTGTCCCGGAGGCCCGCCCCCGGCCCGCCTGACTTCCTGGTCGGGCGCCGGAGGGCGATTCACGGGGCAAATGCCGGGTGTGCACCGGCGCTATTATAATCCAATAAATCGAGGTGGGCACTCGATATTGCGGCAATGTCCCTGGCAGGGTGGGCACCTGCCAGGGGACTTTAGGATTTGCAGAGAACGGGGCACACGCCGGGTGGGCACCGGCTTTTCGAAATAGCGCGCTCCAAGCGCTAAGGAAAGCAAGGGAGGGCGCTCCCAGCGCTCAAGGCCAGTTCAGCGCTTCCAGGCGCTTAGAGATCCAAATAAAGCGCTCCCAGCGCGTTAAGGGTGCCAGTAGCAAAGTCCAGCAGAGTTTTCCCCTGCATGCAGCAGGGCAGGGGTGGGGGGCAAGGCTGGACCCAGAGCCAGCTCACTGGGCCTCCAGGCAGGGAGGTAGTCCAGGTGGCGGTCCTCTGGTCCAGCAGCAGCAGCAGCCCCCCTCAGGCAGAATCCTGGCAAAGAACAGTTTCTGTGGGGACACAGCCCCATTTTTATACAGGCAAACCCTTTGTTCTGGGTTCAGGGTGAGGGGGAAAACCAGTCGCAGCTGGTTGGGGAGCACCCTTGATGTGCTCAGCCCCTCACGCTATTGACTGGCAGGGCTAGGGTCGTCAGTCGCACCACAGGGGGCGGGGCCAGCATTGTGTTTGGAAAACCCTGTCCTATTCAGGACCCAGGTGGACTCCTCCCACCCATCTAGCTGCTGATCTCCCCATTCACCACTGGGTGACTCATCCTGACACTGGGGAATCCCTAGCCCGTCACATGACACGACCAGCCAATCACGCGACAGACACACTGCACACAGAAGTGCCCACTTCTAGAAGTGGCACTTCCACACTAGGTACATGCACGCCGCACACATCATCGCGCAGCATTCACTCCCACGAGTCCGCACATACCAAACTCGGGCCTGCACACCCCACGCATCAGGAACTACTAGGGACACATACATCCCCCATGCATTCCTATGGGAGGGCAGGCCTATCTCACCACATGCACTCAGAGCACGCACGCACTTTACCCTGGGACACAGGGAAAGTGCGCAGAGACCAAACAATCACCATACCAAGTCACCAATAAAAATCCAAAAAGTCCAGGGGTGAACCTGCCAGAAGGGCCAAGTCCAACAGGTATGCTGCAAGGCTCTTGTGCACCGCGGCACCACTGCATGTACCAGGGTAAGCAGGAAAGGTTCTTGTGCACCGCAGTACCACTGCATGGGCCAGGGAATGCAGGAGGGGTCTTGTGCACCATGGCACCACTGCATAGACCAGGGTATGCAGCAAGGCTCTTGAGCACCGCAGTACCATTGCATGGACCAGGGAATGCAGGAAAGGGTCTTGTGCACCATGGTACCACTGCATGGGCCAGGGTATGCAGAGGAGATCTTGTGCACTGCGGTGCCACTGCATGGCCAGAGTATGCAGGAAGGGTTCTTGTGCACCGCGGTACCACTGCATGCACCAGGGAGTGCAGGAAGGGTTTTGTGCACCGCGGCACCACTGCATAGACCAGGGTATGCTGCAAGGCTCTTGTGCACCGCGGCACCGCTGCATGGGCCAGGGAATGCAGGGGGGGTCTTGTGCACCATGGCACCACTGCATAGACCAGGGTATGCAGCAAGGCTCTTGAGCACCGCAGTACCATTGCATGGACCAGGGAATGCAGGAAAGGGTCTTGTGCACCATGGCACCACTGCATAGACCAGGGTATGCAGCAAGGCTCTTGAGCACCGCAGTACCATTGCATGGACCAGGGAATGCAGGAAAGGGTCTTGTGCACCAAGGTACCACTGCATGGGCCAGGGTATGCAGAAGAGGTCTTGTGCACTGCGGTGCCACTGCATGGCCAGAGTATGCAAGAAGGGTTCTTGTGCACTGCGATAGCACTGCATGCACCAGGGAATGCAGGAAGGGCTCTTGTGCACCATGGTATCAGTGCATGGACTAGGTGAAGTAGGCAATGGTCTTGTGTACTGTGGCAATGCTTCTTGGCACAGGGTATGTGCTCAAGGGCCTTGGGCATGGTAGTACCTTTTCTTGGACCAGTGTATGTGGGCGAGGGTCCTGTACCCTGCTGTGTCATTATGTGGGCTGGGGAAGCTGGGCTAAAGCATGGATGCGCCACAGCTCCGCGTGCGCCTGCAGGATTAATGAACCGCACTGCCCTCCATCTGTTCCCCAGCAGAGGGCCAGGTGGGGGGGCTCTCAGTATCCTCTGAGGGGCTAGGGTGGTTGTGCTGCCAGCTGATGCCCGGGGCTGCTCCTGTCCTCACCAGGTGCTGTCGTTTGGCAGCGATGAGGTCCCAGCTCGTTAGGTACCCAAGAGTGCTTAAATGGCAGGAAGCCCCCTGAACCCCTGGGGTTCAGGGACCCAGATGGGAGTGAAACAGAAACCCTTGTAGGTGAGTACGCTTTTTTGTGTTCCAGGCTCCTCTCACATCTGCACAGGGTGTCAGACACCTAAAGTGCGCACCCAGCACTGAGTGATGAACAGGTATAGACTGCCAGGAGCACACGAGGTGATCACGTGACTCACGAATGGCATTCCACTGGGAGGAGAGACATGCTCATATGTCCTCAGGCCATGGAGAGATGTGCTGGGGGTAGGATGTCTGTAAGGAGGGTAGTTAGGAGTCTGGGGTGCCACGGAGCAGGGCATTTTCCACCAATCAGATGCGAGAGTGTGAGGGCTTAAGCAGCAGTTCTGAAGTCACTTCCACAACATAAATTTGTAAGGTGCACGTTCACGCAAGGGCATCTTGGTGCTGAATAACAGTGTTACCTAACTCCATGGCAGTCATTGTATTCAACTCAGAAGGATGAATGGCTGAGTGAACCCATAGGGATTGGAACCTGTGACCATGAGGTCGAACGCAGGATTGTACAGTGCACGCATTAATCCACTAAGCCACAATCCTTTGAGGAATGGCTTCACGTTTTCTGGAAGAGAGAGCAGGTACTTGCCTGGCCATTTTTAGGTCTCGCCTGACCCAGCGCATGCGCTGGTCTGGCGAGACTTTTTGAGAGGGCTCCAAAAAGTGCTACCAGGCCAGCCTAGAGCTACAGAGCATGTGCGCGGGTGCGCGCATCGCGATTACTTTCACTTTCGCTGCTTTAATGTTTGAATCAATCACCTTCACTCTTGCGGCCGCACGGACGCTTGGCATAGCCAATAGGTCTCGCTTTTGGGACCTTATAAGTATTTAGTTATGCAACTGTTGCATGGCTAAACACTTATAAGGTCCCAAAGGCGAGACCTATTGGCTATGCCAATGCTTGTTGTTTTCTTGGCATTATGTCCTTGAAGACGAGGTTCGAGCCACGGCTGAATCCAAGTCACAGGCACTGGATGAGAGTTGGGGTTCAAAGCGTCCATGCTTGTGCCATTGACCCAGGTTTTGACTGGATGTTGTTTGTTGTTTGGTTGTTGTTCTCCGCAAGTAACAGGAACTCTGTCTTGGTTGGGTTGAGCTTCGTGCAAGTCCTGGACATCTAGGTCTGGATGAGGTGCAGACAGTGTTTGAGGCACTCCGGGCCTCATGTATGGCACTTTGGTGTAGGGCAGCACAGCAAGGGCTCTGAGCAGCGCTGCCCACGCTAAAGTGAAAGGGCAGGAATGCACCATGTTTAGGTCACACGGTGCTTTCCTGTCCTTTCTTCCTGCGCTGGCACCATTTCAGCAGCCTAGCGCTAATGCAAGCGCCCTTCCACCTTGGTGCAAGAGTGCCTCCAGTCAATTGCAGGCAGTATTGTGTTTGTGCAGGAAGGGGAACCTTACTGCCCAAAAGCAATCCAGAGAGGAATTCTCCTCTTTCAATGTGTCTGCACAATGCAGCACACGTGAAAAGAGGAAACAAAGAGGAGAGATTACAATATTTCTCCTTGTTACGCCTCACCTCGAAAGGCATAAGGATTTGGCACTTTCCCAGGTTTACACGTTCTTGTAAATCTAGGCAAGCTTCAAAATCCATGGGTGTTGCGTGTGAACACCCACTGCAACGCCCATGGAACGCCTCCCGGGTGCAGAGTAAGGGAACGTAGCACTTTGCACTGCCTTGTCTTACTCCATATCTATGAGGCCATTCAAAGCCACGCAAAGTGTCTCTGCGTGGCCTCAAAGGTGTGGCTGAGAGGTTTGCGCTGCCGGAGCGTTAATGATTCTCCGCCGGCGAAAGTCTCTCATAAATAAGCCCCAGATGCATGGAGTGGCAGAGTCTTTCAAGCAGAGTTGTGAATTTTGATGCAATGTTCGGTGAGTGGAGCCTCACTGGATTACAGGGTGAAGATGCCGGGCTCAAGATGGAAACTTGGAGGACTCTGCAGGGGTCAGGGAATGTTTTGGGGGCATTGAACTGCCCATGGGTATAAACTGGAGTCTGTTGCATGGGTAGCATGAGAACATGTGACGGACATCACTAGTGAATCCCATTGGAGACTGGGGTGTGGATAGGGGGTTTGGATGGTCAACAGTATCAAAGGCAGCTGAGAGGTTCAGCAATGTCAGGTAGCAGGGGTCACCCTCGTCTGTGGTCAGGAGGGCGTAACCTACGATGTGCAAGGAAGCTGTCTCGTGCTCTGAAGCCAGTGGTCATGCCAGAGATGGTTTTCACTGATGGAACCTTGAAGTTCCTCGTAGGTTGCATCTTCAATGGTCTTTCCGATGAAGAGTAGACGAGTGATGAGTGGGGCTAAGAGAAGTGGTCCGTGGACCCTACACCCCACTATCCAGAGAGCTGTGGCCATGTCTGTTGTAAATATAATGACCAGGAACCATTATCTCTGCTCCAAGCCTGGGCTGGGCTCCTCTCCTTCAAGGCCCACTTGTTGAAGTCAGAAAGGACTGGCCGTGGACCTCTCCCTCAAAGAGAGCGTCTTTATTTCAGAGTTACTCAAGCTCCTGGCCTGGGAGGGGCAGATGGGGGCATCATTACTAGGGGTTATGGTGAGGAGAGTGGCTATTCATCGCACACCTGCAGTCCTCGCGTGCCCACCACATACGGGCATGCCCATGTTCTGCGTTTGTGGGATCTGCAGGTCGGTGCCAGATGGCATCTTTGACCATCACTGAAGGACCCCATAGTGGGCAGGCACTACAGTGAGCTGCAGCTGGGCAGGGAGCACGAGGAGTTACACTACAGCTGGGTGAAGCCAAGAGATGCTGGAAAGCTTGGTGGACGCCTCAAGTCTGTGCAGAAAGAAAGCTCAATGATCGGCTAGCACCTTCTGTGTGATCGCCATTGGGTTAAAGACGTGTAAGATGGGAATGATAAACCGTAGCCAAAGAGCACTTTATCCGTCCATGCTTCACTTTAAAGAAGAACAGGGACAGCACAGTCAATAGCAGTGCAAGCTTCTCTTTCACACACTGAACAGGGAGCAGTGCAAGCTTCTCTCTCACACCCTGAACAGGGACACCACAGTCAATAGCACTGCACGCTTCTCTCACACACACGGAACAGGGAGCAGTGCAAGCTTCTCTCTCACACACTGAACAGGGAGCAGTGCAAGCTTCTCTCTCACACAATGAACAGGGACAGCACAGTCAATAGCAGTGTAAGCTTCTCTCTCACCCACTGAACAGGGACAGCACAGTCAACAGCAGTGCAAGCTTCTCTCTCACACACTGGACGGGGACAGCACAGTCAATAGCAGTGCACGCTTCTCTCTCACACACTGAACAGGGACAGCACAGTCAATAGCAGTGCAAGCTCCTCTCACGCCCTGAGCAGGGACAGCACAGTCAATAGTAGTGCAAGCTTCTCTCTCATACACTGAACAGGGAGCAGTGCAAGCTTCTCTCTCACACACTGAGCAGGGAGCAGTGCAAGCTTCTCTCTCACATACTGAACAAGGACAGCACAGTAAATAGCAGTGCAAGCTTCTCTCTCACATCCTGAACAGGAACAGCACACTCAACAGCAGTGTAAGCTTCTCTCACACACACTGAACAGGGACAGCACACTCAACAGCAGTGTAAGCTTCTCTCTCACACACTGAACAGGGAGCAGTGAAAGCTTCTCTCTCACACACTGAACAGGAGCAGCACAGTCAATAGCAGTGCACGCTTCTCTCTCACACACTGAACTGGGACAGCACAGTCAATAGTAGTGCAAGCTCCTCTCACGCCCTGAGCAGGAACAGCACACTCCACAGCAGTGTAAGCTTCTCTCTCACACACTGAACAGGGACTGCACAGTCAACAGCAGTTCAAGCTTCTCTCTCACACACTGAACAGGGACAGCATAGTCAATAGCAGTGCAAGATTCTCTCTCACACACTGAACAGGGAGCAGTGCAAGCTTCTCTCTCACACACTGAACAGGGAGCAGTGCAAGCTTATCTCTCGCACACTGAACAGGGACAGCACAGTCAATAGCAGTGTAAGCTTCTCTCTCACACCCTGAACAGGAACAGCACACTCAACAGCAGTGTAAGCTTCTCTCACACACACTGAACAGGGAGAGCACACTCAACAGCAGTGTAAGCTTCTCTCTCATACACTGAACAGGGAGCAGTGCAAGCTTCTCTCTCACGCACTGAACTGGGGCAGCACAGTCTACAGCAATATAGGCTTCTCTAAAACACACTAAACAATGACGGCACAGTCAACTGCAGTGCAGGCTTTTCTAACACTCTGAACAAGGACAGCACAGTCAACAGCAGTGCAAGCTTCTCTCTCTCACACACACAATGAACAGGGACAGCACAGTCAACAGCAGTGCAAGCTCCTCTCACGCCCTGAGCAGGAACAGCACACTCAACAGCAGTTCAAGCTTCTCTCACACACACTGAACAGGGAGCAGTGCACGCTTCTCTCTCACACACTGAACAGGGATAGGACAGTCAACACCAATACAAGCTTCTCTGACACACATTGAACAGGGACTGCACATTCAACAGCAGTGCACGCTTCTCTCACACACACTGAACAGGGACAGCAGAGTCAACACCAATACAAGTTTCTCTGACACACATTGAACAAGGACAGCACATTCAACAGCAGTGCAAGCTTCTCTCTCACACCCTGAACAGGAACAGCACACTCAACAGCAGTGTACGCTTCTCTCACACACACTGAACAGGGAGCAGTGCACGCTCCTCTCACATCCTTAAAAGGGACAGCACAGTCAACAGCAGTGCAAGCTTCTCTCACTACACTGAACAGGGAAAGCACAGTCAACAGCAGTGCAAACTCCTCTCACAACCTGAACAGGAACAGCACACTCAACAGCAGTGCGAGCTTATTTCACACACACAGAACAGGGAGCATTGCAAGCTTCTCTCACACACACTAAACAGGGATAGCACAGTCAACAGCAGTGCGAGACTTCTCTAACACTCTGGACAAGGACAGCATAGTCAACTGCAGTGCAAGTTTCCCTCACGTACTGAAGAGTGGCCACAGAGTCAAGAGCAGTGTTAGCTTTGCTTACACACACAATGAAGAGGGACAGCAGAGTCAAGAGCAGTGCAAGCTTCTCTAACACACATAACAGGTACAGTACATTCAACAGCAGTGCAAGCTTCTCACACACACACACACACACAATGAACAGGGACAGCACAGTCAACAGCAATGCAAGCTTCTCTCTCACACACAATGAACAGGGACAACACAGTCAACATCAGTGCAAACTTCTTTCTCACACACTAAACAGGGAAAGCAGAGTCAACAGCCATGCAAGCTTCTCTAACACACAGAACAGGGACATCACGATCAACAGCAGTGCAAGCTTCTCTAACTCACAGTTCAGGAACAGCACATTCAACAGCACTGCAAGCTTCTCTAAGACACACAATGAACAGGGACAGCAGAGTCAAAAGAAGTGCAAGCATCTCTCTCACACTGAACAGGGACAGCACAGTGTCAACAGTAATGGAGGCTACTCTCTAACATTGAATAGGAACAGTATAGTCAACAGCAGTGCAACCTTCTCTCTCACACACTGAACAGGAACAGCACAGTGAACAGCATGCGAGCTCCTCTCACACACTGAACAGGGAAAGCACAGTGAACAGCAGTGCATGCTTCTCTCACACACACTGAAAAGGGACAGCACAGCCAACATCAGTGCAAGCTTCTCTCACACACTGAACAGTAACAGCATAGTCAACAGCAGTGCAAGCTTCTCCCACACACTGAACAGGGACAGCATAATGAATAGCAGTGTAAGCTTCTCTCTCACACACTGAACAGGGACAGCACAGTCAACAGCAGTGCAAGCTTCTCTCTCACACACTGGACAGGGACAGCACAGTCAATAGCAGTGCACGCTTCTCTCTCACACACTGAACAGGGACAGCACAGTCAATAGCAGTGCAAGCTCCTCTCACGCCCTGAGCAGGGACAGCACAGTCAATAGCAGTGCAAGCTTCTCTCTCACACACTGAACAGGGAGCAGTGCAAGCTTCTCTCTCACACACTGAGCAGGGAGCAGTGCAAGCTTCTCTCTCACATACTGAACAAGGACAGCACAGTAAATAGCAGTGCAAGCTTCTCTCTCACATCCTGAACAGGAACAGCACACTCAACAGCAGTGTAAGCTTCTCTCACACACACTGAACAGGGACAGCACACTCAACAGCAGTGTAAGCTTCTCTCTCACACACTGAACAGGGAGCAGTGAAAGCTTCTCTCTCACACACTGAACAGGAGCAGCACAGTCAATAGCAGTACACGCTTCTCTCTCACACAATGAACTGGGACAGCACAGTCAATAGTAGTGCAAGCTCCTCTCACGCCCTGAGCAGGAACAGCACACTCCACAGCAGTGTAAGCTTCTCTCTCACACACTGAACAGGGACTGCACAGTCAACAGCAGTTCAAGCTTCTCTCTCACACACTGAACAGGGACAGCATAGTCAATAGCAGTGCAAGATTCTCTCTCACACACTGAACAGGGAGCAGTGCAAGCTTCTCTCTCACACACTGAACAGGGAGCAGTGCAAGCTTATCTCTCGCACACTGAACAGGGACAGCACAGTCAATAGCAGTGCAAGCTTCTCTCTCACACCCTGAACAGGAACAGCACACTCAACAGCAGTGTAAGCTTCTCTCACACACACTGAACAGGGAGAGCACACTCAACAGCAGTGTAAGCTTCTCTCTCATACACTGAACAGGGAGCAGTGCAAGCTTCTCTCTCACGCACTGAACTGGGGCAGCACAGTCAACAGCAATATAGGCTTCTCTAAAACACACTAAACAATGACGGCACAGTCAACTGCAGTGCAGGCTTTTCTAACACTCTGAACAAGGACAGCACAGTCAACAGCAGTGCAAGCTTCTCTCTCTCACACACACAATGAACAGGGACAGCACAGTCAACAGCAGTGCAAGCTTCTCTCTCACACACACACAAGGAACAGGGACAGCACAGTCAACAGCAGTGCAAGCTCCTCTCACGCCCTGAGCAGGAACAGCACACTCAACAGCAGTTCAAGCTTCTCTCACACACACTGAACAGGGAGCAGTGCAAGCTTCTCTCTCACACACTGAACAGGGAGCAGTGCAAGCTTCTCTCTCACACACTGAACAGGGACAGCACAGTCAATAGCATTGCAAGCTTCTCTCTCTCACACACACAATGAACAGGGACAGCACAGTCAACAGCAGTGCAAGCTCCTCTCACGCCCTGAGCAGGAACAGCACACTCAACAGCAGTTCAAGCTTCTCTCACACACACTGAACAGGGAGCAGTGCAAGCTTCTCTCTCACACACTGAACAGGGATAGGACAGTCAACACCAATACAAGCTTCTCTGACACACATTGAACAGGGACTGCACATTCAACAGCAGTGCACGCTTCTCTCACACACACTGAACAGGGACAGCAGAGTCAACACCAATACAAGCTTCTCTGACACACATTGAACAGGGACAGCACATTCAACAGCAGTGCAAGCTTCTCTCTCACACCCTGAACAGGAACAGCACACTCAACAGCAGTGTACGCTTCTCTCACACACACTGAACAGGGAGCAGTGCACGCTCCTCTCACATCCTTAAAAGGGACAGCACAGTCAACAGCAGTGCAAGCTTCTCTCACTACACTGAACAGGGAAAGCACAGTCAACAGCAGTGCAAACTCCTCTCACAACCTGAACAGGAACAGCACACTCAACAGCAGTGCGAGCTTATTTCACACACACAGAACAGGGAGCATTGCAAGCTTCTCTCACACACACTAAACAGGGATAGCACAGTCAACAGCAGTGCGAGACTTCTCTAACACTCTGGACAAGGACAGCATAGTCAACTGCAGTGCAAGTTTCCCTCACGTACTGAAGAGTGGCCACAGAGTCAAGAGCAGTGTTAGCTTTGCTTACACACACAATGAAGATGGACAGCAGAGTCAAGAGCAGTGCAAGCTTCTCTAACACACATAACAGGTACAGTACATTCAACAGCAGTGCAAGCTTCTCTCACACACACACACAATGAACAGGGACAGCACAGTCAACAGCAATGCAAGCTTCTCTCTCACACACAATGAACAGGGACAACACAGTCAACAGCAGTGCAAACTTCTTTCTCACACACTAAACAGGGACAGCAGAGTCAACAGCCATGCAAGCTTCTCTAACACACAGAACAGGGACATCACGATCAACAGCAGTGCAAGCTTCTCTAACTCACAGTTCAGGAACAGCACATTCAACAGCACTGCAAGCTTCTCTAAGACACACACTGAACAGGGACAGCAGAGTCAAAAGAAGTGCAAGCATCTCTCTCACACTGAACAGGGACAGCACAGTGTCAACAGTAATGGAGGCTTCTCTCTAACATTGAATAGGAACAGTATAGTCAACAGCAGTGCAACCTTCTCTCTCACACACTGAACAGGAACAGCACAGTGAACAGCATGCGAGCTCCTCTCACACACTGAACAGGGAAAGCACAGTGAACAGCAGTGCATGCTTCTCTCACACACACTGAAAAGGGACAGCACAGCCAACATCAGTGCAAGCTTCTCTCACACACTGAACAGTAACAGCATAGTCAACAGCAGTGCAAGCTTCTCTCACACACTGAACAGGGACAGCATAATGAATAGCAGTGCAGAGTTCTCTCACACACTGTACAGGAAAGACACAGTCAACAGCAGGGCAAGCTTCTATAACACACTGAACAAGGACAGCAGTGCAAGCTTCTCTCACACACTGAACAGGGGCAGCACAGTCAACATCAGTGCAAGTTTGCCTCACACACACTAAACAGGGACAGCAAAGTTAACAGCAGTGCAAACTTCTCTCTCACACACTGAACAGAGAGAGCACAGTCAACTGCAGTGCATGCTTCTCTCACAAACACTGAACACGGACAGTACAGTTACAGGAGTGCAAGTTTCTCTCTCACACTGAACAGGGACAGCACAGTCAACAGCAGTTTAGGTTTCTCTTACACACTGAACAGGGGCAGCGCAGTCAACAGCAGGGAAAGTGTCTCTCACACATACTGAATGGGAACAGCACTGTCAACAGCAGTGCAAGCTTCACTCACACACAATGAACATGGGCAGCACAGTCAACAGTAATGCAGGCTTCTCTCTCACAGTGAACAGGGACAGCACAGTCAATAGTTATTCAAGCACAAAACACCAGCCCAGTACAGTCAACAGCAGTGCAAGCTTCTCTCACACACACTGAACACGGACAGCACAAAAAATAGCAGTGCATGCTTCTCTCACACACTGAACTGGGACAGCACAGTCAACAGCAGTGCAAGCTTCTCTCTCACAATGAACTGGGACAGCACAGGCAACAGTTATTCAAGCTTCCCTTAAACTCAAAACATCGGTCCACCCAGTCTGATGTTCTGCAGACTATTGGGGGGGAGGGGTTGCACACTGTACCCAGAGACATCATTTTATGCACTTCCTTTGTACTTTTCTTGTTGGGCTCCGCCCATCTGGTACACTGAAAATTCAATAAAATCTGTTGTTAAAAAAAAACATCAGTCCAGCCTATTCAACAGCAGTGACAGCTTCTCTCTCACACACTTAACAAGGACAACACAGTCAATAGCAGCGCAAGCTTCTCTCACACACACTGAATTGGGACACCACAGTCAAGAGCAGTGCAAGCTTCTGTCTCACACACTGAACAAGGAGAGCACAGTCACGAGCAACTCAAGCTTTCCTTGAACACAAAACACCAGTCAAGCACAGCCAACTGCACTGCAAGCTTCTTTTGCACACAAAACACCAGTGTAGTGAGAACAGCAACAGTTAGAGCTTTCCCTCTAGCTGAGAGCAGGCACTCTACAGTAGTATCACTGCAGGCTTTTCCTGCACACAAAGCAGGCAGAGCTTGGGCAGCACAAATACAAGCTCAACTCGCCCTCAGAAGCTCAGGAGACCCATACTCTACCCCTGGATATTCTTAGATGGCCCTCAACTCTCTTAGACATCCCTCACAGACCCTCAGCTGTGCTAAGTCCCTCAGTCAGCTCTCATATAACCTTTTTAAACCCCCTCCAGCCAGCCTGAACCCAATACTCAGCCATGAAGTGTACCTCAGCCCCACTGCTGACCCTCAGAAACCCTCAAAGGATCTCTGTATCACTCAGACCTCACTACGAGATCTAAGGGAGCCCCGTCTGAGCACCTGTCACCCTGAGAGGAATATATGACGTTACAACGCATGCAATTACAATGCATGCTTTTACAACGCAGTCTTTACATCGCAACTACCAATAAAGTGCATGATTTTCCAACGCATGCCATTAAAAAGCATTCTGTAAAACTACCATTACAACGCATTCTATTACAATGCATACCATTACAACGCATACCATTACAACGCGTAATACTTTTAGGGCAACAGTAGGGTAAATGTTGAATAGTGTAGGGGTAAAAAGTACTTTTCCCACTCCAGTGAGTGTAACAGTAGGGTAAGTGTTGGATAGTGTAGGGGTAAAAATTACTAAGTGCTGGATAGTGTAGGGGTAACAATTACTAGTCCCACTCCAGTGAGTGCAACAGTAGGGAAAGTGTTGGATAGTGTAGGGGTAAAAATTACTATTCCCATGTACCCCAAAACCCATACACACCCTAATGCTAAAAAAATCTCAATTACTTTCCTTATAATGCGTTATAATGGCATGCGTTGCAATGGCATGCGTTGTAGTAACATGCATTGTAATGACATGCGATGTAAAGGCAGTTGTCTTGTAACAGTTGTGTTGTAAAGGTAGGTTGTTGTAATGACTGCGTTGTAATGGATGTTCCCCCCTGAGAGTGCTTTTAACAACCTTTACTTGCCCTCCATGGCGCTTATCTAGTCCTCACAGGACGTTAGACTCCCTGCGGCCTTCCCCACCCCGAGGCACCTGCAGCCCCTTCGCAGCTGGGCACTTAACTAACCTGCACATTCTGTAATGTAGAATATGTCAGGCTGATAGCTCGGTAGGTTCATGCATTTGTTGCTAGAATCACAGTTCCATTCCACTGCTGAGAAACAGTTCAGTGTGTTTGGCGCCAGCTGGAAAGTGCCAAAAAGCCACTCTGCTTGGATGGTGTGCTATACAAGCAAACATTTCATTCTGCACTTATATGCATGACGTATCGCAGAGCATTGGACAAAGGTCAAACGGCACACGTTCGGTCTCTTTCGTTCTGGTGTGACTCATTGCTCACTTTTTCTTGGTGATTTTTTCTCAGAGATCACAGCAAAGTAGACAGATTTGATTTCATTTATTTATTACTTGATGTTTTCCATAGTGAGGGCCAGGTCTGTGGAGAGTCACAGCACGTTGCGTCTCGGGCGTTCATCCAAACACAGCTGGAATAACCTTGGCATACAATTTATAAAACACCCCTGTATGAAATCTTTCAGCGGGTCGCATTTCCATTTTCACGCTGGAAGTGCAGATGCGCCAACATAAAACATGTTACTTTAGTATTGGTCGGATACAGCCAGCGAACTGTAACTTCTTTACACAGCAGTAACTAAGAGTGGTTACACTAAAGCCCCATCCCTGTGCTCACAGGGTGACGTGTTAAAGCTGACAGCAGTATGTGCAGACAGCCGAAGCACTCCTAAGGTAGCTCAGACCAGAGATATCTTCTGTAAACCACCACTCAGCAGGAGTGGGAATCTGTCGTCCCTTTGGAAACTTATACATGAAGAGGGAGGTCAGCCTTGTGTGGAGCTGATGGCCGCCGAGGCTGGGGGTGATGGACTTTAAGACAGGCTAGTAGTCACGGGCTGCAATTAACAAGAGGGCTTGGGGGGGAATGGGGGCTCTTTTTGTTTACAGCTCAGAGCAGAGAACCAGAGCTCTTTGCCAAATGGGCACAGATGGCCTTCCTTTCTGTACATCTGCCGCCCCTGTCAGAGCATTGCTACCCCCCACACAAATGCACACACGCACGCACATGCACACAAACCCTCTCCATGGGGGCGAGGTGCACAGTTTAAAGAGTTCACAGAGTTGTACTCTGCTGAACTCTGCAAAATGCTGGAAAAACTCTGCCACGCTTTGCGGAGTTCCGACAGCGGCGGCATCTGTTAAGTCGCGCAGCTCGCATTGATTTTTAGTGCCAGGAGTTTGTCCTGTGCTGTAAAATAAGAGCGAACGGCACTACGCTTCATGCCAGAGGGCGCTGCTGCTTCCTGCTTTTTGAGTAGACATTCTACTTGAGCAGCAGCTTCCTCTACGCAAGTGGATTCCTCAACGCGAGCAGTCGCGACCTGACGTGACCAACTGGGTTGAGAAATATCGGCAGGAGGTCTAGTGTGAGATTTTTTCTCACAAGTTCTCGCCAACGTAACGTTGGCAAGCCATTTGAGAGAAAAAACTCCGCCTCACATCACTTCGCAGAGTTTTTGGGAACTCCGTGATCCACACGGAGCGCGGAGTGGGCAAAACTCCACAAACTCCACCAGCAGAGCGGAATTCTTCACCCACCCCTATAAACCAAGAGACCGAGCAGCGGAGGAACAAGCTTGGACCTCCCTTAGGGGAGCCCGAGGGAGCCGCTGCTGCCATCATCATGAAGACAGGGACAGGAACGGGAACTAAGCAGGACTCCACGAGCCCTGTCTGTCATCTGAATTTTCACTCTTGGCTATCTCTAACCACTCATCCACGAGCAGAATACTGTCTAGGAGCCATGCAGGTGGGTCCAGGTCAACCTTCTGAAGTCATCAAAGGTCACAAGTTGCATGACGTCTCTTGCACAACTCCTTGAGGCATTGGTGAATTGATGCCCACCTTCACTGTCAAGTAGCATGATTGGTCGTCTATGCTAAATACTCAAGATTGCTGAGGGCGCAAAAAGAGTACATTTGTGAAAAACAAACAAGGAATCAGTGAACCAAGACATCAAAGAACATTGACGTCAATAAGTTATACTAGGACCGAGAGGGGGCTTCATAACACAGGATAAACAGGTAAAGGATACTCCATCCTCTCCACCATTGGTGTTGACCTTTGGATCATCCAGATGTCAATATCTGCTTCCAGGGAGGGTTAATGATATCGTCTCCAAAGCGGGTGGGGGCACAGAGGTCCCCGAGTTGACTCTCAAGGCGCTGTGGGGTGACAGTTGTGCCCCCTGTATTAACTCCAACAGCTCTGGAAGGGGCTGTTCTGCCTCAACGCATAGCCATTAACTTAAGAGCTCCTCTGCTCTTTGGAAACAAGGCTAGACAACAGGGGGCGAGGCTTCCCCAAGACTGAAGAAGTGGTGGGTCCCGAGGAACCATACATGTCAGCATACATCGATGTACCATGAAAGGTGACCTCCCCCCCAGCAGCTTTGAAGTTTGGCATTAGGTTCATGGAACAGCAAGAACCGCCAAGGCTTCCCCTGGCAAGAGACAGCGGGAATGGGTTCACTTTTCAAAATACCGAGCCCTGAAGAGACAATCTTAAAGTCAGCAAAACTCTGAGTCTTGGGCATGATTGGAAGCAGCAAGGCCACAGCCTGCACACCACACTTTGACTTCTCCTGGGGCCCCTCTTACAGGCCCAGCCAGCCTGGGCCCATGGGAGGTCGCCCAGGCCTCTGGCATGGAACCTTCATCAGGTCCTTCATCAGTCCTCGTGAGAAGGCTTCTGGACCAGCTGGCCTGGGCCCATTGGAGGTCGCCCAGGCCTCTGGCATGGAACCTTCATCAGGTCCTTCATCAGTCCTCGCGAGAAGGCTTCTGGACCAGCTGGCTTGGGCCCATGGGAGGTCGCCCAGGCCTCTGGCATGGCACCTTCACCAGGTCCTTCATCAGTCCTCGCGAGAAGGCTTCTGGACCAGCTGGCTTGGGCCCATGGGAGGTCGCCCAGGCCTCTGGCATGGCACCTTCACCAGGTCCTTCATCAGTTCTCGTGAGAAGCCTTCTGGAGCAGCCAACCTGGGCCCATGGGAAGTCGCCCTGGCCTCTGGCATTGAACCTTCACCAGGTCCTTCATCAGTACTTGCGAGAAGCCTTGTGGCCCAGCTGGCCTGGGCCCATGGGAGGTCGCCCTGGCCTCTAGCATTGAACCTTCATCAGGTCCTTCATCAGTGCTCCCGAGAAGCCTTCTGGCCCAGCTGGCTTGAGCCCATGGGAGGTCGCACCGGCCTCTAGCATTGAACCTTCACCAAGTCCTTCATCAGTCCTTTTGAGAAGCCTTCTGGCCCAGCTGGCTTGGGCCCATGGGAGGTCGCACCGGCCTCTAGCATTGAACCTTCACCAGGTTCTTCATCAGTCCTTGCGAGAAGCCTTCTGGCTCAGCTGGCTTGGATCCATGGGAGGTCGCCCTGGCCTCTAGCATTGAACCTTCATCAGGTCCTTCATCAGTGCTCATGAGAAGCCTTCTGGCCCAGCTGGCTTGGGCCCATGGGAGGTCGCACCGGCCTCTAGCATTGAACCTTCACCAGGTCCTTCATCAGTCCTTGCGAGAAGCCTTCTAGCCCAGCTGGCTTGGGCCCATGGGAGGTCGCACCGGCCTCTAGCATTGAACCTTCACCAGATCCTTCATCAGTCCTTGCGAGAAGCCTTCTAGCCCAGCTGGCTTGGGCCCATGGGAGGTCGCACCGGCCTCTAGCATTGAACCTTCACCAGATCCTTCATCAGTCCTTGCGGGAAGCGTTCTGGACCAGCTGGCTTGGGCCCATGGGAGGTCGCCCTGGCCTCTAGCTTGGAACCTTCACAGAGTCCTTCATCAGTCCTCACAAGAGGCCTTCTGGAGCAGCTGACCTGGACCCATGGGAGGTCGCACCGGCCTCTAGCATTGAACCTTCACCAGGTCTTTCATCAGTCCTTGCGAGAAGCCTTCTGGACCAGCTGGCTTGGACCCATGGGAGGTCGCCCAGGCCTCTTGCATGGATCCTTCATCAGGTCCTTCATCAGTCCTCGCAAGAGGCCTTCTGGAGCAGCTGGCTTGGACCCATGGGAGGTCGCCCTGGCCTCTAGCATGGAACCTTCATCAGGTCCTTCATCAGTCCTCGCGAGAAACCTTCTGCCCCAGCTGGCCTGGGCCCATGAGAGGTCACCCTGGCCTCTAGCATGGAACCTTCACAGGGTCCTTCATCAGTCCTCGCAAGAAGCCTTCTTGCCCAACTGGCTTGGGTCCCTGTGAGATCAGCCAATGAGGCTCCTCCAAGGGCTCTGAACATGGAAACCATCTCTGGGGCGCCTAGACAAGCAGCCACAAAGGGCATACCACCATGCCCAACTGCACCCCCATAGTACTGGCACCTTCACATCGCTCGGAATCCCGCACTTGAGAACTTGAGTTTGTATACTGCCCCTGCATCTACCGGAGCAGAAGTGATGGATGCTCTTTCTCCCACATTGCAGCAAAGACCTGGAACAGCCCTCACTCCCGCATCCACCGAAGCAGAAGTGGGCAACGCTCCTTCTCCCACATTGCAGCAAAGACCTGGAACAGCCCACACTCCCACATCCACCGAAGCAGAAGTGGGCAACGCTCCTTCTCCCACATCGCAGCAAAGATCTGGAACAGCCCACACTCCCACATCCACCGAAGCAGAAGTGGGCGACGCTCCTTCTCCCACATCGCAGCAAAGATCTGGAACAGCCCATACTCCCCGCATCCACCGAAGCAGAAGTGGAGGATGCTCCTTCTCCCACATCACAGCAAAGATGTGGAAGAGCCCATACTCCCCGCATCTACTGAAGCAGAAGTGGAGGAGGCTCCTTCTCCCGCATCACAGCACAGACCTTGAACAGCCCATAATCCCCACATCTACCGATGCAGAAGTGGAGGATGCTCCTTCTCCCACATCGCAGAAAAGACCGGGAACAGCCCATACTCCTTGCATCTACCGAAGCAGAAGTGGAGGATGCTCCTTCTCCCGCATCACAGCAAAGATGTGGAAGAGCCCATACTCCCTGCATCTACTGAAGCAGAAGTGGAGGATGCTCCTTCTCCCACATCACAGCAAAGACCTGGGACAGCCCATACTCCCCGAATCTACCGAAGCAGAAGTGGAGGATGCTCCTTCTCCCACATCACAGCAAAGATGTGGAAGAGCCCATACTCCCTGCATCTACTGAAGCAGAAGTGGAGGATGCTCCTTCTCCCACATCACAGCAAAGACCTGGGACAGCCCATACTCCCCGAATCTACCGAAGCAGAAGTGGAGGATGCTCCTTCTCCAACATCGCTGCAAAGACCTGGAACAGCCCATACTCCTTGCATCTACCGAAGCAGAAGTGGAGGATGCTCCTTCTCCCGCATCACAGCACAGACCTTGAACAGCCCATAATCCCCGCATCTACCGATGCAGAAGTGGAGTATGCTCCTTCTCCCACATCGCAGCAAAGACCGGGAACAGACCATACTTCCCGCATCTACCGAAGCAGAAGTGGAGGATGCTCCTTATCCCACATCACTGCAAAGATGTGGAAGAGCCCATACTCCCTGCATCTACTGAAGCAGAAGTGGAGGATGCTCCTTCTCCCACATCACAGCAAAGACCTGGGACAGCCCATACTCCCCGCATCTACCGAAGCAGAAGTGGAGGATGCTCCTTCTCCCGCATCACAGCAAAGACCTGGGACAGCCCATACTCCCCGCATCTACCGAAGCAGAAGTGGAGGATGCTCCTTCTCCCACATCGCAGCAAAGACCTGGAACAGCCTCCCCATGCACCTCCGGACCATCACCTCACTTCCAGAATTCAGAAGGGTCCCCAAGACCTGGCTGTAAAGGCCTCTGTGACTTTCAAGAGCCTGGATACCCTGTAGCAGCGCTTTATACATCCTCATTGATTGATCCATTCTAGCTGTCCTACCTGGCTTGTGTAAATCTCACATTTTCCATGTTCCATATGTTTGAGAAGTTTCTACAAACCCGTTCGGGTTTTTCTTCATGTTTAGGGTCTGTTTACTTTTTTCACATTGATTAGTCCATGTGTATAGCACTGAACTGCACTTCTTCGCTGTGCCTCCCACAGACCCACAGACCCTGAGACCCCAACCAGAGGGAGAGCAGGAGTGGTTCCCATTCCATGCAGGGGGCGGACAGCTTGCACAACCTGGGTGGGTCACTGCTACTCAAGAGTTTCAAGGAACCTCACAAAGAGGAGAAGAGTTAAATCAAACTAACTAGCTACCACCACCATCCCTGGAGAGTATGGGAGGGCCCTGCACCCGGTAAACTGAGAAGGGGGGAGGGGGCTCCCAGGACTTCTGTTGCACCCAAAGCGAATCATGCAAAGAGACAACTTTCTACCTAACTTACTGCAACTGCCCAGCACTGCTGTCTGCATAACTCACTACAACTGCCCAGCACTAATGTCTGCATAACTCACAACTGCCCAGCACTACTGTCTGCATAACTCACTGCAACTGCCCAGCACTAATGTCTGCATAACTCACAACTGCCCAGCACTACTGTCTGCATAACTCACTGCAACTGCCCAGCACTGCTGTCTGCCTAACTCACTGTTACTGCCCAGCATTGCTGTCTGCATAACTCACTGCAACTGCCCAGCACTGCTGTCTGCCTAACTCACTGTTACTGCCCAGCATTGCTGTCTGCCTAACTCACTGTTACTGCCCAGCATTGCTGTCTGCATAACTCACTACAACTGCCCAGCACAAATGGCTGCATAACTCACAACTGCCCAGCACTACTGTCTGCATAACTCACTGCAACTGCCCAGCACTGCTGTCTGCCTAACTCACAACTGCCCAGCACTACTGTCTGCATAACTCACTGCAACTGCCCAGCACTGCTGTCTGCGTAACTTACAACTGCCCGGCACTACTGTCTGCATAACTCAATGCAACAGCCCAGCACTGCTGTCTGCCTAACTCACTACAACTGCCCAGCACTGCTGTCTGCCTAACTCACTGTTACTGTCCAGCATTGCTGTCTGCATAGCTCACTGCAACTGCTCAGCACGGCTGCCTGCCTAACTCACTGCAACTGCCCAGCAATTCTGTCTGCATAACTCACAACTGCCCAGCACTACTGCCTGCATACCTCACAACTTCCCAGCACTACTGTCTGCATAAATCACTACAATTGCCCAGCAATAATGTCTGCATAACTCACAACTGCCCAGCACTACTGTCTGCATAACTCCCTGAACTGCCCAGCACTACTGTCTGCATAACTCCCTGAACTGCCCAGCACTGCTGTCTGCATAACTCACTGCAACTGCCCAGCACTGCTGTCTGCCTAACTCACAACTGCCCAGCCCTACTGTCTGCATAACTCACTGCAACTGCCCAGCGCTGCTGTCTGCCTAACTCACTGCAACTGCCCTGCACTGCGGTCTGCCTAACTCACTGTTACTGCCCAGCATTGCTGTCTGCCTAACTCACTATTACTGCCCAGCATTGCTGTCTGCATAACTCACTGCAACTGCCCAGCACTGCTGTTTGCCTAACTCACTGCAACTGCCCTGCACTGCTGTCTGCCTAACTCACTGTTACTGCCCAGCATTGCTGTCTGCATAACTCACTGCAACTGCTCAGCACTGCTGTCAGCCTAACTCACTGTAACTGCCCAGCACTGCTGTCTGCATAACTCACTGCAACTGCTCAGCACTACTGTCTGCCTAACTCACTGTACCTGCCCAGCACTGCTGTCTGCATAACTCGCTGCAATTGCTCAGCACTACTGTCTGCCTAACTCACTGTACCTGCCCAGCACTGCTATCTGCATAATTCACTGCAACTACTCAGCATTGCTGTCTGCATAACTCACCACAACTTCCCAGCACTAATGTCTGCATAACTCACTGCAACTGACAAGCACTGCTGTCTGCTTAACACACACCTGCCCAGCACTACTGTCTGCATAACTCACTGCACCTGCCCAGCACTGCTGTCTGCCTAACTCACTGCAACTGCCCAGCACTGCTGTCTGCCTAACTCACTGTTACTGCCCAGCATTGCTGTCTGCATAACTCACTGCAACTTCTCAGCACTGCTGTCTGCCTAACTCACTGTAACTGCCGAGCACTGCTGTCCGCATAACTCACTGCAACTGCTCAGCATTGCTGTCTGCATAACTCACTACAACTGCCCAGCACTAATGTCTGCATAACTCACAACTGCCCAGCACTACTGTCTGCATAACTCCCTGAACTGCCCAGCACCGCTGTCTGCCTAACTCACTGTAACTGCCCAGCACTGCTGTCTGCCTAACTCACTGTAACTGCCCAGCTCTGCTGTCTGCCTAACTCACTGCGACTGCCCAGCACTGCTGTCTGCCTAACGCACTGCAACTGCCCAGCACTGCTGTCTGCCTAACTCGCAACTGCCCAGCACTTCTGTCTGCCTAACTCACTGCAACTGCCCGGCACTGCTGTCTGCCTAACTCGCAACTGCCCAGCACTTCTGTCTGCCTAACTCACTGCAACTGCCCAGCACTGCTGTCTGCCTAACTCGCAACTGCCCAGCACTTCTGTCTGCCTAACTCACTGCAACTGCCCGGCACTGCTGTCTGCCTAACTCACTGTTACTGCCCAGCATTGCTGTCAGCTTAACTCACTGCAACTGCTCAGCACTACTGTCTGCCTAACTCACTGTACCTGCCCAGCACTGCTGTCTGCATAACTCACTGCAACTGCCCAGCACTACTGTCTGCCTAACTCACTATACCTGCCCAGCTCTGCTGTCTGCCTAACTCACTGCAACTGCCCAGCACTGCTGTCTGCATAACCCACTGCAACTGCCCAGCTCTGCTGTCTGCCTAACTCACTACAACTGCCCAGCACCACTGTCTGTCTAACTCACTGTATCTGCCCAGCACTGATGCCTGCCTAACTCACTGCAACTGCACAGTATTGCTTTCTGCATAACTCACTGCAACTGCTCAGCACTGCTGTCTTCCTAACTCACTGCAACTCCCCAGCCCTTCTGTCTGCCTAACTCACTGTAACTGTCCAGCTCTGCTGTCTCACTCACTGCAACTGCCCACAATTACTGTCTGCCTATCTCACTTCGACTGTCCGGCACTCCTGTCTGCCTAAGTCACTGTAACTGCCCTACACTACTGTTTGCCTAACTCACTTTACATGCCCAGCACTACTGTCTGCCTCCCTCACTACAACTGCCCAGCACTACTGTCTGCCTCACTCCCTGTAACGGGCCAGCCGGGGCTACCAGTGAGACAAATCGTGCCTGATTATGAATAGAACTGTCCGGTGATTTCAGAAAGACTGACCCCCTGCTTTCCGTTGTGTGACAAATGTAACACTAACTATCTTTTTTTGTGTTTTTCAGATTTTGTTGTCCCTGCGGTAAGTTCTATGTTGCAAATAGATGTTTCTGGAAAGGCTTCTATGCCAGTGCGGTCTGTTACAGTGAGGTTTGACAGCACGGGCTCTGGTCCAGATTACTGAGGTATGTCAGTGCTGGCTGTGTTCTTCTGAAGTGTGGCTTGTATTCTGTATTCCAGTGAGGTCTGTCAGTGCTGGCTGTGTTCTTCTGAAGTGTGGCTTGTATTCTGTATTCCAGTGAGATCTGTCAGTGCTGGCTGTGGTCTGTATTCCAGTGAGGTCTGTCAGTGCAGCTGTGGTCTGTATTCCAGTGAGGTCTGTCAGTGCTGACTGTGGTCTGTGTCACAGTGAGGTCTGTCAGTGCTGGCTGCGATCTTTGCTACAGTGAGGTCTGTCAGTGCTGGCTGCGGCCTGTGTTACCGTGAGGTCTGTCAGTGCTGGCTGCGGTCTGTGTTACAGTGAGGTCTGTCAGTGTTGGCTGCGCTCTGTGTTACAGTGAGGTCTGTCAGTGCTGGCTGTGGCTGCGGTCTGTGTTACAGTGAGGTCTCTCAGTGCTGGCTGTGGTCTGTGTTACAGTGAGGTCGGTCAGTGCTGGCTGTGGCTGTGGTCTGTGTTACAATGAGGTCTGTCAGTGTTCGCTGTGGTCTGTGTCACAGTGAGGTCTGTCAGTGCTGGCTGTGGTCAGTGTTACTGTAAGGTCTGTCAGTGCTAGCTGTGGCTGCGGTCTGTGTTACAGCGAGGTCTGTCAGTGGTGGATGTGGTCTGTGTTACAGTGAGGTCTGTCAGTGCTGGCTGTGGTCTGTGTTACAGTGAGGTCTGTCAGTGCTGGCTGTGGCTGTGGTCTGTGTCACAGTGAGGTCTGTCAGTGCTGGCTGTTGCTGCGGTCTGTGTTACAGCGAGGTCTGTCAGTGCTGGATGCGGTCTGTGTTACCGTGAGGTCTGTCAGTGCTGGCTGCGGTCTGTGTTACAGTGAGGTCTGTCAGTGTTGGCTGCGCTCTGTGTTACAGTGAGGGCTGTCAGTGCTGGCTGTGGCTGCGGTCTGTGTTACAGTGAGGTCTACCAGTGGTGGATGTGGTCTGTGTTACAGTGAGGTCTCTCAGTGCTGGCTGTGGTCTGTGTTACAGTGAGGTCGGTCAGTGCTGGCTGTGGCTGTGGTCTGTGTTACAATGAGGTCTGTCAGTGTTCGCTGTGGTCTGTGTCACAGTGAGGTCTGTCAGTGCTGGCTGTGGTCAGTGTTACTGTAAGGTCTGTCAGTGCTAGCTGTGGCTGCGGTCTGTGTTACAGCGAGGTCTGTCAGTGGTGGATGTGGTCTGTGTTACAGTGAGGTCTGTCAGTGCTGGCTGTGGTCTGTGTTACAGTGAGGTCTGTCAGTGCTGGCTGTGGCTGTGGTCTGTGTCACAGTGAGGTCTGTCAGTGCTGGCTGTTGCTGCGGTCTGTGTTACAGTGAGGTCTGTCAGTGCTGGCTGTGGCTGCGGTCTGTGTTACAGCGAGGTCTGTCAGTGCTGGATATGGTCTGTGTTACAGTGAGATCTGTCAGTGCTATCTGTGGTCTGTGTTAAGATGAGGTTTGTCAGTGCTGGCTATGGCTGTGGTCTGTGTCACAGTGAGGTCTGTCAGTGCTGGCTGCGGTCTGTGTTACAGTGAGGTCTGGCAGTGCTGGCTGTGGCTTTGGTATGTGTTACAGTGAGGTCTGTCAGTGCTGGCTGTGGTCTGTGTTACAGTGAGGTCTTGTCAGTGCTGACTGTGGTCTGTGTTACAGTGAGTTCTGTCAGTGCTGGCTGTGGTCTGTGCTACTGTGAGGTTGGTCGCTGCTGGCTGTGGTCTGTGTTACAGTGAGTTCTGTCAGTGCTGGCTGCGGTCGTGTTACAGTGAGAAGTGTTGGCTGTGGTTTGTGTTACAGTGAGGTCTGTCAGTACTGACTGTGGTCTGTGTTACAGTGAGTTCTGTCGGTGCAGGCTGTGGTCTGTGTTACAGTGAGGTTGGTCAGTGCTGGCTGTGGTCTGTGTCACAGTGAGGTCTGTCAGTGCTGGCTGCAGTCGGTGTTACAGTGAGATCTGTCAGTGCTGGCTGCGGTCTGTGTTACAGTGAAGTCTGTCAATGCTGGCTGTGGTCTGTGTTACAGTGAGGTCTCTCAGTACTGGCTGTGGTCTGTGTTACAGTGAAGTCTGTCAATGCTGGCTGTGGTCTGTGTTACAGTGAGGTATGTCAGTGCTGGATGCGGTCTGTGTTACAGTGAGGTTGTTCAGTGCTGGCTGCGGTCTGTGTTACAGTGAGGTCTGTCAGTGCTGGCTGTGGCTGTGGTCTGTGTTCAGTGAGGTCTGTCAGTGTTGGCTGCGGTCTGTGTTACAGTGAGGTCTGTCAGTGCTGGCTGTGGCTGTGGTCTGTGTTCAGTGAGGTCTGTCAGTGTTGGCTGCGGTCTGTGTTACAGTGAAGTCTGTCAATGCCGGCTGTGGTCTGTATTACAGTGAGGTCTGTCAGTGCTGGCTGTGGTCTGTGTTACAGTGAGGTTGGTCAGTGCTGGCTACGGTCTGTGTTACAGTGAGGTCTGTCAGTGCTGGCTGTGGTCTGTGTTACAGTGAGGTCTGTCAGTGCTTGCTGTCGTCTGTGTTACAGTGAAGTCTGTCAATGCTGGCTGTGGTCTGTGTTCAGTGAGGTCTGTCAGTGCTGGATGCGGTCTGTGTTACAGTGAGGTTGGTCAGTGCTGGCTGCAGTCTGTGTTACAGTGAGGTCTGTCAGTGCTGGCTGTGGTCTGTGTTCAGTGAGGTCTGTCAGTGTTGGCTGCGGTCTGTGTTACAGTGAGGTCTGTCAGTGCTGGCTGTGGCTGCAGTCTGTGTTACAGTGAGGTCTGTCTGCTGGCTGCGGTCTGTGTTACAGTGAAGTCTGTCAATACCGGCTGTGGTCTGTGTTACAGTGAGGTCTGTCAGTGCTGGATGCGGTCTGTGTTACAGTGAGGTTGGTCAGTGCTGGCTACGGTCTGTGTTACAGTGAGGTCTGTCAGTGCTGGGTGTGGTCTGTGTTACAGTGAGGTCTGTCGGTGCAGCTGCGGTCTGTGTTACAGTGAGGTCTGTCAGTGCTTGCTGTCGTCTGTGTTACAGTGAGGTCTGTCGGTGCAGCTGTGGTCTGTGTCACAGTGAGGTCTGTCGGTGCAGCTGCGGTCTGTGTTACAGTGAGGTCTGTCAGTGCTTGCTGTCGTCTGTGTTACAGTGAGGTCTGTCAGTGCTGGATGTGGTCAGTGTTAAAGTGAGGTCTGTCAGTGCTGGCTGTGGCTGCAGTCTGTGTTTCAGTGAGGTCTGTCAGTGCACCTGTGGCTGTGGTCTGTCGTCTGTGTTACAGTGAGGTCTAGTCATTGCTGGATGTGGTCTGTGTTACAGTGAGGTCTGTCAGTGTTCGCTGTGGTCTGTGTCACAGTGAGGTCTGTCAGTGCTGGCCACGGTCTGTGTTACAGTGAGGTCTGTCAGTGCTTGCTGTGGTCTGTGTTAAAGTGAGTTCTGTCAGTGCTAGCTGTGGCTGTGGACTGTGTTACAGTGAGGTTTGTCAGTGCTTGCTGTCGTCTGTGTTACAGTGAGGTATGTCAGTGCTGGATGTGGTCTGTGTTACAGTGAGGTCTGTCAGTGTTCGCTGTGGTCTGTGTCACAGTGAGGTCTGTCTGTGCTGGCCACAGTCTGTGTTACAGTGAGGTCTGTCAGTGCTGGCTGTGGCTGTGGTCTGTGTTACAGTGAGGTCTGTCAGTGCTTGCTGTGGTCTGTGTTGCAGTGAGGCCTGTCAGTGCTGGATGCGGTCTGTGTTACAGTAAGGTCTGTCAGTGCTTGCTGTGGCCAGTATCACAGTGAGGTCTGTCAGTGCTGGCTGTTGCTGTGGTCTGTGTTACAGTAAGGTCTGTCAGTGCTGACTGTGGTCTCTGTTAAAGTGAGTTATGTCAGTGCTGGCTGTGGCTGTGGTCTGTGTTACAGTGAGGTCTGTCAGTGCTTGCTGTCGTCTGTGTTACAGTGAGGTCTGTCAGTGCTGGCTGTAGCTGTGGTCTGTGTTACAGTGAGCAGTGCTGGCTGTGGCTGTGTCACAGCGAGGTCTGTCAGTGCAGCTGCGGTCTGTGTTACAATGAGGTCTGTCAGTGCTGGCTGTGGTCTGTGTTAAAGTGAGTTCTGTCAGTGCTGGCTGTGGTCTGTGTTACAGTGAGGTCTGTCATTGCTGGCCGCAGTCTGTGTTACAGTGAGGTCTGTCAGTGCTGGATGTGGTCAGTGTTACAGTGAGGTTTGTCAGTGCTGGCTGCGGTCTGTCTTACTTTGAGGTCTGCCTGAACTGCCTGTGGTCTGTGTTACAGTGAGGTCTGTCAGTGCTGGCCGTGGTCTGTCTTACAGTGAGTTCAGTCAGTGCTGGCTGTGGCTGTGTCACAGTGAGGTCTGTCAGTGCTGGCTGTGGCTGTGGTCAGTGTCACAGTGAGGTCTGTGAGTGCTGGGTGTTGCTGCGGTCTGTGTTACAGTGAGGTCGGTCAGTGCTGGCTGTGGCTGTTGTCTGTGTCACAGTGACGTCTGTCAGTGTTGGCTGTGGTCTGTGTTACAGTGAGTTCTGTCAGGGCTGGCTGTGACTGTGGTCTGTGTTACAGTGAGGTCTGTCAGTACTTGCTGTTGTCTGTGTTAGTGAGCAGTGCTGGCTGTGGTCTGTGTTACAGTGAGGTCTGTCAGTGTTCGCTGTGGTCTGTGTCACAGTGAGGTCTGTCAGTGCTGGCCACGGTCTGTGTTACAGTGAGGTCTGTCAGTGCTTGCTGTGGTCTGTGTTGCAGTGAGGCCTGTCAGCGCTGGATGCGGTCTGTGTTACAGTGAGGTCTGTCAGTGCTGGCTGTGGTCTGTGTTAAAGTGAGTTCTGTCAGTGCTTGCTGTCGCCTGTGTTACAGTGAGTTCTGTCAGTGCTGGCTGCGGCCGTTGCCTGTGTTACAGTGAGGTCTGTCAGTGCTGGATGTGGTCTGTGTTACAGTGAGGTCTGTCAGTGTTCGCTGTGGTCTGTGTCACAGTGAGGTCTGTCTGTGCTGGCCACAGTCTGCGTTACAGTGAGGTCTGTCAGTGCTGGCTGTGGCTGCGGTCAGTGTCACAGTGAGTTCTGTCAGTGCTGGCTGTGGCTGTGGTCAGTGTCACAGTGAGGTCTGTCAGTGCTGGCTGTGGCTGTGGTCAGTGTCACAGTGAGGTCTGTCAGTGCTGGCTGTAGCTGTTGTCTGTGTCACAGTGAGGTCTGTCGATGCTGGCTGTGGTCTGTGTCACAGTGAGGTCTGTCAGTGCAGCTGCGGTCTGTGTTA
The DNA here is from genome assembly GCF_964204655.1 of Triturus cristatus. Classification (NCBI taxonomy): domain Eukaryota; kingdom Metazoa; phylum Chordata; class Amphibia; order Caudata; family Salamandridae; genus Triturus; species Triturus cristatus. Next base: position 20,874,482 of record NC_140592.1, on the reverse strand, counting down.
CAGTGAGGTCTGTCAGTGCTGGCTGCGGTCTGTCTTACAGTGAGTTCTTTCAGTGCTGGCTGTGGCTGTGGTCTGTGTTACAGTGTGTTCTGTCAGTGCTGGCTGTGGCCTGTGTCACAGTGAGGTCTGTTGGCGCAGCTGCGGTCTGTGTTACAGGGAGGTCTGTCAGTGCTGGCTGAGGTCTGTCTTACAGTGAGGTCTGTCAGTGCTGGCTGTGGCTGTGGTCAGTGTCACAGTGAGGTCTGTCAGTGCTGACTGTGGCTGTGGTCTGTGTCACAGTGAGGTCTGTCAGTGCTGGCTGCGGTCTGTCTTACAGTGAGGTCTGTCAGTGCTGGCTGTGGCTGTGGCCTGTGTCACAGTGAGGTCTGTCAGTGCTGGCTGAGGTCTGTCTTACAGTGAGGTCTGTCAGTGCTGGCTGTGGCTGTGGTCAGTGTCACAGTGAGGTCTGTCAGTGCTGGGTGAGGTCTGTCTTACAGTGAGGTCTGTCAGTGCTGGCTGTGGCTGTGGTCTGTGTCACAGTGAGGTCTGTCAGTGCTGGCTGTGGCTGTGGCCTGTGTCACAGTGAGGTTTGTCAGTGCTGGCTGTGGCTGTGGTCAGTGTCACAGTGAGGTCTGTCAGTGCTGGCTGCAGTCTGTCTTACAGTGAGGTCTGTCAGTGGTGGTTGTGGTCTGTGTTACAGGGAGGTCTGTCAGTGCTGGCTGTGGCTGTGGTCAGTGTCACAGTGAGGTCTGTCAGTGCTGGCTGCAGTCTGTCTTACAGTGAGGTCTGTCAGTGCTGGCTGCAGTCTGTCTTACAGTGAGGTCTGTCAGTGCTGGCTGAGGTCTGTCTTACAGTGAGGTCTGTCGGTGCAGCTGTGGTCTGTGTCACAGTGAGGTTGGTCGGTGCTGGCTGTGTGTAGTTGTGTTCTCTTGAAGGTCTCTGATATCTTCGGTAGTCCAGCCACGGCCCGGTCTGTCCGGTATTACAATCAGGCCTGTCGGGGTTGTTTGTGGTCAGTGCACTGAAGTCTGAGGCTTTGTGTGTGTTGTTTGTTGTGCTCCTTCCTCAAATCCTTTGCCATTGTTGTGTGTTGCGCTGATGCAGATTTCTTTACCGATTTTGATCCAAACAATTGGTGTAAAATGCTCATAGTAATGGTGGAACCCTACTGCCATCTGGTGGCGAGGATTGTTTACTACCACAAGTGAGACAAGGCCATTACCGACCGCCCGGACAGACTGCACAAGGCGACGCGCCTTCAATAGATACGAGGACGTTTTTGCTTATTAATACTTTGACAGGACCCAGGACTCCATACGGATTTACATACGCCCTGAGGAAGCCCCAGGCCGGATGGGCAATTTAATGGGGTGAAACACGTGTTGGCTACACTTCTCTTGTTGCTCACCCACAAGAAAGTCACAATACCTCATGCAATCGCAATTAAAACATATTCACGTAAAATCGCAACTGCTGTCTCTGGAGTTTTCTCCGCAAATATCAACAAACAATCAATATTTGTCCTAACACCCTCTTGAAACGTTATTTCTATCAGTGGAGCGGGGGCTCGCCCACTGTTGAGGACAAATACTCAACTCATACTGTACTCAATAATACGGTCCCTAAGGGATTGGGACCCACTGTCCCCCTTCTTACTTTAGTGTCTTGAGGGTATGTATTGGTATTTATATAGCGCCAACGTAGCAAGGAAGCAGCGGAGCGCTGTGCATTACACAGAAGGATTCTGATACAATCTGTAGGATCGTGCACATCAAGAAGGGATACGGATACATTAATATATTTCACATTTTCAGGCGCAGGGAGATTACGTGATTTGATCAGAATGGCAGTATTGTGAACCAAGCTGCAGAGAGCAAGATGCCCCAGAGTCTAGGGGGCAGCTCCTGCCACTGAGCCGCCTCCCTTCTAATGTTACCGGATGCCTGCGGCATATCACCCCCTCCATTCTAATGTTACCATATGCCTACGACATATCGCCCCCTCCTTTCTAATGTTACTGTATGCCTGCGGCATATCACCCCCTCACTTCTTATGTTACCAGATGCCTGCGGCATATCACCCCCTGCCTTTTAATGTTACCGGATACATACAGCATATCACCCCCTTCCTTCTAATCTTACCGCATGCCTGCGGCATATCAACCCTCCCTTCTAATCTTACCGATATATACGGCATATCACCCACTCTCTTCTAATGTTACCAGATGCCTGCGGCATATCACCCCCTTCTTTTTAATGATACCGGATACATATGGCATATCACCCCCCTCCCTTCTAATGTTACCGAATGCCTGTGGCATATCACCCCCTCCCTTCTAATGTTACTGGATGCCATCGGCATATCACCCCCTCCCTTTTAATGTTACCGGAAGCCTGCAGCATATCACCCCCTTCCTTCTAATCTTACCGCATGCTTGTGGCATATCAACCCTCCCTTCTAATCTTACCAGATATATACGGCATATCATCCCCTCCCTTCTAATCTTACCGGATATATACGGCATATCATCCCCTCCCTTCTAATCTTACCGGATATATACGGCATATCATCCCCTCCCTTCTAATCTTAACGGATGCCTGCAGCATATCAAGCCTCCCTTTTAATGTTACCGGATATATTATAATATTAATAACAGACATTTATAAAGCGCAACAGCTACCTCAAACAGTGTTGTCCCGGCACTTAGCAGGCAAGCAGGATCGAGGGAGATGCAGCATTCTAGTTCTGGTTAAAAAGCCACGTTTTCAGAGTCTTTCTGAACTCACGTTCAGACTGAATAAGGCGCATGTTGGAAGGCAGGGAATTCCACAATTTACCCGTTACCACTGAGATGGCTCTGCCTCCAATGCGTGACCTCGCAAAGCGAGGTTCTGCGAGCAGATGTTGTAAGTTAGACCTCAATGACCGTTTTAGTTGGTAGCGACCTAGTCGCTGCTTTAGGTAGCTAGGACAATTGCCTCGCAATGCCTGGATTGCTATGGTCAGGGCCTTAAACTTTATCCTTTCCGCCAGCGGAAGCAAGTGCAACTGTCTGATATGCGGAGAGATGTGGTGTCGATACGGTACTTGTTTAATTAATCTTGCAGCCGCATTTTGCACCATCTGCTATATCTTAATCAGATGGGCGGGTAGTCCTAGGTACAGACTGTTTGCATAGTCCAGCCGAGATGTTACTGTGGCATGAACAATGACTCTACGACAATCCTCTGGCAGTAGATGCAGACATTTCCTCAGGCTTCTCAACTTGCAGAAGCAAGTGGCAGCTATCTGATGTACTTGGGCTGTGAAAGAGAGATCTCACTTTCTAATGTTACTGATGCAGGCAGCATATTGCCCCCTCCATATAATGTTACCGGATTCCTGCAGCATATCCCCCCCTTCCTCCTAATCTTACCAGATGCTGCGGCATATCACCCCCTCCCTCCTAATGTTACCAGATGCTGCGGCATATCACACCCTCCCTCCTAATGTTACCAGATGCTGCGGCATATCACCCCCTCCCTCCTAATGTTACCAGATGCTGCGGCATATCACCCCTCCCTTCTAATGTTACCAGATGCTGCGGCATATCATCCTTTCCCTCCTAATGTTACCAGATGCTGCGGCATATCACCCCCTCCCTCCTAATGTTACCAGATGCTGCGGCATATCACCCCCTCCCTCCCAATGTTACCAGATGCTGCGGCATATCACCCCCTCCCTCCTAATGTTACCAGATGCTGCGGCATATCACCCCCTCCCTCCTAATGTTACCAGATGCTGCGGCATATCACCCACTCCCTCCTAATGTTACCAGATGCTGCGGCATATCACCCCCTCCCTCCTAATGTTACCAGATGCTGCGGCATATCACCCCCTCCCTCCTAATGTTACCAGATGCTGCGGCATATCACCCCCTCCCTCCTAATGTTACCAGATGCTACGGCATATCACCCCCTCCCTCCTAATGTTACCAGATGCTGCGGCATATCACCCCCTCCCTCCTAATGTTACCAGATGCTGCGGCATATCACCCCCTCCCTCCTAATGTTACCAGATGCTGCGGCATATCATCCTTTCCCTCCTAATGTTACCAGATGCTGCGGCATATCACCCCCTCCCTCCTAATGTTACCAGATGCTGCGGCATATCACCCCCTCCCTCCTAATGTTACCAGATGCTGCGGCATATCACCCCCTCCCTCCTAATGTTACCCGATGCTGCGGCATATCACCCCCTCCCTCCTAATGTTACCAGATGCTGCGGCATATCACCCCCTCCCTCCTAATGTTACCAGATGCTGCGGCATATCACCCCCTCCCTCCTAATGTTACCAGATGCTGCGGCATATCACCCCCTCCCTCCTAATGTTACCAGATGCTGCGGCATATCACCCCCTCCCTCCTAATGTTACCAGATGCTGCGGCATATCATCTTTTCCCTCCCAATGTTACCAGATGCTGCGGCATATCACCCCCTCCCTTCTAATGTTACCAGATGCTGCGGCATATCACCCCCTCCCTCCTAATGTTACCAGATGCTGCGGCATATCATCTTTTCCCTCCCAATGTTACCAGATGCTGCGGCATATCACCCCCTCCCTCCTAATGTTACCAGATGCTGCGGCATATCACCCCCTCCCTCCTAATGTTACCAGATGCTGCGGCATATCATCTTTTCCCTCCCAATGTTACCAGATGCTGCGGCATATCACCCCCTCCCTCCTAATGTTACCAGATGCTGCGGCATATCACCCCCTCCCTCCTAATGTTACCAGATGCTGCGGCATATCATCTTTTCCCTCCTAATGTTACCAGATGCTGCGGCATATCACCCCCTCCCTCCTAATGTTACCAGATGCTGCGGCATATCACCCCCTCCCTCCTAATGTTACCAGATGCTGCGGCATATCACCCCCTCCCTTCTAATGTTACCAGATGCTGCGGCATATCATCCTTTCCCTTCTAATGTTACCAGATGCTGCGGCATATCATCCTTTCCCTTCTAATGTTACCAGATGCTGCGGCATATCATCCTTTCCCTCCTAATGTCACCAGATGCTGCGGCATATCACCCCCTCCCTCCTAATGTTACCAGATGCTGCGGCATATCACCCCCTCCCTCCTAATGTTACCAGATGCTGCGGCATATCACCCCCTCCCTTCTAATGTTACCAGATGCTGCGGCATATCATCCTTTCCCTTCTAATGTTACCAGATGCTGCGGCATATCATCCTTTCCCTTCTAATGTTACCAGATGCTGCGGCATATCATCCTTTCCCTCCTAATGTCACCAGATGCTGCGGCATATCATCCTTTCCCCTCTAATGTTACCTGCTGTTGGACAGTGCATTATTAGTAGTGGTAAATATGCATCCACCACTGGCAATAAAGCCACTAACACAGTCTAGGACTCAGTACGGGTCTCAATAAATTATTACCGTGCTCAACCCTGGGTAGCTTGACTGCGAGCAGGGAGGCTTAACTAAGGCGACAGGTATGTAAAGCATTTAAAAACACTAATTCAGTGAATAATTAAGACACAACACAAAATAAAATTCCAACACCAATTTATAAAAATAGGAAATATTTTTTATCTTTAAAATGACACCAAAGCGACAAAAATACAATGCAGGGAATAAGAGAGATGCCTTTTTAAAGAATAAACACTTTCTAGCACTTAGTCACCCTACAGAGTTTTTTCCCCACAGTTGCTCCAAATTTTTCCAAACTTCTGGAAGGTCTTCCTTAAGTTCCTCTTGAGGGTCCAAAGGGTCCACAACCCAATACAAGGGTCTGGAAGCTCCAAGATGGTCCTTGAAATTCTGGGACCACAATTCCCACAATGCCCCTTGTCAAAACCCCTCAAATGTTCACTAGCTGCACTCCAGACAGGGGGCTCTTGGAGGAGTTGATGCGAGTGAGCTCTGTTAACCTGTACCTTGCAGTGAGCTCACTCTTTATTCCTCTTGAAGCAAAGTACATCCAAAGGGCTGTAGTTCCAGATAATGCAGCAGACGCAGTCAGCCAGAATGCAGGGCCTGATGGTGCAAATCACGTTTCCACCTTGGTAAGCCTTCTTCGTCTCTGAGTTTCAAGCCCCAGATCTGAAAGGCTCTGCACCTCTCACATATATATTCAGTGTTCTCTGGGGTCAAGCAGGAGAGCTCTCCTGTCCAATGAGGTACAAGGCAACACCCCAGAGCATGACCACTTCCTCCAAAGCGTGGCACCCCTTCTGGTCACCACATTCCCTAGCCCTCAATCTTACATCCTGTTGCCACAAAGGGCCCTTCTTCTCCCCCATTACATGTCCAAATTGATTTTGCTGCTTGCCTGGGATATTAGATGTTTCCTGCACCAGTGGGTGAGATGTGGCAATGATAGAAAGTCTAGACATAGCCTGTAAAGATGCTGCAGTCTGCCTTCAGTCAACTATCGCTTTCGGGAGATGAAGCAATTTTCTCTCGAACAATCAGACTGGATTCCAGAGTGGTCTGTGAGTGGAGGCCGCACTGGGAGACATCAGGACCACCCGTGACTCGGTTGAGCTCTGCTTGTTTTGTTCCTAGAGCCCTTCTGGCTTTCAAGCTGTCACACCCCTACGTCGCTACAAAGACTCAATATTCAGGTTATTTGTGTTAAACATCCATGATGGAAACCAACATTGCATCAGGGTCAACCTGTAGATTCTGCACTGGGTACAGTCAGTTTTTGTAACTATGTGAAGCTGACTGGCAGCATTGAACATGGTCCAGATTGAGCCAACCTAAAATAAACAAAATGCTGCCCTGCATTGGATTTTCTCCTTCATCAGTAACATCTTCCTCATTAAATCACTTTCTTCTTCTCCGCTCCACTGCTCCCTCCTACAGATAATGTCTCTCAAAAGTCCCCCGATGGTCTTCTCCTCCCCGATGTGCAGTTCAGCCCTTACGCAAACCATTCCAAAGTCTCAATTTAGAATCTCAATCCCTCGCCTCTAAAACAAGTCACCGATGGAGCTTTTGCTACATCTTGTGATCTCTACACTAATTTTCCCTTACCTAAACTTCCATCGATGTACCTTGTTTAAAGAGGAATAAAGAGTGGCCTCGCTGCAAGCTACAGGTTAACAGAGGTGGGGGGGTCATGTAACTATAAGCAGGGTCTTTCTAAAAGATGTTTTATATGCCCTAATGATGGAGAAATTGTACATTTCAATTTCCCCATTGTAGATCCCCAGCCACATAGGATAACATGGCAATAGTTTATTTACGCAAAACTATCGCTAGGGGTTAACAAAAATATCATTCAAGTACTTCGAGGAATGGTAGTGATAAATCCAACAATATGCTATTGGTGAAATTAGCCTAAAGCATACAGAAAAGATGTTATAAGACTTTCCTGTCTGTAAGCCGAAATTCAGCCTTCCTGTGGTCTTCCCTGATTGGTCAGAGTTAAAAGGATTAGCCCGGCTGATTGATGAAGCGATAAGTGGCTCACCAGGGGAGAGGCTATCTCTATGAGAGAGCTCTGATACACAGGAATGACAGAGCAGGGGGCAGGGGTCATAAACCATGGAGCTTCAAAGGGGATAGGACAGGCAGGAAATGCCAGGCCCATCTACCCATCAGCCCCTTTGACCCAGCCAGATGGCAATCTTAAGGCAGGAATTTGCAGATGGTAGGGGAAGGAGAGCCATGGATCTGAGCCATACTGGAGATTGATTTAACTAGTTCTTGTTTCTCTACTGCAAGTTCAGAGATACTGAATTTTGAAAGAATAGTGCTTTCTAGGAGATTTTGTCACACTTTGGAGGAAGTGGTCATGCTCTGGGGTGTTGCCTTGCACCTCATTGGGCAGGAGCCCTCTCCTGCTTGACCACAGAGACCACTGAATATATATGTGAGAGGTGCAGAGCCTCACAGATCTGGAGCTTGAAACTAACAAAAGAAGAAGGCTTACCAAGGTGGAAACCTGACTTGGACCATCTGGCCCTGCATTCTGGCTGACTGCGTCTGCTGCATTATCTGGCGCTACAGCCCTTTGGATGTACTTTGCTTCAAGAGAATTAAAGAGTGGGCTCCCTGAAAGCTACAGGTTAACAGAGCTCACCTGGACCATCACCACCAAGACTCCCCAGTCTGGAGTGCGTCCAGTGGATTTGTAAGTGTTTTGTCCAAGTGAATCGTGGGAACCGAAGTCCCAAACATTCAAGGATCATCTTGGAAAATCCAGACCCTTGGATTGTGTTTTGGACACTTTGGACCCCACAAGGGGAACTTCGAGGAGAAGTTCCAGAAGTTTGGGGCAGTTTGGAGCAACTTTGGAAAAAAGCTGCATAAGGGGACCGACTCAAACGCAAGACCAAAGCTGGTGACCTTCAACTGCGAGCTGGCCTGCCATGCTGGTTCGTCCCGCTGTGAAGCTCCGGTGGTCTGACTTCCAGAGTTTGACAGGGGGCTCCCTGGAAAGCAAGCCAGTGACCCCTCACTGAACCCAGACAGGTGAAGAGCAACAAGGGACCCTTGCAGAAAAAGCTCCACAAAAGTTTTCATGTCCTAAGGTAAAATCTCAACCAAGGCCTACTGCAAGGGGTATCTGAGCAGGGCTCCATCGTGGTCTGCCTGAAACTTTTACTATGTCTCGGTCAAGCACGACCAGATATCCCAATGTGGCTTTATAGGTTTCTAAGTGCTATATAGTGCTAAATCTTTAAAAATTAATACATCCGGTTCCCTACATTGGATTTTTGTTTGTCATTTTGGTGTCATTTTGAAAAATACAAACATGTCCTATGCTTATAAATTGGTGTGGGATTTTTATTGTGTGTTGTGTCTTAATTATTTACTGCATTGGTGTTTTTAAATGCTATACATACCTGTCTCTCTAGTTAAGCCTCGCTGCTCGCAACCAAGCTACCTAGGGGTCAGCATGGTAATAATTTACTTAGACCTATTCTGAGATCTCGACTGTGTTGGTGGCCTTGTTGCCAGTGGTAGATGCCTATGGACTACTAATAACCCACTTTGCAGCTCAAGATGGTAATTCATGATATCAATCTTAAGTCTAATGCCGTGCCTGTGAAGCATAAAGTCAGATCGGTTTCTCTCAGTGAAAGAGATGAATTGAAAACTATTATGAATTATGTAAGGATGGCATCATACAAGCTATTGATTCATCAGAGTGGGTTGCGGCAATAGTTTTAGCTAAGAAGAAAAATGGCAGTTTGCGCCTATGTGCTGATATAAGGTCACTTAACAACAACATCGTTGTGTATTCTCATCCTGTGTCCAGTGTCCAAAGCTATCAGTCTGCCCGCTCTAAGCCCTGCCCAGCTGCCTATAGAGTCAGAGATTCTGAATATGAGGATGTCCTGCATGTTGTGTGTTGTGTTTTTGTTACAGTTCTTCAGTGGGCTTTTGTTGGTGACAACCAAAATCTCAGTCCTTCAATAGTAGGCAGATAGGTGGGTCTCTGACACTGTGGTTTGCTGCTAGTATTCTTTCTATATTTTTTAGATATCTTGTGTCTTGCTTCTCCTTCTCACATTGTGGTGTTTTGCTTTTTTTCCTCCAGAGGATATAATGTAGAAGAAATGCAGATGTGCCCTGCCCTCTCACGGAAAGCAACATCTGCCTGCCAACGGAAGCCACAGGACTGCTACTTTTCCTCTCCACTGTCCTGATGCACAGCTCTGCCTTTCCATTTCCCCTTCATGGAGAATGCACCACCTCAACATGAACCTCAGACACACCTTATGGGTTCATCACACCTGTGACCACTGTCTGTGCTGTACAGCGAAGCGTGAACTTAAGACATGGGGTGCACAGAGAGCAATGACTGCTTTTTATTCACTTCGGGGAAAAATGCATCTTCAAAGACAGAAAAAGACCCTGTTTTGTAGAAAAAAAACATTTTCCACAAAGTATTTCTATATCTCTGAGAATCTGTGCCAATGTCCAGGTCCCAGTAGTAGACATTACCTGAGTACTACGCACCCTGCTGTGTCTGGTGACAATGGAATCAAAAACATTTTTTGGAGGTTCATGTACTCCAGCTGCCACATAAACAATGCCACCTCCATGCCACTGAGGCCTCTACCCCCAGTGAGGCCTGTACCCCCAATGGGGCCTGCAGCCTTGGTCAGACTGCTGTCTTCTTGTAGCCTGCACTCTGGTACAGTATGCACCCTGCTTAGGGCTGCACCACCTTCCCTTCCTTGTTCCCTCCAAGAAGCACCCCCTTTTGTACAGCAGCACACCCTGAACTGCATGGTTGAGCAGGAAACTCAACGACGTTTGATATTTTTATGCGCTAACTTGAGCCAATCGGTGTTCAATTAACAGGGTATAAGGCCTGGTCCTCTTTGCCTGCAGAGGTCAGAGCCGAGGTTCAGATAGGTCAACACCACACATCACCACCAGGGGGAAATAGGTCAGAGGGAGGCGGATGACGCAGAAGTAGTGGTTAATTTGTAAAAAAAAGAAAAAGGCACACGCCAGGGCCCGAGGTACGTATTTCTCAAGAGACCACTGTAGCTTGTGCCAGCCACAGACAGCACCGCTAAATTCCAGTACCAATATAACTACCTGTCATCACACTCCTACAACCGCTACAATTTAGACTACTCTCAATTACCCTACGCAGCAAGAATGAGTTGACATGCTGGTATTATTCATTTTAATGTACCTTTGTTAAACGCTCTGCTGATGTGTTCACTTCAAAAATAGACGAATACTGCCACCATGTGGTGAACTGTCATAAGTGCTGGTATTGAGAATTAAGTGGCGGTGCTAAGTACCAGCAAACACCGACTGACATTAAACATTGCACCGAAGGACAATGAGTAGATTGGGGGCTCAAACCCCATCATGCCCCGGTTTACACTGGTATTGGGTGTCATAAAGGCAGCATCATGATCAGAAAATAAACAGGAATATACGAGTCCTATTCACTTCCCTTGATTTCCACTCAAGCTCCTACCACAGTTACGTAGCAGCAGATGGGAGACTTTAAAGAGGCTAATGAGTCGAACTGTGAATCTGCCACCCCTGCCACTTTGGTGATTTGACATCCACGGCCCCATGGACCCTCCAGAGGCACACAACTGCCAGTAAATCCTGTGCTCTCCTAACATCTCTGTCACACAGCTGCAAGTGACATCTCAGAAGGCACTGCGCCCTGCAGCACTAGCTTTTCTGAAAAAATAACTTTCAACAATGTTGTTGCTTAAAGGACCAGAACTGGCTGAAGGAATCACACATAATACGTGTCAATTGGTAGCCAATAAGTCACTTTTATCCCACTGGTGCTGGGTCATTCAGACTGTCTCTTACTCAAAGCTTGGCTGTCTGTAGGACTGAAAAGTTTCAGCTCTCCTTCCATCATCTCCTTGTGTTTGCTTTTTTCGCCCTAAGTTGGCAGAGTATGCCCAGACGTGGGTCCCTTGCTCACTTTGCCACTGGATTCAAGCTAGCCTGGCTGATGAGGAGTGTTACCCCAAAACCGGTCCTGTTCGGACTGGACTGTTTCCATGAGGAACAGGGTCAAGACTGATTTGCATATGGCTGGGTCTGAACTAGGGTGGCGAAGTGAGCTAAAGATGATGATGGATTCAAACCAGATATGTGACTGGGGGTGAGTTTCTGAAATGTTTCAGCGCTCCGTCCATCATCTCCTTGTGTTTGTCTGTAGGACATACTACATAGTGTCAGCGGTGTCTCACTTGCTTCACACCTGGCTCTCTCTGATGCTGTGTGACCTCTTTAAGGAGCTTGAGGTTCTGCACAGCAGGTGCTAAAACCAGAGATCTGGCGGCCCACTGGCCAGTTCTGTAAAGAGACTCTCCTGTTGGGGTTCCTCGGCCTCCCAGATGCTCCCAGCTCTGGTACTTTTCAGAAGTGAATCCTATGCGCTGAGAGAGAGCGATGTGTTCCAGATCTCACAACTGGGGAATGAGGGTCTAGAACGGAGGTTGATCCCACAAGGGAGAGCTCTTCCAGTAGATGCATCTCATCTAGTCCCTGGCAGCCAAGACCACTGTGAGTGTGCACTGTGGACACTAAGGAACTTAGACTACATTTCCCATAATGCCTTTGCCACACCTGCGGGGTTCTACCTCAATTCTCCTGGATCTCTGCAGCCTGGCTAGGCTTTTCTTGCTTATGTGGCTGGCAGAAAGAGGTCATGCTCTGATCATAGACCATTAACTGTGTTCTCTGTAAAATACTGGTGAGCATTCGATGGAGGGTCCCCGCAAGGGTTAGCTGTGCCCTTGATCCCCCCCACCCCTTCCTTGTGCCCATGCAGGTCCAAGGCTATTAGGGCGTTGCAGGGTGTTCAGTCGTCTGTTCAGAAATGAGTTTGCAAGACTCTTCCTTTCAGCAAGGTTTCACTACGAGGTGACTCTTCCTTTCAGCAAAGTTTCACCACAAGGCGACTCTTCCTTTCATCAGGGTTTCGCCATGAGGCGACAAAGGTGCAGCGACTCTGCAGGGATTGCAAATGAGTGGCTATTATTGGACAGGTATAAGCAAGGTCAGAATGGTAATGCGGGCACTTGGGAAATGGCCGAGGGCCAGTATTGAAGTTCCAGCTGTGGGCTGCTTTTTTGGGCAGCCAATTTTGGCGGTGTCTGTGTTCGGATGCTGCTAGCGGTCCAGTGGGTGTCTGAGTGGCCTTTCTGGAGGCAGATGGGCATTCATTACCTTCCTTTTATAAACGGGCAGAGGTGTCACTCCCTTTCTCTCGCTGGGCGGCCAATTATTGTGTGTATACTGAGTGGGGGTAGGGGGCCTGAGCCAAAGTGGCCTCACTTGTTTTCAGGTGTTTATAAAACTTCGCCGAAGCAGTGTTTTGAGGAAAGGCAATATGAAAATGTGGATCACTTTTTTGTAGCGTGCCCGGCCCGATTTCTAATCCCATTCCAACCCTGGGTACAAGGGCTTTTCAGAGCCATACTAGGAAGGCGAAAACTATTTAACACCAGATTGGCAGCAAACCCGGCACAATCGGGTGCTGGTGATTAACTTCAGTACAGAGAAATCATTAGGAGTTTTAGGCCCGCCCACAAGTGATTTAATTTCAACCAAGTCAGGATAATGAGATTTAACTTGTACCACGGCTGAAAAGTGTGAGGAGAACAGAAGGTGACATTAGATTGCCCCAAAACAATCTTCGCAGTAAAAACGAACAGAATGAAACGTCATGGAAATGAAAATAGGACTGTAAAAGTAGTAACGAAAAGGAGACTGCACAAGTAAGGAAGTCCGCTAGATCCTTCAAGTTTAAAGATCTGCTCGCCTTAGTTTTTTCAACTTGAAAAGTCTGTCTTGAGGCAACTTGTAACTGTCTCTTGCTTGAATTACGCCGTTGCCCTCCCCTGGGTTTGCCTGCATCCACCATTGCTCATTAGTTTCAGCTGAGCTAAACCGCAGCTGCAGGATTAATACTCAGATGTCCCAGTGATACCTCCATTTTTGACCATCTAAAGAAACTCCATTGGCTTCCAATCCATAAACGTGTCTTGTTTAAAAGTCTGTGCAAATGTCTCAAAATGTTATATTATGAGCACATTTCTTTCCTACGACTTCCGACTCTTTAAAGCCCTTGGATCTTCTTGCATCCGCTTGGGCTTCTGAATACGCACGCCCAGGATCAAGGAATCACGCTAAGGGGGCCGTGCCTCTTCTTTCAAAGCAGTCTCTTCCTTGAATTTCCTGCCAGTTGACTTGGGTTCCAGGACCTGTTTTATGCCGCCCAAGAACGCCTTGAAAACCTGTTTATTCCGGCTCTAAATGGCCCCTTTCCCTGCCGGTAGCTGCATGTCCCAAAATCGTAAGATTTCCCATAAACCAGACTTTATTTGCAAGGAAGGGAGAATCTGCCAGGTGACTTAGAAGAGGATTTAATGCAGTACCAATGCAGGGATGGCAGCTCGGGCACAGCAGAGGTCATTTAGTAGTTAGGTGTGAGAGCCTGGGCCATGACAGGTCAGGATGACAACCGCACCAGCCGGATAGAAACTGAGGTCTAGCTGACATGACCATGAACAGTGCTACCAAGAAGGGTGGTTAGTGAACAATAATGTGCAACTATTGTAGCAAGGGGGCAGAATGGAAAGAGTTCTTGAACAGAGCTGAGACATTGTAAGTGGAAAGACATTTATTGGGTGTCTCGTATCAGGCGATTGTGCCTTGGGGCGCTTAGATGTAGACAGAACGGGACAGGGAAGTGCTGTGGGCAAGCAGATTTCAATTGCCAGGAGTGGCACTTTTAGACGAGGGCAGGTTGTGTAAGAGGGGTGGGGGTGAAAGACATGAAATGTTCTCTTGCTTCAGTTGAGTCCTTTTCCATACATGGGTCATGAACGACGCATGAAATGTGGAAGTGTCTCATTAAGTACATTGATCAGAAGACCGATCCTAGGATTGTGGGTCACACTGCAGTGATTGGTGCCTCTGGCGGAATCTTACAGCCAAAGTGACATGGTGGAGGTCTCAGTTCTGGACACCTTACATTGGTGGGCCTTATTTGGGGATATTGTCATATAATAATGAGCATAACGTAAGAAAGATTTGTTGGTGGGTTCAGTGATCCACCATCCCCATAAAAAGAAGACAAGACAATGACCATGATTGTACCCTTGAATCCTTTCCTTTTTTACTCGATTACCCATATTATACGCCATGTTTATTATAACATGTAATACAAGTGAACATCAGGCTTGAAACTTCTATCAGTTCTCTCAGATTAAACTACTGAGACCTGGGAAAATATTGGGATTTTCCAGGATTTTGTAGGATTACTTGATGCAGTCAAGCTGGGGACAAGATCAGAAGATAGTTCTCCATGGTAAGCAGTCAATGAACAGTCAGTGACCCACTCTCCTTGTCCAAATAACTGGTTGGTCTCTGACGCTGGAGAGGATTTCTCATGTATGGCCTACAGTTTGATGGCTTCTCTTGAGGTCCTGCCTTCCTTGTCACTAGGAAAAGATGATTCTTGAAGAGCAAACATCCACTCATGAAAGTTTAGTCCGATGACCTGTAAAGCTGAGCATGTGGCTGTGTAAAAGAAACTCATTGTGATTGCCAATTTCACCAGTCCACAGCATGTTGCGCTTAGACGCCACCACATTAACACATCACGCGTCTATTCATTCACTCACCAGGCGGTGGTTCTGTGAGACTACCTTCAGCGTAAAGATAGTTTTTAAAGTGCAAGTGGATTTTGGAAGGGTGATGGGAGAGGTGGCAAGGTCAAAGGAGGCCTGTAGAGCAGAGGGTGTTGGTGCAATGAAACAAGATGGCTCCACTTGTACAAATGAGTATCAGCTCTGTCATGGAAAAGAGAGTCTGTATCTGATTTACTTACAGAACACCAACTTTCTCACTTTGTTTGCCTCCTGTGAACCAAACTCGTGACAGAAGATTCTGAACAATGCACTATCACTTTTTTCTTGTGTAAACAATGAACATTTTACCCCTTTTTGAAAGTCATAGTGTAGTTTGAGGATGGTTCATTTGGTTCTTCGCTTTTGGAAGAACCATGGCCTGTGACCTCCGTCTGCACTCAGGAATCACTTCCGCATCCGGAACTTAAAGCCCCCAACCCACAGGAGCAACGCCCAGGGGGACCACCAGCCTTACGACGAACCCTAAAGGAGATTTTTCAATATGCTTCTTTTGTCTCGAGCTGGGACACCTCTTGAGTTTACAACAGCCCCAGCTCACTCCCCTAACCTTGTGTCTTTTTGGAGGTTCCTAACGAGGCTGGAGCCTACTTGTGTTTGGCCAACTGTGTATTGAGTGTTTATGTGCCAAGTGGTATGTCCTGTTCAGGAGCTGGAATCCTATTGGCTTTGGAACTGGTCACCCCCAGACCCATGCACATGTTGCCTTCATCTGTTCCAGCCCCCCCCCCCCAGCCACCAATAGGCCCAGCTCCACCTGTCTTTGTGTTGTATCTGAGTAGGTTAGTTGTGTATTGTAAAGATATCCATCTGTAAAATAGGTTTGAAAATGTGCTCTTTCACCTTAAGAATTCCTCTCATTAGATTTGCCTACTTTTTGATCTTTTCTATTATTTATTTCTGTGTCTGAAATATGTTTTGCTGCCGGATTGTAGCTTCCAGTGCTGGTGCCATAATGTTAAATAAAAAGACACTTTTTACCGCCCCTTCCTGGCTGTGTTTTCCATCTTCTGTCTCCTATTGCTGCCCACCCCCTGGCCCCCCCACCTCTCAGCTTGGCATCACCGTGTTCACACGAACACAATGTAGGGCTTTGTAAAGAGCACCAGAGGATGCTGAGAGGTCAGCATCCCTCACAGCTGGTACCCATCTAAGAAGCAGAAGACGAGGAAGGCCCAATCATCCAGGCTCGGCACAACCAGTGGGTTAAACTGGATTCCCATCCCATCTCTAGACAAGTGTTTGCTTGTTCTGGACTAGACAAATGAAGAATAAAAAACAAGAGAATTGTCAACAGTAGCAATATCAGATCAATATTGAATAATAACAATTTGTAATAGACAATAATGGAATTGCTCAGAATATGAAGAATAGGAACAGAAGATGATGAAAATATAACAAATGCGTGTTATATAGGGGAAAGCAAAAAGGAGAAAGGAAAGAAAAAGACAAATAAAGAAGAAGATGGTATCTAAGATAAAGGTGAGTGAGCAGAAAGGTAACTTATAAAATGTAACCAGAATGGATCAAATTTAATTGTCTGAGATATCGAAAAAGCTGACACAGTAGCTACCCTATGTTCATCACAGATACAATTCCTCCATGCCAAGACAGATAATTTAGAAGCGTCTTTCAGGCAAGAAAGTATTACCTTAAAAGCAAATGCAATGAAGAGATCAAATAACATAGGCTTAGGGGAATGTTGATCAAATTCAGGTGAGGCAGTTCCAAGAAAAACATTTTGAATTAATAATTGAATGTTACATTGAACATTTTAAAAACATTTTGACCAAGTTGTTTCCCAAAATGTAAACACATTGGAACAGTAGTATAATTAATGAGTTAAAGTCCCTGTGAGAGAAGAACAAGACCAGCATAATAGAGAGGAAGTTGAAGAGAATTTACTAATACATTCAGGAGTAATGAGAGCTCTTTTACTAACAAAAAATCAAGATTGTGTAATTCGAGCAGATTTAGATGAATTAAATATTTTAAGCCATATTTTATCCCAAGTATAAGTAGGGAATGAAATGGATAGGTCAGTTTCCCAAGTAAGTCAATAGCAGTTTTGGCTCCTAAAGCAAAAGGAGATAACAACATATTAAATAAAAAGTCAGCCTTTGGTATAGAATCATGAGAAATGTAATGTAATGGTGTACGAGGTGTGAGTAAAATGGTATCCGGAGGAAAGTTATTAGCTGCTAAATAGGATTGAAGAGAGGACGATAATAAATTATATTCCTGTAAAAAGTCATACTCGGTAGGTTGTATCGTGTATGTAGTTGGGAAAAAGGAATAACAAAATTATTTTGTTCAAGCTGATGGATAAACATAACATCCTTTTATTTCCAGTGTTTGTAATAGAATGATTTATACCAAAATGTAATACATTTAGTATTCCAAATAGAGGAAACAAGGAAAGATCTATATGAATTAGAACCTGTAGAAAATATTGTATGTAACAATTGTTGGGAGTATTTTAGTATGGGGTTGATTGATATAAAGGTACAATTAGACATATGAGGGAATGCTTATTATTCCAAAGAAATTTAGTACGTATTGAATTAATTTGAGAGAAACAGAACATGGGTATTTTAAAGGGTGTGTCCAGCCAACCCCACCATGATAGATGAAGAGGAGACCACGATGAGAGTCATTTCTGTAGTGTGGGTTTTAAAATATTAAAAGTGTATCTGATTGTGTTCGAAATGGCAGAAAAAAAACAAATACTGAGATACTTTATTTTGGTAGGGCATCAAGTAAAATTAGTGTAAGCAAACATATATTGGTAGATAAAGAATTTAATGGTAATATTTAAGTTTTAGAAAAATGTAATTTACATCCTGAAATACTGGAGTACAGTTGAATTTTGTTCACAAATTGACTCAAAGGGAAAAGAGGATTAGATATATAAATAAAAATATCATCAGCAAAAGCAGATGATTTCGTTTCAGTAGCATTATGTTTAAAACCTGATATAAATGTATCACAACAAACATGTTCAAGGAAAGGCTCTAAACATAGAATAAATAAGAAAGGTTATAGAGGACAGCCTTGCTGTGTTCCTCCATGCAACTGAAAATATTGGGAAACGCGACCCTTAACAAAAATACTGGCACTGGGATCAGAATATACCAATTTTGCAAATGAAATAAAATTAGGACCAAAGCCATACCATCTGAGAGTAGTAAACATAAATTACCAATTGATGCGGCCTTGGTTCCGCGAGCTGGACGGACTGGCGACTCGATTCCTCTGGGGCGGTGGACGGCCGCGGCTGGCCTTGTCGACGTGTCGCCTACCCACCTTTGATGGAGGGTTGGGTATGACCAATCTATACCTCTACTATTTGGCCACTCGCCTTCTCGTCATTCACGATTGGTTCGGAGGGGGATGGTCCGACCCGGCCTATAGGTTGGAACTAGCCGATTTGGGGTTTCCCTGCATTTTAGATCGCCTGTACGGAGCTCCCATCCCCTCTTCTTGCCCCGGAATCACTAGGGCGGTTTTCCTGGCCTGGCGAGCGGCGCTTCGCCATACCCGGTGGACTGGGCGGCTGACTCGCGCCACTCCCCTTTGGCACGGGATGCTGTTGCGGGACGTTACTGCCCTGGAAGGCTTTAGGTCATGGGACCTGCTCGGCATCTCCCAATTGGGGGACGTCTGGCGGGGGGGGCGCATGTGCTCATACGCAGAGCTACAGGAACGCTTCTCCCTTCACACGTCACAGTTTTATAGGTACCTCCAGCTGCGCCATGCCATACGCACTTATACTCCTTTAGATGTTCGACTGCCAGACCACAGTCCCCCTGAAGCTCAGGTCTTGCTGGGTAACCTGGGGAGGGGGGGTATCTCCCGTATACACCGCTCACTTATTAACAATACCCCCGCGGTTCGGGATGGCTTGAGAGAGAGATGGGAGGGCTGGGTGGGGCCCTTGGACGAGGTGGACTGGAGGGACGCCCTAATGGCCCCCCGGCTGGTGACGGCCTCGGCCAAGTTGCGGCTGATTCAGATATACTACCTCCATACTGCATATCTCACACCGGCACGTCTACACCGAGCGGGCCTCTCTGTCACCGCATCTTGCCCCCGCTGTGGCTTTGACCCGGCCGACTTTATCCATATGGTGTGGTCCTGTCCGGACCTGAGAGATTATTGGAGGGGCATAGAGGCCGACCTCACGGAGGTGTTGGGTTGGGAGGTACCACATAACCCTAGGCACACCCTGCTGGGCATCACGGACGGTCTACAAGGCACTCGTGCAGAGAAACTGTTCCTTATGACGGCCTTCATGGTGGCAAAGAGAGACATTGCAGCGGCATGGAAACACCCACGGCCGCCCACTTTGGCTAAATGGAGTGCTGGTGTGGACTGGTGCGCGGCCCAGGAACGTACTCTTTATCAGGCGAGGGGCTGTCCTAAGAAATACCGTAGGGTATGGGGGAAGTGGTTGGGCAATATACTGTGATTGGGTGCTTTGGGGGTAGGGGTGGGGGGCAGGGCTCGGGTGGGGACGAGGGGGGGCATGCTTTCAACCTGTGTGAATGTATAGTGGTGGTTGTCAGGCGCAAGGTTTTAATACTGTGTTTTTCAAAATCTCCAATAAAAATTGTTTATCAAAAAAATTACCAATTGATACGGTCAAAAGACTCTTCAGAATCAGGAGACAGTGCAGCTAGGGGAGAGTGGTATTTTTTACCAAATGCAAGAACGTTTAAAAACATGATCACATTATCTGCAATAAGTCTGCCCTTAACAAAACCAGATTGATCAGTTTTCACGAGTAAGTAAACAATAGTCTCAAGGCGGGATGCTAGAATTTTGGAAAAAGTTTGCAATCATAATTAATTAATGACATAGGAAAATAATTTTTTATTTAGGGTATGATCTTTAACACGTTTGGGAATAAGGACAATCAAGGCTTCTAAAAAAGATCTGATGACCTTAAAGTTTAAAAGGAAAGAATTAAAAAAGTTCAAGTAGTTTAGGGACAAAAATGGAAGAAAAAGAAGAAAATAATTCACTAGAAAACCCATCTGGACCAGGGGCTTTGGCTTTTTGAAGGATTTCTTGGTGTACATAATCTCCTGGAGAGTTATAAATCAAAGTTATCAGACACCTGAAGAGGTTTAGGTAGACCATAGAAAAAAGTATGCATATTATGTTCTGAAGAGTTTGTATCATCTGAGTACAATAATTGAAATATTCTTGGAAAGTGTTAGAAATGCCAGCATCTAAGGATGCAATTTTGTTGGTACTTTCATTTCGAACAGGGCCAATGTTTTTATGTTCCGATTTAATTTTTAAATAATTGGCTAACATCTTGCCTGCTTTAGTTTGACCTCCGTGGAACTTAGATTTAACTTTAAGGAGAATATTGCAGGCATCAACAGTGGCAAGTTTATTGAGAGCAAACTTGACTTTCATCAACTCGTGTAGAGCAGAAGAGGATTTGGAGGAAAAATAAGTATGTTCTAGTGTTTTAATTTGTTGCAGTAATGTATTATGTTTGGCATAGGTTCACTTTTTTTCTTTTTTCTGAGTAGGCTATGGAGAAGCACAAAAAGTGGCCTTGAAAGCATCCCATGTATTAAGAATAGATGTGTCCAGAGGGTGGTTAAATAAAAAAATCTAATTCATTAATAAAAGTGGTAGCTTCTGAAAGGAATTTATTTTTCGATAAGAGGAAATCATTACATTTCCAATGACCAGTTTTGGAATTATTTAGAGATAAATTAAAATAAGAGAAAATGGTCGGAGATAAAAATTGTGCCAATTTCTGAGGATTGGATGGAAGGAAGTTAAGGTTTAGTAACACAAATATAGTCAATTCCAGAGCTAGTTAAATGCACATTAGAGAAAAACGTAATCAGGGTTACATGTTTTCCAAACATCTAATAATGGACGACTGAGATTGCCAGTCTGAAATGCTTTATGGGATTTTTGGGGATTTAATTCCCATTAAAACTTCCTATCAGTGAAGCGATCTAACCATTGATTGAAATCTCCTGTAACAATAATGCTAGGATTATCAATAGAGGGTAATGTTATATTAAGGTTATTCCAGAAGTCTGGATCTTGTTTAACGGGACCATAAATGTTAAATAAAGAAATGTGTCTGTTGTGAATTATAACCGTAACTAATACCCATCGTCCATCATTATCACTTTGAGTTGATAAAATCTGTGCATGTAACGATTTGTGAAAGAGAATGGCAACACCACCTTTACGATTAACAACAGGAGAATAAACAACTTGGCCTACCCATCGCGTTTGAATTTAAGTGATTCAGCACAACACTCGCACATACCTGGGCAGTACGTGGACCTGCTGGACGGCGTTTGGATCGCCATTGCCTTTGCCTCTGACCTCACGCCTCGCGGAACCCGCTCCGCGGGTCCCGCTTCGCCAAGGGGCGCCTGGAACTTGGGAGCTGCCGTTGTTGGGACAGACCAGGGCTAAGGGCTGTGAGGGCTGCGAGCAGGAGGGGCTGGACTCAGTTTCCCAAGAGTCACAGCTCAGCTCCGCCCGCAACACCTGGGCCGCTCTCCCTCATCGCCCCGCCCTCAGCTGACCAGTGAAAGCTGCCGGATTCCTCCCTCTACGTGGGACAACACTCGCACATACCTGGGCAGTACGTGGACCTGCTGGACGGCGTTTGGATCGCCATTGCCTTTGCCTCTGACCTCACGCCTCGCGGAACCCGCTCCGCGGGTCCCGCTTCGCCAAGGGGCGCCTGGAACTTGGGAGCTGCCGTTGTTGGGACAGACCAGGGCTAAGGGCTGTGAGGGCTGCGAGCAGGAGGGGCTGGACTCAGTTTCCCAAGAGTCACAGCTCAGCTCCGCCCGCAACACCTGGGCCGCTCTCCCTCATCGCCCCGCCCTCAGCTGACCAGTGAAAGCTGCCGGATTCCTCCCTCTACGTGGGACAACACTCGCACATACCTGGGCAGTACGTGGACCTGCTGGACGGCGTTTGGATCGCCATTGCCTTTGCCTCTGACCTCACGCCTCGCGGAACCCGCTCCGCGGGTCCCGCTTCGCCAAGGGGCGCCTGGAACTTGGGAGCTGCCGTTGTTGGGACAGACCAGGGCTAAGGGCTGTGAGGGCTGCGAGCAGGAGGGGCTGGACTCAGTTTCCCAAGAGTCACAGCTCAGCTCCGCCCGCAACACCTGGGCCGCTCTCCCTCATCGCCACGCCCTTACCCATTACCCAATTATATCCTAGGCCATAAGTAAGAGCACGAACACCGCTGCGCGGGAGCGCGCGGGAGCGTCCCGGGAGAAGCCCGGGACAAGGGCGGGACCGTCTTTGGCCGTCAGTGGCCGAAGGAGGCTGGGCTGGGCCCACTCTCTTGATCCCCCTTTGTGTTACAATTAAGGCAATGCCTTCGTCCCCACCACAGGAAACCCCCTCAAGGGATGGCGCCTCCAGCTCTGGGACTTTGGATAATTACTTTAAACCTACTAAAGGAGAAGCGGACAAGGAAAGCTCGCTTGAGAAGCGTAGGGTGGAGCGCAGGCGCTCCATTGAATCTATGAAAACCAGGCCCTTGACCGATATCATTCCTTATCCCACCACTCAAGAGGAAGGCACTCCACCCAGCAGTCTGATTAAATCGACACTCGAGGACTTCCCCGTCTTACTAAGGGAAATTCCTTCTACTCCAGGGATAGCGCTTGGAAAAAACACAGAGCCAGCCCCTCTCGAGTTCTCCCATACCCCTATTAACCTGGTAACTCAAACCCCACCTACGCAATTGGTTAATAAGAGCAAGTCCAAATTAAATGTAGTGGTGGAGTTACATAGGCCCCCACCCAGTAAACGTGCTCGGAAAACAGTGGGGGGGCGGGGGAAATCCAAAATATCACATCTTGACTTTGGCAAGAAACGCACTAACACCGCTCTATCGGGGAAGCCTACGGGGATAGTGCCTACCATTCCACCGCCCACGCCCCCAAACCCCAGTATAACGGCCACCACTAAAGAACCAGAGGTAATTTCTTCAAACTTAAACCTCCCACTCTCTGCCAAAGGGAGCATTGAATTCCTACTCCGCTCCCTTTTGCAGCCCATTACCGACAGCTTAAAAAAAGTCGAGATCAGGCTCACCCTACTAGAAACTTCTCTTACCACTTTGAACACTCTAGTAAGTAAGCAGACAAAGCTAGTGGGAACCCATTCCTTTGCTGGGGATCCTTCCAAAGCAGAAGCTGCAACTAATGCCAATAAAGCCCCCCCCAGAAACCCACCGCCTGCCCCCCCTCTGCAACCCCTTATGGCCATCCAACTCCAGGCACGGCACAATAATCAAAGCAACAGACCTACCCACCCCGTGGACTTAGCCTCCCATAGCTCTCAAATAGAGTCCTCTGGAATACATCAAGATCAGGTTAACGCCCCCCCACCCACGCCCATTTGCCCAACTCCCAGACCACGAAGGCCAGACCTCCCGCCTGAAGCTAATAGATTAATGGTGGTCTTAGCTGGTGCCCCCCACTTAAGATCAGGGGAAAATGAGGACTACCAATCCCTTAAGAAAAAGGTAATCAAATGGCTTAACTGGAACCGACCCTTGCCATCCCATTTTAATAACGAAATCATCATGGTGAGAAGGGTTCCATGGCTAGGGAAGACCAGGAAAACCATAGTGGGGGACTGTATTATGGTAACCTTTAAGGATCCGGGAACGGTACGACACATTTGTGGAGGAATGAACCGATCCCTTGATTCCACCATACAGACCCTCCCAGTATCTTTTTTCTTCCCCCCGATTCCCAGGCACCAGGTCCCAACACACGATGACTGGACAAGGGTGGAACACAGACGTAAACACAAAGGCTTTCGGCAACGCCCGTACTTCCAACCGCCTGAAACACCTTTTTGCGATTTTAATCGCTTTAACTGCCTGAACGGTTTGGATGGGGTCGATTGACTTACCGTCTGTAAGACAGTGCCAGGGGTCTCGGGCTCCCCCGCTGTGTCCTCCGGTTCAATTTCTGGCCCCCTGAATGATCCAGCTGCTTCAGACCATGGCAGAACCGAATCTTTTCACCAAGCCACTGATGGGGTAGTTGTTGCTGAGGGGATAACTACGGTTCCTTTCCTTGTGGGCAATGGTGCGCCAAGACCACCGGTGCCACATGCATCTTCTGCTGCCCCTACTATAGGTCCCGCATTTGAAGTGGGGCATGGACTCACCTCCTCCAACCCTCATGGTATGGCATCTGCCACCTCCGAACATTTGAAGATAATTTTCTGGAACATCGCGGGATTAGCTAACAAACTGGAAGACCCGGCTTGGGCAAAGTATATAGAAACTGGTGACATATGCATGTTCCAGGAAACCTGGGCCAGAGAGGACTATGGACATCAAGGCTATTCGTCATTTTTCATCCCAGCAAGGTGGGAAGGCAAAGGCCGCCCATCAGGGGGCCTTACGACGTGGGTTGCTGCACACCTGGGCTGTGTGGCCACACGGCTCCCATTCAACTCTGATGACATCCTTGCGGTCTTATTAACATGGCCAAACAAAGCTAACCTCCTGCTGGTCAACATCTATTCCAGGCCGATGGGAATGGCAAAAGAATCATCGACCTTTGATGAACTCTCGAACTTCTTATCTGAACTGTCGATTGATTCATATTATGTGGTGGGTGGGGACTTTAACTCTCACTTTGAGCCACTCCCCGGCCTCCAGGAAGGGTTCTTATCAGAAGAAGAAGTTAGGTGGGCAGTACCATGGGTTGATGTGCCATCTCCGAAAGCTTGGACCCCACTGGCACTGCAAATCACTGCCCTTACGTTAAGGTTTGGACTCAGAGCGTGTAATGGGCGAATTAAATCCGATATACCAGGCAAAAATACTTACAATCGGCGTGGAAGAGAGTCTCATTTGGACTATGTCCTGGTCCAATTGGCGAGATGGTCAACAATACAGGACTTCAGGGTAATAGACAGGTTGGACAGTGACCACAATGCCCTCGAGTTAGACCTTGCTCATCCAGCACCTCAGGCCCCAGTGACCCATGAGGAAGGGAATCGCCCCACGCTCCTCATAGACAACAGTAGGAGAAGAATTAGGTGGGAGCATATGGTCACAAGCAAGGATAAACTCCCACTGCTTTATGCAGAGATTACTCCCATCCTGGAAACTGTTGGGGATCTTGACAGTGTGGCAAATAAAATAGATATAAGGAGCAAACTGTTTGTTGCCCATGAGGAACTTATAAAAGTTGCGGCACCCCACTTTACTCGTAACATACGAAAGCCAAGGGAGAGGTGCCAAGGTAAAACACAATGGTATAATGTAGCCTGTAGACGGGCCAAAACAGAACTCCTTGGAGCAATTAAGGAGGGCACAGGAGGGGAACACCTTAAGCAACGCAGGCAAGCTTACAAGAAGCTTCTTGCTCAGGCCAAAATAGAATGGGAGGAAAATCTGTGGGAAGAACTTACAAAGGCCCTAGCAATTCAAGATCAACGCCTGTTCTGGAGAATTGTGAATGGGGGATCAGGGAGTCTACACTCGGCAGTGGAGCCTAACATAGCTCCTGGAGTGTGGCAGGCCCACTTCCAGTCCCTATATAGCGCTGAGTCTGGAGAACTCCCTGCGCCAATCGAACCGGAGAGGCTGGGCCCTCAGGCGGATCTAATAACACTGAGTGAGGTCACTGCTGCTATTTCAGGCCTGGCTTCGGGGAAGGCGCCTGGACTGGATGGGCTACCGGGAGACCTGTTCAAGCAGGAGCCCACCGTCTGGGCGCCTTACCTCGCTGCTCTTTTTAACGGTATCCTCGGTGGGATGGAAATCCCTAGTACTTGGCTGGGGGCTGAGGTGGTCCCGATTTTCAAAAAGGGATCCCCCCTCCTCCCAGCCAACTACAGACCGATTAGTCTGATAGACGTAGCGCAGAAGCTGTTCGGCAGGGTTCTCCTGAATAGGCTCCAGGACTGGATAGAGGAGGTGGGCGCCCTCAGTCCCTATCAGGCAGGATTTAGGAAAGGGGTATCGACTGTGGACCAGGTTTTTAGATTGAATCTGGTCTATTGGAGGACAGTGAGGTTCGAGGGCGGTAGTTTG
Organism: Triturus cristatus; assembly: GCF_964204655.1. Classification (NCBI taxonomy): domain Eukaryota; kingdom Metazoa; phylum Chordata; class Amphibia; order Caudata; family Salamandridae; genus Triturus; species Triturus cristatus. The sequence goes on along the minus strand of NC_140592.1, from coordinate 20,848,240 downwards.
TACACGATTTTCGTGGACCTACGGGCCGCCTTCGACCTCGTGCCCAGGGGAAAACTTTGGATTATCTTGGCAGGGATGGGCGTACCACCAGATATTTTATTGACCTTGCAGAGGTTGCATCATAACAATTATGCCCAGGTGAGGTGTGGGAGGTCGGGGGAACTGACTGACAGATTCCCCGTTGGCAGAGGGGTAAGACAGGGCTGTGTGCTGGCACCGACCCTGTTTTGCCTCTTTGTTAACGGGGTAATCGCCCATCTTAACGCCACCGACTACACAGATGCCCCCAAATTAAACGGCAACAGTGTGCCCGCAATAATGTTCGCGGACGACACATTGTTAATATCTAAAACACCCATGGGCATCAAAAGGATACTCGATGCCTTTGTGGCCTTCTGCCAGGATAGAGGGTTGGAAATCAACGCCACAAAAACCAAATATATGGTATTGAATCCGAGCCCCAAACAGCGCCCGAATCCCCAACTGGGAGCAGTGCGGCTGGAAAGAGTAGCCACGTTTGAATATCTCGGCGTGACGCTTAACGAAAATATGATCTGGGGGACCCATCAGAGCAGGGCTAACCTTAAATTAGTGCAAATTACCGGGGGTATATCCCGGATGATGATTGGTTCGACCTACCGCCCACTGGGGGCCTTAATTCAGATATATAAAGCCCAGGCCAGGGGGGCGATCTTGTACGGGGCTGAATTGTGGGGCCACATTCCATGTCGGAACCTGTCTTCCACGGAAAATAGGTTTATAAGACAAATAACCGCACTTCCCCCTAGCACTCCACTTCTTCCTCTGAGGCTTGATCTAGGGCTACGGCCACTTGCCGACGAGATAAGTCTAAGACCCATTGCCTTCTGGCGCAGGCTATGGAGCAGCGATGATCTCGCCGACTATAGGGCGGAATTGGCCGAACTATTAAAGCACCCCAAGGCGCTCAGTATTCCCTGGGTCAAAAACATCCAGTCAATTTGCACCGATCTGGGGCTCCCTGAATTGTGGACCGAACCAGCGAATGTAGCACCAGGAATCTCTAAGAGATCCCTGGCGAATCTGTATCACGAACACAAAAGGGCAAGGGCCTTAGCTACCCAGACAGAGGGGTCCCTCTCTTCCATATTCCTGCAAACTAAGGATCTCTACAGATTTGAGAAGGCTTTCGATCCCATATATCCCATACTCACCAGAAAGTTATTTCTCCAGTGGAGATACAGTACATTGCCTTTTCGGTCCTTTTCAAGCACCTGGCTACAAGTCCCTTCCACCAAATACTGTCCTCTTTGCGTTGATAAAGAGGAAAATGATTTGCATGTGATCTTTTTCTGCCCAGCCTACAAGGCAGCCAGAAAGCATTGGCTGCTTCCCTTGATTAAGAATTTGGGTGGCAGGGAATATACACCTATGTACAGGATTTTAAAATCCGATGTTTCTGGCCCAACCGTTTTTGCACTTTCCAAATTCTTTACGAATGTTTGGTATACGCGTATTCGTCTTTTAAAAAATGCTGGGTAGATTTTAGAATCACTTCAATTCTTAATAACTGTTTTTATTGTCTGTGTTGATCTTAAAATCATGTATTGATGTTTTAACAAATCTGACAGAATTCATGTGATTTTTTTGTATGTGCATCTTTTATGACCAAATGGTCGAAATAAAGATTGGAAAATGAAATGGTTCAGCACCATTACAGTGGGTTTCCTGCAAACAATCAACATGTGAAGTGAATCTAGACAAATGAGAGAGTACCTTTTGTCTTTTAACAGGGTGTCCCAGACCGCGAACATTCCACGAGACAACGATAAACATATTGGGAATTGGGATGAAAGATACAGGAACACGTATGACAATCTGCAGTGACTCTGAAGGGAATAAAAAGACACAATTTTTAACAAATATGGAACATGTACATAATGAAAAAATAAAAACAAAGAACACAAAAGCACTCACTGAATAAGAAGAAAAAAAAGAATAAAGAAAGAAAAAGAAGAAGCAATGAGAAAGGGATATTAAGATGAAGAGACAGACCAAGGAAAGAAATCCAGATCTGAAATGAAGAGCATAAGAAATGAGCATGAGACGTAACAGCACGAAGAATAGCAGCAAAGAGATTGGATAGAAATGATGTAGCAGCCATGTAGAAGAATTATGAAGGCAGAAAAATAAGAGTAGAGGATAAACATGAGTAAAATGAGTTATGTTAGAGACCTGGGCAGAAGTATCCATAGAATGAAGTGAAATACTTTGAAGGCAAGATCTTAGTTTGACAGGATCTTCAAAAGAATGTGTAGTGCCTTCATAGGTGATTTTACATAAGCAAGGATGCCAAATGCCATAACAAATTTGTGATCGTTTCATGCGAGGATATAATGCAAGAAATTCTTTTCTTCTGGCATTAGTGGCATTGGAGAGATCTCGAGAAATATAGATATTGTGCCCAGACCACATGAGACACATTTTTCTTTTGCTGCTTTCAACATGTGGAGCAAGTCTGTAAATTCCAGAAACAATATTATAATTCCTTTGGGTTTGGTAGAGTGAGGTTGGAAGCGACCAAGGGGGATGTGTATATTGAAAGTTCAGAGGCGGGTCATGTTCAAAGATCAAAAGCTCTGGCAAGAACTTTTTCAAGAAGGTAAGGAGGTGAGGACCCTCCAAATTTTCTGGAAGGCCATAAAGAGGAAGGTCTGTTTCTATTTTCATGATCGTCTTTATGAAGTTTGAGCTTTTGGATTTCTTGTTCCAGAAGAGGAATCCTGGTGGTGGCGTCTTGTAGATCACTTATACGTTGTTGCATATCAAACAACTTAGCTTCCACCATCTATCTTCGATTAGCTGAAGTTTTTCATTAGTGGCAGTCATGAAGGGTTTGAGACCCCTCACCTCATCAAGTACAGTATCAAGAACAGATTGTGAGAGGACATAACGGGTGAAGGCGCAATAGCATCAATAACGGTAGATCTGCATTTACTTAAGCTTAGTTTGGAAATCTATTATCTTTTTCATCTCCCCAACCTCTCAGTTTGTACACCCACTGACCGTTGAAAAAATAATCTAAAGAAGGCGTTTTCCGTAGTTTTCTGTATTTACAAATAAATACAGCCAGGAAAATATATAGATTTCTGTCTGTATTTATCTGTAACAATCAGTAAAAAAAAAAAAAAAACTGGGAGCCCTAAGTTGTAATCTACCAAGCACAAAATAAGCCCAAAAAGCAGTTTGTCAAAAGTAAACTTTTGCAGTGGTTGAGTTATGGCTTGGAGGTGCTCGCTGGCTCAGCAGATAATGCACTTGATCTAGTACAGTGCGATCTTCTTCGCTCCTCATCTGAATTGGCCCCTACTTCAGTCTATAGCCAAGCTTGGTTGGTAGTTGGTGTGCTCCACCTGTCTCTGTGCAACTGCTTCCATCACCTCTGGTGAAACTCCTCACCCAGTGAACTTCACTGTCGGCCATCTCTGCCAGACCTCCCAGCCAGGGAGCTTTTACTGTTGGCCATCTCTGATCACTGCTGCCAGACTCCTCACCCGGTGAGCATTCACTGTTGGTCATCTCTGATCACAGCTGCCAGAATCCTCACACAGTGAGCATTCACTGTTGGCCATCTCTGATCACTGCGGCCAGACTCCTCACTCGGTGAGCATTCACTTTTGGCCATCTCTGATCACTGCTGCCAGACTCCTCACTCGGTGAGCATTCACTTTTGGCCATCTCTGGTCACAGCTGCAAGACTCCTCACCCGGTGAGCATTCACTGTTGGCCATCTCTGATCACAGCTGCAAGACTCCTCACCCGGTGAGCATTCACTTTTGGCCATCTCTGGTCACAGCTGCAAGACTCCTCACCCGGTGAGCATTCACTGTTGGCCATCTCTGATCACTGCTGCCAGAATCCTCACCCGGTGAGCATTCACTTTTGGCCATCTCTGATCACTGCTGCCAGAATCCATACCCGGTGAGCATTCACTGTTGGCCATCTCTGATCACTGCTGCCAGAATCCTCACCCGGTGAGCATTCACTGTTGGCCATCTCTGATCACTGCTGCCAGAATCCATACCCGGTGAGCATTCACTGTTGGCCATCTCTGATCACTGCTGCCAGAATCCTCACCCGGTGAGCATTCACTGCTGGCCATCTCTGATCACTGCTGCCAGACTCCTCACCGGTGAGCATTCACTGTTGGCCATCTCTGATCACTGCTGCCAGACTCCTCACCCGGTGAGCATTCACTTTTGGCCATCTCTGATTACAGCTGCAAGACTCCTCACCCGGTGAGCATTCACTGTTGGCCATCTCTGATCACTGCTGCCAGAATCCTCACCCGGTGAGCATTCACTGTTGGCCATCTCTGATCACTGCTGCCAGACTCCTCACCCGGTGAGCATTCACTGTTGGCCATCTCTGATCACTGCTGCCAGAATCCATACCCGGTGAGCATTCACTGTTGGCCATCTCTGATCACTGCTGCCAGAATCCTCACCCGGTGAGCATTCACTGTTGGCCATCTCTGATCACTGCTGCCAGACTCCTCACCCGGTGAGCATTCACTGTTGGCCATCTCTGATCACTGCTGCCAGAATCCTTACCCGGTGAGCATTCACTGTTGGCCATCTCTGATCACTGCTGCCAGAATCCTCACCCGGTGAGCATTCACTGTTGGCCATCTCTGATCACTGCTGCCAGACTCCTCACCCGGTGAGCATTCACTGTTGGCCATCTCTGATCACTGCTGCCAGAATCCATACCCGGTGAGCATTCACTGTTGGCCATCTCTGATCACTGCTGCCAGAATCCTCACCCGGTGAGCATTCACTGTTGGCCATCTCTGATCACTGCTGCCAGACTCCTCACCCGGTGAGCATTCACTGTTGGCCATCTCTGATCACTGCTGCCAGAATCCTTACCCGGTGAGCATTCACTGTTGGCCATCTCTGATCACTGCTGCCAGAATCCTCACCCGGTGAGCATTCACTGTTGGCCATCTCTGATCACTGCTGCCAGACTCCTCACCCGGTGAGCATTCACTGTTGGCCATCTCTGATCACTGCGGCCAGACTCCTCACCCGGTGAGCATTCACTGTTGGCCATCTCTGATCAGGACCATCTCTACAGCTCGTGCTTCTTCTAGGTTACCGTTCACTTTTACTAGTAGGTGAACGTGTCCCATCCGGGTTAGTACCTCCTGGTTCCCTGCTCAGTATCAGAGTGCCTGCTGCCAGGTCAGAGGTCACTGGTGTGTGAATGGCTTGTATATCCGCCACAGTCCTGCCTGGAAGCACCCTTAACCCCCCCATCCCCATGTTCTTATGCATGGCGTAGAAAGCGGGAGAGTATCGGGTAGAGACTAGAGAGGGGGGAGAACGAAGAGAGCGGGATAGAGTGTGGGAGAGAGAATAGAGAGTGGGAGATAGAGTAGAGAGTGGAAGAGTATCAGGTAGAGAGTGGGGAAGCAGACAGTGGGGAAGAGAGCAGAGAGCAGGACAGAGAGTAGAGAGTGGGGAGAGAGAGAGAAGACAGTGGGAGAGAGAGAAGAGAGTGGGGCAGAGAGTAGTGAGCAGGAGAGAGTAGAGATTGGAGGAGTAGAGAGTGGACAGAGAGCAGAGAGTGGGAGAGAGAGAAGAGAGTGGGACAGAGAGTAGAGAGTGGGGAGAGAGTAGAGAGTGGGAGAGTGGGAGAGAGAAGAGAGTGGGGCAGAGAGCAGAGAGTGGGAGAGGAGACAGGGGGGGAGAAGAGAGTGGGAGAGAGAGAGAGAAGAGAGAAGAGAATGGGGCAGAGAGTAAAGAGCAGGAGAGAGTAGAGATTGGAGGAGTAGAGAGTGGACAGAGAGTACAGAGTGGGAGAGTAGAGAGTGCGAGAGACAGTAGAGAGTGGGAGAGTAGAGAGTGCGAGAGAGAGAAGAGAGAAGAGAATGGGGCAGAGAGTAGAGAGCAGGAGAGAGTAGAGATTGGAGGAGTCGAGAGTGGACAGAGAGTACAGAGTGGGAGAGTAGAGAGTGCGAGAGACAGTAGAGAGTGGGAGAGAGAGTGGAGGAGACAGTAGAGCACGAGCAAGAGAGAAGAGAGAGTAGAGAGTAGAGAGTGGAGAATAATAGGCAGTACAGAGTGGAAGAGCAGAGAGTGGGAGAGCAGAGAATACAAGAGAGAGAAGAGAGTGGGAGAGAGAGAAAAGAGCAACAAGTGGGATAGTAGAGAGTGTGAGAGAGAGCAGAGATAAGAGAGTGAAACAGTAGAGAGTGGGAGAGAGTAAAGAGTGGGACAGAGAGAAGAGAGTGGGAGACTAGAGAATGGGAGAGAAAGTAGAAAGTGGGAGAGTGAGTAGAGAGTGGGAGAGTAGAGGGTGCGAGAGAGAGAAGAGAGTGGAAGAGAAAGTAGAGAGTGAGAGAGAGTAGAGAGTTGAGAATAGGAGCCAATAGAGAGTGGAAGAGTAGAGAGTAGGACAGCAGACAGTGGGAGAGACAGAAGAGAGCAGAAGAGAGAGGAGAGAGTAGGAGGGCACAGATGTAAGAGAGAGAAGAGAGTGTGGGAGTGGAAAGTGGGAGAGAGAGTTAAAAGTGGGAGAGTAGAGTGTGGGAGCAAGAGTAGAGGGAACCTCCCCAGGAGGAAAGAGACGAAGGGCAGGGTCCAGGTGACAGTGATGGCCAGTCGCTTGTTAGATCACCAACATCACACCTGTTACAAAAAAGAGATCTCGAAGGGTAGTCAAAGAGCGGGTGTGTACCCCGCAACGGAGAGATGCAGATGAAGGACGGAAGGATGATTCTGTATCTCAAGAAAGGGATGAGGACTTTAAAAAGACTGAGGAGGATTCGCCATCTTGGAAAAAGGAGAAAGGAACCGTTATGGTTACACCAGAAACCGTTCAGAAATGGTTCTCATGAAATAAAGATAGAAAAGCTGAGAGATGCAGGGAGAGAAGGACATCGCAGTGATGTATCAGGACAAATTCAGGGACGTTTTGAGAGGATGGCAGACAGAATAGACTTGATACACAGGCACGTAGATAACGTGGGTCAAATACTTCAGTCTCTGGAAACTAGAAGTCCTACTTATAACAAAAGAAACAATTGATGGACGATGTCCATCAATTGTTCTTTTTGCATTTGCCACCCGAGTGGACGGTTATGTCCAGCCCTGGGTCCCGTGTTCTCCATGCCACTGGAGTCAAGCTATCCTGGCTGAAGAGGGGTGAAACCCCGAAACCGGTCCTAGGATGCTTGTTTCCAGTCCAGGGAGGACCTGGTTTGGCAGTTCGGGCTGGACTGTTCCCATTGGGCGCAGGGTCAAGACTGATTTGCATATGGCTGGGTCCAAACTGGAATGGTATGGTGAGCAAAAATGATGGATTTAGGCCCAGATCCCTGTCCTGGGGTGAATGTGTGACATTGTTCTGCATTCTGTCCTTCAATTGGTATTTTTGCATCTACTTATAACACTAGCAAAAGGAACAATTGATGGACGGAATGCTGACAATGCAAACATTCACCTCCAGTCACAAAGATCTGGGTTTAATCCATCGTTCTTTTGCTGCCTATGCCCCCCCAGTTTGGACCCAGCCATGTGCAAATCAGTCTGGACCCTGTTCCTCATGGGAACAGTCCAGCCCGAACTGCCAAGCCAGGTCCTCCCTGAGCAGGAAACACCCATCCTGGGACCGGTTCCGGGGCATCACCCCTCATGAGCCAGGCTAGCTTGAATCCAGTGGTGCAGTGAAAACAGTACCCACGTCTGGGCATACTCTTCCGACTTGGGGGCAACAAAAGCAAAAGGAACACTGAAGTCAAGCTAGCCTGGTTGATGAGGGGTGAAACATGGAAACCAGTCTCAGGATGCTTGTTTCTTTTCTGACAACCGGGGCAAGATTCTTGGATACCTGATAGCGGGTTGATATTACAAATAGAGGCCTTGGAAGTAACACCGCCGTATTGCGTACTGACAGCCTGCGATCATAACCATGTCCTATGGGAATATGTTTTATTCACTGAGCCAGGTAAAACAATTAGAGAAATATTGGATAATCAGTTGTTTGATGATGATACTAAAAAGAGGTCATCATTGTTCAGGATGTAATACCTCCGGGGATAGTACTGCTAGCAACGACACCCACAGCAGGCCTCAGCAGAGCCTTGGATTCCGTTAGGGATGCAGATCTTTCCCAGGTTCAGGATACTCTGTGGACTAGGGGGCCTCATCATGTAGGCCTTATTCGCACTGCACCCACATTCAGAATAACATTAAAGAAGGGTGCTATCCTACCGAGGGTGAGACAGCATCCCGTTTGCAAAGATGAGGGCATCGTCCCCACCATACAGGCGTTACTAGAGCAAGGAGAAATTTACCCTGGAGTGTCTCCTTGCAACACTCTGATTTACCCACTCAAAAAGTCTAAGGGTAATACTTGCGGTATGGTTCGGGACCTGCATCCCCTGAACGATGTAGTGGTACCAGAATTCCCAATTGTTCCCGACCCTTTTATCATTCTGACAAATATTCCTCAGGATGCTAGATTTTTCTCTGTCATAGATCTTAAGAATGCTTCCTTTAACATCCCTTTGCATCCAGACAGCCATTATTTGATAGCGTTCCTCCATCGCTGCACTTTTTGTTTTCTTGTTTGCCTCAAGAGTATTGTGAATCCCCTAGTATTTTCAACCGAGTGGTGAGAAATGTTCTGAAAAACCTTGAGTGTGACAGTACGTTGTTGCAATATGTGGACAACATATTAGTCTGCAGTCCTACAGAGCAACAGTGTAGGAAACATACCATATCTCTTCGGGTTGCTCTCGCACAGTGAAGGAAGTGACCCGATTAGGGTCACCCGGGTCACTCGTGACCACCTCTTAGCCTTCCAAGAAATGAAGTAGAGAATACAAACTAACTTTTATTAGTAAATACACTGCAGTGGAGTCCAGTCTGGCCAGCCCTGCGGGATAGCTGTCAAGGGATTGACTTCAGAACACTTGGTGACACAGAATAAGCTTCTCCAGCACCTCCCAAGTCCCACCCCTGATGGGAAAATACAGCTTGGGCAAACACTGAACAAAAGGAGGCACAGAAAGATGAGCTAATAGTCTGAGACCGGCCACACACTCGCTCTGGCAAGGTCATTCAGTCTGAGCTTGCAGCTGGAAGAGTGGGAGCGACCTCTACCTAAAGGGAAAGGTATGCGTTAACAAGCAGCTTTCTCATACTTCAGTGAGGCCTAACCTTGGAGATGCAAATGCATCCCAGCGGCTTTCTGCTGAAGCAAGCAACCTGAGACAGAAGCTTAGTTTCAATTATAGAGTGAAATGGTGGCTGCATGGCAGAAAATGGCAGCACAGATGCTAACTTTAACTCACACAGTATTTGCAGGGATTGGTTACACGCAAATGCAGTAGTGATTATTACAAAATAGCTGCATGAATGCTAACATAATACAGCATAAAGCAATAACGCATTTAATTCTAACAGACCCTGCTTTTAGCATTCCTTAGCTAATCTTTATTCTTGCTATCAGGTAAGGGTCTTTACAATTCTAAAGGTAGAAAAAAACTGTTCAATCACAGGCTTCTGTTGCTAACTTATAGACAGTCTGTCAGAACTAAATACTCTCTGAGGCTAAACACGCGTGGTGTCAGCATTGATACACAGCAGGCTCAACGGGATGGGAAACAGTGCATACGGGACATATTCTTCGTGTCAGCAACCCTTTCGGCTCAGGGCAGAAACATACTTTCATATTGAAGCTGATAGAATGTATGATACATAGATGAGGCAACAAGTATTGGGGAAAAAAAAAGAGGCAACATCTGTCAGACCATTCCCTCATAGGCCAAACATTAATTTGTGATCCATAGGTAAAGTAAACATTATAGAGTAAGATCCAAGGCAGACTTGTTGTCAAGCAATCTATAAGTGAAGTCACATGTTCTCCTACCCATCTAAGTCTCCCTCGCCGCCTGGATACCAAACAAACTGCTATATTAACCATCATTACAGACATCTGCCCAATGTAAACATTCATCTGCAGGAGAAAAGGAGTTGAATGTGCACCAATCGAAACAATTGAATTATCAGTTCATGTCTTCCTGTGCTCCCCTCTGTGAGGAGCCAAAGTATCAAACATGTGTTCAGAGGGAACAGGCGTTTGGCACCAATGAAAGAATGCAGAGGATATCTTAACGGACCACCCTGACAAAACATGCCCATTGTATCCAGAACACGGGCTGCAAAGAGCTGTTCTTCCTCCCTAATGGGGAGACCAAATGGGTACCTTTGTTTTCTTCAATCAGAGGAAAGGACATGCAGTGGAGCCAATGGGAATAAAGTAGGGAAATGGGACAAAGTTCCCTATACACTGGCTGCTCCCTCGCACACACCGGGAGTTATGCTTGATCTTGAATACCTTGAGAGCTGAAATTTACGTTTTAAAAATATTTGGGATCGTTTTTTTAACAAACTCGTTTTCTACTTTTAAAATTGTACTTTTCCACTGTGTTGCTGCTATTAATGTTTGGAGGGACTTGGGGGCATCTTTGAGCCGTTTTAGGGCTCTGGGGTTGTGCTCGGCTGCCGACTAGCGTGACCGGACGCATCCGCCATCTTTGGTGAGGCGGTTGCTCGGTTGGCGGTCTAGTGCGAGGGCGTTTCCTGCCCTTCACGCTATAAATTGTTTTTGTCTTCCTCAACCTCGCTCTATACACTGGCTGCTCCCTCGCACACACCGGGAGTTATGCTTGATCTTGAATACCTTGAGAGCTGAAATTTACGTTTTAAAAATATTTGGGATCGTTTTTTTAACAAACTCGTTTTCTACTTTTAAAATTGTACTTTTCCACTGTGTTGCTGCTATTAATGTTTGGAGGGACTTGGGGGCATCTTTGAGCCGTTTTAGGGCTCTGGGGTTGTGCTCGGCTGCCGACTAGCGTGACCGGACGCATCCGCCATCTTTGGTGAGGCGGTTGCTCGGATGACGGTCTAGTGCGAGGGCGTTTCCTGCCCCTCGCGCTGTAAATTGTTTTTGTCTTCCTCGACCTCGCTCTATACACTGGCTGCTCCCTCGCACACACCGGGAGTTATGCTTGATCTTGAATACCTTGAGAGCTGAAATTTACCTTTTAAAAATATTTGGGATCGTTTTTTTAACAAACTCGTTTTCTACTTTTAAAATTGTACTTTTCCACTGTGTTGCTGCTATTAATGTTTGGATGGACTTGGGGGCATCTTTGAGCCGTTTTAGGGCTCTGGGGTTGTGCTCGGCTGCCGACTAGCGTGACCGGACGCATCCGCCATCTTTGGTGAGGCGGTTGCTCGGTCGGCGGTCTAGTGCGAGGGCGTTTCCTGCCCTTCACGCTATAAATTGTTTTTGTCTTCCTCAACCTCGCTCTATACACTGGCTGCTCCCTCGCACACACCGGGAGTTATGCTTGATCTTGAATACCTTGAGAGCTGAAATTTACCTTTTAAAAATATTTGGGATCGTTTTTTTAACAAACTCGTTTTCTACTTTTAAAATTGTACTTTTCCACTGTGTTGCTGCTATTAATGTTTGGAGGGACTTGGGGGCATCTTTGAGCCGTTTTAGGGCTCTGGGGTTGTGCTCGGCTGCCGACTAGCGTGACCGGACGCATCCGCCATCTTTGGTGAGGCGGTTGCTCGGTTGGCGGTCTAGTGCGAGGGCGTTTCCTGCCCCTCGCGCTGTAAATTGTTTTTGTCTTCCTCGACCTCGCTCTCTACACTGGCTGCTCCCTCGCACACACCGGGAGTTATGCTTGATCTTGAATACCTTGAGAGCTGAAATTTACGTTTTAAAAATATTTGGGATCGTTTTTTTAACAAACTCGTTTTCTACTTTTAAAATTGTACTTTTCCACTGTGTTGCTGCTATTAATGTTTGGAGGGACTTGGGGGCATCTTTGAGCCGTTTTAGGGCTCTGGGGTTGTGCTCGGCTGCCGACTAGCGTGACCGGACGCATCCGCCATCTTTGGTGAGGCGGTTGCTCGGTTGGCGGTCTAGTGCGAGGGCGTTTCCTGCCCTTCAAGCTATAAATTGTTTTTGTCTTCCTCAACCTCGCTCTATACACTGGCTGCTCCCTCGCACACACCGGGAGTTATGCTTGATCTTGAATACCTTGAGAGCTGAAATTTACGTTTTAAAAATATTTGGGATCGTTTTTTTAACAAACTCGTTTTCTACTTTTAAAATTGTACTTTTCCACTGTGTTGCTGCTATTAATGTTTGGAGGGACTTGGGGGCATCTTTGAGCCGTTTTAGGGCTCTGGGGTTGTGCTCGGCTGCCGACTAGCGTGACCGGACTCATCCGCCATCTTTGGTGAGGCGGTTGCTCGGATGGCGGTCTAGTGCGAGGGCGTTTCCTGCCCCTCGCGCTGTAAATTGTTTTTGTCTTCCTCGACCTCGCTCTATACACTGGCTGCTCCCTCGCACACACCGGGAGTTATGCTTGATCTTGAATACCTTGAGAGCTGAAATTTACCTTTTAAAAATATTTGGGATAGTTTTTTTAACAAACTCGTTTTCTACTCTTAAAATTGTACTTTTCCACTGTGTTGCTGCTATTAATGTTTGGAGGGACTTGGGGGCATCTTTGAGCCGTTTTAGGGCTCTGGGGTTGTGCTCGGCTGCCGACTAGCGTGACCGGACGCATCCGCCATCTTTGGTGAGGCAGTTGCTCGGTTGGCGGTCTAGTGCGAGGGCGTTTCCTGCCCTTCACGCTATAAATTGTTTTTGTCTTCCTCAACCTCGCTCTATACACTGGCAGCTCCCTCGCACACACCGGGAGTTATGCTTGATCTTGAATACCTTGAGAGCTGAAATTTACCTTTTAAAAATATTTGGGATCTTTTTTTAACAAACTCGTTTTCTACTTTTAAAATTGTACTTTTCCACTGTGTTGCTGCTATTAATGTTTGGAGGGACTTGGGGGCATCTTTGAGCCGTTTTAGGGCTCTGGGGTTGTGCTCGGCTGCCGACTAGCGTGACCGGACGCATCCGCCATCTTTGGTGAGGCGGTTGCTCGGATGGCGGTCTAGTGCGAGGACGTTTCCTGCCCCTCGCGCTGTAAATTGTTTTTGTCTTCCTCGACCTCGCTCTATACACTGGCTGCTCCCTCGCACACACCGGGAGTTATGCTTGATCTTGAATACCTTGAGAGCTGAAATTTACCCTTTAAAAATATTTGGGATCGTTTTTTTAACAAACTCGTTTTCTACTTTTAAAATTGTACTTTTCCACTGTGTTGCTGCTATTAATGTTTGGAGGGACTTGGGGGCATCTTTGAGCCGTTTTAGGGCTCTGGGGTTGTGCTCGGCTGCCGACTAGCGTGGCCGGACGCATCCGCCATCTTTGGTGAGGCGGTTGCTCGGTTGGCGGTCTAGTGCGAGGGCGTTTCCTGCCCCTCGCGCTGTAAATTGTTTTTGTCTTCCTCGACCTCGCTCTATACACTGGCTGCTCCCTCGCACACACCGGGAGTTATGCTTGATCTTGAATACCTTGAGAGCTGAAATTTACCTTTTAAAAATATTTGGGATCGTTTTTTTAACAAACTCGTTTTCTACTTTTAAAATTGTACTTTTCCACTGTGTTGCTGCTATTAATGTTTGGAGGGACTTGGGGGCATCTTTGAGCCGTTTTAGGGCTCTGGGTTTGTGCTCGGCTGCCGACTAGCGTGACCGGACGCATCCGCCATCTTTGGTGAGGCGGTTGCTCGGTTGGCGGTCTAGTGCGAGGGCGTTTCCTGCCCCTTGCGCTATAAATTGTTTTTGTCTTCCTCGACCTCGCTCTATACACTGGCTGCTCCCTCGCACACACCGGGAGTTATGCTTGATCTTGAATACCTTGAGAGCTGGAATTTACCTTTTAAAAATATTTGGGATCGTTTTTTTAACAAACTCGTTTTCTACTTTTAAAATTGTACTTTTCCACTGTGTTGCTGCTATTAATGTTTGGAGGGACTTGGGGGCATCTTTGAGCCGTTTTAGGGCTCTGGGTTTGTGCTCGGCTGCCGACTAGCGTGACCGGACGCATCCGCCATCTTTGGTGAGGCGGTTGCTTGGTTGGCGGTCTAGTGCGAGGGCGTTTCCTGCCCTTCACGCTATAAATTGTTTTTGTCTTCCTCAACCTCGCTCTACACACTGGCTGCTCCCTCGCACACACCGGGAGTTATGCTTTATCTTGAATACCTTGAGAGCTGAAATTTACCTTTTAAAAATATTTGGGATCGTTTTTTTTAACAAACTCGTTTTCTACTTTTAAAATGGTACTTTTCCACTGTGTTGCTGCTATTAATGTTTGGAGGGACTTGGGGGCATCTTTGAGCCGTTTTAGGGCTCTGGGGTTGTGCTCGGCTGCCGACTAGCGTGACCGGACGCATCCGCCATCTTTGGTGAGGCGGTTGCTCGGTTGGCGGTCTAGTGCGAGGGCGTTTCCTGCCCCTCGCGCTATAAATTGTTTTTGTCTTCCTCGACCTCGCTCTATACACTGGCTGCTCCCTTGCACACACCGGGAGTTATGCTTGATCTTGAATACCTTGAGAGCTGAAATGTACCTTTTAAAAATATTTGGGATCGTTTTTTTAACAAACTCGTTTTCTACTTTTAAAATTGTACTTTTCCACTGTGTTGCTGCTATTAATGTTTGGAGGGACTTGGGGGCATCTTTGAGCCGTTTTAGGGCTCTGGGGTTGTGCTCGGCTGCCGACTAGCGTGACCGGATGCATCCGCCATCTTTGGTGAGGCGGTTGCTCGGTTGGCGGTCTAGTGCGAGGGCGTTTCCTGCCCCTCGCGCTATAAATTGTTTTTGTCTTCCTCGACCTCGCTCTATACACTGGCTGCTCCCTCGCACACACCGGGAGTTATGCTTGATCTTGAATACCTTGAGAGCTGAAATTTACCTTTTAAAAATATTTGGGATCGTTTTTTTAACAAACTCGTTTTCTACTTTTAAAATTGTACTTTTCCACTGTGTTGCTGCTATTAATGTTTGGAGGGACTTAGGGGCATCTTTGAGCCGTTTTAGGGCTCTGGGGTTGTGCTCGGCTGCCGACTAGCGTGACCGGACGCATCCGCCATCTTTGGTGAGGCGGTTGCTCGGTTGGCGGTCTAGTGCGAGGGCGTTTCCTGCCCCTCGCGCTTCATAAATGGCGGCGAATCTCCATCCGCGCAGCGGGCGGGCGCAGCGGGCGCGCCGATGGCGTGCCAGAGGCAAGCCCGTCTGGGCCCGTCCGGGCCAGGACGGACCCAGGACCAGGGACCCTGCCGGTTTCTGTAGGTAATCTCACTAAATATTCAAAAGAAGACTTACTCCGGTTGAAGCCTTCTGATTCACGTCACTGCCTACATGGAGCCAGAACTGATGTTCTTTTTACACCCTGTGAGTTCTGCCCCTTTAGGAACCAGGCTAGTGGTAAAAAAATCCTTATTAAGGACCCCTTTAAACTAGGACTACTTAATTGCAGGTCCCTACCGAAGCATTCCATACAAATCTCTGAGCTGATTCAAGATACTAGCTTGGATATTCTATATCTGACCGAAACCTGGACAACAGCCTCCTCAGACTTTGACCTAGTCAATACTCTTCCTGCCGGCTATTTGATTCACTGCCTCCATAGACCGCAAGGAAAAGGAGGTGGTTTAGCCATCATTTACAGGGACAAGTTTTCTTGCAGAATAATCAGGGGCCCTATTTTGGACGCTGAAAGTGGTCACTTTCATATACAGCTCTCTCCTAATTACTCTCTAGCTGGACTTTTAGTCTATCGCCCCCCTGGGACGATTAAACAGTTTTCCAGCTCTATTTTGGACCACGTCCCCGCCCTAGCGGCATCTTCCCATAACTTTTTGCTATTGGAGGACTTTAACCTTCATTTTGACCTGCAGGAAGATAAAAATGCTAATGATCTCAGATCTGAACTCAGTACAGCTAATCTCAATTTACACAATCGGGAACCTACGCATGTGAAGGGCCACTTGTTGGATTGTGTATTTTCAAACATTGCGCACCTTCAAATAAGGACCCCCTTTCCCCTGCCCTGGTCGGATCATTTCCTGGTGTCTGGGGAGCTTAATGTCCGTTTGGATCCTTTTCCCTCTTGGCATCAGAAGACACCCCCCATTTATAAGAGAATTTGGTCCCAACTCTCTACTGACAGCCTCTCACGTACCCTTGCTGAGTCTACTCCCTCCCCTGGTTGTGGTCCTGTGGAAGCTGATATTGCTTTCCATGACTGGCTTCGCCAAGCCTTAGATGTAGTTCTGCCTGTCAAAAAGTTCACAAATAAAAGCACCAACCACAAGTCGTCTTGGTATACCCCAGAACTGGGGAGGATGAGAAAGCATTGCAAAAGGCTTGAACGGGAATGGCGGAAGGACTGGGCCGTTAACAGCAAAGACAATTACCGTGAAGCCTTGACATCCTACAAGGCGGCACGTAAATCTACTAAGGCAGCCCATTTTGAGGATAGAATAAATAAGGCAGGTAATTCTTCAAGGGAAACCTATAAGATTCTCAAAGAGCTCCTCACGGTTCCCACTCCCCCGACCTCTCAGGTGGTGAATTCCAACAAATGCAATCAGCTGGCTCAGTTTTTTGATACCAAAATACGGGACATCTTAGCCAGCCTTCCCCCTAGCTCAGGAAATATGGGCATAACAGCCCCTGAGGTGGTCTCAGTTGTGAAGGGATTAGACATAATCTCTCCCATTTCAAGGGAGGATTTCTGTGAAGAGCTCTCAGCTCTGAAGAGTGGTTCCCCGTTGGACCCCATGCCCATCCGGATCCTCAAACAATTTGTGGATCTCATTGCCGGTCCTGCTACTGACCTTCTGAATGCCTCCTTCACCCATGGCATAGTTCCACCCAGCTGGAAGCAGGCCATTGTCAAGGCACTTTTGAAAAAGCCTGACCTTGACCCTACTGATCTGGCAAATTACCGTCCCATCTCACTTCTGCCTGGCCTGAATAAGATCGCTGAGAAGTTTGTCAATCGCCAGCTCTCATGCTTCTTGGAAGCTAATAACTTACTAGGTCGGACGCAGACTGGCTTCCGCCCGGGTCAGGGAACCGACTCGGCTTTGATAGCGATGGTTGAGGAAGGCAGATGCATCTTAGATTCGGGAGGATCCGCTGCGATTGTCCTCCTGGATCTAAGCGCTGCTTTCGACACGGTGGACCATAATATTCTGATCCACCGTCTGGGAAAGATTGGAGTCGGAGGGTCGGCCCTCCAGTGGCTTAAGTCATATTTGAGTGGTCGTTCCTATCAGGTCTGCGATGGCGATTTTAGATCTTTGCCTACCCCCCTCCAGTGTGGAGTCCCGCAGGGCTCTTCATTGAGCCCTACGCTTTTTAACGTCTACATGACCCCACTGGAGGAGGTGGTGGCACCCTTTGGGGTGACAATGGCAACCTATGCAGACGACACTCAATTGATTGTTTCTCTGTCCCTGTCGGAAAGCCAGGGGGTGAAGTTTGCTGCTTGCCTTACCAACATCATGGCATGGATGTCGGATTCCCGGCTAAAACTGAATGGGACGAAAACGGAGCTGATGCTCCTTGGCAATCTGTGCACGTCACTGCCCAAATGTATGTGGCCGGCCAGTCTGGGTGTTCCCCCAGCCCCCAAGGGGGCCATAAAAAGTCTTGGGGTATGGCTGGAACCTGAGCTGTCTATGATTACTCAAGCCAAACGAGTGGCGGGGACGTGCTACGGGCTGCTTCGGTCAGCTCGAAAAATCCTGTCGCTTCTCCCTGATAATTCCAGGAGACTACTGGTGCAGGGATTGGTGCTCTCGAGGCTCGACTATAGTAATGCCCTCTTCCTGGCGGCACATGATTCCACACTGAATGTACTCCAAAGAGCCCAGAATGCAGCCGCACGTATGCTCACTGGTACTGCCAAAAGCTCTTCGGCCCGGCCTGCCTTGAAGACCTTGCATTGGCTACCAATTCGAGCGCGCATTAAATTCAAATCTCTCTGTATAGTGTTCAAAGCTTTACAAGGATTGGGTCCCCCCATTCTAAGAGATTTGGTCCGCTTCTATAAACCTACGCGAGCCCTTCGCTCTGAAGATGGGAATCTGGTAGTGATACCCAGAGCAAAAAAGGTGAAAACAGGTGGACGTCGGTTTTCTATTAATGCGGGTCAATCATGGAATGCCTTACCTATGGCACTGCGTAAAGAACCTAATTTGGCAAAATTCCATAAACTATTGAAGATTTATCTTTTCCCTCTGTAGGCTCCTCTTGGTGTTCCGGGGTAGTGGCTTTGTGTATTGTTTAGTGCTGGGACGCTCAAGGGCAGCCATGCGCTTTAGAAATCTCTTTTTCATTTCATTTCATTTCTTTTCATATGGGTCTCGCTGGTGGACCCCTTTCATTCATCAGGCGTAGGCTCTGATGGGCACCCGCGGTGGAGCTGTTCATCTAGATCGGAACCAGATTCCACGTTGCAGGGCAATGTATTTCTTTGTTTAGAAGCCCAGTCCATTTGCCCTGTTTGTTGACTATCCAAACAATGCACCAATCTCCCTATCCCTATGCTATCGTTGGTACCGCGGGCAGGATACAGGCACCCTATTCTTCAGAAATACAGTCCATCCCTACTAATCTGACTCTCCCTTCGGTGCCCTGTTCCGCCTACAGGGGTTCAAATTGTACCTCAACACTCCAGGCATAGAGGGGTCAGGAAAATGAGGGTCAAACTCAAGGGGAGCAAGGGGCAGAGGCTCAAACACAGGCGATCCCACTGGCTGGGAATCAACGGGCTGGGACTCAAGCACAAGTGGACCAACAGGCTGGGGCTCCTGGATAGCCCCTCTTTCTTTCCTTTTTCGGTGGTCCTGCACTTCTTTGCTCTGCAGCTCCCCCTCAGTCTTATTTCATGTGGATATTCCATAACAAGCAGTCTGGCTGTGCATCACGTCCGGGCCCCTCTGATGTGTCTGCAGGGCGTCCGGGACCTATCAGTAGATAGAATGCAAATTTTCAGTTAACTGGCAAGGATAAAACTAATATAATTTATTTTTTATCTCAACACTAAGTAGTGGGGTAAGCCTCAATCCATTTGCTAAACTCTTAAAGACCAATCAGGACATCCTTTGAATTATTATATCTGTATATTCCTATATTATTCATCTGAAGAACATCAAAATAAAACATGTGCAGTGCGAAATTACCGGGGGCATACGGGTACCCTTTCCAGAACTGTGCATCATGCGCACCATACAGTACACGGGCTGGGCAATGTCATCATAACCACGGGGAATACAAATGCATCTGGCAACATTCATTTTTCTTCCCTGGCCTATTAATTCACCATCCCTCATCCCTTCAAATGTGCCATACTTTCAACTTAAACATCCTGACTTCGGATACCCACCCAGCAGGGCCTGCTACAAACATTTTTTTCATTTGATCGTTTTCCTTAGCTGTCTGATCTGCAAACACAATATCCCTTCCCACATCATCAATATCTTTCTGGTGGGCACTACACTTACTTACAACTCACAACCCAGTTACTCGGGCTAACTAATAAGGGACTCGTGATGTCTCTGCGACTGTATGTAGTGTTGCAGTAACATGAGCAATAGTGGTGGTGCCACCTGGGAATTTAAACAAGAGCCATCGACATATAATTCCCCTTAAGGATCAGATGAGGGAACATCAGTCCAGTCTACCTGTCCTTTCATCTCCCTTTCAATTCCATAATTTGGCAGAAATGAGGGGCAGTAACATGGCTGACTTCAAGGTGACACATCTTTTAATGAGAATATTTTTACGAACAATGCCAATTTTTAGCCAGTTAGACGTGCACTGGTAAGGTGCTGGGTCTCCTTTTTTGTTTATTCAAGGGTGTGGCCACAGCATGGAGTACCATATCTTTGAAGTCAGTGGCTAAAACAAGTCCAATCAATTGTCTTATGGAGACGGCCACCGTCATGACTGCCCCTAGACATCTCGGGAGGGCTCTTGCGGAGTGTCAAAGACAGAAAGCGCGCAACAAGCCTTCTCGTGTACTTACAACACAGTACGGCACGCAACAAAGTGTTAGTTGCCCAAAAGACTGCTTCAGGCATTCAGGATAAAGGATCATGCACCTCATGCAATTCTTGAATGTGTTAGTTCGCCAAGGAGCTAATCTCCTAGCCCCCTTCGACAGTAGGTGACCGAAGTAGGTGACCTCCTGGTGACAATACTTACCTCTTGGAAAGCATTCTTCATGGCCATTCGAAGCCGAATGCAATAACTATTCAACTGCACTGACCCTACATCTGTGACCTCTGTCTGAAATCGAAATAAATAATACTACCAAAAATGTATTTTAAATTAGTGACAGGAAAACAGGGAGCAGCAGGAAGAACTATTAGCAGAAACATAGCAATGACTAGAGCAGCAGAAAGTTGGAGAATCACATTTTTATTTTTTGCACCCAATTCAGTCACAAATTGTAAACACGCCTTTCTCAACCAAATCCTGCATGATGCACAACAAGGCACGCCGCCCCGCCCATTGTATCAGACAGTAAGGCATACGAGACAAGGCAGCATTCCGTATTCCTTATATTCAAACTGGCGATATCTATAGCAATCCCACCTCTGCATCGCCTGTTGCCCATAAAGTGAATGGCGCATCTGCAAAACTCGGGGGGGGGGCAAACACTATTCACTACTTACATTAAGACCTATCATCATACGTTCACCTGCCGGAGAGCAATAATAGTAGGATGCCAAACTCATCACATTCTCACCACAATTGGACATTAACACAAACAGAGAATCCATGGACAAAAGGACCAATAGTCAAAGCAAGAGGGCGCAAAACGTGGGTTACAACTAATACATCCAAAAGAAACCACTGAAACACTCATAATATTATGCGATGTTAAATATGTAACAGAGGAGGCAATGCAGACCAAGTACTCTCAAATGTCTACAAGCAGGCCGCTCTTTCAGAAAACACAATAGTAACGAATCTATGGAGAAACAATCAAATCCCCTTTCAGGTGGGCAACTCCTGCCCACTATAATCTAAGAACACCTTCAAGTCAAGTAAAAAAAGAAATCAGACACACTCTCACCTGTCCTCTGGCGACTAGCCGTTGACTTACCCCCCTCCCTTTCCTCTCAGAATGAGAGAACCCAAAGGCATGACAATGCGGCCCAGCCAAATAAGAATCCCTGTTGAGATCGCACAAAATCTGCGACGCAGCATTTTTGACAACACTGCTCCTAGAAACCAAATAATATTCCTAAAGACAAGCTGTTGCCCAAAAGGCTCATAATTTGTATCACATTCCACACACCTTCCACACAAACCCACTGAGCATCTTTATTAGCTCTATTACCCTCTTTCCTTCTTTTCCCACTTCAGATCACACGTACGGACTCACACGTTCCTCCAATTTCACCCAGTCTCTTTCCTCAAATCCACATACCTGTGTCCCAGTACTCACTAATATTGGGGATGAAAAACCACAGTGGGAGTAGAAACAGAAATAACAGACATTAGCATCGCTGTTGGCTGTGTCACAAGTGAAAGAGTTAGCAAAACAGGATGCTGAGGCAATAGGCGTGTTGGGGGTACTAACAGTCATAATGGCCACAAATGGCAGAGACAAAGAAAGGGCAAGATGTGCCCCGTAGCCAACACAGCCTGAGTGACATAGCAGGAGCAGAAGCAGCATAAATAGAAAGAACAGCTGAACATTCAAGGCAATAATGAGGGACGCGTCTATTATTATTATTTATTTTTTTTAAATCAAATTGTAATGCTCCCTGACTCTTTCATTCATTAGTCAAATATCAATTGTGTTACAGAATTGAATATAGGACCAAATAGAATTAATACAGAACATATTATATATTGCATACAAAGCACTCCATAAAGGAAGGAAACCCTATTTCCATGGAAAGTGAGGCAGAAAAGTCAGTCAGGACTGTTAAGAGAGTTCAGGAAATATAATGCAAGAGTTTGTTCAGCATATAGCTAGATCAATAATTAATAATTGCAAAATCTCCCATGAAGAGAAATAAATGCATAGGACAAATTAAAACTTTACAAAGCCTGTTAGTCAAAACATAAAACGTAGACTTTTAGCATCTAAATCTGCCCTCGTTCTGCACTTTTTATCTCTGCCTGCGTCTCTGTGTCTTCTCACAGAAGCTGCCCAATCCCCCCTCCTTTTCCTTCTGCAGAGCTCAAGGGAAAAAAAGGTTGTGTATTTATGCATGCGTCCTTTCCATGAAGAGACAGAGCAGAGACAGCAAAAGAAATTCCATTCTTATCTCAAGGCTGAACAAACAGTGACCCTTCCAAAGCAGACGAATCACGAGCTGTGTATTTCAGCTTTTTCTCCTACACTTTAAATTGCGTTCTTATTCAGCACAAACACATACTACCTTGAAAGTTTAAAGCACATTTCCTAAATTAAATATACATTCTATAGTGAGGTCAAACCTAAATTAAACACACTCAAATCAATCCTGAATTCATTCATTGAACATCATCAGACTGAAAGCATCTGAGCAGGCCTCATTCATTCTCCTTTTTTTTTCTTGTCACACATCTAATTTCTGCATGTCACTTTTAGAATGCAATGTATATCTGAGACTAAAAGTGGCTTTTGTCCCTGAACAATGCCTAAAGCTACATCATGCGCTATAAAATTCTGGTGTTGCATTCTTCCTATACAAAAAAGAAATGTATATTCTTACTATTATTTTCTGATCAAAAGTGCCCATCAACGGCCATTTTCAACTCGGCATGTGCCTCATATATTTGTGCCATAGTGTACTAAACATAATAAGGCCAAGACCATTCTTCACGCGTATCAATCTTAAGAGTGCCTTCTGGAGGAGCCTTCTGATCGTCTTCCAATCAAGCATCTGCAGAGCAACAATGACAACAAGGAACTCATTTCAAGCATTTTCAAGAAGGAGCCAAGTTCACTAATTGTGCCTGGCAAAGCAATTGCAAGTGCTTTTCTTTTTCAAGACGGTCCTCAGACCAAACCAAATGCAATCCAAAGAGGCGCCAAGCTCAGAAAGAGCCCAAACAAATTCAAGTGCTTGTTCCAAAACAAACGGTCCTCAGACTGCATCAAAACCAAGAGTCAGTCCAGAGACTGTACCAAGACAAGACAGTCCGGGGACTGAACCAAGACAAGACAGTCCAGAGACTGTACCAAGACAAGTCAGTCCAGAGACTGTACCAAGACAAGACAGTCCGGGGACTGAACCAAGACAAGACAGTCCGGAGACTGTACCAAGACAAGACAGTCCGGAGACTGTACCAAGACAAGACAGTCCGGAGACTGTTCAAGACAAGAAGATAGGCTCTAGCCCCAGGCCTTTTCAAGAGTAAGCCAAATTCAGCAGGTGGCCTGGCAGAGCGTTCGCAAACATTCTGTATCTCAAGGGTCCACAGACCCACTAAGTTCAAACAAGCTAGGAATGGCGCCATATTTACCAAGAATCAAGATGAACTCACCTGGTGCACATAGGTCAAACAAGGTTATTCTCCACTGCCGACTCTTCGGACCAAACAGTCAGATCCAAGGGTTTCGCCTTTTCAGGACCCTAGCCAGGATGACCTCTAGAGGAGGCGCCGCCCGATCAGATAAGCGGGGCAGCTGCGAGAACTAAGTTTGGTTGTGTGGGGATCCCCGAACCACCTATCTGACCAGACGTGACCCTGTACTTCGCAAACAATTGCGGGCAAGATGGGTCACCTGGTGGGGTCCTTGTTTGGGCACCAACTGAAGGAAGTGACTGATTAGGATCACCCAGGCCACTCGTGCCCACCTCTTAGCCTTCCAAGAAATGAAGAGTCGATGACGCAGTAGAGAATACAAACTAACTGATTTATTAGGAAATACACTGCACTGGAGTCCAGTCTGACAAGCCCCATGGGATAGCGGTTGAGGGACTGACTTCAGAACACTTGGTAACACAAAATAAGCTTCTCCAACACCTCCCAAGTCCCGCCCCTGATGGAAAAGTACAGCTTCGGTGAACACCGAACAAAGGGAAAAATAACAATTGATGGAGCGAATGCAGAATAATGTCATACATTCACCCCAGTACAGATATCTGGGCCTAAATCCATCATTTTTTTGCTCACCATGCCATTTCAGTTTAGTCCCATCCATATGCAAATCCGTCTTGACCCTGCGTCTAATGGGAACAGTCCAGCCCGAACTGCCAGGCCAGGTCCTCCCTGGACTGGAAACAAGCATCCTAGGACCGGTTTCGGGCTTTCAGCCCTCATCAGCCAGGATAGCTTGACTCCAGTGGCATGGAGAGCATGGGACCGACGTCTGGGCATACCAGTCCCACTTGGGGTGACGAATGCAAAAAGAACAACTGATGGACAGAATCCAGAATAATGTAATACATTCAACCCAGTACAGAGATCTGGGCCTAAATCCATCATTTTTTTGCTCACCATGCCATTTCAGTTTAGACCGAGCCATATGCAAATCAGTCTTGATGCTTGTTTCCGGTCCAGGGAGGACCTGGCCTGGCAGTTCGGTCTGGACTGTTCCCATGAGGCACAGGGTCAAGACTGATTTGCACATGGCTGGGTCCAAACTGGAGTGGCTTAGTGGGCAAAAGAACGATGGATTTAACCCAGATCTCTTGACTGGGGATGAATGTTTGCATTGTCAGCATTCCATCCCTGTTGGACAGGCCACATAAAGGGCTTGCTCCCTCCCCGCATGACAGGGCCCGAGCCCCGGCCCTCCAGGTGTTACCCACAGAAGCAACCCGCACCCCGTGTCATACGGGACTCCTGCCCCCGGACATCTCTGTATCATGGGGCCGAACCACTACCGGCTCCCTCGCCCGGCCCGGCCGCCATCTTGGACACTGCACCACGAGGCCGCGTGGCCTCAGCTCGACCCTAACCCTGGGCCTGACCAGGCCCCGACATCCCGGCACCACCCTCCACCCAGGAGGTGAACGGACCACTTGGCAGGTCAATGGGAGAAAGAAGTGTCGATGGCTCTCCCCCGCCAGGTGCCGATCGCCCCCCCAGCTCCCCCGGGCGCTGGCTCCACCCCCCTGCTGGGTGTCTGGACTCCCTCATCCCGGACCTCCCGACCTCCAAGTGCGAGGGTCCGGACATCAAAGGGCGCCAGACCTATAACTGGGGCAGCTCCAGAGCAGGAAGGCAGTTGTATCCTGGAGTCGAGAGACCCCGTGAAGAACTCATCCTTGACGGACTACTGGCGCTGCCGTAGCCCTGCCTTGCGAACTATCGTCCTGCCTGCTTGCGCTGCCGCAACCTTCTGCATCCTTCATCCTCGTCGGGACCTGCTGGCGCTGCCGCGGACCGTTGTAACTACCACCTTCACCGGGACCTGCTGGCGCTGCCGCGGACCATTGTAACTTCCACCTTCACCGGGACCTGCTGGCGCTGCCGCGGACCGTTGTAACGACCACCTTCACCGGGGCTGCTGGTGCCGCCGCGGCCCGTCCATCTGGAACGCCGAGCGCGAGGATTGTGAGCTATCCATCATATCATCGCATCTACCAGATTGGTAACAAGACTGTCCCGCTACCCCCTTTCCCGACCGAGAGACTAGAATCGAGGGGACCCCTGAGTCCTGACCTCCTTGTACCATTCTATCGTACCTAAAGAGTGCTTATAAAGAACGTTAAACCTTATCTTCGTGTGGTGTACATCTGTGGGGGGGAAGTTACTCGTCTGTACGATCGCTGGAGACGGCTCTCCCCGGAGACCTCTCTCCTTGTCCTCGGCCGACCCTCCCGGTCCGTCTAACATTGGTGGCCAGCGGCGCGATCCGAATCGTACAGAGAGTAGCTCACCCCACGACGGAACCACAATGACAACCAAAGAGAGCGGATCCACCGAAAAATTCCAGATGGAGAAATTGGAAGAGTACAGCCATCGTGAGTTGAAACAATTCTGCATTGAACTAGGCATTGCTACCACCGGTCTGAGTACCAAAGACGATTTCAAGCACGCCATTGAGTCGTGGGCAGAAACCGGGGCCGCCAGACCCCTGGACCAAAACATTGCAGCATCAGAGAGAAACACCACAGCTCCCGAGGAGCGAAGAACGGGTCTCTCGCAGGAAGAGATCCAAGAGAGAGAAAAAAGCAGACTACATGAGTTAGAAATGGCACGGCTCAAAATGGACGGTGAACTAAAATTAGCCGAACAAAAACTGAACCTAGAACATCTGCGGCTCCGAGAAGAACGGGAAGAAAAACAGAGGCAGAGAGAGCTCGAAGAAAAGAGATTAGCGTACGAACACGAGCGCAAACTGGCAGAAATAGACCTACGGAAGCAGAACAAAGAACTGGGGGTGCCCGAGCAACCGCGCACCCCAGGAGCGACCGAAAAGAAAGTACACATCCCCAAGGATGTCGTTCGAGAGTATGTCCGAGACGACGACATACAACAGTGGTTCAAGGCCTACGAGATCGCCATGACCTCCCACCGGATCGATCAAAGTGACTGGGGAGCCGGTCTATGGGGGAGGTTCGTCAATGAAGGCCGCGATGCCCTGTTACAGCTCCCAGACCATCTGATGACATCCTACGACCACATGAAGGCTGCCCTCCTCACCCGATATGGGCTCACACCCGAAATGTACCGCCAGAGGTTCCGAGACTGCACCCGGATCCCGGGTACAACTTGGGTGGAATATGTAAACTATTTCAGCCGAGCCTTCGAGGGTTGGATCAAGGGAAGCCACGTAACGACCTACGAGCAACTTTTTAATCTCATGGTGTGGGAGCACCTCTCTAACAACTGCTTCGTCGAGCTCCGGCAGCACCTCCTCGACAGTAAATTGACTGACCCACGGCAGCTTGCCGCCGAAGCTGACCGGTGGGAAAGCACCCGAGTAGGCCGGAGGGGGCCGCACGAACAGAACCGGAACAACCAAGGTCAGCACCGTCCCCGAGGAGGAGGAGGAGGCCAGGGACGAGGAAGAGACACCGTCCCGGCCGCCCCCGCTGCCAGCACCACGCCCCCGGCCAGCCGGGGCAACCCCCTGATGCGCCCGGGGTTCCGAGCCAATGTCACGTGTCACCGATGCCAGCGAGTCGGCCACTACGCCAATGACCCGAACTGTCCACAGAACCAAACTCCGAGACCCCGCCAGGTAGCTGCCGCCGCCCTGGGGGGAGAACAAATCTCCGAAGAACAGGAAGAATGCGAACAAGAACAACAAGAGTGGGAACTGGCCGCCATGATTCTTGCGTGCCTAGGGGGAAGAGACATGGTCCCGCGGGCTCCCCTACCCGCCAACACCAGAAAATATAGTCAGTGGGTGAACATTAATGGACGCAGGGCCGAAGCACTACGTGACACGGGGGCCAGTGTGACGGCCGTCCGCTGTCACCTGGTGACCCCGGAACAGATCCTGCCGAACATTCTCTGCCCCGTCCGTTCAGCCGACAATTCGGAGAGTCTATGTCGGATGCCCTGCGTCCCCTTCGAATGGGGAGGAGTCTCCGGCATGTTGAAGGTGACGGTCCGAGATGATGCCCCCGTGGACTGTCTCCTGGGGAATGATCTTGAGAGTTCCCCGTGGGCCGCCGTAGAAAGGAGAGAGCACCTGGGGATGTTGGGCTTCCCGGACTGGGCGTGCGTAACCACCCGGTCCATGGCCGCCCGTGCCATCCCCCGACCAGAAGAACCGGAATGGCCAGCACCTCCTCCCCCGATCGCTCCAGTAGAGGACACCGACCATACCGACCCCCCAGAGCAAATCCCCGAAGGGCTCGCTCAGCCCCAGGACCTTTCCGACCTGGCTCAGTGGCGTCAAGAAGGGGGGCCCACCCAGGAACAGTTCCGTCAAGAGCAGAAGACCTGTCCCTCCCTCGAGGGACTCCGCCAGCAAGCCCTCGCCCAGAGCGCAGGGGACACCACCGGAGCCCATTGGATCTATTGGGACAACGACCTGTTGTACAGTGAACAGAGAATCGCGGAGTTAGGGGCCAGTCGAGTGCTGGTGGTGCCCCTCCGTTTTAGAGACTTCTTGTTAAATTTGGCCCACGATGTCCCTCTGGCTGGACACCTGGGCCAGGACAAAACCTACAGTCGCCTGGTGACCCACTTTTTCTGGCCAAAGATGAGAAACGACGTCCTCAACCACTGCCGGTCCTGCCCCACGTGCCAGGCCAGCGGGAAGAGCGGCCGCAAACTTAAAGCACCTCTGCAACCCTTCCCAGTTGTCACCACCCCGTTCGAGAGGGTGGGAATAGACATTGTGGGGCCCCTGGACCCCCGTACAGCACAAGGACATCGGTTCATCCTGGTACTGGTGGACCACGCCACCCGCTACCCCGAGGCTGTTCCCCTGCGAACTGTAACAGCCCCGGTGGTCGGCCGGGCCTTAATGGGGATCTTCTCCCGGGTGGGCTTCCCCCGAGAAGTCGTCAGCGACAGAGGCACAAACTTTATTTCAAAATATATGAAGTCCCTCTGGCAACAGTGCGGGGTCACCTACCGGTTCACGACCCCCTATCACCCTCAAGGAAACGGACTAGTCGAGCGGTTCAACCGCACACTCAAGGGAATGATTGGGGGGTTGGAAGAGCCCCTCCGTCGCCAGTGGGATGTGCTACTTCCGTGCCTCCTCTTCGCATATCGAGAAGTCCCCCAGAAGTCCCTCGGCTTCAGCCCTTTCGAACTCTTGTACGGACACCCTGTGCGAGGGCCCCTCAGCCTAGTCAAAGAAGGTTGGGAGATGGCCCCCCTAAAGACCCCTCCAGACGTCTTCAAGTACCTCCTGACCCTGCGCAATCAGACCAGGCGATTCAGAGAAATGGCGAAAGCGAACCTGGAGGCCAGTCAGGAGGACATGAAAAAATGGTACGATCAAAATGCCTCCTCCATCGAATTCGAACCTGGCCAACAAGTGTGGGTGATGTCCCCCACCGAACCATGTGCCTTGCAGGACAAGTGGACGGGGCCCTTCAAAGTGGTCGAGCGCAAGAGCCCCGTCACCTATCTCATCGATATGGAATCTCCACGGAACCCCCTCCGGGTCCTCCACGCCAACAGACTCAAACCCCACTTTGTGCGCTCGGAGCTCAGCCTCCTGATGGCTACAGACAGTGGAGCGGAAGAAGACTCCGAGCCTCTCCCTGATCTCCTAAAGACTCGTGAGAAAGATGGTTCCGTGGACGGGGTCCGACTCTCAGATGCCCTCACCCCGGAACAGCGCCAAGGCTGCCGGGACCTCCTGCTGCAGTTTGCGACCCTGTTTTCCCTCACCCCAGGGGTCACCCCCTGGTGCTTGCACGACGTGGACACTGGGGACAGTCCCCCTATCAGACATCGGGCGTACCGCGTACCAGATCGGGTACGGGCCTGCATCCAAGAGGAGGTGTCAAAGATGCTCACGCTCGGGGTCATCGAGCCCTCGGACAGCCCTGGGCCAGCCCGGTCGTGCTGGTCCCCAAAGCTGCTGCCCCCGGCACCACTCCTGAGCTCCGATTCTGCGTCGACTATCGGGGCTTGAATGCTGTCACCAGAACCAACGCTCATCCCATCCCCCGGGCGGATGAACTGATCGACCGCATGGGGGCTGCCCGCTACCTCAGCATCTTCGACCTGACAGCGGGCTACTTGCAGATCGGCCTCACACTCCGGGCTCAAGAACGATCTGCCTTTTCCACCCCCGATGGCCACTACCACTTCAAAGTCATGCCATTCGGCATGAAGAATGCCCCAGCTACTTTTCAGCGACTGGTGAACCAGGTCTTGGCGGGACTCGAGGAGTTCAGCGCCGCCTACCTGGACGATATCGCTGTGTACAGTCGCCACTGGTCCGACCACCTCCACCACCTCCGAGAGGTCCTGCAGGCCCTCCACCGGGCCGGCCTCACAATCAAGGCCAGCAAGTGCCAAATTGGTCAGGGGTCCGTGACCTATCTCGGACACCAGGTGGGAAGCGGTCTGGTGGCCCCTCTACAACTCAAGATCGCTGCCATCCAGTCCTGGCAGCCTCCAGTCACGCAGACCGAGGTCCGAGCCTTCTTGGGGCTCACCGGCTACTACCGGCGGTTTGTGAGGGACTATGGCAGCATCGTGGGGCCCCTCACGGAACTCACATCCAAAAACCACCCG
Source organism: Triturus cristatus (assembly GCF_964204655.1). Taxonomy (NCBI): domain Eukaryota; kingdom Metazoa; phylum Chordata; class Amphibia; order Caudata; family Salamandridae; genus Triturus; species Triturus cristatus. Next base: position 20,818,126 of record NC_140592.1, on the reverse strand, counting down.
AAGAAGGTCAACTGGACCCCAGACTGTCAAGCGGCCTTCGAGAAGCTGAAGGCCGCCATGTGCACTGCCCCGGTGCTCCAGGCCCCCGACTACAGTCGGGAATTTATCGTACAAACAGATGCCTCCGACCATGGCATTGGGGCGGTCCTCTCCCAGTTGAACTCCGAGGGACTTGACCAACCAGTGGCCTTCATCAGCAGACGCCTCCTGGCCCGAGAGCAGCGCTGGAGCACCATCGAGAGGGAGGCCTTCGCAGTGGTGTGGGCCCTCAAAAAGCTCCGGCCCTATCTCTTCGGTACCCACTTCCGGGTGCAAACAGATCATCGACCCCTGCAGTGGCTAATGCAGATGCGGGGGGAAAACCCCAAACTATTGCGTTGGTCCATCTCCCTGCAGGGGATGGACTTCACTGTGGAACATCGACCTGGCCAAGACCACGCCAACGCGGATGGCCTGTCACGCTTTTTCCGCCTCGACGAGGAGAGTCCCCAAGAGGATGGGTGACTCTCCCCGCCTTCAGCTGGGAGGGACGCATGTTGGACAGGCCACATAAAGGGCTTGCTCCCTCCCCGCATGACAGGGCCCGTGCCCCGGCCCTCCAGGTGTTACCCACAGAAGCAACCCGCACCCCGTGTCATACGGGACTCCTGCCCCCGGACATCTCTGTATCATGGGGCCGAACCACTACCGGCTCCCTCGCCCGGCCCGGCCGCCATCTTGGACACTGCACCACGAGGCCGCGTGGCCTCAGCTCAACCCTAACCCTGGGCCTGACCAGGCCCCGACATCCCGGCACCACCCTCCACCCAGGAGGTGAACGGACCACTTGGCAGGTCAATGGGAGAAAGAAGTGTCGATGGCTCTCCCCCGCCAGGTGCCGATCGCCCCCCCAGCTCCCCCGGGCGCTGGCTCCACCCCCCTGCTGGGTGTCTGGACTCCCTCATCCCGGACCTCCCGACCTCCAAGTGCGAGGGTCCGGACATCAAAGGGCGCCAGACCTATAACTGGGGCAGCTCCAGAGCAGGAAGGCAGTTGTATCCTGGAGTCGAGAGACCCCGTGAAGAACTCATCCTTGACGGACTACTGGCGCTGCCGTAGCCCTGCCTTGCGAACTATCGTCCTGCCTGCTGGCGCTGCCGCAACCTTCTGCATCCTTCATCCTCGTCGGGACCTGCTGGCGCTGCCGCGGACCGTTGTAACTACCACCTTCACCGGGACCTGCTGGCGCTGCCGCGGACCATTGTAACTTCCACCTTCACCGGGACCTGCTGGCGCTGCCGTGGACCGTTGTAACGACCACCTTCACCGGGACCTGCTGGCGCCGCCGCGACCCATCCATCTAGAACGCCGAGCGCGAGGATTGTGAGCTATCCATCATATCATCGCATCTACCAGATTGGTAACAAGACTGTCCCGCTACCCCCTTTCCCGACCGAGAGACTAGAATCGAGGGGACCCCTGAGTCCTGACCTCCTTGTACCATTATATCGTACCTAAAGAGTGCTTATAAAGAACGTTAAACCTTATCTTCGTGTGGTGTACATCTGTGGGGGGGAAGTTACTCGTCTGTACGATCGCTGGAGACGGCTCTCCCCGGAGACCTCTCCCCTTGTCCTCGGCCGACCCTCCCGGTCCGTCTAACAGTCCCTCATTTGTTTACTGTAACACTTTTCGCCCTAAGTGGGATGGGTATGCCCAGACGTGGGTCCCTTGCTCACTGTGTCAGTGGATTCAAGCTAGCCGGGCTGAAGAAGGGTGACATACCCTGAAACCGGTCCCAGGATGCTTGTTTCCGGTCCAGGGAGGACCTGGCCTGGTAGTTTGGTCTGGACCGTTCCTATGAGGCACAGGGTCAAGACTGATTTGCATATGGCTGGGTCCAAACTGGGGTGGCGTAGTGGGAAAAAGAATGATGGATTTAACCCAGATCTTTTGACTGGGGGAGAATGTTTGCATTGTCAGCATTCCGTCCATCATTTGTTTGCTGTACCACCGAACAAAGGGAGGCACAGAAGGATGAGCTAAGAGTCTGAGACCGGCCACATACTCGCTCTGGCAAGGTCATTCAGTCTGAGCTTGCAGCTAGAATAGTGAGAGCGACCTCTACCTAAAGGGAAAGGTATGCGTTAACGAGCGACTTTCTCATACTTCAGTGAGGCCTAACCTTGGAGATGGAAATGCATCCCAGCAACTTTCTGCTGAGGCAAGCAACCTGAGACAGAAGCTTAGTTTCAATCATAGAGTGAAAAGGTGGCTGCATGGCAGAAAATGGCAGCACAGATGCTAACTTTAACTCGCACAGTATTTTGCAGAGATTGGTTACACACATATGCAGTAGTGATTAATACAAAATAGCTACATGAATGCTAACATAATACAGTGTAAAGCATAAGTGATGGAGCAATAATGCATTTAATTCTAACAGATATATAAAGTAGAGAAAGACAAAGTTCAGTATTGTCAGGAGGAGGTCCACTATCTAGGGCATATGTCTCCAACCAGTCGATCGCGAGCTACTTGTAGCTCGTCGGCCCCCTTTGAGTAGCTCGCAGCATTATTTTGAGGAAAAACGTAGTTCGATGTTTATATTTTTACATTTCAACACCTTGCGTTTTTCTTTCCATTGTGAAGATCATTTAGTTTTGTTGCCAGGCCTCTTCGTTATTTATTTTAGCCCAGCAGCGCCATCTGTCCTACGCTGCACGGAACCATGCTAGGAGAGACCGTTGTTCCGTGTAGGAACAAACTTGCTTCAGCTTGCCGTTTTCCCAGGGCCTCTGCGATTCAAGAAGCAGCCTTCCTTCGCAGTAGCCGAGCACCGGAGTCTTGGCCTTAGGCAGTGGCTGTGGGACTTGGGCTATGTCTGATAGCAATGCCCAGGACACAGACTGACTCCTGGCAAAGTCCTGCCATCGAACTCCAGAGAGGAGGATGGGCCTTCCCTCGAGCAATTCCAAGGTACATTATTAGGACTGCAGTCGCTTTTTCAGCAAATGATTTTCATATCGGTCTCTGTAATAGTCATGCCTTAATTAGTTATTACAGTTAGTGAATTTGCTAAGTAAAGATAATAAGCATTATTTATTTTGTTGTGTTTCATAGAATATTAGCTGAAAGCCTAAAATAGAAAAGTGTAATGTAATTTTGTGTTATTCTAATAAGTAAGTGCACTTGCTGTGCAAAGATAATCAGCATTATTTTTTTCCTATCAATCACGGCAAAAAAAGAATGTTTATTTATCTTTTCATAGCAAGGGCACTAACTGTTATTAGAATAACACCGAACAGCATTACACTTTTCTACTTCAGGCTTTCAGCTACGATCCTATGAACAATATCAAAATAAAGAATGCTTATTATCTTTCCCGAACACGCGCACTAAGTGTAATAACACATAGCATTCCACTTCTCTATTGTAATGCTTTCAAATCAAATGAGGGTCACAACATCGTTTTACTGTTGTGTTGATGAACAGTCCCAAATCTTTTAAGTGATAAGCATTTGCAATGTGAATGGGTATTAATGTCAGACCTGGAAGGAATTTTGTTTTGTTACCCATATGAAAAACAATTTAGAGAAGGCTAAATCAGGACAGGGAGTCACAATTATTATTCTATTACAACAAACTAAGACATTTTCGTGATTTAAGACAATTTTAAAACTGCTTTAAGGCGGGAAAGACCATCATAGACTGTCTATTCCAGAATATAACCTCTGCTAGGCCCTTTATTCTCATTAAATTCTGTAATGTGTCACTTCAGATATGAAGCTTAGGATTGTTGGTAAACAGCTCAGTAAATTCATAAAATGTGGGCGACTTCTTCAGAATTGCTTCCTAAAGCTACGAGATTACACTGCATTAGAGAACATCATGCAATACCATGTTGAGATTGATTTCCCTTTTTGTTTTTTATTTGAGCTGCATTGTAATTATTATTTTGGTGATCATTAATAATTGAAAGTTCTGGAAGCACGGTGACAACAAATCTGGCGAAAATCATAATTGTTTCTAACTAGGGTACTCTAAGTATTTGGATCAAACATAGTATCTGGCTACTTGGAAATTCGGCTTAAAGTCAACGAAGCTGGGCGGGGCAGTTTGGGAAAAATGCACAAGTTGCTTGGCCTTTAGTAGCTCAAGATGATTTTCATTGATCAGAAGTAGCTCTAACTGCAAAAAAGGTTGGAGACACCTGATCTAGGGCAATAACTGTCAGCTTCTGTTCGGCGAGAAACTCCTGAAAGAGCAGCATGTATATGCCAAATGACTGTGCCAGAGACTGTTAAGGGAAGGTAGAGGCTTCTTGGCCTCTGAAATTACGTGAGGCACTGGGTCTTTGATTACAGCACTAAAACAGCGCCTCTGCTGACCTTTATTTAAAAGACAAAAGACAGATACGACGAGCCAACATGGACATCAGAAATAAGGGAAAGCTTCCAAAAGTTAAAAACCACGATAACAAACACGTCAGTTCAGGGGGACTCCTGTTTTGTAACTGCAATGGTCAAGTGATGACGGCTGTCCACACACAAAAATATCCCTTAGGACAAAAACCCATTGCATACATCAGTGGTCTGTTGGACTTAGTAGTGAAAGGACATTACCCCTGCGAGCAAGCTTTCGGCACTGCAGCCTTTGTGGTACAGAAATGCACACCCATTGTTATGGGGGCACCTTTGACGCTTTATGCAGAATGTGCAGTGTTTGCTATCATTGAAAAGGCTAAGATCACCTTAACTACAGTGTCAGGGTACAAGGTAATTCTATTACTCCCATCTTTGAATGTTGTAAAGTGTCATACGAGGAACCCTGAATCATCCCACATTGGACTCTGAGGCTGATGCACATGATTGTGCGCCACAGGCTCCTAGCCAAGCAACAGATGACCCTTCTCTCGGCAGCATTGTGTATTTTGGTGATAGTTCCTCTACTATTGACCATGACACAGGAGTAAGACACACAGGTGCGCCAGTAGTCGGAGCACAGCAGCATGATTCCTCAGACACACTTCATATAGTTGAGCAGCTAACGCTGCCAGAACATTATTCTGCACAAGCAGCAGACTTGTTAGTGGCTCTCGCGCAAACAATAGGAAAAGTTATCAAGATCTATTAAAATTCGGCTTAGTAACAACTACAGCACATTCAAACATTAGGAGATGGAGCAGAGTTCTGTCATGCATAGGAATCTCTTTGGGCATGAATAGAGGCACTTGCCTTACCACAAGCAGTGGCAGTGGCGAAGTGTGTGGCACATACAAATGGATTGGATGTTGTGTCACAGGAAATGCAGTAGCAGATTGGGCAGCTAAAGACAAAGCTAGGTGCACACCCCTGCCTGTGCCATCAGGTTCCCAACATATCTCAGTCTTAGTGGCCCAGATCGCAGCGCCACATGAGCCTGAACCAAACATTACCACAAATACTATTACACCACATTATGCTGAGACAGCTGCAGGAAGCTGCTCAATTGCATGAGGAACAATGATGGGAGACTAGGGGGGGCTCCAAGTCAGGGGACAATTTGCTCTATAGACAAATATCTACAGGTAAACCAGTGATGCCTCAGGCGTTACTCATGATAGCTCTTGATTGCAGGAAAGTGCCTCTTCTAGCATGGTTAGACCCACTTTTTGCCTGATGCCTGATGTAATTTCCAACTGTCAGTGCACTGGGTCGCTGCTAACCAGATTCCCAGTGCCAGATTTGTTTCCTAACACACTGTACCCTGATTGGCACACCTTCAGCTACCCCTGTAAGTCCCTAGTAATTGGTACCCCTAGTACCTAGAGCATGGGTACTGAAGAGGGTCCACTCAGTGTGCAGCACTAGTTGTGCCACCCCAGGGCCACCCCCCACCAAGGCTATGCACTCTGCCACTGCAGGCTGTGTGTCTTGGTGTAGGAAAATCCAAAGAGTCAACATGGCACACAACTCTGTGTGCCACGCCTCCCATTCACTGCAGGAGATGTAGGTAAGTCACCTCTACTGCATGCCTTTAGCCCTAAGGCAGGGTGCGCTATATCCTATGTGTGGGCTCATAAGCATGAGCAGGTATGCCCCAAGAATACCCAGTCTATTCTGAGATATAAGTGAACATGAGAAGCCATAAAGAGCCCATGGGCTGGATACTTGTCATCATGAGTGTCCCAGCTCCATGATGGCTTCACTGATTTCTAAGATGTTTGGTACCAAACATCTTGTCTTAATAAATTCTCACTGATGCCAGTGTTGGATGTATTAATAAATTCACACAAGAAACCCTTTTAGAGGGTCTTCTGAAACTTAACCAAACACTAGTGGTGTCTTTAGCTGGTATTCATCAGCCTGCCTCCACCAGACATGTTTCTGAACACATGAGGTGAGAGCCAGCACTCTCAGAGGACAGAAACAATACCTGTTCTGGGTGGGGGTGTTTCACACCTCCTCCAGGACAGAATGGACTTCCCGGAAGGGAAGCTTCAAAGACCATGCCACCTTTGAAATCCAACCCAGGAACCCCCAGATAGTGGGGGAGGCCAAGCCCCCTTTCCTGCTCCACTTTTGGTGGGAGGAAAGGCAGGAAAATTAGTTGGGGGAGGAGTAAGCTCCCCTTTCAGCCTACACCACCCCTATGGTGGGGCAGGCAAGGTGACCCCTCTTCTAAAATGATGGTAAACCCTCCAAACAGGGCAAGGGTAGTGCCTATTCCCACAGGAAGTGGTCACTAAAGGGTGTAAACACCCTAAAGGTAGATAGCCCATCGCTTGTTACCCGTCTCCCCTTGTAACGCCCCTAAATTCAGTATTTAGGTGACTCCCCGAGACCTGAATCTCCAGTACATCAAACCAAAGAAGATCTGCTACTTTAGAACATAAGACCTACTGCAGAAAGAAAAGGCGCCAAACCCTGCAAGCTGTAAGGAGGACTCGACAATCGCTGCTGCTGTGTCGTACTGAAACCTGAAAGGACTTCAAGAACCCCAGAGTACCTCCAGCCTTCGAGAAATTGCTGAGAAGCTCCCTTGTAGTGAAGGCATCACTCCCTTGCACACCACAGGCACCGATCCCATGAAGTCTGGTTTGTCAACTTGCTGCTCCCCACTGACCTCAAAGCAAGAAGAGGTACAACAGCTCTGGAGCGTGATAATTGCCTCTCCACCAAGCTTGGAGGCATCAGGACCTACCAGAGCTGCGCTATACCAATACCTGGGGTACCAGACCCCTAATGGGAAAAACTAAGAAGAAGAGTCCACACTGGAATCCCAAGGCACCAAAAACAAGCATCCATTGAGGGACATTGAGACACCCAAGACCCACTTCCTGAGTAGCCAAGCTTCCCCAAGATCGCCTCTCCAAGTTGCCTGCTCCTGACCATGGGGACCTCAAGGATGCACAATGCCTGGCTGACCTCTTCGCTCTGCACCCAGCCCCATCGCCCCAGCACTGATCAACCAGCTCTCCTCCCATGGTCCCCAGGCCCTTGCAACCTCCTACCTCCAAGAAGACCTACCAGACTTACCTGTAAGTCCATCTATGTAGTGCATTTTCAGTGGCCCTCTTCCTCTTTGCGCATCAGATTCCAAGACCCTAAGCACTCAACTCCTCACTGACCCAGGACGCTCCTGAACTTCTCCTGCTGGAACTTTGCACCTGGTCCCAACATAGACCTAAAATGAAACGGTGAACTTCGTGAAATCGTTCCTGATTTTATGTAAAATTTTCTATTTTTTCCAGTGATTCCTATGGTGCGTAATTGCGCACAAATGTAATATATTTTTCAAACTCTTTGAGAATCGTAACTCGACAAGTACTTACCTTAAAACTGTGTCCTTGGTCTCCATAAATACATAAAATGGATTTTATTTTTACAAATTGGTCTTGGATTTATTCTTGAGTGTGTCTCATTTATTACCTCTGTGTGTGACAACAAATGCTTAGCACTAACCCCTGATAAGCCTAACTGCTCGCCCACACTACCACAAAAAGAGCATTCAAATTATGTACTTTAATCTCTGCACACCTCGTGGGGAATCACTGGACTCTGCACAGTGTACTTCATTATAGAGCGCCATATAGAGAGCCAGCCTCCTGCATTGACCACTTGCATTTACCAGCCCACACCTCGAGAGATCACTTGTCAATGCAAATACATCAACATTAGTTTGTTCCTGGCCGGCATGAAATGCTTACTATGTACATTCATAACTGTGTTACTCGTCAACAATTCTGTCCAAACCCCAAATTGAAGGTAAGACGTTCCCTGATACCATGACCACGAGGTCCTTTTAAGGATCTTCATATTGAGTTTATCAATATAATTGATCGGTGTAACAACTATCGGTACCTCATAGTTGTGGTTTATTGTTTTTCAAATATGTTGAAGCAGAACTTTGTGTCCACTGTGATACTAAGTCAGTTGCTAATTTTCTGATTCATGAGGTGATTACCCACTGGGGAATTTCAGAAGGGTTAAGATCTGATAATGCCATACGCTTTGTCAGTGCCATTTTTACACATCTCACAACAATGCTAGGAATAAAGCATACATATCTTCTGTTTACCACCCCCAGGGTGATGGTATAGTTGAGAGCCTCAATGGCTTGCTGAAAAACAAGATAAGCAAGCTAGGCACCATGTTGCATAAGAAATGGTTGTATTGTTTACCATTAGCACTATTCTCACTTAGGAACACACCTAGTTCCGATCACCACCTAACTCCCCATCTGTTAGTGACAGTGTCGGAGAGTAGGATCTGCTTCACATGGGTGCCCCCCCTTTTTGCTGGTGTTTCACTGTTTTTCGACCTTAGTCTGGCTGTGGCCCTGCAAATCAGGACCACAGCCTAGCTGCTTCCTCTCTAAAATGGTTTGCATGTACATTGGGTACATATCTAATTGGATTCTGGAGTGCCTTATAAGTCCCTAGTATATGGTATACAATGTACCTAGGGCATAGGTACCTCAGAGGCCTACCAGGGGCTGAAGCATGTATTATGCCACCCCTGGAATGCACTCCAAAATAGCACCACAGGTCTGCTACTGCAGCCTGGGTATGGGTGTGCTTGCACCCCTTACAGTGGTATAGGCTACCTATATCCACACCTATGTACAGACACATATAAACCTATAAGCCACTCCTATGGCAGGCCTTGACAATCCTGAAGGCAGAGTGCTTGGTTTTATGTGAGAGGGTGCCCAAGCATGAGCTGAGCCCCTCTGCAGCTTTCGGAAATACTTCCTTATGGCTGTTCTGTGATACAGCCATACCATATACTCTTAAGTGCATTATAACCTTGCGGTAAATGCTAACTTTGGAATGGCTTCTTCAAAACATGTTGTGTTTGGTGTCAAACACTTCGGAATACTACCCCCCCCCCCCCTGCCAGTTCTGGTGGCGGGGGTAGCATTCCACCCTTCTAGAGGGCAAGACATGTTCACACTGGTCAAACCCGGTAGGACTTTCCTGAGCCAAGGCATCACAAAATGGATGCCTCTGCCACACACACGGGTCTGGCCACCTGCTGCTGACCGAAACTCCTGCAGGGGAGGCCTGGACAATAGGTTTCCTGTCGAAGGGAGGTGTGACCACCTCCGCAGACAGGCAGATGTGTATTGGGGCTGGGCGGGAGCACCCTCTGGTGCTTTGAAGTCCTGCACTGGGGGCACGTTTGCTGTCCCTGTGCATAGCCCATTTCAAACCGGTTGCATGGGCTACCTGCCCCTGCTCTGGTGCGAAACTGGACAAAGGAAATGGGTGTAGCCACTCCTCTTTCCAAGCCCACCCATAGGTGGGGCCTTAGAGTTAGTCCATCCCCTAAACTTACTATAAGTATAGGAATCCAGTCCATGGGACTTTAGATTACCCTGGACGAAACTCTGCAACATATATCCTGGACCTTCGACGTTATATCCTGACTAGAAGACTGAAGAAATCTCCCTTGGGGTCAAGGAGTGACTCCCCTGCTTGGCAGGCACCAAAGAAGTAACTGACCAGTCTGCATTGCTGAAGCTCCCGCCGGACGCCGAAGTCTGTGCATCACCAGAGGTGGATTTACAGACTTCCCTGAGGCTACCCTGAGTCCACAGCAAAGCTGAGGCCTGTGGCTATTGTGGGTAACGTGGAACCGTGACCCCTGGACACCGTGAACTTTTGCAGCAACACTATCTTCCTGGGCCTCCTTGAAGTTGTGCTTTGGGCTCCGAGTAGCCCCAGCTTTGAGCACATCCTGCACCGAAGATTGTTGGCCTCCACTCCACGAGTGACCCGTGGGCCAGCTCCAAGTGCGACCGCTTGAGGCTCCTTCGCGATCACTAGCCCATTGGCTAGCAGGTCCCCACGAAGGCAACTCCTTTTCTAATTGGGCTTTCGTGGTTGCTCCAGACGTGCCCTGACTTACCCTCATTGGGTGAGTCCCTCAGACCTTGCTGGTCTGCACCTCAGTCCTTTCTCTGAATTCCATTGACTTGCCGTTGCCAAGGCTTGTTGGGTCCATTCTGGTCGCCGACACTTCAGCACTTGACAGACTTCGTGGGACAGCTCGAATCCGGCTCGTGGGCTTCGTCGATGCCTCCTGGACCTCGTAGCTGAAGAGTCAAGACTCCCATTAACTCACCTGAAGCACCCGACATCTGTGGGTATTGGTCCATCCTGCCCTTGGTCACTGGCTAGTGACCCAGACTCTGTCCCCTCTGCTTTCATTTGAGATGTCATCAGTCATGAATTATGTGAAATGTGATGTCATCAGCAGTGCATTGTGGGGGCACGAGTTAGCTGAACTAACTATAAGGGGCCGAATTTCACTAACTATAATGTCCCTGAAACCTATGTTTTTTTCAGTGACTATATATATATATATAGAACCGAGGCACAAGAAAACCAAAAAAAGAAGGCGCAAAACGCGACAAGGGGACAGGGTAGAAACACCCTGACCCCCTTTGCCTGCTCAGGGGGTCCCACAAGGACCCCCAAGGCCCCCCAAATTATTATATATTTTTTTTTTTAAACGGGAGGATGCGCGCTGGATGCGTGGATCCTCCAGATAGAAAAAAAAATTCAGCGTGGGCTCCCGCGCTGAATATGCTAATTTGCCAATCCCGGGGGCAGAATTAAAAAAAAGTGTGGGGGAGGTCCCAATCCCCCCCCACACTGCCCCGGGGACCGCCACCCCCCGGGGCTCGATCGTTGTATATGCCCCCCACAGCCCCGGGGAATGCCACCCCCCTGGGGCTTCTTGAACATGGGTGGGGGGGTTCTCAGCCCCCCAGGCCCGGGGAAAGCCACCCCCCGGGGCTTGAAATAATTTGGGGTGGGGGGACCTCAGGCCCCCCCAGCCCCGGGGCCGCCACCCCCCCCGGGGCAATTTGTAAATGTGGGAGGGTGACCACGAGGCCCCCCTCCTGGAGCCTTGTATAGGCCCTGGGGACCACCACCTCCTGCAGTGTCCCGGGGTGCCCACCCTCGGGACACTGTAGTTTGCAATGACAGGGCGGGAGCCTCGCGGCTCCCGCCCTGTCATTGCAAACTGCTTTGCTTCATTGAAGCGAGAGCAGGTTTCCCTGCTCTCGCTTCAATGAAGCAAAGCTGATTGCTTTTCCACATGGGGAGCAGCATGTTAGCTGCTCCCCATGTGGAAAACCAATGCCGGCTGGGACTGTGGGGGGATTGGGGATCCCCCCAAGGCCCCCAACGGTGGCCAGGCCCCAGGTGATGGGGTCCCCGGGGCCATAAGTAGCCTGGGAGGGGGGCCACACAGCCCCCCTCCACCATCAAAAAATTAAAAAAATAAAAAATAGAAAAAACAATGGGCGGCCCCGGGGATTGGGTCCCCGGGGCCTTAAAGTGGCCAGAGGAGGGGGGCTACGCAGCCCCCTCCATAATTTTTGGTAAAATCTTTTTTAAAAAGGGACATGCCCCGGGGGATGGGGTCCCCGGGGCAAATAATGTGGTGGTCTGTTGGACGTAGTAGTGAAAGGACATTACCCCTGCGAGCAAGCTTTCGGCACTGCAGCCTATGTGGTACAGAAATGCACACCCACTGTTATGGGGGCACCTTTGACGCTTTATGCAGAATGTGCAGTGTTTGCTATCATTGAAAAGGCTAAGATCACCTTAACTACACTGTCAGGGTACAAGGTAATTCTATTACTCCCATCTTTGAACGTTGTAAAGTGTCATACGAGGAACCCTGAATCATCCCACATTGGACTCTGAGGCTGATGCACATGATTGTGCGCCACAGGCTCCTAGCCAAGCAACAGATGACCCTTCTCTCGGCAGCATTGTGTACTTTGGTGATAGTTCCTCTACTATTGACCATGGCACAGGAGTAAGACACACAGGTGCGCCAGTAGTCGGAGCACAGCAGCATGATTCCTCAGACACACTTCATTTAGTTGAGCAGCTAACGCTGCCAGAACATTATTCTGCACAAGCAGCAGACTTGTTAGTGGCTCTCGCGCAAACAATAAGAAAAGTTATCAAGATCTATTAAAATTCAGCTTAGTAACTACTACAGCACATTCAAACATTAGGAGATGGAGCAGAGTTCTGTCATGCATAGGAATCTCTTTGGGCATGAATAGAGGCACTTGCCTTACCACAAGCAGTGGCAGTGGCGAAGTGTGTGGCACATACAAATGGATTGGATGTTGTGTCACAGGAAATGCAGTAGCAGATTGGGCAGCTAAAGACAAAGCTAGGTGCACACCCCTGCCTGTGCCATCAGGTTCCCAACATATCTCAGTCTTAGTGGCCCAGATCGCAGCGCCACATGAGCCTGAACCAAATACTACCACAGATACTATTACACCACATTATGCTGAGACAGCTGCAGGAAGCTGCTCAATTGCATGAGAAACAATGATGGTAGATTAGAGGGGGCTCCAAGTCAGGGGACTATTTGCTCTATAGATAAATATCTACAGGTAAACCAGTGATGCCTCAGGCGTTACTCATGATAGCTCTTGATTGCAGGAAAGTGCCTCTCCTTGCATTGTTAGACCCACTTTTTGCCTGATGCCTGATGTAATTTCCAACTGTCAGTGCACTGGGTCCCTGCTAACCAGATTCCCAGTGCCAGATTTGTTTCCTAACACACTGTACCCTGATTGGCACACCTTCAGCTACCCCTGTAAGTCCCTAGTAATTGGTACCCCTAGTACCTAGAGCATGGGTACTGAAGAGGGTCTACTCAGTGTGCACCACTAGTTGTGCCACCCCAGGGCCACCCCCCACCAAGGATATGCACTCTGCCACTGCAGGCTGTGTGTCTTGGTGTAGGAAAATCCAAAGAGTCAACATGGCACACAACTCTGTGTGCCATGCCTCCCATTCACTGCATGAGATATAGGTAAGTCACCTCTACTGCATGCCTTTAGCCCTAAGGCAGGGTGCGCTATATCCCATGTGTGGGCATATCAGCATGAGCAGATATATCCCAACAATGCCCAGTCTATTCTGAGATATAAGTGAACATGAGAATTCATAAAGAGTACATGGGCTTGATACTTGTCAACACGAATTTCCTCACTCCATGATGGCTTCACTGATTTCTAAGATGTTTGGTACCAAACATTTTGTCTTAATAAATTCTCACTGATGCCAGTGTTGGATGTATTAATAAATTCACACAAGAAACCCTTTTAGAGGGTCGTCTGAAACTTAACCAAACACGAGTGGTGTCTTTAGCTGGTATTCATCAGCCTGCCTCCACCAGACATGTTTCTGACCACATGAGGTGAGAGCCAGCACTCTCAGAGGACAGAAACAATACCTGTTCTGGGTGGGGGTGTTTCACGCCTCCTCCAGGACAGAATGGACTTCCCGGAAGGGAAGCTTCAAAGACCATGCCACCTTTGAAATCCAACCCAGGAACCCCTAGATAGTGGGGGAGGCCAAGCCCCCTTTCCTGCTCCACTTTTGGTGGGAGGAAAGGCAGGAAAATTAGTTGGGGGAGGAGAAAGCTCCCCTTTCAGCCTGCACCACCCCTATGGTGGGGCAGGCAAGGCGACCCCTCTTCTGAAATGATGGTAAACCCTCCAAACAGGGCAAGGGTAGTGCCTATTCCCACAGGAAGTGGTCACTAAAGGGTGTAAACACCCTAAAGGTAGATAGCCCATCGCTTGTTACCCGTCTCCCCTTGTAACGCCCCTAAATTCAGTATTTAGGTGTCTCCCCGAGACCTGAATCTCCAGTACATCAAACCAAAGAAGATCTGCTACTTTAGAACATAAGACCTACTGCAGAAAGAAAAGGTGCCATACCCTGCAAGCTGTAAGGAGGACTCGACAATCGCTGCTGCTGTGTCGTACTGAAACCTGAAAGGACTTCAAGAACCCCAGAGTACCTCCAGCCTTCGAGAAATTGCTGAGAAGCTCCCTTGTAGTGAAGGCATCACTCCCTTGCACACCACAGGCACCGATCCCATGAAGTCTGGTTTGTCAACTTGCTGCTCCCCACTGACCTCAAAGCAAGAAGAGGTACAACAGCTCTGGAGCGTGATAATTGCCTCTCCACCAAGCTTGGAGGCATCAGGACCTACCAGAGCTGCGCTATACCAATACCTGGGGTACCAGACCCCTAATGGGAAAAACTAAGAAGAAGAGTCCACACTGGAATCCCAAGGCACCAAAAACAAGCATCCATTGAGGGACATTGAGACACCCAAGACCCACTTCCTGAGTAGCCAAGCTTTCCCAAGATCGCCTCTCCAAGTTGCCTGCTCCTGACCATGGGGACCTCAAGGATGCACAATGCCTGGCTGACTTCTTCGCTCTGCACCCAGCCCCATCGCCCCAGCACTGATCAACCAGCTCTCCTCCCATGGTCCCCAGGCCCTTGCAACCTCTTACCTCCAAGAAGACCTACCAGACTTACCTGTAAGTCCATCTGTGTAGTGCATTTTCAGTGGCCCTCTTCCTCTTTGCGCATCAGATTCCAAGACCCTAAACTCCTCACTGACCCAGGACGCTCCTGAACTTCTCCTGCTGGAACTTTGCAGCTGGTCCCAACATCGACCTAAAGTGAAACGGTGAACTTCGTGAAATCATTCCTGATTTTATGTAAAATTTTCTATTTTTTTCCAGTTATTCCTATGGTGCATAATTGCGCACAAATGTAAAATATTTTTCAAACTCTTTGAAAATCGTAACTCGACAAGTACTTACCCTTAAACTGTGTTCTTGGCCTTCATAAATACATAAAATGGATTTCATTTTTACAAATTGGTCTTGGATTTATTCTTGAGTGTGTCTCATTTATTGCCTCTGTGTGTGACAACAAATGCTTAGCACTGCCCCCTGATAAGCCTAACTGCTCGCTCACACTACCACAAAAAGAGCATTCAAATGATTTACTTTTATCTCTGCACACCTCGTGGGGAATCACTGGACTCTGCACAGTGTGCTTCATTATAGTGCACCATTTGGAGAGCCAGCCTCCTGCATTGATCACTTGCATTTACCAGCCCGCACCTTGAGCGATCACTTGCCAATGCAAATGCATCCACATTAGTTTGTTCCTGGCCGGCATGAAATGCTTACTGTGTACATTCATAACTGTGTTACTCGTCAACAATTCTGTCCAAACCCCAAATTGAAGGTAAGAAGTTCCCTGATACCAGGACCACAAGGTCCTTTTAAGGATCTTCATATTGAGTTTATCAATATGATTGATCGGTGTAACAACTATCGGTACCTCATAGTTGTGGTTTATTGTTTTTCAAATATGTTGAAGCAGAACTTTGTGTTCACTGTGATACTAAGTCAGTTGCTAATTTTCTGATTCATGAGGTCATTACCCACTGGGGAATTTCAGAAGGGTTCAGATCTGATAATGCCATACGCTTTGTCGGTGCCATTTTTACACATCTCACAACAATGCTAGGAATAAAGCATACATTATCTTCTGTTTACCACCCCCAGGGTGATGGTATAGTTGAGAGCCTCAATGGCTTGCTGAAAAACAAGATAAGCAAGCTAGGCGCCATGTTGCATAAGAAATGGTTGTATTGTTTACCATTAGCACTATTCTCACTTAGGAACACACCTAGTTCCGATCACCACCTAACTCCCCATCTGTTAGTGACAGTGTCGGAGAGTAGGATCTGCTTCACATGGGTACCCCCCCTTTTTGCTGGTGTTTCACTGTTTTTCGACCTTAGTCTGGCTGTGGCACTGCTAATCAGGACCACAGCCTAGCTGCTTCCTCTCTAAAATGGTTTGCATGTACATTAGGTACATATCTAATTGGATTCTGGAGTGCCTTATAAGTCCCTAGTATATGGTATACTATGTACCTAGGGCATAGGTACCTCAGAGGCCCACCAGGGGCTGACACATGTATTATACCACCCCTGGAAAGCACTCCAAAATGGCAACACAGGTCTGCTACTGCAGCCTGGGTATGGGTGTGCTTGCACCCCTTACAGTGGTATAGGCTACCTATATCCACACCTATATACAGACACATATAAACCTATAAGCCACTCCTATGGCAGGCCTTGACAATCCTGAAGGCAGAGTGCTTGGTTTTATGTGAGAGGGTGCCCAAGCATGAGCTGAGCCCCTCTGCAGCTTTCGGAAATACTTCCTTATGGCTGTTCTGTGATAAAGCCATACCATATACTCTTAAGTGCATTATAACCTTGCGGTAAATGCTAACTTTGGAATGGCTGCTTCAAAACATGTTGTGTTTGGTGTCAAACACTTTGGAATACTACCCCCCCCCCTCCCCGCCAGTTCTGGTGGTTGGGGTAGCATTCCACCCTTCTAGAGGGCAAGACATGTTCACACTGGTCAAACCCAGTAGGACTTTCCTGAGCCATGGCATCACAAAATGGATGCCTCTGCCACACACACGGGTCTGGCCACCTGCTGCTGACCGAAACTCCTGCAGGGGAGGCCTGGACAATAGGTTTCCTGTCGAAGGGAGGTGTGACCACCTCCGCAGACAGGCAGATGTGTATTGGGGCTGGGCGGGAGCCCCCTCTGGTGCTTTGAAGTCCTGCACTGGGGGCACGTTTGCTGTCCCTGTGCATAGCCCAGTTCAAACCGGTTGCAGGGGCTACCTGCCCCTGCTCTGGTGCGAAACTGGACAAAGGAAATGGGTGTAAGCACTCCTCTTTCCAAGCCCACCCATAGGTGGGGCCTTAGAGTTAGTCCATCCCCTAAACTTACTATAAGTATAGGAATCCAGTCCATAGGACTTTAGATTACCCTGGACGAAACTCTGCAACATATATCCTGGACCTTCGACGTTATATCCTGACTAGAAGACTGAAGAAATCTCCCTTGGGGTCAAGGAGTGACTCCCCTGCTTGGCAGGCACCAAAGAAGTAACTGACCAGTCTGCATTGCTGAAGCTCCCGCCGGACGCCGAAGTCTTTGCATCACCAGAGGTGGATTTCCAGACTTCCCTGAGGCTACCCTGAGTCCACAGCAAAGATGAGGCCTGTGGCTATTGTGGGTGACGTGGAACCGTGACCCCTGGACACCGTGAACTTTTGCAGCAACACTATCTTCCTGGGCCTCCTTGAAGTTGTGCTTTGGGCTCCGAGTAGCCCCAGCCTTGAGCACCTCCTGCACTGAAGATTGTTGGCCTCCACTCCAAAAGTGACCCGTGGGCCAGCTCCAAGTGCGACCGCTTGAGGCTCCTTCGCGATCACTAGCCCATTGGCTAGCAGGTCCCGACGAAGGCAACTCCTTTTCTAATTGGGCTTTCCTGGTTGCTCCAGACGTGCCCTGACTTACCCTCATTGGGTGAGTCCCTCAGACCTTGCTGGTCTGCACCTCAGTCCTTTATCTGAATTCCATTGACTTGCCATTGCCAAGGCTTGTTGGGTCCATTCTGGTCGCCGACACCTCAGCACTTGACAGACTTCATGGGACAGCTCGAATCCGGCTCGTGGACTTCGTCGATGCCTCCTGGACCTCATAGCTGAAGAGTCAAGACTCCCATTAACTCACCTGAAGCACCCGACATCTGTGGGTATTGGTCCATCCTGCCCTTAGTCACTGGCTAGTGACCCAGACTCTGTCCCCTCTGCTTTCATTTGAGATGTCATCAGTCATGAATTATGTGAAATGTGATGTCATCAGCAGTGCATTGTGTGGGCACGAGTTATAGTTAGCTGAACTAACTATAAGGGGCCGAATTTCACTAACTATAATGACCCTGAAACCTATGTTTTTTTCAGTGACTATATATATATATATATAGAACCGAGGCACAAGAAAACCAAAAAAAGAAGGCGCAAAACGCGACAAGGGGACAGGGTAGAAACACCCTGACCCCCTTTGCCTGCTCACGGGGTCCCACAAGGACCCCCAAGGACCCCCAAATTATTATATATATTTTTTTTTAAACAGGAGTATGCGCGCTGGATGCGTGGATCCTCCAGATAGAAAAAAAAATTCAGCGTGGGCTCCCGCGCTGAATATGCTAATTTGCCCCGGGGGGGGCCAAATCCCGGGGGCAGAATAAAAAAAAGTGTGGGGGAGGTCCCAATCCCCCCCACACTGCCCCGGGGACCGCCACCGCCCGGGGCTCGATCATTGAATATGCGGGGGGGCTCATGGCCCTCCCACAGCCCCGGGGACTGCCACCCCCCCGGGGCTTCTTGAACATGGGTGGGGGGGTTCTCAGCCCCCCTAGGCCCGAGGAAAGCCACCTCCCCGGGGCTTGAAATAATTTGGGGTGGGGGGCTCTCAGGCCCCCCCAGCCCCGGGGACCGCCACCCCCCCGGGCAACTTGTAAATGTGGGAGGGGGACCACGAGGCCCCCCTCCTTGAGCCTTGTATAGGCCCTGGGGACCGCCACCTCCTGCAGTGTCCCGGGGTGCCCACCCTCGGGACACTGTAGTTTGCAATGACAGGGCAGGAGCCTCGTGGCTCCCGCCCTGTCATTGCAAACTGCTTTGCTTAATTGAAGCGAGAGCAGGTTTCCCTGCTCTCGCTTCAATGAAGCAAAGCTGATTGCTTTTCCACATGGGGAGCAGCATGGTAGCTGCTCCCCATGTGGAAAACCAATGCCGGCTGGGACTGTGGGGGGATTGGGGATCCCCCCAAGGCCCCCAACGGTGGCCAGGCCCCAGGTGATGGGGTCCCCGGGGCCATAAGTAGCCTAGAAGGAGGGCCACACAGCCCCCCTCCACCATCAAAAAATTTAAAAAATAAAAAATAGAAAAAACAATGGCCGGCCCCGGGGATGGGGTCCTCGGGGCCTTAAAGTGGCCAGAGGAGGGGGGCTACGCAGCCCCCCTCCATAATTTTTTGTAAAAATTTTTTTAAAGAGGGACATGCCCCGGGGGATGGGGTCCCCGGGGCAAATTATGGCCTCGGGAGGGGGGCCACGCGGCCCCCTTCCCGATTTTATTTTTTTATAAAAACAAATTGGGGGGAGGCCCTGGGGGATGGGGTCCCCAGGGCCAAAAAAATAGAAAAAGAAGGGGGACTACACAGCCCCCCTTTTAAAAAAAAGAAGAAAAAAAAAGACGGGATGGGGCCGGAGGCCACGCCCCCTCCTTACACCACTCTGCAAACGCGCCCCCTGGCACGTTTACAGAGAGGGAACTAATTCCCCTTGAATACTGGGGGTCCCTGGGGGCCAACTAGCCCACCAGGAACCTCCAGTACGTGCCAGGGGGCTGCGTTGCAGAGAGGTGTAATGAGACCACGCCCCTTTTTACACCTCTCTGCAACGCAGCTCCTTGGCGCTTACTGGAGGTACCTGGTGGCCTAGTTGGCCGCCAGGGAACCTCAGGATTCAAGGGGACTTAATCCCCCAACTTAAAATGCGCCACGGGGCGCGTTTGCACAGTGGTGAAGGTAGGGGGCGGGGCCTGAGGTGATACTGTGCAAACACGCCCTGTGGCGCGTTTTAAGTTGGAGAATTCATCCCTCTTCAATCCAGTGGTCCCCTAGGGGCCAACTAGCCCACGCAGCTCCCTCGCGCATACTGAAGGTACCTGGTGGGCTAGTTGGCCGCCAGGGGACCTCAGGATTCAAGGGGACTCAATCCCTCAACTTAAAACGTGCCACGGGGCGCGTTTGCACAGTGGTGAAGGTAGGGGGCGGGGCCTGAGGTGATACTGTGCAAACACGCCCTGTGGCGCGTTTTAAGTTGGAGAATTCATCCCTCTTCAATCCAGTGGTCCCCTAGGGGCCAACTAGCCCACGCAGCTCCCTCGCGCATACTGGAGGTACCTGGTGGGCTAGTTGGCCGCCAGGGGACCTCAGGATTCAAGGGGACTCAATCCCTCAACTTAAAACACGCCACGGGGCACGTTTGCACAGTGGTGAAGGTAGGGAGCGGCGCCTGAGGTGACATGTGTGCAAACACGCCCTGCGGCGCGTTTTAAGTTGAGGAATTAATTCCTCATTAATGGCCTCTGAACACCTCTCTGCAACGCAGCTCCCTGGCCCATACTGGAGGTACCTGGTGGGTTAGTTGGCCCCCAGGGACCCTCAGGATTGAAGAGGAATTAATTCCCCAACTTAAAATGGGCCACAGGGCGTGTTTGCACACATGTCACCTCTGGTCCCGCCCCCTTCCTTCACCATTGTGCAAACGCGCCCCCTGGCGAGTTGTAAGTTGGAGAATTAATTCCCCTTCAATTCTGAGGGTCCCAGAGGGCCAACTAGCCCACCAGGTATCTCCAGTATGCGCCAGGGAGCTGCGTTTCCGACAGGTGTTCAGAGACCACGCCCTTTTTACACCTCTCTGCAACACAGCTCTGTGGCGCTTACTAGAGGTACCTAGTGGGCTAGTTTGACCCTAGGGGCCCTTAGGATTCATGGGGACTTAATTTCCCAACTTAGAACGGACACAGGACGGGGGGCCAAGGGGCGCGTTTGCAGAGTGGTGCAAGGAGGGGGCGTGGCCTCCGGCCCAATCCTGTCTTTTTTTTTTCTTATTTTTTTTTTAGAAGGGGGGCTGTGTAGCCCCCCTTCTTTTTCTATTTTTTTGGCCCTGGGGACCCCATTCCCCAGGGTCTGCCCCCAATGTTATTTATTTATTTTTTTTTAAATCAGGAAAGGGGCCGCGTAGCCCCCCCCCCCAGGCCATGATTTGCCCCGGGGACCCCATCCCCCGGGGCACGGCCCTTTTTCTTTAATTTTACATTTTTTTATGGAGGGGGGCTACGTAGCCCCCCTCCTCTGGCCACTTTAAGGCCCCGGGGACCCCATCCCCCGGGGCCGGCCATTGTTTTTTAAATTTTTTTATTTTTAAATTTTTTAATGGTGGAGGGGGGCCGCGTGGCCCCCCCTCCCAGGCCACTTATGGCCCCGGGGACCCCATCCCCCGGGGCCTGGCCTCCATTGGGGGCCGTGGGGGGTCCCCAATGTCCCCACGCGTCCTGCGGGAGCCGGCATTGCTTTTCCACATGGGGAGCAGCTAACATGCTGCTCTCCATGTGGAAAAGCAATCAGCTTTGCTTCATTGAAGCGAGAGCAGGTTTCCCTGCTCTCGCTTCAATGAAGCAAAGCAGTTTGCTAATGACAGGACGGGAGCCATGAAGCTCCCGCCCTGTCATTGCAAACTACAGTGTCCCGGTGTGGGCACCCCGGGACACTGCAGGAGCCGGCCCTGGGGGGTGGCGGTCCCCAGGGCCTATACAAGGCTCCAGGAGGGGGCCACGTGGCCCCCCTCCCACATTTACAAGTTGCCCCGGGAGGTGGCGGTCACCGGGGCTAGGGGGGCCTGAGAGCCCCCCACCCCAAATTATTTCAAGCCCCGGGGGTGGCGGTCCCCGGGGCTGGGGGAGCTGAGAGCCCCCCACCCATGCTCAAGAAGCCCCGGGGGTGGCGGTGCCCGGGGCTGCGGGGGGCCATGAGCCCCCCCCCGCATATACAATGTTCGAGCCCCGGGGGTGGCGGTCCCCGGGGCAGTGTGGGGGGGATTGGGACCCCCCACACTTTTTTTTTATTCTGCCCCCGGGATTTGTCCCCCCGGGGGCAAATTAGCATATTCAGCGCGGGAGCCCGCGTTGAATTTTTTTTTCTATCAGGAGGATCCGCGCATCCAGCGCGCATCCTCCCGTTTAAAAAAACAAAAAAAAGGCAGGCCTAGGGGGTCAGGGTGTTTCTACCCTGCCCCTTGTTGCGTTTTGCGCCTTTTTTTTTGTTTTCTTGTTCCTCGGTTGGTTGGTGTCGTTTATAAAGGTTTTATTATAACCGCACTGCATCAGTAGTGCGGGAGCGTTTGTTGTAGCACTTCTTTTCTACTTGATCTAAAAGTAACTGATGCCCTCTTATATTATCAAGGATATGGGGCAACACTTTTACAAACTATAGCAGAAAAAAGGAGGGTGTGGCCACGCTTAAGTGATATTTTATGAAATTCCATTTTTATTTGTCACTCCTTTAATATATACAGCGTCAGTATCCGAAGAAAGTTCATTTGTAATTGCTAAATAAAAACTGTTTCAAACCTAAACTGAAATTTTTGCAGCACAATCATAACTCCCCATCAGAAAAGTAAACACCACATTATAAGTAAATAGTGCTCCTGGGAAGTATCCCACCCGCAAACTTTATAAAAAGAAGACCGCAACACACTCTGTTATTTTTCCGCCATGATTTGCACACCCCACGGCAATTATATAAATGGTCCTTAAAATATATAAAAATCAATTTTTACCTTCACAATCCCTCTCCACCACCTTGTGACCACTGTACAGAGTTAATAGTGTTCCTACCCTCCCCTCTACTACTTTGTTTTCCTGTACTATTTTGGAAGTGTGTCACAAAATGGCTGACAACAGTGAACCGTTCCCACCCAATAAGGAGCAAACTTGTACTCGGAACACTTAAGCCAATAAAATGTCCATGTTGTTCCGCAGAGGAGGAGGGAATGGCTGCCAACACTTCTACTTTTAATGCTTCACAGCCAATGAACATTAAGCTCTGGAAGCTCCTCCTTAGAACTCGTCAGCCAATCAGATGTCTCTCCTACTCCGCGGAGGAGAAGGGAATACCGAGCAACACTTCTACTTTCAATAGTTCGCAACCAATCAACATTAAGCTCTGGAAGGTCCTCCTTACAACATGTGAGGCAATTAGATGTCCTTGCTACTCTGCGGAGGGGAAGTGAATGGCAAGAAACACTTCTACTGTCGATGGTTCGCAGCCAATGAACATTAAGCTTGTTGTTAGAACACCACAGCCAATCAAATGTTAATTTTGTTCCGCGCACAGATAGAGAACACGCCCTCCCACATATCAATAAATTTCCTGTAACAAAGTGACTCTATCCGTGATAAAAGTGAACACTGCAGAATAAGTAAACATTATTCCGCATTATATTAAAGGAAGGCCGCAATACGGCGCATTGTTGTTTTCCCGATATAATTTCCACAGCCTACTGAACCCCCCCTCCCAACATAAGTGAAGCTCAGGGACTGCGGGGGCCCCAGCGAGTCCCCGCTTTTATTTTTTTAAGAAATCCCCCCGGGACCTAGCCCACCCAGGGGCCTCATTAAAATAAAACGCGAGAACCCGCGACCCCAGCACGAATTGCGCCGATTTTTCTTTTTTTTTTTTATTCTTTTTTTGGCCCTGGGGGTCCTACTGGGACCTCCTAAGCAGGCCTAGGGGGTCAGGGTGTTTCTACCCTGCCCCCTTCTCTTGTTTTATATCTTTGTTTCTCAGCTTTCTGATGACTCTCTTCTACTGAGTCACAAGATGGCTGCCAACACTTCCTGGTTTGGAGTGTTGGCAGCCAATCACAGTGAAGCTCGTGCTCTGGCCTTAGGCTCCGCCCAGATATTGAAACTTTTATTTTTCAAGTTTCTCTGCAAATACTGAACAGATTTACACCATTTTATTAAAAGGTCACTTTCTGATCCAAGCACTATCTTTCTGCTAAATTTTGGGTAATTCCGTTCAGTAGTTTGTGCTGTAGCCTTGCACAAAGTTTCCTATGGGAAATAGGTTTTTACTCTTATTTTTTCAATTTCTCAAAAACTACTGAACGGATTTACACCATTTAAAAAAAAGGTCGCTTTCTGAACCAAGCTCTACCTTTCTGCCAAATTTGGGGTAATTCTGTTTAGCAGTTCGGGCTGTAGTTCATCGCAAAATTTCCTATGGAAATTAACATGGGGAAAACGTGTTTGGGACCCCCCTTTTTTCTCAGCCCCTGCTTGCCGAATCACCCCCAAACTTTCAGGATAGGAGCTGACCTGGATAGACTTATGTTTTGAATTTCGCAAAGATTCGTCAAACGACTTTTATATATATATATACACACACACACATGTATATACATAACCAGCAAACTCACACGCTTTCTACCACATGCGAAGCAAGCCCTGCAATCTAGAGTGGATAAAAGTAGATTTATATTGTAGCAGGTAATCCAACATCATGGCATGGCATGACACATTTTGACCTAGTCGGGTCTTAATCATATGCACATTGCAAGGAGCCGTTACTTCTGGTTTTTAAATGTACTGCTACTTCCAACAGTGAGGAAGGACTGAAGTGCAGCCAGTTTTAAAGGTACACTGTCAATCAGTACTTCAAGTTCACAGT
This sequence comes from Triturus cristatus, assembly GCF_964204655.1. Classification (NCBI taxonomy): domain Eukaryota; kingdom Metazoa; phylum Chordata; class Amphibia; order Caudata; family Salamandridae; genus Triturus; species Triturus cristatus. The sequence goes on along the minus strand of NC_140592.1, from coordinate 20,793,613 downwards.
TCCTTATATTTCCTGAACTAAGCAGGTTCTGACATCTGACATTTGTAATTATACCAACAAGTACAAGAAGATAAGTGCTTTGGGTATGGTTTGTTAGAAATGCTGCTGCCCACCCCTCCTTGGAATCTACTCCACATGAGGAAACAAGAGGGCAATGTTTCTTCAGAATTGTAAACAAGGCATTTATTGACTGTGTACTAAAAGGAAGGACGCAATGATGTATTTTTCACCGTTGCAAGGCATAATGGACATTGAAACCCTATCAACATGGGGACCCTAGGATCATTGACCCACCAACTCATATATTGCTAAAGAGGGAGCATTAGCAGTATATTGATTTGGAGTCTGGTTATTAGAAGTGTCATTTGATCCCGGCAAACTGTGAACTTGAATTACTGATTGACAGTGTGCTTTTACAAATGTTGGCACTTGAGTCCTTCCTCGCTGTTTGAAGATGCAGTACATTTAAAAACCAGAAGAAACTGCTCCTCGCAATGTGCATATGATTAAGACCCTGCTGTCCATGACATGAGTGATGTAATATGTGAGGTCATAAGCGGTGCATTGCGGCAGCGTAAGTTATAGTTAACTCAGGGAACTGTACCTGCTGAATTTCAATTGTTTTATACAAGTGAAATCTGAGCCTAACTATAACGTCCTTGTAACCTTCATTTGTTTTCAGTCAATATATATAGATATAGATATGTATATGTTAATTTAGATTTTACTATTACATTTTTTTTGCCTTCAACCCTTGTTCCATCCCTTCTCTCTCTGACTCATCCCAAAAGTTTCTGACTACTATGAACTTTCAAGCTTCTTTATCAAACTTTCCCCTCCTTTTTAGCCATCGTATTAACAGGTACACATGACCACTACTTACAAAAACAACTTACTACTTCCCCTTTCAAATCCATTCCCATCATTCTATCCATACTCTAAACTCTACTAAACATACAAGAAATCAACAGCACAAACCTAACACAACTAAAGAAGAAAAGAAATATTACTAATCTACTAATTATTAAACTCTAATCTTGGGTTCTGTAGAAGCGTACTTCTCGCTGCAAAGCACTTCAACACCTCGTCAGGGGCCGTAAGCGCTCTATAAATACAATTTACACTTCCAATTCCAATTACAGACGGCTCTAAAATGCTTTCAACCATCTCGCCCCGAAACTGGCCAACTTGCTCTCCATGAGAGGAGATGTGCTCGCATTACTGTCTCCATGGTTAACATGCGCTTGTTTCTATGGTAACAAAAGCATCATCTCTTTCAAAGGTTTACTACAATGGTTGCCACGGTAACAAAGCAGCATGTGGATTGAGCATACAGGTCCTTTAAAGGTCAGTGGCTTAGAGGGCGGCCAGGCAAAGGCAGAGTCCTTCGGTGCATCTGTCTTAAACCGCTTGTCAATGCTCACACTGTACTGTGGATCCAGTGCACCAGTCATGCTAATTACACAGCACTTCTTACCTCCACTAATTGGCACTTACTGAGATAGCATGGAGGGTGCCGACACAGTGGTGTGGGACAGTTAGATTGTATGCAACAAAAGGGCATAAATGCAAAGACGTGTTTTCTTTTTCCCTGATTAGTTCAATAATCTTAGTTACCATTGAACAATTTTGACCATTGAACCAGTTGGTCAAGGTGACCAAGATCACAGACATAGAACAGGTACCATCACCAGGTATTGTACAGATGAGTCAAGAAGCACAAGCACACTCTAGGTTTATAAGGCAATTAGAACGGGTAAACAGCAGAATTCCTGGTCTGGATTCTATTTCAGACTACATCTACTGTACTTCCTCTCTAAAGATAGAAGCTTGCACTGCCACTGCTCTGCTGTATCTGTTTTTTGGGTGGAAAGCTTGTGCTTCTCTGCTGCACCTGGTCTGAGGAGGGCAAGCTTGTGCTGCTGCTGCTCTGCTGTTCATGTTCTGTGAATGAGAAGGACGGGAAGCTTGTGCTGCTGCTGCTCTGCTATATCTGTTCTTTGGATGGGAGGCTTGTGCTGCTGCTGCTGCTCTGCTGTACCTTTTCCTTGGATCTTTGGATGGGAAGCTTGCACCACTGCTTCTCTGCTGTTCCATGTTCTTTAGATGGGAAGCTTGTGCTGCTGCTGCTCTGCTATATCTGTTCTTTGGATGGGAGGCTTGTGCTGCTGCTGCTCTGCTGTACCTTTTCTTTGGTTATTTGGATGGGAAGGTTGGACCACTGCTGCTCTGCTATATCTGTTCTTTGGATGGGAAGCTTGTGCTTCTCTGCTGCACCTGGTCCGAGGAGGGCAAGCTTGTGCTGCTGCTGCTCTGCTGTTAACGTTCTGTGAATTAGAAGGACGGGAAGCTTGTGCTACTGCTGCTCTGCTATATCTGTACTTTGGATGGGAGGCTTGTGCTGCTGCTCTGCCGTACCTTTTATTTGGTTCTTTGGTTGGGAAGCTTGCACCACTGCTTCTCTGCTGTTCCATGTTCTTTAGATGGGAAGCTTGTGCTGCTGCTGCTCTGCTATATCTGTTCTTTGGATGGGAGGTTTGTGCTGCTGCTGCTCTGCTGTACCTTTTATTTGGTTCTTTGGTTGGGAAGCTTGCACCACTGCTTCTCTGCTGTTCCATGTTCTTTAGATGGGAAGCTCGTGCTGCTGCTGCTCTGCTATATCTGTACTTTGGATGGGAGGCGTGTGCTGCTGCTGCTCTGCTGTACCTTTCCTTTGGTTCTTTGGATGGGAAGCTTGCACCACTGCTTCTCTGCTGTTCCATGTTCTTTAGATGGGAAGCATGTGCTGCTGCTGCTCTGCTATATCTGTTTTTTGGATGGGAGGCTTGTGCTGCTGCTGCTCTGCTGTACCTTTTCTTTGTTTATTTGGATGGGAAGGTTGGACCACTGCTGCTCTGCTATATCTGTTCTTTGGATGGGAAGCTTGTGCTTCTCTGCTGCACCTGGTCCGAGGAGGGCAAGCTTGTGCTGCTGCTGCTCTGCTGTTAACGTTCTGTGAATTAGAAGGATGGGAAGCTTGTGCTGCTGCTGCTCTGCTATATCTGTTCTTTGGATGGGAAGCTTGTGCTTCTCTGCTGCACCTGGTCCGAGGAGGGCAAGCTTGTGCTGCTGCTGCTCTGCTGTTAACGTTCTGTGAATGAGAAGGACGGGAAGCTTGTGCTGCTGCTGCTCTGCTATATCTGTTCTTTGGATGGGAGGCTTGTGCTGCTGCTGCTGCTCTGCTGTACCTTTTCCTTGGATCTTTGGTTGGGAAGCTTGCACCACTGCTTCTCTGCTGTTCCATGTTCTTTAGATGGGAAGCTTGTGCTGCTCTTCTATATCTGTTCTTTGGATTAGGAGGCTTGTGCTGCTGCTGCTCTGCTGTACCTTTTCTTTGGTTCTTAGGATGGGAAGCTTGCACCACTGCTTCTCTGCTGTTCCATGTTCTTTAGATGGGAAGCTTGTGCTGCTCTGCTATATCTGTTCTTTGGATGGGAGGCTTGTGCTGCTGCTGCTCTGCTGTACCTTTTCTTTGGTTCTTAGGATGGGAAGCTTGCACCACTGCTTCTCTGCTGTTCCATGTTCTTTAGATGGGAAGCTTGTGCTGCTCTGCTATATCTGTTCTTTGGATGGGAGGCTTGTGCTGCTGCTGCTCTGCTGTACCTTTTCTTTGGTTCTTTGGATGGGAAGCTTGCACCACTGCTTCTCTGCTCTTCCGTGTTCTTTAGATGGGAAACGTGTACTGTCGCTGCTCCGCTATATCTGTACTTTGGATGGGAGGCTTGTGCTGCTGCTGCTCTGCTGTACCTTTTCTTTGGTCCTTTGGATGGGAAGCTTGCACCACTGCTTCTCTGCTGTTCCATGTTCTTTAGATGGGAAGCTTGTGCTGCTGCTGCTCTGCTATATCTGTTCTTTGGATGGGAGGCTTGTGCTGCTGCTGCTCTGCTGTACCTTTTCTTTGGTTCTTAGGATGGGAAGCTTGCACCACTGCTTCTCTGCTGTTCCATGTTCTTTAGATGGGAAGCTTGTGCTGCTGCTGCTCTGCTATATCTGTTCTTTGGATGGGAGGCTTGTGCTGCTGCTGCTCTGCTGTACCTTTTCTTTGGTTATTTGGATGGGAAGGTTGGACCACTGCTGCTCTGCTATATCTGTTCTTTGGATGGGAAGCTTGTGCTTCTCTTCTGCACCTGGTCCGAGGAGGGCAAGCTTGTGCTGCTGCTGCTCTGCTGTTAACGTTCTGTGAATTAGAAGGACGGGAAGCTTGTGCTACTGCTGCTCTGCTATATCTGTACTTTGGATGGGAGGCTTGTGCTGCTGCTGCTGCTCTGCTGTGCCTTTTCTTTGGTTCTTTGGTTGGGAAGCTTGCACCACTGCTTCTCTGCTGTTCCATGTTCTTTAGATGGGAAGCTTGTGCTGCTGCTGCTCTGCTATATCTGTTCTTTGGATGGGAGGTTTGTGCTGCTGCTGCTCTGCTGTACCTTTTCTTTGGTTCTTTGGTTGGGAAGCTTGCACCACTGCTTCTCTGCTGTTCCATGTTCTTTAGATGGGAAGCTCGTGCTGCTGCTGCTCTGCTATATCTGTACTTTGGATGGGAGGCTTGTGCTGCTGCTGCTCTGCTGTACCTTTCCTTTGGTTCTTTGGATGGGAAGCTTGCACCACTGCTTCTCTGCTGTTCCATGTTCTTTAGATGGGAAGCTTGTGCTGCTGCTGCTCTGCTATATCTGTTTTTTGGATGGGAGGTTTGTGCTGCTGCTGCTCTGCTGTACCTTTTCTTTGGTTCTTTGGTTGGGAAGCTTGCACCACTGCTTCTCTGCTGTTCCATGTTCTTTAGATGGGAAGCTTGTGCATCTCTGCTATATCTGTTCTTTGGATGGGAGGCTTGTGCTGCTGCTGCTCTGCTGTACCTTTTCTTTGGTTTGGATGGGAAGGTTGGACCACTGCTTCTCCGCTGTTCCAGCAGGTGTGGTAGACGCATCAAGGCTCCTAAAATTCTTGAGGATTTTGTATGTGATTAATTCTGCACCGTTGATATTCGTTTTTCTGTTTTTGTTCTTTCCTGTCTCATCATTAACTGCATCTTTTGTTTTTCATTTTTCCTTTGTTCATTTTTCTTTTTAATCGTTATATTTTAAGGAAGGGGGATGTGTAGTAACTGGGCTATTCTGCATGGCTGGTATTAGAATTACAGAATGTAGAATGGTAGTATGTCATAGGAATGTGCATTTGTACTAATTGACACATCTCATAAGATTTTTGGAAGAAATTATTAACAAATTTCGAATAAAACGTGGCTAAGCCAAGGAAAGATCTCAGATCATGCCTAGAATTGGGTGCAGGCACATTAACAATGGGGTCAACAAGCTTGTTTTTGGGTGTGATGCCACTGTCACAAATGTCATGCCCTAGGTAAGTAACAGATTTTTCTGTAATTTTACACTTGCTACCTTCGGCAGACAGCCCATTATTCATAAGAATCGTTAGTACTTCCCTGAGAATAGCATCATGGTATGTTTTGTCCTTACCCATTTCTAAAATGTCATCCTGAAAGAAGACCACTTCTGGAATGTGACCAAACTATTTTGACATCAACCTTTGAAACACTGCCGCAGCTGAAGCCAAATCCAACGGCATTCGTTTAAATCTAATGCAACCAAAAGGTGTACAAAATGTAGTGAAATGTCTACTCGGTATCTAGAACAACTTGGTGGTATGCCGCGAATTCTAAAGTGGAAAACCACTTGGCGTGCCCCGTTAAGGATAGCATTTCGTCGATTCTGGGGAGGGGAAACTGATTCACCAAAATGTTGTTGTTAAGATACCTCAAGTCAACACACAAATGAGTCTTTCCATAGGATTTGCGAGCAACGACCAATGGAGAAACCCGTTCTGATGCTTCCACAGGCTCAATTACACTTGCCTTCAATAACTTATCCAACTCAGCCTTGACTTCTTCTCTAACTATGAAAGGAATATTTCGCACGCTATGCCCTTTCATGACAGCTCCTTCCTTCAATCGTATCTGGTGAGTGAACCCCTTGAACTGTAGGAGATTCTTGTAGTACCCACTTTTTGGTGTCCTCTCCATCATTTACAATAATAACTTGTTTTTTACTGTTAGGGCCAAGGATACTGTTTAACCCTTTCTGGTCCTGCGATCCTAATACTGATGGTCCTTGTTTAGAGATATACCATTTTTCTGTGGTATGTCTTTCCTTGAAAGAGAACACCAAAACTCTGTAGCCTTAAGAGGTCAATTGTTTCTCCAGTGTAACTCTCCGGTGAAAGGTTCTAGCCAATTGCCAATATTACTTGTGAAAGGCTTTTCCCATACACCCTGGGAAATGATCGTGTACGGGGACCATGAATATGCTGCAAGCTGAATAGTAATGCCGCCCAAGGAAACATGACAAAGGTTTAGAAGAAGAGTGGTCGGAAATATTAAGTACCACCTTATTCTTTTGAATTAATTTGGTTTGAACCTCTTCCTCACTAGAGTTTGAGTACATGTTCTCCTCCCCCTCTTGCATACAAGCAACTTTACCTTTAGAATTATTTTTTTTAATTCCTTTAGCAAACTCTGGGAAAGTGCCCAATGATGCCACACTCAATACACTTTGCCAATTTTGCGGGACATCTATCAAAATTAGCTGAGTGTGAGAAACTGCCACATCTGAAACATACTAGGTTGCCACTCCTTTTAGGTTCGAAATGTTCTCCCTTCTTCTTGTCTGCCCTGTAATCCCGGTTACCCTTGTACCCAGGTTTGTTCCCAGAAGCTTTTGCCACCAACTCAGTGTCCTTCTTATCCTGAAATAGAGTGACTTTCGCACAACGCTCAGACAACTCTGCTTTTTTTAAGCATGGCAACAATATCTCCCACCCATAATCTGTCTTGGATGGTTTTTTTTTAGTATACATAAGCACCTGAACGCAAATAAATTCATCATGTAATTGCGCAAACTTACATTTGCTAGCCAATTTCTTTAAAGCCAACACATATTCCTCCATATTTTCTTGCTTTTCTTGTTTTCTCTGAAAGAAAGAATGTCTGGGAACAGTAATGCAAACGAGGGAGAAAAAGGGTCCTCGAGATCTAAAATTGTTGCTTTAAATACATCAATATCACCTCCCACCCTTTCAGGCTTTTGTAATTCATTATATATATGCAGACCCTCAGGACCTAAAGAAAACATAGGAATTCTTTTTTTCCTTTCTGGCGCAAAATTTCCATTCAGGTCTTCAAGGTTAGCAATGTAATGAAGGGCTTACTCCTTCCCGCCAATCCAAGAAACAAGGGGTGCTCCAGGTGCAGGTAAACATTCCTTTGGGGAATTAATGTGCATTGAAGATCAATTATCATCACCCCCTGCTGTGCTTGTTTGTGGTGAGGACATGGCTGAGAGGGAACAGTCGCTTGAAGATGAACAAATTGGACAACGCTAGGAGAAATGTCACTTGAATGCAGTAGAAAACCAGTAAAGAAACGCAAACATGTGGTGAAATATAGAGAAAACGAAAGTACTTCCAAACGCTGCAAATACCCTTGAACACAAAAAAAATTCTTTATATTGGAGATAACACAGTACCGTAATTCCTTTGTGTGTACTTGGGAATCACTACTAAAAACCAGACAGAAGCGGAAAACTGGTGCTGGTGAGATGAGTTCCGAGTGTGTTCCGACTCACTGAAATTGACGAGAAGTAAAAACAAGCATTGGCATAGCCAATAGGTCTCGCTTTTGGGACCTTATAAGTATTTAGTTATGTAGCATAATATCCTCGGTGCAACAACATTAACTGTTGCATGGCTAAACAGTTATAAGGTCCCAAAGGCGAGACCTATTGGCTATGCCAATGCCCTGGTCTTGTGTTCACATGGGGTGGGAGGAAACCGACATGGGGTGCAGGGTGGAGTCTTGTGTTCCCATGGGGTGGGGAGAGGTGGGAGAAGCTGACATGGGTTGCAGGGTGGAGTCTTGTGTTCCAATAGGGTGGGGATAGGTGGGAGGAAACCGACATGGGGTGCAGGGTGGAGTCTTGTGTTCACATGGGGCGGGGAGAGGTGGGAGGAAGCCGACATGGGGTGCAGGGTGGAGTCTTGTGTTCACATGGGGTGGGAGGAAGCCGACATGAGGTGCAGGATCTTGTTCACATGCAAGGTTATAAAGAAGAGCTTCGACACTGGAGCAGAGTTGCTCAGCAGAGCAACAGATGAGGTGCTGCCCCCTCCTGCCAGAGCTGTGAAACTGCGGCCGTCCGGTGACTGTGATGTGGGATGGGACTACTGGGAGAGGTGCTAATAGGTAATGGAAGGGTGTGGGGGTGGAGCCACGAGGTCACGTATGTAGATATTCGACAGTATAAACTTGGCTCGTGAGCATTTTTGTTTTGAGAGCCTGTCGTTCCTTCACTTCACATAAAACGTCTCCATAAATGGAAGCCTTGCAGCCCTCGGAGTACACACTACGTAAATATTAACACTATGGACAGGAGGGATGGCTGCCCAGCAGCTGACAGCAGGCGCAGGCATTGGAGGGAACGAGCCCAGGTACTGGAGTGCATGAGCACAGGCACTGGAGTGCACGAGCGCAGGCACTGGAGTGCACGAGTGCAGGCACTGGAGGGAATGAGTACAGGCACTGGAGTGCATGATGACAGGCACTGGAGGGCATAAGCTCAGGCATTGGAGTGAATTAGTAAGCATTTGTGGCATGTCATCAGAAAATGTTTAAAAAGCACGCGAGTGGTGTGTGCGTGTGCATGACGGCAAAAGTGAATGCAGGCGCGCGGGACGGCAAAATTGAAAGTGATCGTGAGAAATGTGCACGCACCATGACGAGAGAGAAAAGCCAGATGGTGCCTCTGCTCGTCATTGAGCGTGTAACTGCACGCTCTATGCCACCACAAAAGCTGTGGTAGGACTTTTGAAAGCCCACTCACTAAATGTCTCGCCAGAGCAGCGCATGCACTGGCTCAGGCAAGACCTAAAAATATGGCTGCTGTGCATGCGTGATGACATAGGGTGACCTTTGCACTGAGCGTGATGCAACGTGGTCCTTCTTTAGTGTTGCTGTCAAACACTGTGTAATGTCACGCAGAGAAGGCTGCACACGCAGAGTATTTTGCCATGGAGATTGTGGAATGATAAAGCGCGCTTTATATGCGGGATTTGAATGTCCTGGTGCACGTCGTTGAAAGAAAACGTTGGTAAGCTGTAAGCAGCGCAGTGCCACACTTACTTTAATAAAGGTTCCCAATGTACTGAAGCACCGAAATTCACGTAGTTATGCCATCCGCAGTATCCAATGGCAAGCGGTCGAAGTTTGCTGCAGTAGCGTATATCCCCAGAAACGTATCACAAAGAAACAATGAACTAGTGGAATTCGATAGGATTAAGAAACGTGGGTTCTTCAAGCTCACCAGCTCGTCACCAAACTCATGTAGACGTTAGATGATGGAACCTGTCAGTTGCATCCCATCCTCGTCGCCACTTGTAGAAAGTCGAAACAAAGGTTCAAATAAGTACGTTTATTTTACATAAACCCCAACACGACCAGCAGCTGTCCTAGCAGGGATGCAACTGACAGGTCCCAACATCTAACGTCTCTCCAACTGTAAGATTAGAACCTTGGGGAGTGGGGTGACAAGGGACACCAATGAGGAAGAGTTGGGCAGTGACCTCACAATGGTCCTGCGGTCGGACCATAATACATCATTACAACAATCTTTTCTTCTTACAAAGTACTCTATGGGCCCGATTTCAAGTTGCTTGGTCCTGGGGTAATGGTAAAATGTCATACAATTTTACTGTTACCATGCGGTAAACCTGCATCAGTACTGCGTAAAACCCCATGGAAGGGGGAACTACCACGTTGACTCCTTCTTCTGGTCATAAAACCGCTTGGCATTCCCCATTCACTGGGGCTTTAACCCATACATTTACCGCCTGCACTGAGCAGATGTATGTGGGGATCCATGGCTTCTGTGGGATGTGAGGGAGGGCAGTTGACCAAACTGTGGGCCCCCGGTAACACCTGGAAACCACCCTCATTTTGCACTCCACCCAGCCTTTAAAAGTCCTCCACGCCATCTAGGACAGCAAAATGTTGCTAGAGGCAACGATACACGCAGTCTCCTTGGATGTGAGTTTCCTAAAGGCAGACCATCGCAAACTAGCACAACGCGTGGATTGTACAGAATCCGCCCTAACTTCCATGAACCTCATGGTGCGTGGTTTGCACGTACAATTAAGCGCCATGAAGGAGTAGGTAGCTTCACTACATTGAAGAGTAGAGGACACTGAGAGGCACTGGTGGCGCAATAACATCCAATTCATGGGCACTTTTGAAGATCCAAGTGCTGAACTTTTCCTTGAAACAAGGACGATGACTGCTGTCGTCAACCACAAGGTCCTGAAACTGTTTTTCGTGGAATAAGTGCACCATATCCCCAGTAGACCATCCCCACCTGATGCTCCGCTGCAACCCCTCATTGTTCGTTTCCTCAACTTTCAGGACCGTGACCTCATTCTCCAACGTTTCGGGATAAAGGATTCCTGGCGATATGATGATGAGGAGATTGCAGCATACCCTGAGTTCACAGCTGAGGTACAAAGTCTTCATGGTCCCTACGTGAAAGTCAAGCAGCGCCTCAGTGAATTGCAACTTAAAAATGCGCTCTTGTTTTCCAGCGATACTTAAAGTGATGGACGGAGAGACCTCCCACATTTTCTCCACACCTGAAGAAAGGTAGACTTGGCTTCACGTGAAAGATTTGGCTCACACCACCATGAACGCACCACTGACTGAGGAATGGGTGGTCCCCCGGCCCAGTCAAGGGGTGCTTTGTGATCATGAAGGACAACTTGATGGGGCTCCCCTTACACTGGTGGCAGTGTGTGCACCAAATACTAATCAATCTGGTTTTCTGGACACCCTTACTCATGCACTTATCCAGTACTCTGAGTCACCAGGACTATGGGGTGGCGATTTTAGTTGCGTGCCAGACATTGAGTGCGACGGCTCTATCCCGCCACAGCAACACACCACCTGCATCCACACGACACAACACCTTTTGTGGCTGGCTCACCCACAGCGCTTGCATGACATATGGTGGCTCAGGCACCCACAAGATTGTGAATGTTCATTCTACTCCCCGGTCTATGACCTACATTCTAGGTTGGGCCTCCTTCTTTGCACCAACCAGTTGGGTACCCAAGTAATTTGGTCGAAATACTTGGCACGTCCCCTCTCAGATCACTGCGCCCTACAAGTGACCCTACAATGGAGCAGATGGTGCCCCAGGATTCCCTCCTGGAGACTCCAAATCGAGGCTCTTCTTGAGCCTCCATTTTGGGAGGACCTGCTGTAATACATTGCCCAATTCTTTGTGCTAAACAAGGGGTCAACTCAGTCCCTGGTGATTGAATGAGACTCTCAAAGTGCTTGTACGGGGGCCACTGCATGACGGACACGTGGGGGATATGCAGGCACCTGCAAGAGGAACTATTGTCCCTTGGAGGGGAGAAGAAAATCGAACGACCGTCGACCAGCTTCAGCAGCTGCACACACGGCACTGTGAGGCATAGCTAGGGAAGCATGGTTATAAGCAACGCCTAACTATACTGCTCACTGAAGGGTATCGTTCGGGAAGACTGCTGGCCTTACTAATGAAAGAGGACCAATGGCGATCCCAAAAAAGAGCCATTAACTCAGCCGCTGTCACAACGGCCAAGAAACAACCGGCCATCCACACCGTGTCCCAGGACTGCTAGCAATCGCTGTATTATGCAGCAGATCGCTCACCTGGAGCATACATGTGGCTACTTATGTCCCCTACCACTGTACTAAGCTGTCCCCCCTGCAGCAGGCCGATCTTCACACGCCCCTCCAATTGCATGAAATATGGGAGGCCAAAGTCCAAAATGCCCGCAACAAAACACCAGGCAAGAATGGGCACCAATTGAGTATTACTCTACCTTTCCTGCCCGTGTTACCCACATTTATTAGAGCTGTCCAATGAAGCCAGTCAGGGGCCAACTCCCAGACTCACTTCGGGAAGCTCTGATCATGGTCTTACTCAAACCTGGCAGAGACCCACTTGACGTCTGTTCGTATCACTCACTATCGCCCCTGAACCTCGATTACTCGATCCATGTGGAATAATTGGGGTTCATCCCTGGACACAACACCTTCCTCAACATCTGACGCTCATTGCACCTCATCTAGGACACAAACTATCCTCCCCCCCACCTCCCCAAGGCTTACGATCAGGTGGCGGTGTCCCTGGACATTGAAAAGGCGTTTGATACTTTGACAAGGAACTTTTTACTGCTGACCCTCGAAAGCATGGGGTTTGGTCCAGGTTATTTGGGATGTATCTGAGCACTCTATAAGATCCCGACTGCGAGAGTCCGTACAAGCCAGATAATATCAGACAGCTTCATTGGAAGTGGTTCGGAAGAAGCGGGACACACAGCTCCGCTCTCCACCGTCAGGCCCATTTATGCGCCCTTGATCTAGCAAACAAACCGGCTCAGCATTCGCTTCAATCGGAAAGGACACGCAGCCCTTCGCCTTCAAGCTCAATTACTGAAGCCCTGATTGAGCAAATACCGACCCTGCTGTTTCAACCAGACCTTCTACTCAGCGCTTCCCCTTAGTAACTGGACAGGCAGTACCTTCGCCTTTGGCAATTTGAATGAATTCCGCGTCCTCAGCCCGACCAGCTGTAACACGCTTTGCTGGCTAGGTATCGCCAGACCAAGTGGCCCCAGCTCACAAGGACCCCCTTAATTGGCGAGATTAGACCCTTCAAACGGGCTCTCCTCAAGCGGACTACCATGTGGATTCAGCTATAGCCCCCCGTGGCGGCTTTACTTCAACCTTGGAACTTTTCCGGCTCTACCCAGCCTTATATTCGGCTTGCTCACTATTTCTATGTCCTGAAGATGATCTCGCGTAACTGAGATCGAAACGCCGCCGACCCCCTACAACAAGAACTCCTTACACTCTGAATAAAATTATTGAGGGCTTCTCATAGATGATGTCAAGGCGATATTTAGGTTTTAAAGTCACCCTCACTTTTTCACCTCACGCTCTTGTCACCTACTTATGTTTCTTGAACATTCCTTACAAATAAATAACATACATTAATTTGATTCATATGTCCCTGTGCATATTACTTATCGCTCCCTAAGATATTGGTTATGTATCGCGACTGTGTTACCTTGTCCTCTTTACGGAGACTTCTTACCTTGGACCCTCTTAGCCTCTTTCGAACCATTGTTTTCTAAACATCATAATCCAGAGAGGCACCAGACAAGGGCGTCCTTTCTCAACTGATCTCTGCCCTGGCGATGGAACCGTGCCAATTGCATCAATGCGCACATCAGTGGGACATCCCAGATTTATACTCACATCATATCATCTTTCTATATGTGGATAACTCCCTTGTTTTTTTTCCATGAAGCGAGGGCCTCCCTCCCAGCACTGCTGGATGAGTTTGGGGACATCTGCGGTCTGACCAAATCATGCATGTTCCCTCTAGCTCCCAAAACCAAACCAGACAAAATTGCCCCACTGGGCACCGGTGGTGCTAGTGCTACAACACGTTTATATATCTAGGTGTCCAGATCTACCACTCAGATAAGAAGAGTCGGGAAGGCAATGTGGACAAAGCAGTGGCCTCCATCTGTCACACTTTGCCCTTTAGGCGATCCCCGCCTCTCTCATCGCTAGGCCGAGTGGCGGTGTCCAAACGCCTCATTAGGCTGCGAACAACTCCCTGGGGGAGCGGGGGAGCATGAGTGCACCCCGCACCCACGTGCCAGGAGACTACTGAACACAATAGGCTTCTCTCACAGAGTTCTGACCATATTGAACATCGGCGGTCGCTAAGGAAGGAGGGTGGCACCCTACATGGATGCAGCCCCTACCTGTAGGCGCTCCTTCACACAGTTTCCCTGCACTTGCCCACCTCACCATAATTCCCCCCCAACGTCTGAGGCAACATACCTGGGACCCACCCTACCCCAACCTTTCTGACTCATAACTGTGCGGCAGCCCCTGGTGATACCACGTAAATTGCCCTGGCCACTCCCTCAGTGCACTGCACAGTTGCAACTGTTATAATTTTAAACATATTACCGACATTTGTCATTCCATGTTGGCAATTGGTTACTGCAATTAATGTACTGAAATTTGTGGTCAAAGACCATGCTGTCTTGCTTGTGTAATACAAAGGGTCTGTTTCACCCGAGAGGTGTGGCCAGGGAAATGAGCTACCTGTGGTCACTCAAAACTGCTTCTGGAGCAGCTTCTCTCCCACCGGGATTGATGTCTGACTGGCAGGAAACAAAAGCATGGTTTCACCTTCGTCTCCTATGCGGATGATTCCCAACTTATTATATCCGTATCAAAAAACCCAGAAGCTACTGCCGTTAGCTTCCATTCCTGTTTGACCGAAATCATGAGCTGGATGAGTCAAAACTTTCTTAAGATTAATACCGAGAAAACTGAGGTGATGACATTTGGTAAGGACCCTTCCATGTGGAACCAAAACTTGTGGCTAACAGAGGCGGGCGAGTGTCCCTGTCCAACATCTAAGGTCCGGAATCTAGGAATCATCTTGGACAATCAATTACATTTTGCCGGCCAGATGAACCGCCTCTCGTCTTCCTGTTTTTTCTTACTAAACATCCTACGTAAGATTTTCCTTTTTTTCCCTCAGGAACTCAGGGGAACGGTGGTGGTAGCTCTAACTATGTCTAGAATTGACTACTGTACCGCACTTTTTGTGGGCATTGACAAAGCGCAGTTGTCCAAATTACAGTCTTTACAAAATGCAGTCGCTCGCCTGCTTTTAAATTTCCCCAAAGGCCATTCTACCTCAGCTGGAATAAGAGCATTACATGGGCTCCCTATTCAGCAACGATTGGAGTTTAAGGCCCTTTGTCAGGTCCACAAGGCATCATATGGTGGCGCAGCTACTGATATTCAAAAATTGTTCCTAAGGTACTCGCCTATGAGGAACCTAAGATCAACTAATGTGGGTCTTGTTCAAGTTCAAGTTCCCAAATTTTGCAGAGCTGGAAGGGGAGGCAGGAGCTTGTCCTACCGTGCAGCCACTCTGCGGAACAAGATGCCAACTGTTACGAGGCTGCACCCTCACTTTCAGCATTTTAGGAAACTACTTAAATCCTGGCTGTTCCCTCCTGAATACGCTACATGAACTTCGTCCTAAGTGGGATGGGTATTCCCAGACGTGGGACCCGTGCTCACTACGCCACTGGAGTCAAGCTATCCTGGCTGATGACGGCTGATAGCCAGAAACCGGTCCTAGGATGCTTGATTCCGGTCCAGGGAAGACATGGCTTGGCAGTTTGGGCTGGACTGTTCCCATGAGGCACAGGGTCAAGACTGATTTGCATATGGCCATGTCTGAACTGGGGTGGCGTAGTGGGCAAAAGAACGATGGATTTAATCCAGATCTCTTGACTGGGGGAGAATGTCTGCATTGTCAGCATTCCGTCCATCATTTGTTTGTTGTAACGCTTTTCGCCCTAAGTGGGATGGGTATTCCCAGACGTGGGACCCGTGCTCACTACGCCACTGGAGTCAAGCTATCCTGGCTGATGACGGCTGATAGCCAGAAACCGGTCCTAGGATGCTTGATTCCGGTCCAGGGAAGACATGGCTTGGCAGTTTGGGCTGGACTGTTCCCATGAGGCACAGGGTCAAGACTGATTTGAATATGGCCATGTCTGAACTGGGGTGGCGTAGTGGGCAAAAGAACGATGGATTTAACCCAGATCTCTTGACTGGGGGAGAATGTCTGCATTGTCAGCATTCCGTCCATCATTTGTTTGTTGTAACGCTTTTCGCCCTAAGTGGGATGGGTATTCCCAGACGTGGGACCCGTGCTCACTACGCCACTGGAGTCAAGCTATCCTGGCTGATGACGGCTGATAGCCAGAAACCGGTCCTAGGATGCTTGATTCCGGTCCAGGGAAGACATGGCTTGGCAGTTTGGGCTGGACTGTTCCCATGAGGCACAGGGTCAAGACTGATTTGCATATGGCCATGTCTGAACTGGGGTGGCGTAGTGGGCAAAAGAACGATGGATTTAACCCAGATCTCTTGACTGGGGGAGAATGTCTGCATTGTCAGCATTCCGTCCATCATTTGTTTGTTGTAACGCTTTTCGCCCTAAGTGGGATGGGTATTCCCAGACGTGGGACCCGTGCTCACTACGCCACTGGAGTCAAGCTATCCTGGCTGATGACGGCTGATAGCCAGAAACCGGTCCTAGGATGCTTGTTTCCGGTCCAGGGAAGGCATGGCTTGGCAGTTTGGGCTGGACTGTTCCCATGAGGCACAGGGTCAAGACTGATTTGCATATGGCCATGTCTGAACTGGGGTGGCGTAGTGGGCAAAAGAACGATGGATTTAACCCAGATCTCTTGACTGGGGGAGAATGTCTGCATTGTCAGCATTCCGTCCATCATTTGTTTGTTGTAACGCTTTTTGCCCTAAGTGGGATGGGTATTCCCAGACGTGGGACCCGTGCTCACTACGCCACTGGAGTCAAGCTATCCTGGCTGATGACGGCTGATAGCCAGAAACCGGTCCTAGGATGCTTGATTCCGGTCCAGGGAAGACATGGCTTGGCAGTTTGGGCTGGACTGTTCCCATGAGGCACAGGGTCAAGACTGATTTGCATATGGCCATGTCTGAACTGGGGTGGCGTAGTGGGCAAAAGAACGATGGATTTAACCCAGATCTCTTGACTGGGGGAGAATGTCTGCATTGTCAGCATTCCGTCCATCATTTGTTTGTTGTAACACATGAACTTGCAGAGCATCACTGTCTCTCCAAGACGCCACAGCATTCGAGCGCTTTATAAACTTATTTTTCATTTCATTTTATCTCCCCAGAGAATCAGTGAGATGGAGTCCAGGACAGAAGGACTCAGTCTCAGCCGCACTGCTGGACGCTGCTGTGGAGTGTTTTATGGAGGTTGTGTGACAGAACCACGCGTGAGATTACCAGGCATGCCGGTTCCGCGCAGTCTGAACCGCGCAAGTGTTAACCACGCATATGCCTTTACCACGCATGCCTTTGCAACAAAATATGCGTTGTTAAGGCATGTATGGCAAAGACATATGCGTGGTTAAGACTTATCAGGCAAGTGTAAGTACCCCGATCTCTGCCTCCCACTCTGAGCCCTAAAATAACCCCACAAATCCCTGCCCTGAGACCTTAAACTACCCCTTCCCTCCTGAAAACATACCAGCCCCCCAGCCCTAAAAACTACCCGACCCCATCTGAGCCCTAAAAACTACCCCAACCCCTTGAGCCCTAAAAACTTCATTGACCACCCCAGCCCTGAAAAAACTCTGTCCCCCCAGCCATGAAAACTACCCCAACCCTTAAAAACGACCCCCACCACCCCAAAACCCTGCCCCAGCCCCACTTACCTCACTGCATCCCCTCCCGATACTTCCTCGTTCTGAGCTATTTTGTACTTCCTGTCAGGCCTCTAATGCCATAATAATTTATTTTAGCAATATGCAGGAATACAAAGCTTAGATGATGTGACCAGTGATGTCATCAATGCAGTCACTTGAGAAGTCATCAGCGATGTCATAAACTATGTCACGAGTGATGTCATATGGGAGGTCATAAGCAGTACATGGCAGGGGTGCAAGTTATAGTTAGTGCTGCTAGCTATAACTGGTGAATTTCAGTGTTTTTATTCGTTCAAAATGTTAATGTTGTCATTGATAAATTCACCAAACTATAACGTTGCATTAACCTTTGTGTTTTTTCAGTGAATTTCTAAGGTTTTTTTTTTAAAAAGCAAAACAGATCTTTTTATCACACCGAACTATGACATTATTTTTAGCTGTTTTTTCAGTGAATTTCTAGTTTTTTTTATTTTTTACTTAAAGTGACATTTAATTATGATATGTAAATCCAAACCCCCACTGTGAACGGCCAATGTAGCCCCAGGGATGGGGTCCCTGGGGCTACAAGTGGCACGGGAGGGGTGCCACGCGGCCCCCTCCCCATAGTTAAAAAAAACATTTACAAAAAAAACTAAGGCCGGCACCGGGGGATGGGGTCCCCGGGGCCATACGTGGCCAGAGGAGGGGGGCAACGCAGCCCTCCTCCAAAACAAAAAAAAAACAAGAAAAAGGCCATGTTCTGGGGGATGGGGTCCCTGGGATGAATAAGGTCTCGGGAGGGGGGCCACGTGGCCCCCTTCCTAATTTCTTTTATTTAAAAAAATTAAATTGGGGGCAGGCCCTGGGGGATTGGGTCCCCAGGGCCAATAAATTAGAAAAAGAAGGGGGGGCTGCACAGACCCCCTTCTGAATGTGATTTTATTTTCAAAAAACGGGATTGCGCCGGAGGCCACGCCCCCTCTTTGCTGTACTCTGCAAACGCGCCAGGGGGCGCGTTTGCAGATGGGGAACGAGTGCCCCTTGAATACTGGGGGTCCCTGGGGGTCAACTAGCTCACCAGGAACCTCCAGTATGCGCCAGGGGGCTGCGTTGCGAGAGGTGTTCTGAGGCCACGCCCCTTTTTACACCTCTCTGCAACGCAGCTCTGTGGCGCTTAATGGAAGAAGCTGGTGGACTAGTTGCACCCCAGGGACCCTCAGGATTCAAGGGGAGTTAATCCCCCAACTTAAAACGCGCCACGGGGCGCGTTTGCACAGTGGTGAAGGTAGGGGGCGGGGCCTGAGGTGATACTGTGCAAACACGCCCTGTGGCGCGTTTTGAGTTGGGGAATTCCTCCCTCTTCAATCCTGGGGGGGCCCAGGGGGCCAACTAGCCCATCAGGTACCTCCAGTAAGCGCCACGGAGCTGTGTTGCTGAGTGTTGTAAAAAGGGGCATGGCCTCTGAACACCTCTCTGCAATGCAGCTCCCTGGCGCATACTGGAGGTACCTGGTGGGCTAGTTGATCCCCAAGGGACCCTCAGGATTGAAGAGGAATTAAATCCCCAACTTAAAATGCGCCACAGGGCGTGTTTGCACACGTCACCTCAGGCCCCGCCCCCTTCCTTCACCATTGTGCAAACACGCCCCCTGGCGAGTTGTAAGTTCGGGAATTAATTCCCCTTCAATGCTGAGGGTCCCAGAGGGCCAACTAGCCCACCAGGTATCTCCAGTATGCGCCAGGTAGCTGCGTTGCAGACAGGTGTTCAGAGACCACGCCCCTTTTTACACCTCTCTGCAACGCAGCTCTGTGGCGCTTACTGGAGGTACCTAGTGGGCTAGTTTGACCCTAGAGACCCTTAGGATTCAAGGGGACTTAATTTCCCAACTTAGAACGGACAAAGGGCGCGTTTACACAGTGGTGAAGGGAGGGGACAGGGCCTGAGGTGACGTGTGCAAACACGCCCTGTGGCGTGTTTTAAGTTGGGGAATTAATTCCCCTTCAATCCTGAGGGCCCCTGGGGGCCAACTAGCCCACCAGGTGCTTCCAGTAAGTGACACTGCGCTGGGTTGCAGAGAGGTGGTGCAGGCCGTGCCCCTTTTTACACCTCTCTGCAACGGCGCTTACTGGAGATACCTAGTGGGCTAGTTTGACCCAAGGGACCCTCAGGATTCAAGGGGACTTAATCTCTCAACTTAAAATGGCCACAGGGCGCGTTTACACAGTGGAGAAGGGAGAGGATGGGGCCTGAGGTGAACTGTAAAAACACGCCCTGTAGCGCGTTTTAAGTTGGGGAAATAATTCCCCTTCAATCCTGAGAGCCCCAGGGGGCCAACTAGCCCACCAGGTGCTTTCAGTAAGCGCCACTGCACTGTGTTTCAGAGAGGTGGCCCAGGCCGTGCCCCTTTTTACACCTCTCTGCAACGCAGCTCTGTGGCGGTTACTGGAGGTACCTAGTGGGCTACTTGGACCCTAGGGACACTCGGGATTCAAGGGGACTTAATCTCCCAAATTAAAACAGACACAGGGCGCATTTACACAGTGGTGAAGGGAGGGATTGGAGCCTGTGGTGACGTGTGCAAACACGCCCTGTGGCGGGTTTTAAGATGGGTAAATAATTCCCCTTCAATCCTGAGGGACCCTGGGGGCCAACTAGTCCACCAGGTGCTTCCAGTAAGCGCCACTGCGCTGCGTTGCACAGAGGTGGTCCAGGCTGTGCCCTTTTTTACACCTCTCTGCAATGCAGCTCTATGGCGCTTACTGGAGGTACCTAGTGGGCTACTTGGACCCTAGGGACCCTCAGGATTCAAGGGGACTTAATCTACCAAATTAAAAAGGCCACAGGGCACGTTTACAGAGTGGTGAAGGGAGGGGATGGGGCCTGAGGTGACGTGTTCAAACATGCCCTGTCGCACGTTTTAGAATGAGGAAATAATTTGCCTTAAATCCTGAGGGTCCCTGGGGGCCAACTAGTCCACCAGGTGCTTCCAGTAAGCACCACTGCGCTGCGTTGCAGAGAGGTAGTCCAGGCCGTGCCACTTTTTACACCTCGCTGCAACGCAGCTCTGTGGCACTAACTGGAGATACCTGGTGGGCTAGTTGGACCCAAGGGACACTCAGGATTCAGGGGGACTTTATCCCCCAAATTAAAACGGCCACAGGGCATGTTTGCACATATCAGTTTAGCCCCCCCTCCCTTCACCAGTGTGTAAACGCGCCCTGTGGCGCGTTTTAAGAGGTAGTTTTAATCCCCATGCCCTATTATGTACAAGGGGCTTACAGAGGAGGTCATTCTAATCACAGGGGTACCACAATGCATAGTGTTCCCTACTGTATGTAGGTGTTTAACTGTATTCTAAGTGTCTTTTAGCATAGCACTGGCTCTAGGACTCATTCCCCTTGCACTCCTCTACTGACCCATTCACCACCATGTACTAATCCATTCACTGCGCCAAAACCCAAACACTTATAAATTCACCCAGGCACTCTCCTTGCAGTACTCTAATCATTCAGTCAGTACCCAAGTACTCATGCAGTGAGCCATTCCTTAGCACATAGACTGCTTCAAACCCCTATCCACTATGCATGCAGTCTTCTAACCACCTACACACTTGTCTTTCACACCTTCAATTCTCCAGTCAGTAGCCATACACTTCCAGCAAACACCCTGTCACTTCCCTTGCACTCCTGTAGTGACCCATTCAGCACCATGTACTAATCCATTCACTGTGCCAAAGCCCAACCACTTATAAATTCACCGAGGCATTCTCCTTGCAGTACTCTAATCATTCAGTCAGTACCGAAGTACTCATGAACTGAGCCAGGCCTTAGCACATGGACTGCTTCAAACACCTATCCACAATGCATGCAGTCCTCTAACCACCTACACACTTGTCTTTCACACCTTTAATTCTCCAGTCAGTATCCATACACTTCCAGCAAACACCCTGTCACTTCCCTTGCACTCCTGTAGTGACCCATTCAGCACCATGTACTAATCCATTCACTGTGCCAAAGCCCAACCACTTATAAATTCACCGAGGCATTCTCCTTGCAGTACTCTAATCATTCAGTCAGTACCGAAGTACTCATGAACTGAGCCAGGCCTTAGCACATGGACTGCTTCAAACACCTATCCACTATGCATGCAGTCCTCTAACCACCTACACACTTGTCTTTCTCACCTTCAATTCCCCAGTCAGTATCCATACACTTCCAACAAATACCCTGTCACTCCCCTTGCACTCCTCTAGAGACCCATTCAGCACCATGTACTAATCCATTCACTGCGCCAAAACCCAAACACTTATAAATTTACCAAGGCACTCTGCTTGCAGTACTCTAATCATTCAGTCAGTACCCAAGTACTCATGCAGTGAGCCAGGCCTTAACAGATGGACTGCTCCAACCCCTCTCCAATACGCATGCAGTCCTCTAATCACCTACACACTTGTCTTTCACACCTTTAATTCTCCAGTCAGTATCCATACACTTCCAGCAAACACCCTGTCACTCCCCTTGCACTCCTGTATTGACCCATTCAGCACCATGTACTAATCCATTCACTGCACCAAAACCCAACCACTTATAAATTCACCCAGGCACTCTCCTTGCAGTACTCTAATCATTCAGTCAATACCCAAGTACTTATGCAGTGAGCCAGGCCTTAGCACATGGACTGCATGTTTCAGTCTGCATTTCAGAACTTTTAATGAAATAGAAGAGTATTTGAGAAGTCACTCAAAATGTGCCCTAATTTTTCTTTTTTCAGCACTAATCATAATTTCTATGGCAAAACGAACCCCCTCATTGTGTTCCTTTTAAATTAAATTACTCACTCTCTACTACTCGCTTGCTATTACTCTCTACTACTCACTCTCTACTACTACTCTCTACTACTCACTCTACCACTCTACTACTCACTCTACTACTCACTCTACTACTCTCTACCACTCACTCTCTACTACTCTACTACTCACTCTCTACTACTCTCTACTACTCTCTCTGTACTACTCCATCTCTACTACTCACTCTCTACTACTCACTCTCTACCACTCTACTACTCTCTACTACTCTCTACTACTCACTCTACTATACTCTACTACTCTCTACCACTCTCTCTCTACTACTCTCTCTCTTCTACTCACTCTCTACTACTCACTCTCTACTACTCTCTCTCTATTACTCACTGTCTACTACTCACTCTCTACTACTCACTCTCCACTACTCACTCTCCACTACTCACTCTCTACTACTCGCTCTCTACTACTCTCTACTACTCACGCTCTACTACTCTCTACTTCTCTCTACTACACACTCATTACAACTTGCTCTCTACTACTCGCTCTCTACTACTCACTCTCTACTACTCCCTACTACTCACTCTCTACTACTCTCTACTACTCACTCTCTACTACTCACTCTCTACTACCCTACTACTCCCTACTACTCTCTCTCTACTACTCACTCTCCACAACTCACTCTCTACTACTCACTCTCTACTACTCTCTACTACTCACTCTACTACTCTCTCTCTACTACTCTCTGCTACTCTCTACTACTCACTCTACTACTCACTCTCTACTACTCACTCTCTACTACTCTCTACTACTCACTCTCTACTACTCTCTCTCTGCTACTCACTCTCTACTACTCACTCTCTACTACTCACTACTACTCTCTACTACTCTCTCTACTACTCACTCTCTACTCTCTATTACTCATCCTCTACTCTCTACCTCTCTCTACCTCTCTCTCTACTACTCTCTACCTCTACCTCTCTCTACACGCGCACATATGCACATCTATATATATGCATATGCATTTATATATGTATGTGTGTGTATATATATATATATATACACACACATATATAAACATATATATAATCTGCAGATCTATATAAATACAAATATAAATGCATGCATACATATACATATATACATACATATGCATGTTATGTAAATGAAAGTTTGAAAAACACTAATAAAAGCAAAGCAAAAAAGCCACCTAATTACAAACAGAATTGCTTTAACTTAAACGAGGGTGAGACCTATTGCGTTTTCAATGCTTGTTTAATTTGGTTCCATCAAGAAGGCATTCAGTCAGATGTGTCACAAATTTGGCATAAATTCTGAATGGTAGCACTCTAGTTGCTCATTAGATCACTGTAGTAAAGCTACTGCTCACCAGGGAAGTCTGCTGATGGTATTGAAAGTGCATTTTTCAGTCTGCATGTCAGAATTTTTTAATGAAATAGAAGAGGATTTGAAAGTCACTCAAAATGTGCCCTAATTTTTCTTTCTGCAGCGCTAATCATACTTTCTATGGCAAAATGAACCCCCTCATTTTGTTCCTTTTTAAATTAATTGTTTTAAGAGTTACCACTTTATTCCAATCAAGATGGCTTCAGGTGTGCCATACGTTTATCATAAGTAGGACTGTTAGCGCTCTAGTTGTTCTTTGGAACACTCTGGGAAGCTGCAGTAGAACACAAAGGAATCAACTGACAGTCTCTGCCCTTGTTGAATGTACATGTTTTACTGAGAATGTCAGACTTCATTCTCACATTACTGAGAAAGATAATGTGAATTTACAGAAAATATGCTCTCAGTTTAGTTTATAGATCACCTTCCAAACCTCTGTGAAGAAAAGCATGAGAAATTAGTTTTCTCTCAAACATGATTCATGATATCCCAGCAGAAGGCTTTTTCACATGGTAAAATCACCTTAGAACACACCACAATTCCTAAAATGAGTATGGTACCATCAACAAATGAGGTATAATGTAACTAAAGGCTTAAAACCTTCTATTAACTGCAATGCTTTTTAATGAGGTGCTATTGTTGCAGCGCGGAATGCAAAATCCCTCTTTTCGTCACAGGTCATAGATTGCACAGACACACTCAAACACTACATTTGCTGGTGGGGCCCATAACACCAACATTCATCCTCTATTAACCTGTTTCCAAAGAGGCGGTTGTTCCACTCGCTGTGATGGAAGGAAGTACTCATTTATCCCTAATAGATTTCCCTACCTTTCTCTATTTATTAAGGCCTAAACTTCACCTTTTAGTACTCCTCCCATGAATAGGCCATGAATCAGCTAGCTGCTGGTTGAAGTGATAACTAAATCTATAATTTATTTACATAAATACACTTTTCATAATAACAACCCAACACAGTTCTTGTAATAAATCTTAAATCTTTATCTAAATAATTGAAAATCAAATCTTTTGTTTAATCAAGCAGTAGACCATCATATTTACCTATTCTGGCTAAAAGTTGTCCTCTAAGTCAAAATCTTGGTCATCAGGTCATACTGTCAGAGTCTTAGGAAACAGCTGTCCTGCAGTGTCACCGTCCTCTCCGTCAGCATAACGTCAGGAAATCAAGAATCTTCTGAATGGTCTCGCCCTCACCTCTCTAATCTATGGTGTTTTATAGTAAAATTACATTCCAAAAGTAACTAGTAATATTTTTAAATGCTTCTGATTGGTCCGTTAAAATGGTTTAACAGCTTTCCCATGCGGAAAATGTGTCTTTAGATATAGTTCATAATTTCTACGGAAAAGTATCTCCTATTGTTTCTTTCAGAGCAGCTGGCTGGTAGCCCGGAGTGTCCTTGAGTGGCACAGTTGAGTTAGGGTCGCGTAGAGGCCACTGCTGCTGATGGTGACGCATGCGCACTTCACCCAGAGACCTTCACCAGAGTTGCGTTCGTCAAATAGGGATGTCAGCCATTTTGTGGCCATCAAATTGTCAACTTAAGCAAAGAAACACAAAAACGTAATTAATACATGGAAATGACTAATAAAATGTTATCCCCTTACTAATTCCCATATGTGTGTGTATTTATCTAGCAGAAGCAACACTTCGATTATATTCACATTAAGAAAGCACAAATCACGAATACATCACGAGAGCAACATATATTCATGCAAAATTCTAATTATCTATGATCAATATGCATATACAATTTAGTTTACGTATTAGTTAGGCCATGCAAATGCAATTCCCACGTGTATTCTTATTAGTAAGGTTGGTTAAATTCCACAGCAATCCAATTAATACAATTACGATTAGTTAATTATTCTTATTAGTAGAAACATGCAAAATGGAGAGGGTATACAAATTTTTTTAAATAAAACCCGCTCCAGCAATCCCCCCTTTGGTGATTGTATTACCACAACAACACTAATTTATTCACCCTTTTACGGATAATTGAAATGTATTCTTGCTCTTATTCATAATTCAGTTTCTTCTTCATCTCTTTTTGCCTTCTTATACAAACTTTCTTTCCATTCTTCTAAAGTTATCTCTACTAAATCTCTATCTGGATCCTTTGCTTTTCTTTTTAGTTTTTCTCTTTTTAGTTTATTCTTTGTTTTCTTATTTTTACAGCACATGCAACCTAATCTTAGTATTAATAACACAAAAATTACACATGTTAATGGAAATTATATTTTACCTATAAATGTACTACCTATTTTTACTAAAAAGATTTTAATAGCAGCTATTTTCTTCCCAATCTTTTCCCAAACACCTTCAACCTCCAGTGGTACAATTTCGTCATGCAATTCAGTAATATTTTTAATGTAAACTTTCAGATCTTTGCTTTCGTCTGCAATGTAAGTGCAACAATGTTGAACTTTCAGCATTCCACAGACTCCACCCTCTTTTGCCAATAATATATCAAGGGCAAGTCGATTTTGCATTACCATAGCACGCATGGCAACCATTTCAGTATAAACCAATAAGAATCCTCCAGCGGTGCTTGTTGACAAGCGATCCACTACGGTTGATAATTTTCTAATATTATTCGCATTCAGAGATATTCCAACTGCTGGTATCAATGCTCCAAAAATGTCACCTACAATTTCTGCCCAAGATTCTCTTTTTGGGAAAAACCAGGCCTACGTAACATGTGCCATACCAATGGTCTGGCAAACGATAATATGCCTTGTTCCCACAGATAAAATAAAGTCCAGGGAAAACTGGATCTCTTCCACCTTTAAATCCCCATCCACCCATGATTCGGTATGTATCATGGCACTCTATTCCCTACAAAATAATTGTCAAACGCCGTTTGATTCCTTCTTATACACAGTTTCCCTTTCTGAGGCCAATCTAAAGCCAAAGTTGGATTAGACTCTCCCTTCATATGTTTTTCCATTTCTACATCCCAGACTGTTTTCTCCCCTTTTCCTTCAGATGCCTTTCTTCGCATTTTCAATCTCCTTTCCTCAACCATGTCTAGGAATGTCTTTTCTTCTTTCTTCAAACTGCATGTCAAATTATTTTTAAATATATACTCTAATGTTAACTCCTTAGTTTCTAAGAAAAATTCACCTAATACCTTAGCAGGTCTTACTTTGTTTAGTTTGTTATTAGCAGGCACTTGCGCAAAAATGTTATCTACATCTGAAAAATAATATTCTAATTTACCTGTCTCATAAAAGAAGCTAGCTATCACACTACATGCTATTCCATACGTTGCTGGAAGGTGATGATAAGTCACTCCCTCTGACACAGATGCAGGTAACTGCATGCTTACGTAGCAGTCCCTTACGTCATAGTCTTTACATATTCATACAATAACTTTGAAAACCCATTATTTGAAAAATCATTAATAGACCTATCTTTATGTAAATAATTATTATCTATTCTAGTCGGAACTACCTTTTGAATCTTCTTTATGTTAGTGATGTTTTCAGTGTGTCCTTCTAGTGTATCTATAGTAACCTTAAAAAAAAATCAAAAGAGCAAGTATGCTCCATAGAAGCATTAATAATCCTGTACAACAACAACACATTTTACACCATCTCTTCATGAATGTACATCTACTTTTGCTACTATCCATGTTAGCCATCTTTATTAATTTGGACTGTGTCTTTTGACTTAGCCTCTTTTACTTCACAACTAGTTTTCTAACCTTAGGCTCTAAGGCCCTACTTGATTCTACCAGTATCTATCGTTTGACTTAATTGCTATTCCTTCATCAATAGTTTTCTAGATTTTCTCAGTTTGGCATTTCATCGTTTTTCACTTCTTTCTGTTCATCCAAATACAGAATTTCCTGATCTTCCATTTCTTCTTCTCCGATGTCAGATAAGATAACTCTCAGGATTCCTGCTTCTTCTTCCTCTTCAACCACTTTCAGTACAGCCTCCTCTGGATTTCCTTGACTATCTGCCTCTTCTTCCTTTTCAGGCAGAGCCACGTACGTCCATTCCGGTGACTTATACTTCTGGTTAGGTTTCCTTGTTCTTTTCCTTTCTTCCTTATTTTGATTAGTCTCTTCTTCTTTCGATTTTTCTTGGCTTGTCACTTCATTCACCTGATCTGCCCTTGGTGATTTCACTCGTGTCAGCCGATATCTCAATCTCTTTATTTTGTTTGGCCATACTTCGTCCTTTTTAACTCTTTTCTGTCTACCTTCTTTATTATTCTTTTCTTCTTTCCAAGCCCTTTTTCTTAGAACTCGACCTTCTGGTATTTCATTTTCACTCTCTTCAGATTCTGTTTCAACTTGCTTTTTCTTTTCAACAACTTCTTTTTCCACCACTTGTTTTGTTTTCCCTACTTCTGTCCCTCCTCGGGTCTCCGACACGCAATCTTCCTGCTGGCTACTTGTCCCTTCACCTAGCTGGATGTTGCAGTTCCCTACACCTCCTCGGGGGTTTTCCGCAATCTGTCCCTCTCTCTCTGTACCTGTCCTTTTTTCACTTTGATCTATTATTTCAGGTGGAATTTCTCTTGGTCTTTCATCTGAAACTTCCTTCTCTTGAATTTCTTTTACTGCTTCTTCGTTATCTTTTCCTTTTTTCTTTCTGTGTTCTTTTCTGGGATCTTGTCTCCCTTGTTCGTCTTCAGAATCTGAACTGGTATCAAAAATCTGCAATCGTCTTCTCAAAGAGATACTTCTGGGGACTAATATTTGATCAGATTCTTTTTCCCCCCTTTCAGGATTTTCTTGTGTTTTTAGCTCTTCGTTATCTGATTCAGTACTTGACTCTGATTCGTCATAGTACTCTTTTCCTTTGCTGTCAACTGGATTTGGTATCCTCAAAGTATGGCTGGCATGGATCCAGTTTTTCACTCCAGCACACTTCACAGCTGTTGTTGTGGTCAGAATGACTTGTCTTGGTTTTCCCCACCTTGGAACTAAACAATTTCTTCTTCTGTGGACTTTTATCCTTACCCAGTCTCCTGGGCTCAGATCATGGGCTGGCTTCCTTTCAAGAGTGGTGGCATCCGCTCCAACCTGATGAAACACAGAATGAACTGCGTCAGCCAGGCCTTTACAGTATTCCAACACCATGTCATCAGTTATTGTCATCAGCTTGTTGACTGGACTGTACACATGCCTCATCGCTCGTCCCATGACTATTTCATGAGGACTTAACCCTGTGGCTCTGTCTGGTATTGCTCGAATTGTCATTAATACTAGAGGCAAGACATCAGGCCATTTCATACCAGTTGCTAAACACATTTTCCCAATCCTGTTTTTGATTGTACCATTCATCTGTTCAACCACACCAGAAGCCTCTGGTCGGTAGGCACAATGTAGTTTCTGTTGTACATTCAATGCTTCACTAATCAATTTTACAATCTCGTTATGAAAATGTCCTCCTCTGTCTTATTCAAGAGTCACTGGAAACCCAAACCTGGGGATGAATTCTCTCAAAAGTAGCTTAGCCACTGTCATCCCATCATTTCTTCTTGTTGGGAATGCTTCCACCCACCTGGAAAATAGGCAGACTATAACCAGGACATACTTCAGTCTGTTACATGGAGGCATTTCAATGAAGTCAACCTGCATTCTGGTAAAAGGCCCACCCTCTCAGCCTATGGTTCCTAGACTGACCACTGTCTTCCTCCCGGGATTGTATTGCTGACATATTAGGCATCTCTGACATAGACTTTCTGCTACAAGTCTGAATTTTGGATTGTACCAGGTCTGCTTAAAGGACCTAATCATGGCGTCTCTCCCTATGTGCCCCTGACCATGATACATCCGTGCCATGGTAGACATCATGCTATCAGGCATCACTGGTCTTCCATCTCGATAGACCCACAAACGGTCATTTTCTCTTGGTGCACACCCTGATTTTATCCACTGTTTCATTTCCTCATCTCCTGACTCTTCCTGCAATTGTCTCACTTCTTCCCAAGTTCCCACAGCGTTAGTAAACATTACTGAGCAAGAAGACATTTCTCTTTCCTTGGCCCGATTGACCGAATTCTGATACCGTACACAATACTGTGCCATATCGTTGGCGTACCTATTTCCAGTAGTGATGTAATCACTACCTTGACTATGAGCAGCACATTTCACCACAGTCAATTGTCTAGGCAGCTGTATCGCCTCAATCAATTTTCCAACCACTTTAGCATTCTTAATAGGGGTTCCACTCGAGGTCAGGAAACCTCTTTGTAGCCAAAGTTGGCCAAAATCATGGACAACCCCGAAGCCATACTGGCTGTCAGTTATTACAGTCACTCTCATACTTTTCCCAATTTTGCATGCTCTGGTCAAAGCAACAAGTTCAGCTACTTGGGCTGACCTCACACCTTTCAAAAAAGATGCTTCCAGCACTGCTGCAACCGTGCATACTGCATATGCTGCGCTTAGCACTCCTTCATCTGTTCTCAAACATGACCCATCTACGAACAACACAATCACTTTCTGGCAAAGGTTCATCTTTTATATCTGGTCGTGGATTTGTGCAATACTCAAGCACGTCCAAACAATCATGATCTGCTTCATCTCTCACTTCCACATTCTCAGCATCAGGCAGTAACGTTGAAGGATTTACATTCAAACATCTCGCAAGGCTCACATTTGTTGCACCTAATATGACATTCTCATACTTAGTCAGCCGACTATGTGTCATATACTGAGTACGACTCCTTGTTAAAAGAATCGCCACATCATGAGGTACAAACACTTTCAACGGATACCCCATCACAATACCTTCACTCTGCTCCAAACTTCGACATGTTGCAGCCACTGGCTTCAAACACCCAGGTAAAGCTGCAGCCACTGGGTCAAGCATTGATGAAAAACATGCAATTGGTCTCCTCAACCTTCCATGCTTCTGGAGCAACACAGAGAGTGCACATCCATTTCTCTCACTGCAATACAACTCAAACTCTTTCTCATAATCAGGCATGCCTAGTGCTGGTGCTTCACACAAACCCTCTTTCAATCATTTGAATGCTGCCAATTCTTCCTTGTTCAATTCAAGGGGATCTTTTACATCACTTCTCGTCAAACGCACCAAAGGTTTTGCGATCAGGGAAAAATTACTTATCCACTGACGGCAATACCCCACCATTCCCAGAAACATTCTCACATCTCTTTGGGTCATGGGGGCTCTCATTCCTTTTATAATTCTGATTCTGTCTGTTGTTATTTTTCTTAGTCCTTTCTCTATTTTATGTCCCAAATACTGTACTTCCTTCTTACAATACTGCAATTTTGCTGGTGGCACTTTCAATCCTCCATCTGCCAAATGATTCAGTAGTGCTATTGTGTCTACCTCGCAAGCTTCACGTGTTTTCGACGCCACCAAAAGGTCGTCGATATATTGCACTAGTACTGAACTTTCAGGCATTTGCAGACTTTCCAAAGATTTCTTCAACAATTGATTGAATATTGAGGGGCTTTCTGTATACCCCTGTGGGATTCGGCACCATGCCAAAATCCGCTCTCCAAAACTAAATGCAAAAATTTGCTGACTGTCATGATGCAATGGGATAGAAAAGAAAGCATGGCATAGATCAATTACTGTATACCACTCCGCATCATGGGGAATCTAATACAAAATCACTGATGGATTTGGTACAATGGGACAACATGATACCACAATTTTGTTCACCTTTCTCAAATCTTGCACTATCCTGAATTTCCCATTAGGCTTTTTCAGTCCCATTATTGGTGAATTACATGAACTACTCATTATTTCTCTGAAAATTCCTTGCTTGATCATTTTCTCAATTATTGGAGTTACTCCTTCAATTATCTCAGGTGTCAATTTATATTGAGGGACATTTGGATAGCTTATTCCTTCCTTCGCAGTTATTTTTATTGGATCAATATTTCTCATTCGTCCTACATCTTCTCTGGTAAAATCCCACACTTCTGCTCTCACAGACTGCTTCAGTTCTTTAGGTAATTCATCAGGGTTGAATATTGCATAAGTCTCAGTAACCTCATTTTCTCTGTTAGCTATGGTCATTTTATACAGTACATCCTCATCTGGTGTTTCAAATGCTATTCCATCTGGAGTACAGAATATGGTGCAATTCATTTTGCACAACAGGTCCCTACCTAATAAATTCACTAGACTGGTGTCGCACACAACAAAGCGGTGCATCTCTGAAAAGTTTCCTATACTAACTTTCACTGGTTCTGTCAGAAATGTCTTTATCTGTCTGTTGGACACACCAACTACTTGGATTGTTTCTTCCGAAAGAAGAAGATTCTTGACGTCAGCTGATCTAACAGTTGATCGAGTAGCACCAGTGTCAACTAGGAAAGTAATATCTTCATCATTAACCTTCCCATCTACAAATGGTCCTGTCTGGTCTACTTCTAGAGTTGCGCCAAGTACGCACTCTTCTTTCTCCTTTCGGCACCGTCAATAGCTTTCTTCTGAGTCACTCTCATCACGTTGCAGCCAATACTGTGAAACAGCGCGAGCGCGGGGCGGTTTATTTACCTGTTCTTCATTGTAGAATCCCGATTCATTACTATACTTCTGGGTGTTTCTGCTCTGCGGGAAAGGTGGTTTTGGCACCTGATTCTGTGAGGTAACCACCTGCTGCTGT
Organism: Triturus cristatus; assembly: GCF_964204655.1. Classification (NCBI taxonomy): domain Eukaryota; kingdom Metazoa; phylum Chordata; class Amphibia; order Caudata; family Salamandridae; genus Triturus; species Triturus cristatus. The sequence continues at coordinate 20,761,349 of NC_140592.1, read as the reverse complement.
TGCTGCAGTGGACCACTCACCTCATTCTGCACCTGCGGATTCAATGATGCATTTTCATTATTAGTACTTGGAGGAAATTTACACTCGGATTTCCAATGCCCTAACCTACCGCAATTATGGCATGGGAACTTCTTTTTAGCTTCTTCTATATTACCTTTCCCTTTTCCTGGGCCAAATCTCGGTCTAGTTCCTGGGTTATTTGCTTGTTCGACCAACTGAGCTTCCTGCCTTTTAGCTACCTTTACTTGTGCCCACATTGCCTTTTCTTTTAATTTTCGCTGTTTGGCCTCAATTTCGTCACTGAAATATTTAGCATGTCTCAATACTTCATCTATTTTCTTATTCTGCCAATCAACCGTATGCTGTTTTATCATATCACCAGTTTCTGGGCGTAAACCATATACAAATCTGTATACGAAATGACTCAAATCCTTATCACTCAGGTTCTCATCTCCACTGAACTGCTTAAAAGCTTGAATTAGCCTCTCATAGTACGCATGTACTGACTCTTTACTTTCCTGGTGTGTTTGATCAATTTTTACCCAATCGGTCTATTTAGGGGGCACTTTGTTTTTCAAAAATACCATAATCTGTTCATACTTCTTCATTACCTCAGGGTCCGGAGCTCCTGTCTTAGGATCCCTAGGGTACTCTTGAGTTGGCCAGTTGATCATCAACTTGCACTCTGTCCACAAATCTGCTGGTACTATTATATCAAATAGACTATTCAAATCTATCCATAGTACTTTCGACTATTTTACAAATCTGTCTACCTGCCGGTACCACTCGACGGGCTTTTCGCGTAGTCGAGGGAAATCATTCGTAAATGACAAAATGTCCTGTCTTGTCCATGGGAAGTGTACATATCCTCCTCCTGGAATCTCCCTCATGGGGTATTCAGTTACTGCCTTTTCTTTCTCTCTAACAGGGAATGCCGAAACTGTCTTTTCTGAGGCATCATTACGTTTTCTATCCCATTTACTTCTCCATTTATCCACGTCTCCCCATTTTCTCAATAAAATGATTATGTCCTTAATCTGACCTATCTGTCCTGTGGTGTTCAGATTTTCAATATCTTTTTCAGTAAAATCAACTCGATAGGGTTTCTGTAAGGCTTTTACCTTAACAATATCTACACCCATTTCATTCGCAACTTCTCCTAGTCTTTCATGCAGATTTTTCGCTCTCCATGTCACGCTTTTGCATAGGAATAATAACTCCTCATCCTGATAAATTTTCAATTTTTCTACGGGAATAGTCCCTACAATTAATTCTTCCAATACCATCCGTAATTTAGCCACATCTATTGACTGGGATTCTTTATCTTGTTTCTGTAACCCTCTTAACCATTCACTTAGTTCTTCCACAGAAGGTCCTACCGGGTTTTCTATGCTACTCTGTTCTGGATTTCTCTGGGGTTCCAACAAAGTTTCTACTGTCGTTCTACTCCTTTCAGCATAATTCTGATTTATAAATGGATTATTTGAAACATTTGGTTCAAACATATTTATTGTCAGTCCCCATGGATTCTCAATTTGACTCCGTTCTGGACTCTCAACCAAATTATGGTTCCGGTATGGTACCGTCAAGCAATGTTCACTATCCTTTTGCTTCTCAAAAATGGGCATTACTGGACCTATGGTCACTGGAACTGTTACAGCTTCTAGATTCTTAGTTAATTCTCTTATTTTCTCTGTTAATTCTAGAGTTGTTTTGGCCAATTCCGCTGAATTTTCACTATTTATTCTATTCTCCGACTTCTTTTCTACTTCTCTAATGGAGTTTCTCTTTTCTAAATCTGGTGACATAGTCTCAGCCTTGATAATTCGTAATGTTTCTCTCATTGGGGCGTTTGGTGTCAACATTTCTGGTTCTGGTCGGTACGGTGGTGGATTTTTATAAAACACATCATCCAGCACATCATCATCTGATTCATTTGCTCCGTAACCTCTTGATTCCACATTATTCCTTTTTTCAACACATTTTCTTCCTTCATTCTTTCCTACCGCTCTTACAGGAAACATACCCTCAGTCATACTTGCATTCCGCCATCTTTTCATTCGATCATCATGTGTTTCTTGTCCATATGACCTGCCAAACAAATATCTGTAACTTCTACCATTTCTTTGCTTTTCTCGCTCATGCATTTCGTCTTCCCACTCCGTCAATGCTTCAAACTGCGTCGGTCTAGGTCTTGGTTCTAAATACATCATTTTCTCTCGTAAATTCCTTAAAACTGCCATATTAAAGGAACCATGTTCTGGAAATGCCAGGACTCCATCGTCCTTGGTATATTTTACCCAATTATCTAACCAAATACAAGTATGATATCCATATTTCGCAATCATTAAACATGCGGGAGTTTTCGGTGGAGGAAGTAACTGTCCTTCCCACGTTTTGACCTGTTTATCTTTCTTAAACCACTTCTTAACTTTACCAAACCAGGACTTCTTTTCCCTATCTGGTGGCTGGTAATACATTTTCTTGGTTTCTGTGTATCGCAAGTCTTTTACAACTGTACCGCTATTCTGTCCACTCACAGCGCGACTTCACGCTAACGCACCAATCAAGTGCGTCTACTTCACTGTCACAGTCCTCTAATCCCAATGCGACTTACACTAACGCACCAATGGGGAGCGTTTACGTCACCCTGTACTTCTCCAATCCTAGCGCGGCTTTACACTAATGCACCAATCCGGGGCGTTTTACACTTCTGACCGACTGTCCAATCCCAGCGCGGTCGTTTTGACGTCAGCAGCCGCTGCGGCAACTCTGCTCCTGTCCACCCCTCCTTTACAAGTCCGCTCCGTGAACTTTTATTGCAACTTTTACAATTCTATTAGTAACAACACTAAAACATCTCCATTGTCCGCTTCGCTAACCAAAGAATAGCAATAGACCTTTCTCACGAGAATTCCGTCTTACCCGAGAGCAGCGCTTACCATTGCCCTACTACGGAATCGTTACTTCCGTTGATGAAGTAGCACATCCCTCTACCTTACCCTTCTAACAAGCATCAACTAACCGCTTCTCTAGAATTAAGACACCTAATTAGAGACCCAATGCTCCTGAGAAATAACACTAGAGTTTCGCCATTAATCGGAATGCCATTTCCATACACACACTTTCACACAAGAAAAAGTAGTACATTCACACAGAATCCTGTCTTTCCCGAGAACAGCGAACAGTCTGTCCTACTACAGAATTATGACATTCGTTAACAAAGCAGCGCTTCCCTCTACTTTGTTCTTCTAACAAGCTCAGAGAACACCTGCTACCTTTTCAGTGATAAGCGTTATGGGTATGCCATTTGGTTTCCTGGTACTTAAAGACCAAAATTTCACAGGTAACCTTCGCTATTATACACACTTCTCTCACACAGAAAATATTTCTAATGGCAACACACGACGATGCTGCCGAATCGAAATCAGACACTGCGCCGTGCAACTTCACTTGTCACACGTTTCCCCTGTGTACCTACAGGGCAACCACAATTCCGTATTTCCCGAGAGCAGCGCTTACCTCTGCTCTGCTACGGAACTGTTACAAACTTCCGACTTCCTACATCCCAGAAGCCGTGCTAACAACATATAACTCAACGTAACTCAACATATAGTGTTAGTACATAAATCAATACCAATCAATAATCAATAAGCTATTTACAAGCAATGATCACTAAACCAAAACAGTAGCTAACAATATCTCTGCTACCAAGAAAACTGTTGCAGCGCGGAATGCAAAATCCCTCCCTTCCTCACAGGTCATAGATCGCACAGACACATTCAATCACTACATTCGCTGGTGGAGCCCAGAACACCAACATTCATCCTCTATTAACCTGTTTCCAAAGAGGCGGTTGTTCCACTCGCTGTGATGGAAGGAAGTACTCATTTATCCCTAATAGATTTCCCTACCTTTCTCTATTTATTAAGGCCTAAACTTCACCTTTTAGTACTCCTCCCATGAATAGGCCATGAATCAGCTAGCTGCTGGTTGAAGTGATAACTAAATCTATAATTTATTTACATAAATACACTTTTCATAATAACGACCCAACACAGTTCTTGTAATAAATCTTAAATCTTTATCTAAATAATTGAAAATCTAATCTTTTGTTTAATCAAGCAGTAGACCATCATATTTACCTATTCTGGCTAAAAGTCGTCCTCTAAGTCAAAATCTTGGTCATCAGGTCATACTGTCAGAGTCTTAGGAAACAGCTGTCCTGCAGTGTCACCGTCCTCTCCGTCAGCATAACGTCAGGAAATCGAAAATCTTCTGAAGGGTCTCGCCCTCACCTCTCTAATCTATGGTGTTTTATAGTAAAATGACATTCCAAAAGTAACGAGTAATATTTTTAAATGCTTCTGATTTGTCCGTTAAAATGGTTCAACAGCTTTCCCATGCGGAAAATGTGTCTTTAGATATAGTTCATAATTTCTTCGGAAAAGTATCTTCTATTGTTTCTTTCAGAGCAGCTGGCTGGTAGCCCGGAGTGTCCTTGAGTGGCACAGTTGAGTTAGGGTCGCGTAGAGGCCACTGTTGCTGATGGTGACGCATGCGCACTTCACCCAGAGACCTTCACAATAGAGTTGTGTTCGTCAAATAGGGATGTCGGCCATTTTGTGGCCATCAAATGGTCAACTTAAGCAAAGAAACACAAAAACGTAATTAATACATGGAAATGACTAATAAAACGTTATCCCCTTACTAATTCCCATATGTGTGTGTATTTATCTAGCAGAAGCAACACTTAATGCGGATTATATTCACATTAATAAAGCACAAATCACGAATACATAACGAGAGCAACATATATTCATGCAAAATTCTAACTATCTATGATCAACATGCATATACAATTTAGTTTGCGTATTAGTTAGGCCATGCAAATGCAATTCCCACGTGTATTCTTATTAGTAAGGTTGGTTAAATTCCACAGCAATCCAATTAATACAATTACGATTAGTTAATTATTCTTATTAGTAGAAAATGCAAAATGGAGAGGGTATACAAATTTTTTTAAATAAAACCCGCTCCAGCACCATCATGTACATTGGTCCCAAGATGGCTGCCAACACTTCTTGGATGAAGTGCTGACAGCCAATCAGATCTCACGATGAAATATGTGGTTAGGCTCCGTCCAGATATATATGTGATTTTACTTTTGATTTTCTCAGGAACTACTGAACAGATTTACACCATTTAAGCAAAAGGCACGACTCTGAACCAAGGTCTACCTTTCTGCCAAATTTGGTGTATTTCCGTTCAGCAGTTCGGGCTGTGGCTGCGACTAAAGGTCCCTATGGAAAATTGCATGGGGAAAACACGTTTTGGGACCCCCCTTTTTTCTCAGCCCCCGCTTGATGAATCACCCCGAGACTTTCAGGATAGGAGCGGACCGGAGCAGGCCACGAGTTTTGAAAATTTCGCGAAGATTCGTCAACCGCCGCCAAAGTTATTCCAAATAGAATGTTGTGGATTTCCTATGGATAATAGGTCCTAACTATAATTACCTACTGGCGACCGCCAGTAGGTAATATACATATATATATACATATGAACATATATATATATATATATATATATATATATATACACACAAACACAATCAATCAAGGTGTTTGTTAAGTGCGACTACTCACCCGTAAGGGTCTCAAGGCGCTGGGGGGGTCTGTGTCGCAGGTTCCAGTCCATCAAGGAGGGGATCTGTCGGAGAGCCAGGTTTTGAGGTTTCTTGTGAAGATCGGGAGCAATGTTGTCTGCATGAGGTGGAGCGGAAGGTCATTCCAGGCTCTGGCTGCGAGGAAGGAGAAGGAGTGGCCTCCCGATCTGGTGTTTCTGGTGCGGGGGACTGCGGCGTAGAAGAGCTGGGCTGATCGTAGGGTCCTTTGGGGTTTGTGGAATTTGAGTCAGCTGTTCAGGTATGCTGGTCCGGTGCCGTCGAGGGTCTTGTGTGTGTGGGTGGGTAAGTATCTTGAAGGTGACTCCAGCTTCAATGGGGAGCCAATGGAGTGTGCGCAGGTGCTGGGAGATGTGGCAGTGTCTTGGCAGGTTGAGGACCAGTCTTGCGGCAGCGTTTTGGATGTTCTGTGGCTTGCGGGTGAGGTTTTTGTTTATTCCAGCATAGAGAGTGTTGCCGTAGTCGAGTCTGCTGGTGATGAGGGCATGAGTGACGGTCTTTCTGTGCTCGAGGGGGATCCATTTGAAGGTCTTACGTAGGTGGCGGAGGGTGTGGAAGCAGGAGGACGAGACGGAGTTGATCTGGCGGTCCATTTCGAGCTCTGAGTCCAGGATGATTCCCAGGTTGACAATACCTACATTGACAATAGTTTGATGATCAATATTCAGACTACAATATTTCTGTAGCACGTTATTTAAAAACTCGATTCAGGTACTCTACCATATTCAAGTTATCTAACATGATGCCACGCTTCAGTTTATACTATTTTAAAGTTATCACAGATCAAAATAGGGGAGAATGACCATTGGCCACGTGAACTGACATCTGCCGTTGATAACACTTGGATTGTGCTGTGGCACAAATGGTGCATAAAAAGCACATCACATAAATATGTATTTCTCGCAGTCATCAAATATATTCACACGGTCCGTCCAATTGGCAAGAGAGCACCATGGGCAGTGGCTATTTTCTCTAAAGCGGCATTAGCCCTTATCCATTTGATCATATACTGTGGCTCACAGCCATGAACTTTCAACTTTGGGTGATACGGCACACCCCGGATCACATTGGTCTTGACTTCTATTTTATTTATTTATTTATTTATTTTTAAAGGAGCATACAATACAAAAAGATAATTAAACAAGCATTGGCATAGCCAATAGGTCTCGCTTTTAGGACCTTATAAGTATTTAGTTATGCAGCACAATATCCTTGGTACAACAACATCAGCTGTTGCATGGCTAAACACTTATAAGTTCCCAAAAGCGAGACCTATTGTCTATGCCAATGCTGGGTTTTTTTATTCCTTCTGGACAATAGTTCTTGGGTGCAATTATACGTCATATTGTCATGTCATAGTTGTAAAGATGCTTTCTCTGGTTGAAATCAAGTCAGCCCCACTCCATAAACAGGTTACACCTTTCTACCCCCTCGCCGTGACCAGTAGTCCCTTTTATTTAGATAGGTCTAAAGATATTGGTTTTATGTATTTAGGTTGTAGACACGGCACGGCATGCCAAGACTCTGTGTACGGGACGGCAGAGCGATTCACAAAGCTTGGTATTGAAATAACAGTGGACAAATAAAAAACTAGGATATAAAAATTGGAGATTAAGGCTTCAAGAACACATTATGATCTGTGTAATGCGTGTTTCAAGGACCAGAGCAGGTGAGTACAGATTACGACAGGTGAGTACAGATTACGAGAGATGTTTCTTTCAGAAGTGCCGTTGAAAGTTCCTTCTAAAAGCAAAGGTTGATGGGGGCTGTCGAATATGATCACTGGGGCCCTTCCAGGGTATGCCTGTTTCAGGGTGTAACACTTTCTGAATCTGTCCATCTTGAGCGGAAGTTGACCTTTTAAAGTTTTATTAATACCAGATTCCGATGTTTTTAAAGCTAGGTAATAGGTTTGTTCATGTGAATCGCCTTATAGGTGGAGTTGTTTCCCATTTACCTATTCACAAAGGCATTTCAGTACAATGCTTCCCAGCCGGGTGGTGTAAATCAACCAACATTAAAATAACCCGACCTTGCGTATTATAATGTAGTGCTCATGTAAAGCGCTGCAGTGTCGAGTTGGCGTTATATAAAACTGCCATTCAAAGATACAGCCCTGCACGAGATACAGATCTCGTGCAGGTGGAAAAACCTTTGAGGTCTGTGCCACTCAGCGTTGGAACAAGCTCCCGCTAGCCTTACGCACCTGCCAAACAGAATCAGCATTCCGTAAATCCCTGAAGACCCATCTCTTCTCTTCTTAAACAGGCTTTCTGATCCTATGCTCTCTGTTTCCAGAGTTCTCAGCGCCGGGACGCCCCGTTGGGGCAGCTGTGCGCTTTACAAAATACACAAATAAATAAATGTGCAGTAACTCCTGCAAGCTCTGCGCGGTGGTAGCAATGCCATCCGGAGTGTGCCAGCGCCAACACAGGCACTGGGCTCAGCGCTGATAAGGTTGATCAGAAACAGAGGCATAAGGAGGTCAAGAAAAGAAACAAGACACGTAAATGTCTCTTAAGTCGGGGTGTGCGCGTAGCATCTGCAGGACGCTGCTTGTGACCAGGACATCTGCAGGACGCTGCTTGTGACCAGGACAATGTTCATTGTTTGCACGGTAGAGACTGGTAACAAACATATAAAGAACTGATGCAATAATGACATCATGCAGGGTAAAGGGTGGGGGGGAGACACTGAAGTATCCTTGCTTTCTCTTTCTCTGCTGCCCGAGCTCCTCGGCTTTAAATAACTATTCTTGAATTAATAACTGGCCCGTCTGCTTGAGGGTTTTTATAATGGATGGTACATTGCAGTGGCATTTTGCGTTGCTATGCACCATGTGGGCACCTGTGCAAAGCTTTAGTAAACATACCCTATTACTTCTGCTTCACAGGTGGAACCACCTTCCTGAGCAGCACAAACATTGAATGTGTTTTGCATTTCGTGCACTAACTCTAAAATGTGTCCCGCCAACTCGTGTGGGCTGTATGCACTACACTGGACCTCAGTTGCGTCAAATCGAACACAAATGTGGTAAGTTAAAGTCTAACTGAAGTACGGCAACTGCTTTTTGTTTCTTTAACACCAAGTCACTATTACTGTCCTTGATGAATAGCTCCGTAAAACTATTATTTGTCACGTCACTCACTTGTCCTAGTAAATGAAAGCACTCATGACGCGGCAGTGGATGGCATTAGGCAGCTGTACATTTTCCTGCCCGTAGTGCGTTACAGCTTGAACATTGACATTTTAGAAGAGTGTATTTTCATATGTGTACTTTAGGCATCAGAAGCATTCAAACCAAGCTTGCACGTTACAACATCCAGAATGTAAAGACCTTTCAACAGCATCCGAAGGCCCAGCCCTGCAGATATCTGTGGCGATACTTAGAACTTGGAGGTAAAGGCTTTACTGGGGGAACACCAGTCGTCTGAACCAGTCGCGTGTTTGCAACCAGCCCTTTTGAACTGCAGTATTGCAACGTAAACCAGTTGGAACCACGGGCTTAGAGAGCAAAGCAGGAGGAGAAGCCAGATGGTGCCAGGTAGGGATCCCAAACTCAGACTTGGTCTCATTCAGTGGTTTATGACAGCCCTCACAGTTTATAAGTTATTAGTATGGCAAGCTGAAACCATTTCGATGCAGGATCAATAGATAGCTATGTTAGAGAGGACAGCCATCCAGGTTGGGGTTGGAGCGTTAATGGCGATGGTAGGGGCAGCACTGAGACTGAGAAGCCGGGGCCGCAAAGGGCAATCCCTGGATCACGCTGCAGATGCAGATCAGCGTGCACGTTCTTCAGGCATGGGGGAGAAGGAGAGGCTCACCGAGTAGGCACAATGATATCAGCGGTCAACCTAAGGCCGTGGCATCATTTGGAAGGCCTACTGTAGGGCTCGTGGCAGATTTGGTGTTATCTGCAATCAGTTGCATTCATCCTTGAAGCAGACGCCGTCACCTTAGTGGTTGCACCGGGAGGCGTGTCGGGAAACAGACCTCGCAGGGGAAGGGTGACCGTGATTATAGCAAAAGTAAAGAAATAGACATTTTTTTCTATTTCTTTACTTTTGCTATAATCACGGCACCCGCGCTTTACTTTTAACGTTAAAAGTATAGCGCTGGTGCCGCGATTATAACAAAAGTAAAGAAATAGACGTTTTTTTCTATTTCTTTACTTTTGCTATAATCGCGGCACCAGCGCTTTATTTTTAATGTTAAAAGTAAAGAGTGGGTGCCGCGATTAGCATGAAGCTGACGAGGAGAGATTGGGAGAAGGCAGGGGGTAGGGGAGGGCATTCATGCGGGTGCTGAAAGAAGCCAAATGGCAGCTGTGCACGTCTCGCGCACGCTTGTGCGCGTAATAGCAAGCTGGTGGCCAGCAAGGTAGCACTTTTAAAAGCAGCTACTAAATGTCTCGCCAGAGCAGCGCATGCGCTGGCTCAGGCGAGACCTAAAAAACAATGAAACTCAACAAAGTATTACAATTTTACATGATCATTCCTGGCTTAAATATACTACGTTTGCCTCCAAAATGCATTAATATTTCACTCATTGCATTAGATGTTGACCCATTTTCCCCAAATCTGAGAACTTAACGAGTGAGCCCCAAATTTTAACTATTTGAAGCTCCGATTCATAAACGCGAATGAGTTCCCTCCATACCTTAAACGTAGGTCCAATTTCTGATTTCCATTGCCTAGCGGTGATCAACCTTGCACTAGTAATTGCATAAAAAACCCCGATCTTCGGTCCTCCTACCTAACATAATTAATTTAGGAGTAAGGGTAGTGAGGGATAATTGCATAACTTCAATTCTTTGCATTGTGGAGGTCCTGCCTCTATTTAGACTAGGGCACATGAGAAACATGTGTATATCATCCGCGTCCTACATTTGACGTCGTATACAATGTTCTAAGGCTTTAACTCAGTTTCGATACATTTGGGCTCGGCACTGGTTGCGGTGATGACTTCACAAAGATGACTGAGACGATGGGTAAGCTCCTGGCGTGTGGTTGCCACTACCAGCATCTCCGACCATCTGGCACCTCATGCCTCTAGGTTGTCACTCTGGTGTGGCATCAGTAGAAGTATCTTGTTGCAGCTAAACATCACTCGGACTGAAGAGCAGCAATGCAAGATCCTGCTGGGCCAGTGGGGATGTCAGCTCAACATCATTTTGAAGTAAAAATGCTCTAATGTGAAAATATTTTTTTTAAACTTCATTGTGATGCAATGAAAATGTAAGTTGTAAGCAGGGCACGAGTCGAGCTTACACACATGTAGACAGCATCTACCCACTCTTTTCACAGGGTGGAGGGCATCCACCCTGCCAAGAAGTTGGACCCCACTGGAATATGCAGAAGTTGTCCAGACACCAGGACACGTTCAGAAGCACCTGCACTTTGTCTGTTTTCCATTCCCAGCAGCAACAAGCAGGCAGAGAGGGGCCAATGTTGTTTTCACCTCCAGCTGGTCCCAAAACAAAGGCCACAATTAAAGGGCCATCAGGCCTCCTTTTGTTCCTGTATCCTGGCTGGGCGTGGTCTGGAATGCAAGGAGCAGAAACAAAGGCTCACAGCTTAATATCACTTCACAGGCACTTAAGAGAGGCATGCATTTGACTTTGTTCAGTTCCTGTATATAAGTGCATGCACTGTAAGAATTTCAGATCTGTTGATCTGTCCCAGTATTTACACCAACAAGAATTTAAATGCCACCATTTTATTTGTTTTATAGCACTACTCATCCCAACGCAAGGTGTCAGAGTGCTTTACATCACACGTAAACATTCTGCACTGCCAATTAATCATGCCAGTGCATAGATCAATTTACAAGATGTGTTATATAAGACAGTGAGGGTTACAATGTGTAGGAGTCACATGACCTTCATAGCTCAATTTGTGCTATATTAAATTAATTACAATTTATGAACTGCAAGTAACAAAAGGATCTCTGTGTTAAAAGAAGTAACTTACCTATCCACTGAAAATAAAAATCTGTCATGCGTCACTAAAAATAAGTCATGCGTCATACATCATGTGCTTAGTAGGTGACGTATTAACCTTCTATGTTACTTTGATTAAAACATGGAACTAGACAAAACAGTGATCTCTGCAGCAAAGGCATTAACCTCCAGAGTTGCCATACTATTATTAATGTTCCCTGAGGTTTACTGGGCACAGAAAGATCTCTGCCGCAGGTGCCTTAACCCCATAAGATATTTTAAAATGCAGACTTTGCACCCAATTAGGCAGAACAGATGTATTGCCATGTTTCTCCTTGTTGCCAATTTCTTTGTGGCAGAGTTTAAAAAAAAAATGTATTAATGGTGGCACAGATTTTACGCCGGGGATTCGCCACTTTTTTGGCACAACCCAACACAAAATCTCCTTGTTAAGTCTCATAATGCAAATGTACTTATGACAGACCTGCTACACATATTTGTGAGGTTTCAATTTCTGATGTCACTTCTTGTGAGGTCACTTCCTGTGATGCCACATGTGATGTCACGCACCGTGACGTCATGTGCTGTGATGTCACGTGCCATGATGTCACACACATACAGCCTAACTTGGTTAGTCGCCCCACTTCTATTTTTTAGGACCTGTGCCCTGGTTGAAAGTCTAAATCTCTGCAAACTTTGAATCTATTTTTCTTGACCGCTGTTGAATTTGCCCCCTTCCCTATGCTTACTATTATCCTGAGATGTTATACCAAACAGTCAGTTCAATCAATTAACATTTATATAGAGCGGCAAATCCCCCGTGAGGGTCTTGAGGCACTGGAGATTCTAACTACTGCTGGAGTTCTGTTTATCCAAACATCAGGGCTTGGGTGCTTTCCTGAAATCCCGGAGCGATGAGGCGGCCCGGAGGTGCAGGGGACGGTGGTTCCAAGCTCTGGCGGCCAGGTGTGAGATGGAGCGTCCCCCGCTGTTGACTCCGCTGATCCGGGCTGTGTCTGTGAGGCGGATGGTAGGTGTCTGGTTGGTTGGTGGAAGGTCATGTGTTTGTTGAGGTATGCTGAGCCTTCGTTGCGGAGGGCTTTGCATGCGTAGGTCGTCAGAAAACAGAAGTCTAATAGGATTGCCGAGGTTCCCCCAGTGATATGAGCCCCAATCCAGGAAAGCCCCGCCCCCTCTAGTAATGGGAAGGTTTAGTGATGTCATAGATCTGTGTGCAATAATGGCATCTGGTTGCCTGAAATAGGCATTTCGTAGGTATTAGGTAGGGCACAAAAATAATAGAGAACTTTCGGAAGAATATTCATTTTAATCAAGTTAATTGGGTGTTGACTTCTCAAAGCTCTGTGAACACCTTACAGGGATTGAGGTGGGCATATAGCATAGTTAACAAGTGTGCATTCTAGTGTGTGATTCACAAAATGTGAGAAGAAATGAATGTAATATAACCATAGTAAAAAATACAAAAGAAACGCATTGTGCACTTTAAAATGCTCTATAGTTGCGGAACTTTAAAAAATGTTAAGATGCCAGGGCCCCACGCACGAGGCCGAAACTTCATGTTGGCAGTGTTGGGGTCCATGCCCCCCAAAACCAATACCCGTGTCGAAGGCACGCCTGTAGTTAGGGGAGTAAACCTTCTGTTTGGGGGCGATGGCTTCTTTTAGGCGGAGGGACTGGTGCAAAAGTGAAATGGGGGAGGGACATGGAGACCATGGCCAGAATCTACAAGATATGTGAGGGATGTTGGGGGGGGGTGTGTTAGTGTGACGGTCTTTGAGATGAAGGGGGAGGGGCAGGTGGAGATTGTCTGCACATGGCAGTATGGAAGACACAGGCCTAGCGATCATGAATGGAGCAAGGGCAGTGGCACCGGGGCACAGGAGCGGACAGAGCCCCCTGAACCCCAATTATAGCTCCATTTTACAAAGAACCCAGGGGTACGAGGGTCCATACCCCTCACTTGCACTGGGGACCAGCCAGGGCTCCCTTGTGATACTATTGGTCTGGAGTTGCGCGGCTGCCAGAGACAGATGTGACTGGTAGGTGACTGTGGCGTAACAAAGGCCCCAGCAGTGCAGGGGGCCTGAGGTCCAGGGGCCCCACTCAGTGCAGTACCATGTCCTGTGACAGTGGTGGCTGGTGACATTTGAAAGTGGTGGGGCGTAAAAAAAGGGTCTAAATGTGTTTTGTGTCATAGCGAGCCTGATTGACTAAAGGGGAACTGCAGGACCCTCACGCCAATGAAATTTTGAAGAACAAAAAAAAAAGGCCCAAAGGATGCAGGTTAAACCACATTTCAGAAAGCAAGAATATTTATAAAAGTAGGTAGGATATGTAGACTTGAAATAATTAAACACATTTAAAACTGTCCCATATCGTGCTTCATTCCTGCTTGCACCCGTGCCATCCATTTAGCCTGACTGCATTATTTTAAAAGAATAGGGAACATTGGCGTTAGCCGCCTGACCTTATTGCCAAAGAAAGATGAACTATATGTCACCTCAGGTCTCCATTAGGGCCATAGATTGGGTGGCGAAAACAGTGACCAAGTCTCCATAACCACACTCTCTCAGATGCATTGAATTAGTTATATAGCGCCACTCATACCAGTGCAGGGTGTCTGAGCACTTTGCATCACACGCATATTACACACAGACATTCAATCATACATGTGTAAATCACTGTGTAGGAAATGTTACGTAAGCCAAAGGACTAAAAGTGTAGGAGTCACATGTCATCCATACTGTAGGCAGCATAGTTTAAGAGTGCTTGGTGCGGAGAAGCACAAACTCAGTCGAAAAAGAAACAGCATAGTTGGGAGTTTTCTTTAATAATAAGAATCGATTTCTAGCCAAATTAACCCTTTTTGCAACATTGATCAATGTTCTGTACTTTGCAGCGTGTATGCAGTTCTAGGATGAAAGTTAATACCTCACTATTCTATATTAGGACTAAGGACTTTAAATTATATATTGCAAGTAACCTGCTGATCTGTTTACATCTGTAATCTACATGGTACACGTTCTCTGCAGCAGGCATATTAACCCTCTGCACTAACTTCACCCAAGTCAAAACCACAACTATACAAAATGCTGATCTCTCTCTCCAGGAAGATAATTAATCACACGAGTTATCTTGACATTTATGTGAGGCCTGGTAATTGCGGGGTGAAAGAAACGCTGCAGCAGGTGCTTCAAAGGCATAATAAACTTTCAAACACGGCGCCCCCAGGATTCCAGCACCCGGTGCGGTGGCACCGATCGCACCGCCCTAAAGCCGGCCCTGACTGGCATTGATACGGCACCGGAGGGTCTAAAATAGTAATGAATGTACATAACTATTTTAGGCCTAAGGAGGGCCTAAAATAGTTTTGTACATTCATAACTTCACAGTAACGGCCGGCATGATGGGGGTGGGGGTCGTCACGGGGGGTGGAGGCGGGTGGGTAAATTAAAGAATATTATAAAACTTACCATCCTCGTCCTGCAACATCTTCTGGATGCGTTCCAACTCCCGCTCCGTCCTGCAACACCGCAGCTTCTGGATGCGTCCAAACTGCCGCTCCCGCCGTCCTGAAGCTCTCGTCGTCATGTCGTCATGAATGAAAGGCAGCCTCCCTCCCTCCGCTCTGCCAATCACAACGCTGAGGCGCAGTAGAGAGCGCCCCAGCCGGGACCATTTTCGCTATGTAGAGTGGGCGCCGTGGGCGGTGCTGCTCGAGGGCATGGGGGGAGTGGCTTGCCCAGTGTTGTGCATACGGACTGTTTGATCGGCCCCAGGGCCGGCCAAACAGTCCCTATGCACAACACTGGGCAAGCCACTCCCCCCTGCCCTCAAGCAGGACCGCCCACCCCCGATCAGGCACTTCTGCTTTCTCGCAGTGCGAGAAGGCAGAAACATAAATGGTAGTAATTACCATTTATGTTTCTGCCTTCTCGCACTGCTAGAAAGCAGGGGGGCGGCGCCCAAACGCCCGTATGGAGGAGCCGCCACTGTCCTGTGAGCTCCTGAGTAAATGCGGAAGGGGGGCCCTCCATGCACTTTGCAGGGGGAGGGGTTCTGCCACTGGGCCTGTGCTGTGAACACATCGTGAGTTTTTACCAAATTTCATGCAGTGAAAACTTCTTTTAGGTTTTATGAAAACAAACGTCGCTTTTAATTGCAGGAGACTGCATTTCCTATCAGGTTGCTACCTTGTGAGCCCTTGTTACTTTGAAGTGGGCGTTTTCGCAGCTATGTAATATTTAAGTGTTTATATAGCCCGCACTAGTTTTCAAATCAAATCAAAAAAATAAAGTTTATTTAGACCAATTGATCTATAAACCACAATACATATTTTATCATCTAAAATTGACATAACACAAATTCTTTCCAATTGCTATAAAAATTCTATTGTCATAAAACTACATTTATACAATTAAAACCAAAATTAATTAGAATTAAAAAAACTTTGGCCTTTTCATGGGTCTCTACTCAGTTTAGAAATTTATAAACCCCCTGCATAAATTTCCCAATGGCTATCGCAATGTCAAGATTTTCCATTTCCACTAAGAGATCACGTGCTTGTGAGCGCTCATTGACATCATATTTTAAAAATATCGGGCGAAGAAACACTTTACGAAGATTTAAAAACAGATAACAGTCCAATAAAAGGTGCAAAATATCACACTTCATTCCTATTTTACACACACATTTACCATTCGGATGTGAAAGGGCAGCTTTTATTCCGCTATTTGTAAATAGCGGGTTAGTTCCTATTCTTAACTTAAAGACTTCATTCCTTAACCAACGGTTAGGTAGCAAATCCATATATGGAAAACTGGAGTCTTTCTCCCATCCTGCGCTCATAAACTTTACAGAATCTTTTTCTCTCAAATACTTTAGATCTATTGCCCTCGAGCATACCTTACCCTGCACTTTAAGCACATTCTTTATCACATTAATTTAAAGTGTCATAGGGTCAATGTCCACCATCAGGTGATCACAAATGGTCAGGAGTTTCCTTCTTGTTGCCTTCGCCCACTTTAACTCACTGGATTGAATTTCCTTCATACACCATTGTGATACCTTGGTGACTTCCCCCAGACCCAGGCGGTTCCAGAATCTAAGCAAGCTTGACTGGACCTGGACATTCCATGAAGGTTGGTCCAATTCCAATCTAATTGCCTGAATCATCGCCGACCCTGGAAGGGACGGCAGGGATTTTAGACATTTACCCTCCTCTTTGTCCCATGAGCTTTTCCCATCGATGCATAGAACCTCTGCCCCATATTGGAATTGTGGCGGAACCATAGCTTTAAAGGCGGTCAATAAAGGTTTATGTGACATATCGCCATAGCTATAGTCAAATGTTTTCAACCCACATACCGCTAGATGCGCTTTTAGTTTCTGTGCTTCCAGATGGGTATCCCATTTCAAAGACCTTGTAAACCATATTCCGAGGTATTTATATTCATTTACAGTATCTAACTTGGTTTGGCCCAAGTACCAGCTAAACTTCGTACTCTTCTTCCCAAAACACAAGATTTTTGTTTTATCCATATTTACTGTAAGACGCTTTGCAGTGGTGTAATCGTTAAATACATTCAACTTTCTCTGCAGCCCTACCTCTGTTTGGTCCATTATTACAAGGTCATCAGCATACAGCAGGCAGGGCAGATGCTTACCATTTATTTTCGGGCTTGCACCTCTGGCTGTATCCAGGAGAAGGGGCAAGTCTGCTAAAAATATGGCAAAGAGTAACGGGGCCAATACACAGCCTTGCCTCAACCCATTGTTTATAGGAATTTCCCTTGTAAACCCGCCAGAAGTATCTTTGATTACACGTGCCCAGTTATGGCTATGCAGTTCCTGAATTACCAACAAGAGATCAGCAGGCACCTCATACTTCCTTAATACTTCCCACAGACAATCCCTATCCACCAAGTCAAAGGCTGCACGAAAGTCCACGAAGCAGCAAAACAGTTTGCCCTGCTGCTCCATGGACTTCCTCGCCACCGCCCACAGTGCAAAACAGTGATCAACAGTTGAGTGCCCCTCCTTAAAGCCACCCTGCTCAATTGGAACTATTGACCTCTGCTCTACCCAATCCTTCAACTTGCCCAGGATTATTTTCGAAAAGACCTTAACCCCAATATCTAATAGGTTAATTAACCTATAGTTCTTGGAGTCCTTTTTTTCCCCTTTTTTGTGCAAGGGTCTAAAGATGGCACCTTTCCAGGTCTTGGGGAATTTGCCTGACACCAGAATTGCCACAAACATATGGGAAAAGAAACATGCCCACCAGTCCATCTGAGTTTTAATTAAGATAGCAGGGAGGTTATCTGGGCCAGCTGCACGTGATAAGTTCATTTTTTTGATGGTATCTTTTACTTTCTCTACAGAGAAGTCTGGTATTAAACCTTCTACTCCCCTTATCCAGGTTGATCGATTATTCTCGATTTCCGGGGGCCTTTTGGCATTGTAAAGGTTGCTTAAGTAGTTTCCCCATGCTTCCTCCTCCACAACACTGCTCATAGTACCCGGAGTACTACCTGCAGCCTCCTGTATCAGCCTCCAAAACCCTTTTATATTTTTATTTTCAATTGTCTGTAAGAGGTGTGCCCAACATTCTTCTTTGAAAATCCCTTTCTGTCTCTTTATTAGGGAACTATACTCTTTTTTCAACCCGCACAACCGTTCCACATTCCCAGGGTCATAATTGGTCCTCTGACGTCGCTCTAATTTCCGTATCACGCTTTTTTTGCTTTCACATTCCAGATTAAACCACTTTGACTTACATTTCATAGTTTGGGTATTTACCTTGCCCTGTTTCTTATCTTTCAGGTACACCCTTATACACTGCACCGCCTGTGCTATTACATCCTCTTACCATGCTACCTGCTGCCCTTCAATCCTTTCCTTCGATAGGTTTTGTTGGAAACAAGCTAATTTCTCCACGTACTCATCCGTCAATTTTGTGGTCATACGCTTGGGATATTCCACATTTTGAGGAAGCACCCTTTCACCTAATGACTCACCTACAATTTCACAGAATAACGCATTGTGAGCGCTATCCCTGCGCTTGATTACATGGAATTTTTTTACCAATGCATAGTTCCATGCCAGGGTAAAAATATAGTCTATTGGACATTGTTGATTTCCCGCTCTAAAGGTCTGGGAGGCTGGCCGATCTGTATCCTTCCTGCCATTTAAACATATTAAGCCCTTTGAACCCAGGAACTTCCCAAGGGCTTCATCCTGTCTGGTGGCTAGACACAGTGGAAAAACTGCTGGTCCAATGCTATAGGCACTCATCATATCTTCAAACCAATGATCTAGCTTTTCAAAATTTAATTTATGGTTAAAATCGCCCATTAGCACCAGAGTATTCCTCCCATACTTTTCTGTCAGATCAATTATCTCCTTTTTAAAGAGGCTTAATTCTCTCTCATATTCTTTTTGAGACCCCCATTGAATATATACATTTATGATAATGAGATGGACGTCCTTGCCTTCGATACCTTTGTAACATACATTACAAACCAACAGCCATTTGCATAATGAACTGATTAATTTTGACTCTTTAACGAACTTGGTTGAAGCAAGGGTCAACAGTCCCCCTGAGGGGCGTCCAAATTTTGTATTTTTACTGGCTGGTTTATACACATGAACAAACCCTTCTACTACCTGAGTGTTGCCGCAGAGCCAAGTCTCCTGTAAGCAAATGACATCAACACACTTTGCGAGCTGGTTTAAACTATCCGCCTTTGATGTTCCTCCCAGCCCGTTTATGATCCATGAAATCAATTTCAGGCTATGCGGCAACTCAGTAACCTAGTCGATGTCACTGAGGCATCCTGACTCATTCAGTCCCCATGAACAGATACTACTGTCCCAATCCCTACATTCCTCTTCCCTACTGGGTTTGGAGTTTTCTACAGCTATGGTGATGTTGGCCGTCTCACCCCACCCCCCGGTTAACCACCTCACCTGCCTTTCTCCCAGACCCGCGTGAAATCTCAGGAAGCCTCCCTTTCGCTGTTTCCCTGCATCTACTTCTTCTTCTGAAATAATCCTTATACCCTCTTTTAGGATTTCTTTCCCTGCATTCTGGATTACCGCTTTAACAAGACCAGAGTAAACTTGCACCTTTGTGTACTCTGCGCCATTATTATCACAGCAAAACCCTATCTGTCTCAGATCCTTTGACCCAATTTCTTTTAGGGATGGGCATTTTGCAAATGAAAATAAGAGATGGGAACGATTCAGCGGGCCTAACTTTCTTTGTTTTTTCCCTCCTGTTACCTGTTCATTGTGTTTAAAGTAAATCCACATTTTATTACTATTGCTTTTGTCAGGGGTTTCTAGATCACTGCCACCTCTTCCCACCTGTGTATTCGTTCTTGGGCGAGTGTCTGCTCTACTACCTCCGGCATCTACACTTCTTATTTGTATCTTCCCTCCACGCTTGTTATAAGATTTTTTTGGCGAGGGGTTATACGTGTTTAACCGTGGTACCTTTTTCCTATCCCTTTCAACTTCAGTGACCGCGCCTGCAGAGTCTAGTTGTCTCCCAATTACCCTTTTTTCTCTTATCTGATTTTTCCGCTGGGCATTTTCTTTTGGGTTTGTCCTGGACTGCATTTCTTTGCTCTTCTCTTTTTTTTGGGCCTTCAACCTGCCCTGTACATGAGAGGGTATTTTACGTGGGTACCTTATGGTCTGATGTCTCAAGAACTCTCCCCGCCTCTTTACCAACATAGGCCACCTAGAGATGTAGACATTACTCTTGGAACCACCCTCCACTGCTGGCTCTACGTTCTCTTCCCTTTGCTCGTCTAACCCTGGAGCTTGTACGGTTCTTACCATTGTAGGCATCAATCCCCTTATCCCCTGCAGTTCTTCTATCATTTTTTTAAACTGTTGTTCGTGATTATTTAACAGAGTATTATTTAATACCGAAACCTCCAGCAAGCCTTGCAGCATTTTTTGGAGCATTAGCATAATTTCCAACATCGAGGCTGAGGATGAAGTTGTAATATCCATACCCAATGTACCATTCTGTAGTATTTCATTTAAGGAGTCCAGAGGTTTCGGGCTTTGGAACCCGACTTGATCCAGGCTTTTGTCCAACATAGATCTTGCCGAAGAATTTAACAGGTTGGAACAATCCCCCACATCAATGGGCCCCAACCCAGCCAAACCTACATCCACTGCTCTTGGTGAAGGGAAAATGCGTGGGGAGGATTTGAGTCTTGGTTCTAAGAGCGGTATCCTCTGGCTTAAATCATTCTGTGAAAAGGAGGTATCCATAATCTCCACGACATCCTCTGCTTCAGTACTTGGTATCTCTTTGTTAGACTCATGGATTTGGACTGAGGTTTGAGCTTGACTTTTACCTGGGGTTAGTGTTCTTTTAAAATGCTTCCCCACAAAGTCCTTTATCGATTTAGACACCAAGCCTCCATCTTTCTCACTACTTATTAGTGTATTCTCAGTAATAGCCTTCTTTGTAGTCCTTTTCTTCTTATCATTTTTATCGTTAGTAACGCGTGGCTTCACAGTGATCTCTTTGGACCCTTCTGCAGAAAAAGACGCTTCGGACACATCAGCATTGTCCAATGACCCTATGCATGTTTCCTTCTGCTTTGCCTTTCTTGGCACCATAACCGCGTTTCGCACCTGCTCCCTAGAGTATACTCAATGCGTATTTTACCGCCCTTTATTTTTCTTTTTATTACTCTTCCCACTAGGCCAAAAAATCAAATCAAAACAAATTTAAAATAAAATTTAAAACTCTTACCTTCCCTGTGAGCTTGCTGCTGACCGTGATTGACCTGTGTCTGTTGTATGCTACCTTAAGACGGGTCGGGCCCCCCCCCCCGAGTCTTTAAACCACAGGCGCTCAGCGACTATCAATCGATTCTGGCAGCTCTCAACTCTCAGCTCTCTGCTTCCGAAACTCCTCCGCTCCCAGTGCCCCTGCCTGCGCCTGCTGAGTGCACCATGCAACTCTGGGCAGGGGCGCATTAACCGCTGGGTCAATGCCTACAGACTCTGGGCCGGGCCGGCACTATTCTCCACGAACCCCCACACGGGGGGGGGGGGGGGGGAGAATTTTGCCCGGACCTCGGCGCACTTCAGAATTCCGCCTTCTCAGCTCTCAGCTCGGCTCACCACCGCGTCACTGTTCGCGCTGGCTCCTCGCTAGATTCCTCGGCTTCCTTAGCTTCCTCAGGCTTCCTCAGCTCCGTGCTCCGTGCCCGGCGCTTGCTCTGATGCTCTACGATCTGCTCTGATGCTCTACGATCTGCGTCACGCTCTCACGTCTCACGTCAGCTCTCACGTCAGCTCGCTCACAGGGAAAGTTCCAGCGATTCCAGAAAAGCACTAGTTTAATTCTCTCTTTTGTAATATTTGTGCAATAGGTGTACACACCTTATTACTCATTGCTTCATCGGCCTCTTGTGATGCAAGGAGGGACCCTATTTCCTGCAAGTTTCACAGAGATCTCTGCAGTGTGCGTTCAACCAGCTGAGTTATCCTACTAACATGGGCTTGACTATTTTTCTCACGGGCTCTCTAAGGGACCTTCTTCTTACATCTTGGTGTG